>NC_056682.1:152742683-153410183 GCF_018350215.1 Panthera leo | reverse complement strand
GGATTAGTGTTGATATGATATTAATGTTATTTGCATATCAGGGCAATATTATGTTTTCTAGGCAAAAGCACCATTTAAAAATATTTTCTCTGCAAGCAATGGAGCAAAAGCTTCCCCTGATGCGACCACCATACTGATTTATTCCAACAAGAACCACATCTGCAACAACAGCTGCAGTTTGAAGTATGACTTGATTAAAGTCTTTAAAATTCACTACCAACCTTCAAATTTCATCTCTTTCCTGATGGAGATAATTTTTTAAAATAAATGAGGATATGATAAGTATCACAAAAAATGCATATATCAAGTATTTGATGGTGGCACCAACCTGCACACTGAACCCCAAGGATATATGATGCTGAAGAATTTGATATTTCTTATTAGCATTCTCTAAGGGGAAGTAAGGTAACACAGGTGCCAGGAAATACTGTTGAGAGTGCGAACTCCAGGAACAAAGAGCAGAGTATACAAAACTATACCCCTAGAGCTGAACATCTATAGAAAGACAATAGGCACAGAGGAAATGAAAGAAAACTGGTGGCTGTTAATCAGAGAAGGGAAGGGTATGTAGTATTGCCTGTGATTTGGCAGGAGATACAGGTAGGTGGCAGAACTTGAAGTACCTCATAGTGCATGTTATTGTGGTTTGTTTTCATCCTAAGTGCAGCAAGGTAGCAAGGTAAGGTGTTAAGTATGGGAAGGTTTTTTGTTGTTTTTTTTTTTTAATTTATTTATGAGACAGAGAGAGAGAGAGAGAGGGAGAGAGAGCATGAGTTCAAGAGAGAGCATGGGAGGGGCAGAAAGAGGGAAAGAGAGAGAGAATCCCAAGCAGGCTCCACACTGTCAGCATAGAGGTTGATGGGGCAGGGGTGGGGGTGGGGGAGAGATGGAGGCGGCTTGAACTCAGGTACCCTGAGATCATGACCTCAGCTGAAATCAAGAGTGGGACCTTTAACGAAGGGAGCCATCCAGGTCCCTCAAGTATGGAAACATTTTAAAACTAATATGATCCATTTTAATTTTAAATAATTATATGAACAAAGTCATATGAACATATTATTAATATCTTAGTTTAGATGCTGCCTTCTTCTGAAAACCTCCTAAAGCCCATGTTAATGCAAATACTCAAAACATGGTTATATGTGTCTATTCTTTACATTAAAAGCATACTGTAATTAGCGTTTCATAGTATTTGCAAATAAGTGATATACTTTTTTTTTAGTTTTGGTCTCTTCTAGACATAGTTTCCTCGAAAATATAGACTATGTCTTTCACATACGTGTTCCATAGTAAGAACCCAATACATTCTTATCAAATACGTGTTTAAACCCTAAGTACAATATTCATTATAGTCATAGATTCCGTGTCATTACTCCAAATTCATATCAGTTATTGTCTTCTGGTAGTGACACCCTGTATCACAAGATAGGCTCTGATATCTCATCTCTGATATTTCTCTAGTAATCTAATGGTCGCAAACTTCTGCAATTTTACCACATTCCAACCATGTCATTTGGAGGTAAAAATGAAACAAGAAAAATTAGCTCAAATATAATATCCAATTCTCTGTGTCATGATACAGGAAAAAAGAATCAATCAAACACAGATACTCATATGATACTCTCTGTAACACAACTTAATTATAATCTAGTCACTATACGTAATTATTTCCAAGTTTATAAGTGTGTTGTGTAAAGTTCTTATTTTGTTTTCTCACCAAAGTTAATAGAAAAAATAAGCCATTAAAAAGTGAGGTCAAGGATTTCATTATACAAGAAAAAATTATTAGAGCTAAGGAGATAAGTGTCATGCTGTGTCTTTGCTTTGTTTTCACTAATTTGTTTTCCAAAATGGGTCATATGTTCCCTTTAGCTATTTGTAAAATAATCACAATTATACTTTCCCTTTGTTCTAAAACTACCATCAAATTAGGCAAATTAAAAGATAGTCTTCATCATTGCTTACTTTGAGTGATTTATCAATCCCTCTTTCATTTTAACTAGTGAGTTCCATTTATAAAATAATCAATATTAGATAATTTAAGATAATAGGCATATCAATTTTAATTTGTTTTACTTTTATGTTTACTGTTGCTCAATGTCACCCCAAAACCAAATCTACATATGACTTATCTATAGTTGAATAACATATCCTTTATACTCTTTATTGGATAACAAGAACTTGAGGATTATATAATTTAAAAATAAGATGCAGCATAGAAAGTCTACTATAAACCAACAGTAAAATCAATAAGCAAACAATTGACTCTACCTGAGCTCCTGGTCAGAGTCAGATAGTTTACGTTATCTTAATCTGAATTATATGTACTAGTTTGCCTAATGTGTAGCTTTTCTTCCTGACTGCCAGCTACTCTGACCTATGGAAATATTGGTCTCATATTAGTTGCAGATGAAACTTACATGGATTTTTTCCAACAGCTCCTAAAATTGCTAAAGTTCTAATCCTTACAATAAATCACTCAAGTCATGTCAATATCTACATCAATAAATCACTTTTTCTATCATTCATTTTTTTTTCACTTCTTTGATCAAACACTAAGTGATAAAGTATGTGACGTGATTCTTCAATCAATATGCTTTTATTTCTTTTTATGTAAGATACAAATACACGGGAACAACATTACAAAAGTGCTCCTTAGAATTTTAACAATCATCTTACCTAGGTCTTGCCAATGGAAGAGTATTGAATATAGATGCAATTTATAAAATGCTATCATAACCATATTTTGTGTATTAGTTTGTCAATTAAAGTTCAGATGAGGGGCGCCTGGGTGGCGCAGTCGGTTAAGTGTCCGACTTCAGCCAGGTCACGATCTCGCGGTCCGTGAGTTCGAGCCCCGCGTCAGGCTCTGGGCTGATGGCTCGGAGCCTGGAGCCTGTTTCCGATTCTGTGTCTCCCTCTCTCTCTGCCCCTCCCCCGTTCATGCTCTGTCTCTCTCTGTCCCAAAAATAAATAAAAAAACATTGAAAAAAAAAATTTAAAGTTCAGATGAAAAGTGTTCCTCCAAGTTAAGCCATAAGAAGAGCCAATATAATTTAATTGTAATTAAATTTACAGTAGTAAAAATGGCTATAATTGAGTAATGAACACTAAATATATGGTCTTATCTTGTAAAAACATTGTAATTGCAGAGTGATTCATGGATAGCAAATGGTGAACTCTTGGGGTGCCTGTGTGGCTGTCGGTTAAGCATCCAATTTTAGCTCAGGTCATGATCTCGCAGTTTGTTGAGTTCAAGCCTAACATCACGCTCTGTACTGATAATTCAGAGCCTGGAGCCTGCTTTGGATTCTGTGTCTCCCTCTCTCTCTGCCCCTCCCCAATTCACACTGTGTTTCTCTATCTCAAAAATGAATAATCATTAAAAAATTTTTTAATAAAAATGGTGAAAGTCTCAGAGATTCTGATGGTTTACCTTATTAATCCAGAACCCCCCATACGCATGCAAGAAATAACTTCACTTTGTTTATATGATATAGAAAATTTTAATATTGTAAGAGGAAGATATAGAACTGCATGTTCATTACCTGTGGGCAAAGGTCTTAGTAAAAAATTTAAAAGAACAATAAAATGAAAAGTTAAATGGTGATTTATTTGAAAATATTAAAATTAATAAAAATAAGGATGCAAAAAAATGCCACCATAAACAAAGTTACAATATTACTGCCAACAAAATAGAGAAGTCAAAATTTAGAACAAAAAGTTTCAAAGGAGCATTAAGAAATTTCAAAGAAGGAAAAGATTATCTCTTTGAAAATAATAGTTATACTAAAAAGACAAAGAAATGATGGTGAATTATCTAATTAACTTACTTTCAAAGACCAGTGTAACCTTAATACAAAAACTTGTCAAAGTTAGCAAAATTAAAATAAATTAAGTAAAATTACATTAAATTAATTAAATTAAAATTTGAAAATAAATAAAAATTCCTGATATTTGCTAGATATCCTAATTTCCTTGGGAATTTAGAGATATTCAGGTCATTGTGATAATTTTTGGATCAAGCCCTCACCTTGACTATTACTTTTGCTAAGGCAACAATAATTGGCTACGTCCTCCATCTGTCTCCTAATCTAAGATATACATTTTAGCCTTCATTAAATCCAATCCCATGTAATATTTATTTTTTTTTCAGGTCAAGTGTTTTCTGTCAGTATTTTGAATCATGTAGGAAATTCTTGATTTTGCCCTTTCCACATGGGATTCAAGGGCTACTTGGAATAGCTCAACATGTCTGACAATTTGCCATTTGAGATGTAACTCTCCAGGTTATGGTGGCAGCAGTCTATATGGTCATTTTCTCCCAGGGGCCTCAGAAAACACAAAGGTAAACCACGGGCCATAGCATTTCCATTAATTTTTCTAACATACTCCCTTTTCTCCAGAATATTGAGGTGTTAGGGATGACACATTTTGTTCCCACTACTCATATCTCTTTCTTCTTCTTCTTTTTTTTTTTTAATGTGTATTTATTTTTGAGAAAGAGAGACAGGGACAGAGAGAGACAGAGAGACAGAGAGACAAGAGTGTGAGTGGCAGAGGGACAGGGAGAGAGACAGGGAGATACAGAATCCGAAGCAGGCTCCAGGCTCTGAGCTGTCAGCACAGAGCCTGACACAGGGCTCGAACCAAAGAACCGAGAGATCATGACCTGAGCTGAAATTGGATGCTTAACCAACTGAGCAACCCAGGTGCCCTCTTTCTTCATTTTTAAATCCTATCCTTTCCATGATTAGCTCTCCACAAATCTTTACCAACAAGGCATAAAACCAAGCATGCCCTAACACTGAACTAGTCAGTCAATAAATAAACTGCCTGTTTAAATATTAATATACAGTTTTAAATTTAAAGAGTCCTTTAAACAGAAACATAGATTACAAATTAGGATTTATAATCTACAGTAAAAATCACTATCAGATAGCATTAGAAAATGTCTTCAAAGTTCTGAGAGAAAAAAAATCTAATAATGTAAAATTTTACAAGCTAATTTGTTCATGCAACAGTCATATAAAGTAACGGTCATATCTCCTCAAGAATTCCAAAAATTAGGTAATATAGGATCATTTATAATCATAAAATGAATAATCATGTAGAGGAAGAACATTAGCCATCAAAAAGTATACACAGCAGAATTCAAAATACCATGACAGAAACTATGATAAACATACAATTATGGAAATAGAGCAGGTAATATAATTTATAATCTCTCCTTAAAGCACTTAAAAATGTAAGATAATATAGCAAATTGTATTCTTTTAAATTAGCAGTTGAGCTTACAATCAAGTAATAGAAATCCCTGGAGTGTAAAAATATTACAATTTATAAAACTATTAAGTTACATGGCTCCAGTTACATGGCTGATGGTGCGACCATAACCTGACATGGAAAAATGAAGAAAGTGAGAATGGAATAAAATTTGAGATAAATGTAGCTGCAAAGACTATCTTATTAACTACTACTCATAATATCTTCTATTCACTGTAATTATCTATTTTCTGTGTGTGTCCATTATCAATTTATTGTCACAGTACAAATCCTCTGTTCATTTCCCGCTCTGCGATAATGAACATTTCTCCATTGCCAGGAGGATTATATCACAGTTTGTTGATTCAAAGTAGGAAGGGGAATCACTTTTGGCTCCTGAGCGCTGCTGTTTTATTTGTTCTCACTCCTGCTAAACAGCTTTCAGTAGCATATGTGTGAAAACATTCCAGTGATGCTCTGTACCACCAGGCAGGATTGTGCAGTCATTTGAAACATGTGAATGATACATCTGCTGGATCAAAGATAGTGAACTCGTTTGTGTTGTCTGCCTTGTCCTGGCCACCTGGTAATGATCTTCCCAAGGCAACAACCACATGTCCTAGACCTTCGCTGCCCTATTGCAGAGTAGCTCCTAAAGCTCCAAGTCCTTCCAAGTACCTGCCCTCTAGACTCAGCCCATCTACAACCTGGAAGGCTGTCTCCTGTGGTAAGCAGGTGCCCAGTGCCCTGGCTCCCTGTGCATTCCTGTTCAATAGCTTTGGCTTGTGTGTACTCCAGACAACTGTGCTTGGCTGACAACAGTGGATCAGCTGCAGCCATGTAGCCTAGAAAAGTTATATGACACCTAAAGGACTTTAACCCCACCTTCTGCAATGAACTGGATCATTGAGAAGGGGGTGCCCTTTTTATCTTCACTCTAACCTTAAGTACTCCTTCTTATCCCTAAGGCATTTTTAAAAGTTTTCTTTCCACATTTATTATCACTCTCCTGTTATGATTAAAAATTCCTCATAGCAAATATCCTCTGTCCAAATTACTCTGTGTCTCTGTCTCCTGACTAAACCCCAGATGATACAAACTTTTTAGTCGGCAAACCCTGCAAGCACAGATACAGGAGGCACATCATTTCATTGTACCTAGCAACTAAAAACGGTGCCCAGCACAAAGCATTTTCTTCATGAACGCTTGATTGAATTAAATCCAAAAATAGGTTTGCATTGCTTTATCTCGGATTTCCTCTAAATGACAGCAAATATTCTCTATACTAGTACCAACAGCCACATAAGGTTCCCATCTGTATTTCAACAAAAATAGTGTAAAACACGAAACTTTCATTAGTTAGTAGGTAAGGCAAGAGATTGTTTCAAGAATATTTTTCAACTCTGACAAATGCTGTGGAGACTTTGAAGAACCGTGTTTTTTGCTAGTACAGAAATGGTTGTTGATTTAGCAGGAATGATTTCAGTAGAGGCAGAGAAGCAGAAACTGGTCAGATCAGTTCGGAAGCAAAACTAGATCAGACTGGTCGGGATCTAAAGAGTAGATGAAGACATGAAAACAAGTGTGAGAAATTAAAAATAAATAAATATAGTCCTGTGAAATGAAAGTAACATTGCATTTCTTCTTTCTTTGTTTTCTCTCTTCTTACTCTCATTCTCTTTATCTGTCATTAAAAAGTGTAAAATATTTGTATTCAGAGAGGAAAATCTAGTAGAAAAGATGAGATTAATGACATGTAACAGAAATATTATAGCACAAGAGAATGCCTTTGAGCAGGTGAGAGGGGTTGGAATTGAAAGCAAATATCTAAGAAATGCCCTGTTATACACAGGAACACAGACACTTGAGACTTTAAAAAAAAAAGTGAAAGAGCAGATATATGCAGGAGGCTATAGAGTTTGCAGTAGAAATATTAGAGATTTCACATGTAATGGCTTCTTGTTTCTTAATAGAAGAGAGAGATCTAAAGAAAAAGAATAGAATATTTATTCCTGGGGAGGGGGATAGTTAAGTGGGAGAATTTCATGTCGATGATAGTGGATATTTATATTTAAGATCTTAAAATTTAAATGAAGCCAGTTTTTTTCTGTTCTTTGATTTTTTGCTGATAATATCCAATTGCTCAAGTGCATAAAAAGTAAGGGTAAATGGTTGAATGTATGCAGGTGAATAGGAGAAACAGTGGATGGAAATTAAAAAGTTGTGACTGATGCTAAAGATTAGGTAAATTATTAAAAAATTATATATAAAATTATAGTATTATGTATATATAATATATATGTATTCTCTGTGCTGAAACCATGTTATCAATTACTGACATAAAAACATAAAAAACACTGCAGGGAAATAATATAATAAAACACAGGCCTCTATTTTACACCTTACATTGCAATCTAAACCTTGTAAAACCAATCATCCTTCCACTTCTTATGTATTCACCATCAAACTTCATCACTTCTTTTAAAATATATGAATGATACGAGTTGGATCAAGTGTAATGAACAACCTTGTGTCTCCTGCCTCAATAAATCTTTACTTTCTGCGATAACCTCTGAGAATTCCTGCAACAATACAAAGTAGGTAGGATGCCACCTTGTTTATTTTTTTTTAAAATGTTTATTTATTTTTGAGACAGAGCGAGACAGAGCATGAACGGGGGAGGGGCAGAGAGAGAGGGAGACACAGAATCTGAAGCAGGCTCCAAGCCGTCAGCACAGAGCCCAACACGGGGCTCGAACTCACAGACCGTGAGATCATGACCTGAGCCGAAGTCGGACACTTAACCGACGGAGCCACCCAGGCGCCCCGGATGCCACCTTGTTTAATGTCTCATAGATGAGGTACCCAGATCCCCCTCTTCCAGGATTGAGGTACTCATTCCCCAGCTGTTTGGAATATTGATGGCTGATAGTTCTCAACTGAGTCCCTTGATGAGGATTTCCTTTGGTTGAAGAGGCCATCTCCCCTAATTTCATGTGCCCTTCTAGAAATGTCCAATGATTTGTTGATGTGGGTGTCATTGGCATGGCCCCTCACCCAAATTAGAAGGGCTATTGCATCTCCAGAGCTCTCCATCATATAAGCTGAGATCTTTTTGCAACTGCATTGTAGTTCACCTTACTCTGCCAGACTCTATTGTTTTACTCCCTTAATGAATTTGACCCCAAATCTCTCTAGTAAATTTACTGAACAGAAATCTACATCTCAAAGTTTTCTTCAAGAGAAACCAGGTCTGTAACTATCAGTACAAGGTCAAAAGAAAGCAGTTAGAAAACAGTTTCTAAAATGTGATTTGTTGGGGCGCCTGGGTGCTCAGTTGGTTAAGTGTCCAACTTCAGCTCAGGTCATGATCTCGAGGTTCATGAGTTCAAGCCCTAGGTCAGGCTCTGGCTGACAGCTCAGAGCCTGGAGGCTGCTTCAATTCTGTGTCTCCCTGTCTCTCTGCCCCTTCCCCACTCACGCTCTCTCTCTCTCACTCAAAAATAAATAAATGTTAAAAAATTAAAATGTGATTTGTAGCTGGTTTACCCAATGTCTAACTGGTAGTAAGGTCTTCATCAGTGATGATAGGTAGAACACAAAATCATGGTGTGTTTGTTAAACTTGTACTACAGGTGACCTGGAAAATATACCAGTGGGAAAGAATTTCCCTGAAGGTAAAACCTATCAGGCATTTGAAAAATAAGTGAGATATGAGAATTATATGGCATCAGATGCTTAGGAAATCAATACTTTGGGGAAAACATCAAAACTGAAGATAATTGATCATCCATTAAAAGTTAAGTTTGAAAGCCAGAACATATCCTGTAAAATATAGAAAGACTCAAACCTCCTGTATCATAAGGCAGAAAAGATGAGAAGAAGGCAGTGGATTAAATTATAAGAGAAGAAAATAAAGGATGCAGGATTGGCAGTATATACTAGTATATTCTCCATTTAATTCACCAGTCTGTTCCTGAAAACACCTGATCCTGAAGGACTTCAGCAAACTACCACAAAAACAATTGTTTCCCATTGCAGTTTCTGTGCAATTGTACTGTCTTTGCTGACCCACATTACCATGGCCTCAGGTACGTAAGATACATTTATTAATCTGTAAAAGACATTATTATCCATTCTCATCAGGAAAGTGAATCATACAGTTTGCAATGGACACATTGGACAATCGAGTATATTTATAGTCTTGCTCCAGTGCTATGTTAACTTGCCACTGGCCTCCGCTGTAGTATATAATTCAAAGGGAATTGGCATCAGAGACAATCTGTGGCATATCACCTTGTATATCACCTTGTTGCATTATATCAATGTTGTCATCTTAATTAGATGATATAATCACAAAGCAACAATACAATGGAGGCCTTGGTGATGCAAATGCCTTTGAAAGAGTAGAAAGGGCCCACCACATCAGTGGTTTTAGGGGGCTGGTGTTCTCAGATTAGAGAGACATTACTAAAATATAAAAGATGAATTACTCCATCTGATATTTTTCAGCACTAAGGACTAATTATAATACCTATTAGGCTTTTTTGGGTTCTGGAGAGAAGATGTTCCACAGTTAAGGTTATATATTTGACCCATATGCTAGATGACACAAAAGGCTGCTGGTGGCTCAAATTTAAGTTGCAAGGTGGCCTAGAACCCTATCTCATTCTCCTGCAATTGTATTGGCACCTGTCTGTCAGCCAGCTCAGACCTATGATAATATAAATGTCCTCATGACCAGCATATAGAGATACAGAGAAGGAAAAACGTGAACTTTTTTAACAGATAGGTTCACTAAGAATGAGCAAAATTAAAAAAAGAAAAAAGAAAAAAAAAAGGATTGCAGCTGCATTACAGCCCCATTTAGAAATGGCCCATTAAGATAACTGTGAAGGAAAACCCCTCTAACAGGGCAGAAAGTTGGATGGTGCACCCTATCACCCACTTGTGGATGGAAAAACAATTCGAAGTCAAGAGTATGTGCAATTCACTTAAAAAAATACAAGAAATGTCAGATTTTTTTTCCAATCTCAAGGCAAGTTCTGGAATTTGTGCCTGTGCAAAATAAAATGTCTGTAGTTTTTATGTGGTGGAAATTAGGTTGAAACCGAGTCAAATACCTGGGGCGTCAGAATTCACGATTTCACAAAGCGAAGCCTTGTCATCTCAGCTTGCATTTCATTCACATCTCTTCAGAAGTCACTCACGTGAATTCCTTATCTTAATTTCAATATACATAAAACAAGTTCCCCCTCCAAATTTCTATCATTGACCAGGTTGTTAATTTTTCCCCAGAAGTGTTAATATTTTCTAGATGACTAAGATGAAACTCTTGTATAAAATAGCTTCGTTGCGATGTCTGTTAGTTTGTAGTATGTATTATATATGCTCTTTTTTTTTTTCTATCAGTGGTCCCTTAATCTCACTGATTATCAGCAACTCACTTTACTGAAACATGTAAGTTTTGTATAGGGCAATAGATATTAGGGGTTTTGTTTGTTCGTTTCTTTGCCTGAAAATGGGCACAGCTTTTCTTTTGCTATGATTTTCATGTAGGGAATTGGATTGGTCAAGTTAGCAGTTGGACTGAATTTGTAACTTGTTGAATCTACATTTATTCTTACTGCCCCTTAGCTTTCACATTCCTATAGAGATTGTCTGTGTCTAGGGTAGAAGGTAATTCACTACAGCATGCTTCCTTGACTAAGTTATTTAAGTTTTTCTTTGTGCTATTCCTCATAGAGTGCATCTTTGCAAGCTCTTGTTCCCACCCACCCCCCTCCCCGTCCCACTCCCAACACTCGCTATTTGAAGCTTATAGCTTGGCTGAGGGGTTTGGTTGGACCAGGGGTGATGCTGGGGTTTGGTCTGCTGGGGTTATGGTTAAGTCTCAGCCTTTGGATAGCACTGATTCCACAGTCTAGACAGTGTAGTCTTCCTTCTTCTCCTGCCCCTTCCCTGCCTTCAGGATGGTTCTCCCTTCTCAGTCTTGTATTTCCTTCCTACTTGAGTTCAGTCTGCCTTTTCCTGCTGTAATGAGCATTCACCAATATCTTAAGGCTAACAGTGTTGCCAGTTCCCCCACAATTAAAGTTTTTGTTGTATAGTAGAGAAAGAGGGACATTCCTTCACTACAAAACTTCCTGCTAAACAGCATGGGTATAGAGATTCTTGTCAATGTTGCTGGCCCACGTCTGCACCAAAATGGACTCTTATTGAGGCTGCTTGTGATCTTTTATTTGTCTACTTGGTGCATTCATGACAAAGGGTGTTCAGACTCCCTGATTCTGCATCTCCAGGGATATCACACTATCTCAGTGCCCCAGCAGGCTTTTCTAGCTTGTCTGCCTTTGTAGCTGAACTCTTCTTATGGAATCCTGTTGTGGTTACTACCCCAGACAGATGTGGGTTCCAATCTCCTTTCTCCCAGAAGATACTGTGTCTACCTAGATTTTAGATCAGTTTTTTGCTCCCTCCAACCTCAATTCTATGATGAGTTCAGGGGGAAAAGCCAGAAATCTGAAATGAACTGTGGATTTCTTGTTGAAAGGAAGAAGAGAAGCTCCTTCCATCTCTCTACATCCCAGAGTGAAAAGTGAACACTGCCTTCACTTTTGAAGGATAATTTTGTTATACATAGAACTCTAGGGATAGCTTTTCTTCTTTTAGCACTTTAAAATGCTACTTCTTTGTTTATTGGCTTTAAATCTTTTATATACTAGGAATACGTGCTTCTACACAATCACAATAAAATTATCACACTCAAGAAATTTAATCATGATAAAATGTTATTGTGTAATAGAGTCTATATTTAAATATCTCCAATTACCTAAGTAATGCATATTTTATAATATCCTTTATAACAAATTTGTTTTTAGTTGAAGATTCAAGCAAGGATCCAATCATTATTAGTTTGTAATTCTGGAATCATTCCTCTTCATTCATATTTTGACTCTCATGACATTAGTGTTTTACAAAAGGCTCTTAGAGAGTGAAAAATAGCATGACTGAAGGTAGCATGTTGAAATTGAGGTTATCAAAGAGGTATAGAAATTGCAAGGTATAAAACTAAGCTATCCAATATGGTAGTTGGTAGTCACATTTGGCTTATTAAATTTAAATGTAAATTAATTAAAATAATATGAAAATTCAATATCTCAATTGCACTGCCCACATCTGAAATGCTCAATAGCTACAGAAGGCCTAGTAAATGCCATATTGGAACACTGATACAGAACATTTCTTTTACTGCAGAAATTTCTGTGGAATAGCTCTGGTATAGAATAGAACATGGATGGCGGAAGTGAAACAAGTACATAGTACGTATATATCTAGTTAGGGTATAGGCTGTAGTCTGTAATGAGATGACTTAAAGAGCACTTAAGATTTTTTTTTTTATTTTGACTTACTGCTCTGGTAAACAATTCTGATAAAACCCCTTTACAATGTTAGAAGCGTAATAATTTTTAATGTTATTTCTCTGTCACAGCACATGGTGGCTTCATCATTCATCTAGATACAAGATGGTTAATGGCTACTCCATTTCTCACCGTAGTATCTGTGCCTAAATCCAGATTTAAAGTTGAAAGAAAGTAAGTTTGTCTCCACGTCCTTTAAGTTGAGAAATAAAGGTAACACACATGACTTCCACTCATACTCCTTTGGCAAACATTTGTCCATATGGTGACAGGTATCTCCTAGATATGCTGAGAAATCTATTCTTTAGTTATGCAGACATGTACCCACTCAAAACTCAAGGGGTTCTAAAACTCAAGAGGCAAGATGTTGGTGGAGGACAGTGTCTGCTAAAGTATTAGATTAAGAATAATAATCAGAAAAATATTAACCAACTTTTTTATATTTCCTCAGTATAGTGTTGAGTTTAGGACACTACTAAATTTATATTATTAAGAAATAATTATATGAATTATTATATTAACATAATAATAGTCTCTTAAAGGATGTCAAAGTAATTGTTTAATACTTTGTTCCTTTTAGACTGTATTCCCACTTAATCTCATGTATTCCTTTGTCAAGAAAAATCAAGGGCTTAGGGGTGCTGAGTGACTCCATTGGTTAAATGTCCAACTTCCGCTCAGCTCATGATCTCATGGTTTGTGAGTTTGAGACCTGCGTTGGGCTCTGTGCTGACAGCTTAGCGCCTGGAGCCTGCTTTGGATGCTATCTCCCTCTCTCCCTGCCCCTCCTCCACTCACATGTGCTCACTCTCTTTTAAAAATACATAAACATTAAATTTCTTTTAAATAAAAAAAGAAAAATCAAGGTCTTAATGTGTTCTGGAAAGAGTTCAAGGTCTTCAGAATATAGCCATGGACAAAATAGCCAGTAAGTATGTCACTATGAGCATATAAACATATAAACCACTAGGTAAGATACTTTTAGATACAGGTGTGTCTTATGTCCATGAAATGCAGCCAGACCAACACTAAACCATCCTACACACCTAGAAAACTGACTGGAGGATTAACACAACAATCTGCACAACCTGAACCAAAGAATTCAGCAGGTACGGGCGCAGAGAAGTGAATTTGGGAAGCGAGAAGCCGCTGAGGGTAGGGAACCGCTTTTGCGGGCGGAGAGAGGATGGAGACTGGGGAGC
The DNA here is from genome assembly GCF_018350215.1 of Panthera leo. Taxonomy (NCBI): domain Eukaryota; kingdom Metazoa; phylum Chordata; class Mammalia; order Carnivora; family Felidae; genus Panthera; species Panthera leo. The sequence continues at coordinate 153,396,295 of NC_056682.1, read as the reverse complement.
GAGGGAGAACACAGGAAAAGCACCCCTCCCCAAAAGCAGCTGAAGAGAAAGTGGAAAATCGGAAACACCCGCAGGGACTAAACGAAAAAGGGAGAAAGGAGAAAGGAGAGGGTTTAAATTCCATTAAGACTGTAAACAAGGGGAGCACAAAGGCTGCAACTCTGCAGCTCCATACCTGGCGGTGCTCTGGTGGGAAGGGCGAATCCCCAGGAACAGAGTGGGTCCGGGAGGTCCTCGGGGCACATGGGGAAAAGCAGTTCCACTGCTGCAAGGACATTTGGTAGAGACTGTTGAAGCCACCTGGTCCCAGCAGACCCCGGAAAACCGCCACATTTGCTGGTGCTGGAACGAGGTCATTAAGAGTGAAGCCTGGTGCCAGATATGTGTTGTGATTTTCCATAATCCCCGAAATGCTGCCGCTACACTATCTTGTGAACTTTTTCTGGGGCGGGCCGGCACCTGGCCGCAGTCTCGGGGCACCGGCAGTAGCAGGGTCCAGCAGGCGTTCCTGGGTGCAGCTGACACTCGGCCATTGCTCATTCGGCCATTGCTCTGTAAGACTCTCCTACAGAGGAGCGGAACAGGTCAAAGCCGCAGTCCTTTGGAAGTAAGGGGCCAGGGAAAACAGCCGCATCTGAGACAAAACTTGGGAGAGAGGTACTGCCTGGGCCTGGTCACGGATAGTGAAAAAGCGGGGAGTGGATGAAACCAGAAGACAGAGACTGATGGGCCATTGTTGATCTGGGAGAACAGACTGAGTGTTCCGTTTTCACGGATCCCGCACATGCGCATATGCACCTATGAACACTGCAACAATCCACCCCAGTAGGCTAGCAGCGCCATCTAGTGGAGAGCAGAGCTGTTACAGTGAGCCCGGCCCAACTGGGCCAACTTCATTCTTCAAGAACACATCTCACCACCAGCTTAGTTTATGGACTATAAAGCACTACATAGACTGACTTCTAGGGGAAAACGAAGTAACTTCAGTCCTACTTCAATCTGCTAGCAGGTTCATCTATTCAATTTTCTTTCTTTTTTTTCTTTTTCTCTTTTACACTTCTTTTCTTTTTCTTGAATACAGAAAGGAAAAGTTCATTTTTATTTTCAGTTTTTATTAAAATATTTTTATTTAATTATTGTTATATTTTTACTTTGGTGTAAATTTTTTCAAATTCTATTTTACTTCCACCATTTTATTTTAGTCTACTTCAGTGTATTCACCTTTTCAAATTTTCAAATAATTTCCTTTTTATTTTTTTCTTTCTTTTTATTTTTTCTCTTTTGTTTCTCTTCTTTTTCTTGAATGCAGAAAGAGAAAAACTTCATTTTTACTTTCAATTTCTATTAAAAATATTTTTATTTAATTTTTTACTCTATTTTTTGTTTTTATGTAAATTTTTTCAAACTCTATTTTACTTCCATCATTTCATTTAGTCCACTACAGTGTATTCACTTTTTCAAATTTTCAAACGATTTCCTTTTTTCTTTTTTTAATCTTTTTTATCTTTTTCATTTCTTTTCTTTTTTCTTGAAAACAGAAAAAGAAAAATTCATATTTATTTTTAATTTTTATTAAAAATATTTTTCTTTAAATTTTTTATACTATTTTCTTTATTTGTGTGTATATTTTTTCAAATTCTATTTTACCCCTGTCATCTCATTTTAGTCTACTTCAGTGTATTGATTTTTTCAAATTCTCAAATGATTTCCTTCCCCCCCCTTTTTTTTCTCTAATCTGTCAAACCACTTTCAACACCCAGACCAAAACACACCTAGGATCTAGCATCATCTATTTGATTTCTGTGTGTGTTTTTAATTTTTAATTTTAATAGTTTTTTAATTTTAATTTTCTTTTTAATTTCAATTTTTCTACCTCATTAATTCCTTTTCTACCTCATTAATTCCAAAATCACAAAATGAAGGAATTCACCCCAAAAGAAAGAGCATGAAGAAATGACAGCCAGGGATTTAACCAACACAAATATAAGCAAGATGTCTGAACCAGAATTTAGAATCACGATAATAAGAATACTAGCTGGAGTCGAAAATAGATTAGAATCCCTTTCTGCAGAGATAAAAGAAGTAAAAAATAGCCAGAACAAAATTAAAAATGCTATAACTGAGCTGCAATCACAGATGGATGCAGCAGCGGCAAGGATCAATGAGGCAGAACAGAGAATCAGCGATATAGAGGACAAACTTATAGAGAATAACGAAGCAGAAAACAAGAGGGAGATTAAGGCAAAAGAGCATGATTTAAGAATTAGAGAAGCCAGTGACTCATTAAAAAGGAACAACATCAGAATCATAGGGGTCCCAGAAGAGGAAAAGAGAGAAATAGGGGTAGAAGGGTTATGTGAGCAAATCATAGCAGAAAACTTGCCTAATCCGGGGAAAGACACAGACACCAAAATCCAGGACCCCCATTAGATTCAACAAAAACCAACCATCAACAAAGCATATCATAGTCAAATTCACAAAATACTCATGCAAGGAGAGAATCATGAAAGCAGCAGGGGAAAAATAGTCCCTAACATACAAGGGAAGACAGATCAGGTTTGCAGCAGACTTATCCACAGAAACTTGACAGGCCAGAAACGAGTGGCGGGATATATTCAGTGTGCTGAATCAGAAAAATATGCAGCCAAGAATTCTTTATACAGCAAGGCTGTCATTCAAAATAGAAGGAGAGATAAAAAGTTTCCAGACAAACAAAAATTAAAGGAGTTTGTGACCACTAAACCAGCCCTGCAAGAAATTATAAGGGGGACTCTCTGAGGGGAGAAAAGATGAAAAATATATATATATATGTATAAATACCAAAAACCACAAAGATTAGAAAGAACCAGAGAACACCGCCAGAAACTCCAACTCTACAAGCATCATAATGGCAATAAATCCATATCTTTCCGTACTCACTGTAAACGTCAATGGACTCAATTCTTCAATCAAAAGACATAGGGTAACAAAATGGATAAGAAAACAAGATCCATCTATATGCTGTTTACAATAGACCCACTTTAGACCTAAAGACACCTTCAGATTGAAAATAAGGGAATGGAGAACCATCTATCATGCTAATGGTCACCAAAAGAAAGCCAGAGTAGCCATACTTATATAAGACAATCTAGACTTTAAAATAAAGACTGTATCAAGAGATGCAGAAGGGCATTATATCATAATCAAGGGGTCTATCCACCAAGAAGAACTAACAATTGTAAACATTTATGCGCCAAATGTGAGAGCATCCCAATATATAGATCAATTAATCACAAATATAAAGAAACTCATTGACAGTAATAGCATAATAGTAGATTTCAACACCCCACTCACAGCAATAGACAGATAATCTAATCAAAAAAATCATCAAGGAAACAATGGCTTTGAATGACACACTGGACCAGATGGACTTAACATATATATTCAAAACATTTCATCCTAAAGCAGCAGAATATACATTCTTCTCCAGTGCACATGGAGCGTTCTCCAGAATACACCATATACTGGGACACAAATCAGCCCTAAGTAAGTACAAAAAGATCAAGATCATACCATGCATGTTTTCAGACCACAATGCTATGAAACTCTAAATCAACCACAAGAGAAAATTTGGAAAGATAACAAATACTTGGAGACTGAAGAACATCTTACTAAAGAATGAATGAGTTAACCTAGCAGTTAAAGAGGAAATTAAAAAGCATATGGAAATCAATGAAAATGAGAACACCACAACCCAAAACCTCTGGGATGCAGCAAAGGAGGTCATAAGAGGAAAGTGTATAGCAATCCAGGCCTTCCTAAAGAAGGAAGAAAAATCTCAAATACACAACCTAGCCTTACATTTTAAGGAGCTGAAAAAAGAACAGCAAATAAAACCCAAAACCAGCAGAAGACCAGAAATAATAAAGATTAGAGCAGAAATTAATGCTATCGAAACCAAAAACCAAAACCAAAACAAAACAAAACAAAAAAACCAGTAGAACAGATATGAAACCAGAAGCTGGTTCTTTGAAAGAATTAACAAAATTGATAAATCACTAGCCAGTCTGATGAAAAAGAAAAAGGAAAGGACCCAAATAAATAAAATCAAGAATGAAAGAGGAGAGATCACAACCAACACAACAGAAATAAAAACAATAAGAGAATACAATGAGCAATTATATGCCAATAAAATGGGCAATCTGGAAGAAATTGACAAATTCCTAGAAACATATACACTACCAAAACTGAAACATGAAGAAATAGAAAATTTGAACAGACCCATAACCAGTAAGGAAATCAACTTAGTAATCAAAGATCTGCCAAAAAACAAGAGTCCAGGGCCAGATGGACTTCCAGGGGAAAGAGGGGATTCCAGGCTTTCCAGGGGAATTCTACCAAACATTTAAGGCAGAGTTAACACCAATTCTCTTGAAGCTGTTCCAAAAAATAGAAATGGAAGGAAAATTTCCAAACTCTTTCTGTGAAGCCAGTATTACCTTGATTCCAAAACAGAGACCCCACTAAAAAGGAGAACTATAGACCAATATCCCTGATGAACATGGATACAAAAATCCTCAAAAAGATATTAGCCAACTGGATCCAACAATACATTAAAGAAATTATTCGCCACAACAGAGTGGGATTTATACCTGGGATGCAGGGCTGGTTCAATATCCACAATACAATTAACGTGATTCATCACATCAATAAGAGAAAGGACAAGAACCATATGATCCTCCCAATAGATGCAGATAAAGCATTTGACAAAATACAGCATCCTTTCTTGATAAAAACCCTCAAGAAAGTAGGGATAGAAGGATCATACCTCAAGATTATAAAAGCCATATATGAATGACCCAACACTAATATCATTCTCAATGGGGAAAAACTGAGAGCTTTCCCCCTAAGGTCAGGAACAAGACAGGGATGTCCACTCTCACCACTGTTATTCCACATAGTATTGGAAGTCTTAGCCTCTGCAATCAGACAACACAAAGAAATAAAAGACATCCAAATTGGCCAGGAGGAGGTCAAACTTTCACTCTTCACAGATGACATGATACTCTATATGGAAAACACAGAAGATTCCACCAAAAACTGCTAGAATTGATTCATGGATTCGGCAAAGTTGCAGGATATAAAATCAATGCACAGAAATCAGTTGCATTCCTATACACCAACAATGAAGTGACAGAAAGAGAAATCAAAGAATCAATCCCATTTACGGTTGAACAAAAAACCATAAAATACCTAGGAATAAATCTAACCAAAGAGGTGAAAAATTATACAATGAAAACGATAGAAAGCTGGTGAAAGAAATTGAAGAAGACACAAAAAAATGGAGAAAGATTCCATGCTCCTGGATAGGAAGAACAAATATTGTCAAAATGTCGATACTACCCAAAGCAATCTACAAATTCAATGCAACCCTATCACCAGCATTCTTCACAGAGCTAGAACAAATAATCCTAAAATTTGTATGGAACCAGAAAAGACCCCAAATAGCCAAAGCGATCTTGAAAAAGGAAACCAAAGCAGGAGGTATCACCATCCCAGACTTCAAGCTGTACTAGAAAGCTGTAATCATCAAGACAGTATGGTACTGGCACAAGAACAGACTCTCAGATCAATGGAACAGAATAGAGAACCCAGAAATGGACCCACAAACGTGTGGCCAACTAATCTTTGACTAAGCAGAAAAGAATATCCAATGGAATAAATACAGTGTCTTCAGCAAGTGGTGCTGGGAAAATTGGACAGCGACATGCAGAAGAATGAACCTGGACCACTTTGTTACACCATACACAAAAATAAACTCAAAATGGATGAAAGACCTAAATGTAGGACAGGAAGCCATCAAAATCCTTAAGGAGAAAGCAAAACCTTGGCCACAGTAACTTCTTACTAAACATGTCTCCAGAGGCAAGGGAAACAAAAACAAAAATGAACTACTGGGACCTCATCAAAATAAAAAGCTTCTTCATGTCAAAGGAAACAATCAGCAAAACTAAAAGACAACCGACAGAATGGGGGAAGATATTTGCAAATGACATATCAGATAAGGGTTAGTATCCAAAATCTATAAAGAACTTATCAAACTCAACACCCAAAAAACAAATAATCCAGTGAAGAAATGGGCAAAATACATGAATAGACACTTCTAGAAGGAAGACATCCAGATGGCCAACTGACCCATGAAAAAATGCTCAACATCATTCATCATCGGGGAAATACAAATCAAAACCACATTGAGATATCACTGCACACCGGCTAACATTAACAACTCAGGCAACAACAGATGTTGGTGAGGATGCAGAGAAAGAGGATCCCTTTTGCATTGTTGGTGGGAAAGCAAACTAAAACTAAAAAAACTAAAAATAGAACTTCAAAAAACTAAAAATAGAACTACCCTATGACCCAGGAATTGCACTACTAGGCATTTATCCAAGGGATACAGGTGTGCTGTTTCAAAGGGACACATGCACCCCCATGTTTATAGAAGTACTATCAACAATAGCCGAAGTATGGAAAGAGCCCAAATGTCCATCAACGGATGGATGGATAAAGAAGTGGTATATAATATACAATGGAGTATTACTCGACAATCAAAAAGAATGAAATCTTGCCACTTGCAACTACGTGGATGGAACTGGAGGGTCAGAAAACTTTTTATGGTAAGGTTCAGATAGTATTATTTTTAGCTGTGTGAATAAATACTGTCTCAACTCTTAATTCTGCCATTTTAGTTTTTCTTATAATTTTCTCTTTTTAAAGATTATTTATTTCTGAGAGATACAGAGAGAGGGAGGGAGAGAGAGAGATCAGGAGAGGAGCACAGAGACAGGGAGAGAAAGAACCTCAAGCAGGCCCAGCACTATCAGCATGGAGCCTGATGTGGGGCTTGAACCCACGAATGTGAGATCATGACCTGGGCTGTAATCAAGAATGGGCACTTAATGGACCAAACCACCCAGGTACCCCTCAACCCTGCCATCTTAGTGTGAAAGCAGCCATAGACAAGGTACAAAGAAATGAGTATGGCCAGGTTCTGCACTGAGAAGAAAAAAATAAAAAAGTGTTTGCTGACGTTATCCTAGATAATATGGAAAATTTCCAAAAAAAAAGTCATTTGTCAGGAATAAGTCTTGTAAAGAAAGGAAGTTTAATTAATTTCCATTAAAGGCAGAAAATATTTTATCAACACTTTTAACAATGAAGTAAACCAATATGATTTCACAGATAAAGTTTAACAAAATGTGAAGGCCAGATCATAATGCCGCATGTACTTTGTCTGGAGCATATAAAAATAAGTCTGATCAGGGGCATCTGGGTGGCTCACCACCCAGTCGGTTGAGGTCTGACTTCAGCTCAGGTCATGATTAGACAGCTCGTGAGTTCCAGCCCCAAGTTGGGCTCTGTGCTGACAGCTAGGAGCCTGCGGCCTGCTTCAGAGTCTATGCCTCCCTCTTTCTTTGCCCCAACCCACTCGCATTCTCTGTCTCTCTCAAAAATAAATAAACATTAAAAATTTTTTTTTAAATAAGTATGATCGAAATACCATTTCAATGGAGCAAGTTGGACACTGAATTGTTGATTCAAATATTAATGTATTAACAAAAAGAATCTAAAAAGCCATTAAAATGGTGTATATTATAATAAAGTGGAGTTTAATTCCAAAATGCCAGAATTATTTAATATAAGGACAGTCAGTAACATGATTCATAATTGAATATAAAGAGAAAAATCATGCGGCAATCTTCAGTATGCTCAACAGGAAGGAATTCCACAAATATTCTTGATTTTGCCACCTCTATCTATATACTTATTATCATCTACTTGTATCTGTTACCTGTTATCCAGCATATTATCCAGCTATTTAGTAAACCATTTTCTTACTCGATGAAGTAACATTGTCATCTCTGCTAAAATCGAACATAAGGCAAAAGTACTGTCCCGATTCAATGCCATTTAAAAATATATATGAAGAGTCTCTGCGTGTCTAAGTCTGTTAAGCATCCGACCTCAGCTCAGGTCATGATCTCGCAGTTCATGATTTCGAGCCCCACATTGGGCTCTGTGCTGACAGCTCAGAGTCTGGAACCTGCTTCGGATTCTGTGTCTCCTTCTTTCTGTCCCTCCCCCACTCGCACTCTCTCTCTCAAAAATAAATGAACATTAAAAAATTATTAAATATATATATATATGTGTGTGTGTATATATATATATATATATATATATATATATATATATATATATATGATATGTCAGTTGGAACAATAGAAAAGCAAAAGATAGAGTCACCAGAAACAAAAGAAGAAATAAAAACATTTTTCTTTTAAAATAATATATTTGAAATATCAAGAAACTTGGTGATATAACTAAAATAAAGAAAAAAGCATTAACGAATCTGGCAAGATATAAAATTGGCACACAAAAATAGTCTTTCATATATACTTGAAATAATCATTTAAAGGGCATAATTGAAGAAAAAAATAGTCACATTAGCAACAATACAGATAAAGTATTTAGAAATAAACTTGGCAAAAGGTATGAAAATCTATGAGAAAAACATTTCAAAATTATAGAAGTTATTAGTATAGATTTGCATAAAATTAAAGACATCTCTTCTAAGATATGGACATTTAATATAGTGGGGATAGTTGAACAAACAAGAATATGATTTTCTTGTTGCAGAAAAAAGGAGTGTAGATTTTACTGGGAAGTGGAACAGCATTAGGCAATGCTGATAAGAGACTGATTTTGTAGGTGGTGACTGAGATGGGCTGAACTTGGTGATGAGAAATGAATTGCTTAGTAAGTGTGATAACAGGGCTAGGGAAGAGTCGTGTGAAGGGACACGAAAGTCACTATGAATGGTATCAGGAATAGGAATGAAGAGAAGTGCGGTGAACCAGGCGTGCAAATCATCAGTGCATGAAGAGGAGTATCACAGAAGATCTCTAGATGAGTGTGACCTTGAGAGGGTGACATTACGCATTATAATTTGTGGTCAGATTAGTTGCTCTTTTTCCAGCGTTTCCATAGTACTTTATTTATTCCCTTAGTAAAGCATACGTTTTAATTACCATTGTTTGCGTTCATTTTCTCCTCGTCGAAGGGAGTATGCTAAAACTTGTAGGGACTGATCTTTTTTATTGGTTGGTATTCCTTAAAGAATGAAATTATATATTCAACCCAGAAAAACAATTTCTATAAGGATAGAAAGGAAGCCTTGTATGTAATTCAAAAATTCAAATAAGAAAATGAAAATTAGATGGTTCATCCCTATCCATTTTATGAAAAGATGAAAAGGGGTATTTTGGCTGCTTTTTAATGAAGGAGCTATTATAATTTTAGGCTGCAGGACTACATGGGCCATCAAATCACAGCAGGATTTGTCTTTGAATTATGTACTTCAAATTTTAAGAGGGACATTGACATCGTAAAGTTTATTTTAAGAAGAGCAATGAAAATCTCATCATGAAAAAAATTAAACAGTTGGAAAAGTTCACTTTAAAAAAGGAGAGTAAGAGGACTCCAGATATTTAGCATGATGCTCTATAAAATAAGATGTCATGATACCAATTCATTCAACATAAATGGAAAAAGATTAAAATGTTTAACCGTGGAGAGTAACTGTTCAAGGGAGAAGTGTCTCATCTTTGGGGATAATCTTCCTTAGAAAAGAATGAGCTGCTCTTGACTGATGTAAGTGAAGACTCAAACTGAATTTCTTAAGGAACAATATAGATGTTCTCTTTAAGAAAACAAATGTATTAGATGGTTTCTAAGAATTCTTATAACCCTAGTATATATTATTTGAAACATTGAAAGTCATGTTAGTAAAGTACTTGAATTAATAAGTAATTTCCATATACCAACACCTACTCAAAGAAGAATTTAATTATGATCCCATTAGTATATTTAAAACCAATAATTTCATTGGTTTTCTTGATGCTAGCAAGAGAAAAAAAAGTATGTACTTTGAGTTTACTATCCAGAAATAATTCCAGCTATTCCTATCTAGCCAAAAATAAATAAATAAATAGTTAAATAAATAAATAAATACACATTATGTCTTAATGTCAAGGTCTAAAAGTAAATTATTCGATGTGTACAAAAAGAATTTCTTTGTCTTCAACTTCTTTGGGAGAAATAAGTTGGTCTTACTTTATAGGTAAACATTTACAACTAGTGAGTTTGAATTTACATGAAGTTAAATGGAACGTTATAAGTAATAACTCTTAAAATAAGATACAGGGAGAGGAAGACATTACTTATACTACATATTTCAAAATCCATAATATTATGTGATATCGTAAAAGAAGGAAAATAATTATGTGATCATCAGCCATCAAATTCAAGGTCACAATCTCCAAGGAGGGATGGATATTTATTAATATTTACACTTCTTTATAATTTTAAAATGAACTATGCATTATAATAAGCTCACTTATAATAAATAGTTTAAGAAAAAATATAGAATGTCAAATCTGTTTTGAATGAATTAGGAGATCATTTACACATAGACATAGATGATGTATTTTTTAAATAAACCACTACCAATATTACTTTGAGGCATTACATACTTAAGAATAATTTCCAAATGAAGTATCAATTTACATTTTCTGAAAAGGAAGGATATGCAATAAATTACTTTACAAATGGATTTTAAAACAAAGAACAAAACTACTTACATTGATGTTTTTCAAATGTTTTGTATATCTATATTGCTTTCCAAAAGTAATTCACATTTATTTATGCATTAATTTAGAATGAGGAAAACTAAGGTCATTCTCAGGAAAGACAGCTGAAACTTGAAATGGAATATCTTCACTCTTTGAAAATTAAAAAAAAAAAGTATATGGAACAACTATTTATAGTGAGAGCAGTCTTATGATGAAAATATCATGAATGCAAGTTGTAGTTTGATAATTTCTTGGCAATTTGTGGACTGAGTGTAGGTTTGTAAGTTGCAAATTAGTACTGTTACTTTTTTTTCTTTAATAAAGTAATTAAATTCTCTGGTTAGATTTGAAAAAGTTTTGTTGTTTTTGGTTTCTCTCACTTTAGATAATCTCTGAGATTGGATGTTGTATTTGATACAACAAGATCTTTTTTTAATTTTGTGTGTTTTAGATAGTTTTTGTTCACCTTATGTAAAGACTTATACAGTGGTTGTGTTAATAGTCACACATTTTGAAAGTAATTCTTTTCACTAGCAAAGAAGCACAAAAAGAGCGATGTGGGAATTAATTTCAAAATTAAGTGAAAGTTACTCTAGTTTATAGCATATTCAGAATATATGTTGTATAAAAATTTTACTTCGTTAATTTAATTCAAAACTTAAATTAAATTCTATATGCTTTGAAAAAGTATCCACATAGAGATGTGCAAAAATTTTCTTTGATCAAAAGGGAAGAAAAAATCAGCTAATATCAATTATTAATTCAAATTAAATTGTGTCAAACTTAAATGTTGAATTTTGGTAAACTAAAATCTTTAGCAAAGATTAATATCATTCATGTTCTGAATATTATCAGTAAGTGATTATTTCTATTTATTTTCTAAATGTCATTTCTGTTATATATGTAATGGAAGTGATATGAATTTCTAAATCTATTCTCAGTATCTCATATAGCTAAAATATATATAAATATCTTACAGTAATATGTATGTAAATGTATATATATTTATATAAGATATTGAGATTATATATAGAATTTTATATAATAGCCAGTAGAGGTGAATGGGAATCAAATTCATTTTTTTAAATCTTACTGTATTAACTGACTTAAAATGTATAAATTATAAACAAATCATCATCAACCAAATAACCAAATGAACAAACCAAATATCTATGAAGAATCTATCTTAAAATTCAAAGATATATCCATACTTTCTTTTAGAGTTTTATATTTTAAGGTGTTATTCTGAGATAATATTTTGTGACCTCACTGTAATGCAAAACCTTTTTATTTTCATTTAAAATCATTTTCATACATATATAGGAAATATTTTAGCTAAGAGTACTCATTGAACTTGGCCTCAAGGTACATTTTGTCTGAGCATTTTTAATGCATTGCCTAAAACAGGTATAAAGTGGATAAGAGATTATACACACTTTAAATTTCAAATTGGAAAACACAGTTATCATATTAATAAAAGAAAGACTGTGTTGGCAAGTGACATTAGCAAAACGGTGGTGGAGGAATTACTACGTGTTAGTCTCCCCACAGAAACAACAGTCTAAACAACTATTTATGCACAATGATACTTTCATAAGAGCCAAATATTCCAGGCCCCTTTTCACCCAGGGGCTTGCTGACTCTAGTGGCCTTGGGCAACCTCCGTGTCATCAGGGTCTCAAAGGGCTCTCAGGAACCCAAGCCCCCATTACCCCTTTCCAAGTCTGTACAACCCCGCCCTTAGACATGATCACGTTGGGAGGACAGTACAGTGAGCCCCCAACTTTACTGTAGACCCCAGAGCTTCCCTGCCTCAGCACCAAGTTAAGTTGCACAGCTCTAGGTGGATCCCATTAACCCAGGCCCTCCCCAATATGTTCACCCCAGCACCAGCAACTGAAGTGGCCCTAGGTGACTCCAGTGGCTTCAAGTGACATTCTTGGTTCCATGTTCCTTGTGGGTTCTTGTGAATCCAGACCCTGGTTAATCCCTGTGCCCACCTGTTAGAGTGACCCTGGGTGACTTTCATGGCAAAACTCCCTGAGGGCTTCTGGGTATTCAGGACCCACCTCAGCCTGGAATCTGCCTACTCCAGTGACCCAAGCAATTCCCACAGGCCTGGGCAGCTTCCTTAGCAGAGCTCCCTGCAGCTCTAGGATCCAGGCCCCCTGTTTCATGCCAGCACCTGCCTACACTAGCAGCTCCAAGCATCCCCCACAGCTCCAGGCAGCTTGCACAGCAGAAACCCAGGACTCACCCTGATGCCTGCCAGGCTCAGACACATCCTGTGACACTAGGCTCTCAGCAGGTCCCAGTAACGCAGGCCCTAGTTGCACTCAGGTGCCTGCCAGCTCCAGCAACCTCAGACAGCTTCCATAGCTAGGGATGGCTTTATCAGCTTCAGGCTCCCAGAAGGCCCCTGCAAACCCAGGTTTCTGACCCATCTGGGGGGTCAGTCAGCTCCATAACCCCAGGTAGCCCCAATAGTTCCAGACAGCTTCTTCAGCTCCAGTCTCCCTGGGGATTCCCATTGACTTAGGCCCCCAATCCATTCCAGTGTCTGCCAGCACTGGCCACTACCACAGCCCCAGGCATCTCTGATGACTCCATGCTTTTGTCTTCTCAACCTAGCATTGGCCATCTACCCTGGAACCTGTTTCTTTGCGGGTTCCCATGAACCCATGTTCCAGACTCACTCAAAACTTTCCAACTCCCATTGGCCTACTTGGCTCCCAGACAGCTCTAGCAAATCCAGGCTCCAGGCACATCCCAGCATCAACTGGTCTTTGCAGTCCTGTGTGACTCTTGTGGCTTCAGGCTCTCAATGAGTGGCCATAAACCATGGCTCCAAAGGAGCATCTCTAAATCCAGGTCTCAGTGGAGCTTAATTTCAGGTTGAGTACCACTGTCCCAGGCTTTTGATCCACTTCAGTACTAGGCCACCGAAGGATTCCAACACATCCACAGACACACCCAGACTGCCCATCCACCAATATCTGAACAGCTGACTGGTGAGGGGTTGGCCTGCTAAAGTCAGTCTGTAAAGATTGGAAGAAGTACCAACATCTTTAAATGTGCAGACACCAACATAAGGCAACAAGAATTATATTTAATCAAGGAAATATGGCACCACCAAAGGAAACTAAAATTATGACTGACACTAAAGAAATGGAGATCTATGAATTGTCTGACAAAGAATTCAGAATGATCCTCTAAAAGAAATTCAGTGAACTACAAGAACAACAAGGTTGGCAAACTGGAGAAAAAGGAATACTTGTGCTATGGGATATGTCAATTCATAAAGCCATGGTGGAAAATATTAAAAATTGAAATTCTATATGACCTAGCAATCTCATTTCTAGGTACATATCTGAAGGAGATGAAAATACTGTCTTGAAGAAATATCTGCACCCCCATGTTCATTATGTGCCTGTGAATAGATGAATGGATAAAAAAGATATGGTACACACACAATTGAATATTATTCAGCTATAAAAAAGAAGGAAATCCTGCCCTTTGCAACAACATGGATGGACTTTGAAGGCCTTATGCTGAGATAAATATGACAGACAGAGAAAGAGAAATACTGTATGTTCTCTCTTATATGTGGTATCTAAAAAAGCCAAACTCATAGAGAGTAGAAAGGTGGTTGCCAGGGACTGGTGGGGATGTGGGTACAGGGCAGAAAAGAGAAGTTGTTTGTCAAAAAGTACAAACTCCAAGGTATCAAGTAAGTAAGATCTGGGCTATAATGTACTGCATGGTGATTATTATTAACAATATTATATACTTGAAAGTTTTAGATCTCAAATTTAAATATTAAATATCACCACCACTAGAGAAAGAGAGAGAATCCCAAGCAGGCTCTGTGCCATCCGCAAAGAGCCAGGTGTGGGGCTCAACCCATGAACCATGAGATCATGACCTGAGATGGAATAGAGAGTCAAACACTCAACCAAATGAGCCACCCAGGCACCCCAGAACCACATTAAATTAAAAAAAAAACTTAGTCTAATGTATAATAATATTGTTTTATGACATATTGTTAGCGTATATTATGTATATGTATCAATAATATTAATAGACTTTAAATGTCTGCATTTCTTTCACTTTAGTATGAAATCATAATAATTAAGACTATGAAAAGCTAAATTTTATTATATGATTATAGTTAGTAATGTTATAAGGCTTTGCATATATATTAGTTCATTTATTTGTACAACATTCCTATGAGTTAGACAGTATTATTACTCATATTTTACAAATGAGGAAACTGAGGCACAGAAAGGATTCATAACTTCCCTGTCATATAAGTAGTTAGTGACAGAGCCCATGCTTAAAACTAGGCATTCTGTCTCCAAATCATACACTTATAACCCCTGGGGTATAGTGTTTCTTTGCTCATAGAAGCTATGCTACTATTTATAGGGATACAATAGTATGTTTTACGTGTTAATTTAACATTTTAATTTAATTAAAAAGTTTTTCTTTACTTGTCTTCCAAAAATGGGAGTAGCATATACAATAAATAGTGCTTAAGTTTTAGCGCATTACTTTAAAGAATAAAATTACTTCAGATATTCTATTTTATAGCTGGTATCACCAGGAGCAAAGAAATTTAATTTCATAGTCATCATATTTTGCAAAGTTCCTTTTTATTTTAAGAAAAAGTGAAAGTCAAATTGAATTCAAAGTCATATGATATTACTCATATTAAACTTTAAATATGTGTCAAGATGTATTAAAAGTATACAATGAAATCAAGTATATATAGAGAGAATTTCCATATTAATATTGCAGTGGATGACTTAAAGGAGATAAGAATTACTGACAATTAAGAATTAAACACATAATATAAAGGGTAAAGCATAAATAGGTGGTGAGTTAATAACGGGAAATGTATCAAATGTTCTGAGAAAGATGGAGGAGGAAGAAAGTAGCAAATGTAGGATATCATTTATAGAATTAATCAGGTGTCTGATAATCAAATAATTAAAAGCCTTTTCAGTTGTATAGGTTGTTAGAGGCAATTCAGAGCATGTATATTTTGAATTATATATTTCTTCCAAATCCATAGCATCCAAAATATTCATAACAAGTGGTGATTCCAAAAAAGCTTTTACCAGCTGTGTTTATGGGACATTCAGTGTATTTGAAGGCAGCCTATTTCATCTTTGTTATTTCTAACTGCTAGATATTCTTCCTTAAATTGATGTCTAAATAACTCTTTTTAGTGATCGTATGTTTGCCCCAGGGATAAAAGTATTCGATACTAATGCTTCTTTTAAAGGACACTCTTAAACTGTCATAATAGATGTAGCCAAGAACAACATTGGGTACATTATAAAACATGTCTCCAAATATCCTTGCCAGCTAACATCAAGGAGCAAACAGGGAAAACTAATTTCAACATGAAGCTGTGCACTTAAAGACAGATCATGCCAAATTGAAAAATGGCAGTGAATAAAAAGTGAATATTACCAAATTGCTGTGTGTGGTATCTTTGGCTTCCACACCACCTCAGCCCAACTGCAAGGTTTCTAGAAGAGCAAATACAGGCAGAAAATCTATAAGACAGAAGAGAGAGACTAGAGAAAGGCCATGAGAATGATTTGGAAAAACCACCAAGAAGATTATATCCAGCGTAAGCCAAAAACACTGGGAAAGTGTCTAGACAGATTTAGTTCTATGGGGAAAGGATTCAAAAGATCAGAGACTCGAACAGGCACAATTTAAACCTGTAGGTGATATTTAAAAGTCTCTTTTTTTGGATGTTTATTTTTGAGAGAGAGGGAGCATGAGCAGGGGAGGGGCAGAGAGAGAGAGGGAGACAAGAATCTGAAGCAGGCTCCAGGCTCTGAGCTGTCAGCACAGAGCCGGATGTGGGGTTTGAAGTCACAAACCATTAACTGACCTTCAGCTCATGACCTGAGCTGAAGTTGGACACTCAACAAAATGAGCCACCCAGGCTCTCCTAAAGCTATAGGTGTTATTTAAAGAGGCCAGTCAAATTTTAAAGGATTGCATGATTTAAAGGCAGTTATTGAAACACAGGTTCAGTGAGAGAAAAATAAGAAGCATAAGAAAGAGAAAAGCATCCTCTAGCAACTTGGGGGGAAGGAAAGGGGAAATTTTAAGGTACTAAAGACAAAAGTAAACCATCAATTTGAAGTTCTCACAACTTCTCACATTCCTGTAACAAACTGAAAAGAAAAAAAAATGCTAAAATAACTGGACTTTGCTATCCTGACAGAAGAGGGCACCATTCAACTAATAATCTTATGGCACACTTCATTATTAGGAAAATCAGTTAAGAGGAAAGTAAAGCTCTTAAAGAGCTATTGTAGAAAATCTAGAAACAAAAGTCTAAATATATCCAATAAAGTGCAGTACCTACTGAAAAACAGCAGTGAACCAGAAGATAATGTAATTCAATACTCCAAATGGAATTAAATATATTCAAACAAGCATTGAGTATATAGAAGTATGTTGAATCAAAAATTCAAAAGCTGAAAACAAAAAAAATCACAAAAAGGAGTAACTAATGAAGAAAATAGATTGAAATCAGAAAGAAATGTAAGAAAAACACAAAATCTCAGAAATGAAAAAAATAAATTTTAAAAGTCTCCAAGAGGATTAGAGTCATATGAATATTTAATAAAGCAAGTTGAAGAAAATAAGAAAAACAACCAAGGGAAGGAATATGACAGAATGAAAAGAAGTAAAGAAAAAAAAAGTAGTAGAAATGAAAATATTTAGGAAAAAAATGTTTACATCAGAGTTCCTGAAGATAAAAATTAAACATCGGAGAAATAAATCAAATAACAAATGAAACTACAATTCAAGAGTCTTTTCAGAAATAGAAATAAAAACAACACAAAACAAAACATGAATCTAGCATGCATGAAAATAGCATTTAAAAGTGGCTATTAGATATCTGGAAAATTAACAAAGAACTATCAACTCTGAGTCATATCCTAGTAAAAGTATTAGATTTCAAAAACAAACAAAAACTTATGAAGACCTCCAGGAAAAAGGTATCAAATAACTTACAAAGCAACAGTTTCAGCCTCTCATCAGACTTTTCAAAGCACTCATAAAAAAAGGAAGTAATAATATGAACAGTAATAATAATAATCATAATCATGAATGAAAGAAAATGGGACCCTCCAATGTTATATCCAGCTTATTTTCCATTTATATATCAAAACTTTAGAAACAACAAAAAAAATAGTTTTCAGCAAACAGGAACATAAGGAATTCTTCATCTTCAGACCATCCTAAAGAATTTGCTACAGAATGCATATCATTCAACCAAGTATGACTGGGAAAACTGATGAGTATTTTATGACATATACAAGTGATGAGAATGGAAAAAAATGGAAAAACTTATTTTTATATAGGAAAAGGTAGGTATTAAGGGATATTCCAATAAACCAATGAACTAAGCAGTTAAAGGTCTGAAGACATTAAAAATCACATAAATAAAAAGGTAAAAGCTAGAAAAAATATAAACTTTCTTAAATAAAGCAAATAAATAAGCAAATTGATAAATAGAGGAGACAAGAGTATACATCTTATAGAGAAATAAATGTAGCAAATAAAAATATACAAAATAATAAATTATTACAGAGTTAGAAAAATCTTGTGAGTCATAACAGTATGAGACAATGGACTTATCTGTTTAAAATAAAACATTTTTCTAATTCTTAATATACCTAAAAGATAACAATTTAATCAATCATTTTAACTATGCATCGGGTGATTATAACATATGGATAAATGAAGTCAATGATAGTGATAACAAAAGGAATTGGATACTCTCATAGGGCACCTGTACTACAAGTGAAATGGTGTAGTGTTACTTGAAAGCATACTTAGAGTAGATGAATGTATATTGAAAACTCTAAGTAATCGCTAGACATTTTTAAAAGGAAATATAATCAGTATGCTAAGAATATAGATAAAATTTAATCATGCAAAATGCTCAATTATAACAAGGCAGATAATGGAGGGACAAAAAATAAGTGCTATGAACAGAAAACACCTACAAACATGATACGTATTAATGCAACAATCGCTTGCAAATAATGTCATTTGTAATAATGTCACTTGTAATAATGTCAATGATCACTTGAAAATCCCACTCAGTTGGAGTATACAATTCTTGCAATACATTATTAAATTCTATTTGCCAAGATTTTGTTAAGGATTCTTGCAGGAATATTCCCCAGAGATATGGTTCTATAGTTTTTCTTCCTTATAATATTTTTATCAGGTTTTATTATTAGGTGAATCCTAGCCTCATAGAATGAGTTCAGATGTGTTCCTTCTGCTTCTATTTTCTGGGCTTGGCTGTGGAGAATTGGTATCATTTTTCCCTTAAATGTTTGGTAGAATTCACCAGTAAAGCCAACTAAGCCTGGTATTTTCTGATTTGGAGGGTATTTATTTATTTGTTTGTTTATTTATTTATTTATTTAATAGATATGGGCTATTCAGATTATCTATTTCTTCTTTGTGAATTTTTTAGTATGACTCTTTCAGTTAATTGGTTTACTACATTTAAGTTATCAAATTTCTGGACATAGAGTTGTTCATAGTATTCCTCTGTTAACTTTTTAATGTCCATGGCAATAGTAGTCATAATACCTTTTTGATTTCTAATTTGATAATTTCTGTATTCCTTTTTTGTTTGTTTGTTTAGTCTGGCTATGGGTTTATCAATTTTATTGACTTTTTCAAAGAATAAACTTTGGTTTTGTTGTTTATCTGTTTTCCTGTTTTTAATTTCTTTGATTTATGCTCTCATTTTTTTTCTAATTACTTTAGGCTTAAATTGTAAATTGTTCTTTTTGTACTTGCTTCCAACAATGTTAAGACTGTAATGTAGATTTTAGATTTTTATTTTCCATAGAAATATTTTACTCTATAAATCTCTCTCTCCACACTATTATGTATATGCATCTCACAAATTTTGATAAGTTGTATTTCCTATTTTCATTTAGTTCAAAACATTTTAAAATTAGTTCAAAACAGATCATGGACTTAAATGAAAAATACAAGCTATCAAACTTCTAGAAGAAAATATAGGAGGAAATCTAGGTGACCCTGGACTTGGTGATGACATTTTAGAGACAACACCAAAAGCAAAACTCATGGGGGGAAAAATGATAACCTAAAAATTTATTACAATTAAAAATTTCTCAACCAAGGACATTAATTATGAAGAGAATGAAAATAGAAGCCACAGACCAGGAAAAATTTTGCAAAATGTATACCTGATAAAATATTTGTATCCAAAATATATAAAGAACTCTTAAAACTTAGCAATAAGAAAACAAACCTAATTAAATGTGACAATATCTGAACAGGCGCTTCACCAAAGAAGATAAGAAGATGAGAACTAAGCATATGAAAAGAGGATCAACTTTATTTATCATTAAGGAATTTCAACTTAAAAAAACAATGAGATATTACTATAAAATATAAATCAATCATTAATGGTGGGAGTGAAAAATAGTGCAGACACTTTGGAAGACAGTTAAATGTATTTTCTTTTCACATAATCTAACAATTGGATATCCATATATCTGACCAATTTGACTTGAAGATTAATGTCTGCACAAAAATCTACATGTGAATGTTTGTAGCCCCTTCATTAACATTCATCAAAAGCTGAAAGTAAAAAAAATGTTGTTCAGTAAATATTAAAGTTAGTATGTGAAAGTTTGAAATATGGTATATGCATAGGTTCAAAGTTTTGTCCCCAAGATATTAATTATTATAAAGATAAGAAAAAAAAGTAACATGACAGTGGAGAAATCCAATAGACACAACTAAGTGGTTGAGGCTAACTTTATCTGTAATAAATAATAAGATATTTAACATCATGATATCACGCACTGAGAAGGACATAGCACTTCAAAGGTAGGCAGGTAAAAATTATGTAGCTTTATTCTAAACATGAGAAAATATCAGACCATCCCAAATTGAGGGACCTTCTAAAAACACTGACCAGTGATCATCAAAAGTATCAAGGTTATGAAAGATAAGGAAAGAATGCATAAATATTGTGAGTATAACGTGAAATCTCTGAATCGTGATACAGGAATTAAAAGGTCATTATTGGGAAAATACTAATGAAGGTCAAGGGTGTAGTACAGTATTGTGCCAATGTTAATTTAGGTTTTTGATAATCGCATTGTGGTTATGTACAATGATGACAATAGAGGAGTCTAGGTTAAGGTGTATGGAAACTCTGCAATATTTTTGTAGCTTTTTGTAAGCCTAACATTAGTTGAAAATTAAAAGTTGAAAAAATACGATAGTTCTGTCTCTTGGTTTTTCACTTCCACTAGGCTAAATAAATATCATCCATCTACACAAACATTTCCCATATTATATGGGTTTATATTTCTTTCCTCTCCTGCTCAATATCATATTAAAGTGACCCATTTGTTCCTATTTCTTCCAAACTGTGTTAAGAGAAACATTTAAAAAGACCAACTAACAGCAAAGGAATATTGTGTCAAAAACATCTCCCAATTCCCTTTCCTATAGAAATAAAAAGGTCATATAAATGAGCTTATAAAAACAACATCTGTATACTAATCAATAAAAGCTAGATAACAAGGTATTCTCATAAGCAACAAACTAGAAGTAGTCATCAAGAGGAACAATATCTATAGAATTAAAACCCGCTTAGAAAGAAGCAAGGGTATAATAAAGAAATATTAAATGATTTTGAGAACCACAGAAACCAGAAATTTCTAACAAATCATTACATAAGTGAGTCTTAATATAGAATGGAAATTTGCTAACGCTATCTGAGAAAAATAGTAAAAAGTTAAAAGAGTTTTGAGTTCTGATTTGTGCTAAGTAAAACATGTTGAGTTGTAGCAAGTAGGAAAATATCTGGGTATTGATGTATATCAGGCCCTAAAAAAACCTCAACCAGCTGGCCAAATATCCTGCCAGAACAAAACTTACTTAGTAAGTAGACATTACTAAGAATATCAATGAATTTGAGTAGAACACGTTCAGTAGGTGGTAAAAACAAGGGAATTTTCAGTTTTCAGACAGTAGTGGGAGAGGGGAACAGAGTAAAAACAAAAAAGCAACAACAACAACAACAACACCACACTGAGGGCTTGCTCTAAAACAAGCCCACAATCAGATGAGATGTGTAACCCATATAGCAAAACAACTAAAAAATTGAAAATAATAGTAAACAACAAAAGAACAAAATAAATCAGGATTAGCTTAAATGAGAAAAAAATGATTGAACACAAAAATTAAGAAAGAATGATATCTGAACTCAGGAAAAAGAAAATGAAAAGAAAAGTCACTTCATAAATAAGTCTTAAAATTAAAATTGACACCAATATGCAAATAGATAAATATACTACAGAAAGTGTTGCACAGAAAACAAAATTGATCATAGGGAAGAAGAAAAGAAATTCAATAGAAATGAGGGAGGCATGATGGATTGAGAAGTTTGGCAAAATCACACAGCGAAAGATAACTATAAAATGAGCAAAATTGTGCAAACTAGCCGTTTGGGGAATCTGGAACTTGATCAAAGGGATACAACAAATGTGAAGCTTCTTTTCTTGAAAAATTAAGCTTTGGTTAAGAGGAGTACAAGTCTGTGACACTCCTGCTTGAGGCTTCTTTCATATGCCCTTCTTGGCTTACTTCCAGTAGAAATTCTGTCGGGGTGGAACAGGTCACGAAGATTATCAGCTTCCCTGGCAAAGGAGGCTTATTTCATTTGAAGCAGAAGGCAATAAAAAAAAAAAAATGCCCAACAGCTTCTTAAATTGCCATCGTGGTTGGGAAAGCAACTTGTAGACTAGTTACAGATTTAACATGTATAACACTTGATAAATGTGATTGTGTTTCTCCGCATCAATACAGAAAATATAATGAATAATGTGTGTTACACTTGAAAAGGTAGACTCAGAGGGTTTGTTTTTAAAGTCTATTTATTTATTTATTTATTTATTTATATGTAATTTATTGTCAAATTGGTTTCCATACAACACCCAGTCCTCATCCCAACAGGTGCCTTCCTCAATGCCCATCACCCACCTTCCCCTCTCCCCCACCCCCCATCAACTCTCAGTTTGTTCTCAGTATTTAAGATTCTCTTATGCTTTGCCTCCTTCCCTCTCTGTAACTTTTTTTTTCCCCTTTCCCTCCCCCCCTGGTCTTCTGTTAAGTTTCTCAGGATCCAAATATGAGTCAGACTCAGAGGTCTTAATATCACTCAGTCTCAATACTCCATGGCTGTACCTCAGTCATGTAGCTATCCTGGACTGCTTTGCACTTTGAGATATGTAGGGCAGCAGTATGCTCAGGAATAAAAAGTGCTAGGTAACATCAGCATGCAGCAATTTCTGAGCCATTAAGATTCTAATAATAAGTTGGAATCCCTTTTTGGTGTTGGACTGCATACAACCTTCAAGGCCCACTACTGCCTCCTCCCCTCTGCCCCCCATCTGAGCAAACTAATTAGAGAGCCTAGGTGCTCCCTATTTTTGCATTGGTAGAGACATCAAGCCCTCACCAGAGCAAAACACTCATCCCAGCTCTACCTCTTAATCATCACAAAGTCAAGCAAATGTCCTTTCCCTTTCTTACAAGCCAATCTTGGGCCAGCCTGAGATCTCTCTTGGTCTTCCCCCAAATCCTCATAAAGTGAGCAACAAACTTTTTCACACCCTCTCATTGCACGTATGGCACTATCAGTCTCAACAAACAAATTTTGGGTGTGTGTGGGGTCCATCCCATCTTTGAGGGGTGACCACACAGATGTGTAACCTCCTACTATAGAGAATGTAATGGGAAGTTGAAATTAACTGTGAAAGAGGCAATAAGGGTACATTTGAAGTTTTATAAATAGTCTTATTTTCCATTTAATTACTATTAGGTGTTTGGAACTATTTTATATCTTCAAATGTACTTTTCCTGGAGGGAAACTTATTAATATAAAGTATATCAATTAAAAACAGTTGAATCTCTGTCAGAGTGATCACTTTCACCTAGCAGATAGTGGGTCAATTGTAAGTAATATATGTAAAATATCTTCTTGTGAACCTTTCACACATTATTCTCAAGTATATTCTTAGTATATTTGGGTTTATCATTTGAAAAACAAATTAGCCTCAATTCTCAGCATTTGTATAAAATATGAGTGCAAAATTTTAAGAAGGAAAGCAGGTATCCAATGATGCAAAGTGAAACGCTAATAAATGTTGTAGCTGATGACATTGTTGAAGGAATCAAATTTTCTGTCCTTCAGTTGTTTGAATCTGTTAGCTTAGGTAGAAAAATAGCCAGTGTTGTTGTGCATATTGAAGTGATTACTTCTCTTGAATCAAAAGCTTTTTAAACAATTCTCCTAATCTTCCTTCTTAAGTCACTCCTCAATGTGTTTTGCTTATTTTTACAGCTTCTGAGCACATAATATAATTAATTCAAATGAGCCTCCAAACCAACAAGAATTTTTTTAATATGAAATTAAAGTCTGGAAATGATTGTTGCTGTGTGAATAATTGAGTTCCAGTTATTTTATGAAAGCAGTATGCAGACTTCAAGGTATATTAAAATATCCTTTCCTTTCTTTTTTCTTTTATTCCTCGCTACTTTTTCTATATCTTATTTCTTCTCCAAATATGATTTGGTATTTACCCTGTATTTAAAAATGTGCATAACGTTTTATAATTGGACTTGCTATAGTGTCTTCTAATAATAAAAATGCATGTACTAAGGAAAGTTAAAGACCATTACTTTTAATCATTATGTTTATCTTACCAATGGTAGCTGTCTTTCCCAGTTGACTGAAGACAAAGTTATAAATAACTCTGAATATGGTTTTATGATTAAGAATCATAAAAATAACTATACAAACAAAAATTTATTGAATTAATACTGTATATTAATTATGTGCTAATTACTGAGAGTAGAAGATTTTAGGTTAAAACGTGAAAATTGTCCCAAATCTATATGTATTTGCTTGCATGTCCCAGTATAACGAAAGAAATGAACTGAATTCAAATCCTAGAATGTGTGAAATGCATGAAACATACAAAGACTATAAAGATATAATAAAATATATGTACAGTTCAAGTAGTAATGCAGAGCCAGTAGGTGTCCAGCCCTGTGTTCTTCTCACATAGGATCACGTTCCTCTCTCTCTCTCTCAATTCCTTTGCACCCAGAGGTCACCACTACCTTAAATTAAAAATGTATCATTTCCATGCATGACTTCATATTTTTATTACATATGCACACACAATTACAAACAACGTGGTGATTAATGGCCTAGTTTAAACTAGACACCTTATACGGCATTATTTTACAGAGTTTAAAATAGTTTTCTCTTGCTTAGAGTAGGCTCCTTTTCAAATATTGATTCAAGGGCACAAATTTCTTTCATCATGTAGTTGTGCTATCATCAGTATGCGGCTTTAAAGATAGCTGTGTTAGTATGAGTCAGGTTAAACGGGAAGAGGAGAGATTAAAGGAAAGAGTTCGTACACATTAAGATTTCATTACACCGAAACAATGGAATATAACCAGAGCTGTTAAAACAGGTAAGATAAGGGGCACCTGGGTGGCTCAGTCGGTTAAACATCCAACTCTTGGTTCCGGCTCAGGTCAAACTGAAAACAACAACAGAAACAAGTAAGATGGATCGGTAAGGTGACTTGGATTTTTCAGATACCGTATTATATGAGAAAAGCAAGAACACTGAACATTCAGTATAGTATGTCAACATGTGCAGAAGTGCCGCTTTATACTCAAAACGTGTATGTATACATGCCCAACAGCATATAGAATGCATTGTCTATTTTGAAGTTTATACAAATGGTATCAAAACCATATTTGTTTCATGAAAATTATGTGTGTTACATTTACCAATGTAGGTCTTCGAATGACGCGAAATTTCTGTGTGTGTGCATCTTAAACTGTTTTAGATATATTCAAACTACTGTCCATGGTAGATGTATAAATGTTCACATAAGAAGAGCTCACCTACATCACATTGTTAACATTATATCTCATTGAAATTTTACTTTTTTAAATTTAATTCATTGCTAGTCAGATTGAATAACATTTCATATCTTTATGGTACAACAGGATTTCCTGTTCTGTTGACTGGCTTTAGGAGCTTTAACTCTTAATTACAAGGTTTCGGTAGTTGGTAGAAAGAGAAATACTATTTTCTAATATTATGATACATATAATTTAAAGGCCAAATGGAGGAGACTCATGGTAAAGTCAGCCATTTGTATTTACTCTTCCAAAAAGCTAATGGACATTTTTTAAAATTAATGAGATATCTGGTAGTACTAATGTGTTATTTAAAGAAATGGAATTAGCCATCAGAAATGGAAACTTGTAGGTTAAAAGAATTTGCCTCTTGAGAGTAGGACTGGTGATTGGTAAGGGAAGTTTTTTTCAATGATTACACTACACATACAAAATATATATGTACATACACACACTAACATACACATTCAATATTTTTCAGTGTTTTTGTAAGAATGCACAAAAGATGGGTAATGGCAACCACCACTGGATCTAGAAAGAGGAGAGCTGAGAGAGTGGGTAAGAAAGGTTTATTTTTCACATCATAGCATGTTTTTCCTTTTCATTTTTTTCCTTGTGAATATATTACCTATTAAAAATAAATAAAATATGATTTTAAAAAGCGGGTGTACCAAGCTGTAATCAAATATGTTTTAAGTATTTCTGGAGGATAGTAGCTGTTAAAAGAGATTTAACAAAATCTTTAGAGCTGAGGGAGAAAAAAGGAAGTAATGCATAATATCTATATTTAATGAGTTATGAATTCCTCTGTATTGAGAATGCATGGAAGTGGTAACTTATCTGTCATAAAGAAAACCCGTACTGATAATAGCTTTACAAAGACTCTCACATTTTCTGGAGAATATTCTTTATATTTGTTGCATTGGCAATAACGTCTTAAGGGAAACAGCCCATTTATTAACTTCAAAATCCTATTTTACAGGTTATAAAGTGTGAGGTCAGCGATCTTTCTTAACATAGACTCCCCACTTCCCACATTATAGAACATGGTGACATTGGCAATTGAGGAATTACTACTAGTCTTTTTTATGTGTATTTTACATTTCATATTCATATCAGGAAAATCTAATTGTAGGATTTCATCTCCTTTCTTTCTTCCCTTCTGTCACCCTGTGATTTCCAGCCCTTCCTCAAATTTGCATACATTGACATTTTCAACATTTCAAAAATTAGACAGTTTTATTTTGCTAAGCTGGAATATGAAAGCATCTAGCAATTATGTCTCATTGATATTCAATCCTAGTAAGTGTACTTCTCAAATAAGGGCTAGCATTTGTTATTTTCAGAACTGTCTCCTGGTGTGCTTTGTTGTGATACAGCCTTAATTTCCATATCTATATCTAATATCTATATCTTTTACAAAGTTGTGAAGTATTATGATATTGTGGGAACCATTTTTATGGCTTCCACACAATAGATGTAAAACCTAAATTACCAGATTTTTCTGACTTTCATATTGAATTCATTTAAGAAGGAAGGCAATGATACATATGTTTTAAATGCTGTTTAATAATAAACTAAACATATTTGCATGACTTTTGATATGTGCCTTATTACTTACTGGTTGATGCTTTAAAAACTGTCCAAATGTAGCAGCTTCAAATAACAAATTTCTTAACTCACAGTTTCTGTAGATCAAGTTTCCTATCTCACAGTGCTAAAATCAGATTGCCTGCCAGGTGGTCATCTCATCCAGAAACTTCAGTAGAGACGATTCTGCTTCAAGGCTCACTCAAGATCTTGGAGGAATTAATTTTTTTGAGGTTGTATGAATGAAATCGCCATTTTTATGCTGTCACCTGATGACCTCTCTCAGCCACTAGAAACCATCTATAGGTCCTCACCCCGTGGCCCTCTCCTCTCAAAATATGGCAGATGGCTGGGGTGCCTGGGTGGCTCAGTTGGTTAAGTTTCCAATTCTTGATTTCGACTCAGGTCATGATCTCACTATTGGTGGAGTCGAGCCCTGCATGGGGCTCTATGCTGAGTGTGGAGCCTGTTTGGGATTCTCTCTCTCCCTCTCTCTCTGCCCATCCCCTGCTCACACTTTCTCTGTCTCTCAAATAAATAAATAAACATTTAAAAAACTGTTTAGAAATGTTTAGAAAAAACCATGTAAAGAAATGGCTTTTACAAAGCCATCAAAATATTACATATCATTGGATTAAATATTTTATTTAAACTGAACTGGTTAGTGAAGTGATTTAAAGTGGATTTGTAATGGAATGTTAGACAAGAGCAGGGGTTGCACATATTGAAATATTTTCATCACAGTAAAATGACACGTATGTCGTGGATATGGCAATATTTATATTTTTAAGCATCCCACTGAGGGAAGGAATCACAAGGTTTAAAAGTTAAATCAAACTTAGATCTGAAAAACTCAGAGAAGATTGCGAACCTCCGCGAAAGATGGGTGGATACCAAGTGCTCACAATTGCCCATTTGTAACCCTTTGCTTTGTGTTGACCAAACTTTACACAGGCTTCTCTCCTTCCTATTGGCCCCTGAACTCCATTTGCCTCCAAGTCTGTGCAAGCACTTAAAAGCACTTCAAGTCTGTCCAAGCATTTCTCCACCTGCAAAACCCCGAATCCATTCACTGAAGTGTTTTGTTTTTCCTTCCTTCATGCCTTTGGGCTTCCTTTCCTGGAACCCTCCTCTGATCCTCAGAAGGGGAGGATCCACCCCTGCCCCCGGGAGAGGGGCGGGGCGGGGGGGTGGGGTGGGGGGTGGGGCTGGCTTGTCCTGAGATTAGGCTGATCATAGGAAGACACTTTTCTTACCAGAACCTGATGATTATTTCAACTAATTTACTCAATTTTCCCTTACTTACTACCTATCCCTTGATAAAAATGAAATGCCTCTTTCTGTTTGATTTTGAGGCATTTTGCTGATTTAACTTTGGATCATTTTCCCTATTGCAGTAGTCTTTCTAATTAACATCTCCCTGTCTGATTTCAAATTTGTTTTCATTTGGAAGTGGATATTTTATTAAACATCGTCAGGGTAAAATATATTCTGAAAAAGTAGTGATGATAACTCTGTTAAACAATTTTAGACCAAAAGAAAACAGAGGCCATATACTCAACATTTTCCTTTTGGAATCTAAGAATCTCATTGTAGAGAAACCAAGAGAGTTTAGCTATTTGCTTAAACTGACCAAATTAGATAGGATCAGAACTCAATGAGACTCGTAATAATCTGGTGTACCTATTATCAATAGAAGCAAAACTCAAATTTGCCTAGAATTAACATCACTAATTATTAATTTTCTTAGTTATTTCTAAAATAGGGACATTTGTCATTTTATTTTCTTTTGTCCATATTTTCTATGTATTGTATTAATAATTCAAGGATAACTTAAGTGTGAATGGTAAAAGAAGCAAAAAATCTTATGTATGTGTGTGTATCTTAATATGTATGTATGTGTATGTGTGTGTGTATGTGTATGCCTACCTGACTATCTATCTATATTGAGAGAGAAGTAGAGACAGAATACAGCCTACATTTAGACCCAAATTCTCTCACCTAAAAATCTGACAACAAAAGACTTCTGACAAAATATTTGGAATTTATTACTGATTAGTTAGAAAGTCTTATTTGACTTAATGTATTTATGTCCCACGTATGAATATTCACACACTTCTTGAAGAAACAGTTGATGGAAGGGAGAAATCCTAAATTCTGAAATGCTATCAGACAATGTAAAATACATATAATTATTACTTTAATTCTAAAATCCAAAAACATTCTGAATTACAAATTGCATGTACCCTTAACATTTTAGGATGAGGCTTTGTAGACACACATATATACTGTACAAGCACATATAAAACTGTATTTTTTTAAAGTTTCTTAAATATTTATTTATTTTTAAGAGACAGAGTGTGAGTGGGGGAGGGGCAGAGAGAGAGAGGAAGACACAGAATCCAAAGCAGGCTCCAGGTTCTGAACTGTCAGCACAGAGCCCAACATGTGGCTTGAACCCACATACTGTGAGATCATGACCAGAGCCGAAGTCAGATGCCCAACAGACTGAGCCACCCAGGTGCCCCAAAACAGTATTTATTAAGTTTTTTTTTAAGGAGATAAAATACAGTGAAAATACCTGTTTATTATGACCAGTTATGACATTCCTTCACTAACTAGTAGGAACATTTTGTAGTTTAAAACAATACTTACATTTTTTAAAACTCTTAGAATAAAATACCCTTACAAGAACTGTTTGTGAAAAACTATGGTAGATTTTCATAGTAGTTAAAGTGCTCTCAAAATATGAAGATTAAGTAAAAGAAGCAATTCACCATAAATTTGTTTGAAATTTTCAGTTTTTCCTTTTAATTTATATAAGCATTAAAAATATGTTCATGTTCCACATTTTAGTGTTTTTTTTAAACTGTTGTTACTTGACTTAATTTTTCTTTTTCTTTTTTTTTTTTTTTGACTTAATTGTTCTAAACATTATTCCTTGGTGTTTCCTTTCTCTTGTTTTGAAAAATGGAACATTTCTACAGATACATGTTTCTTAACATTCCTCTTATATTTTCTTTATTTACTAATATAATAATACTGATAAAACAATTTCAAAAATGTTCTTCTAGATCTGTTCTCTTGTGACAACTGTGGTCTCATAAAATCTCTAATGCTTCATTCTTTAGTTATATGTACTTACTCATCTAATCACAGACACAGATAAGTGAATAAACACAGGCCTGTCTCATCAGGAACTTCCTTTCTTCTCCAACTGTATTAGAGAACAGAATTAAACACAAATTTCCCAGAAAAATGATCCCCAAAACAGAACTTCTTCATTTCTATTTTGCACCCAACATGTTCTTTTGCAATGTAAACTTGGCTTGTAAGTAAGTTTATTCCATCAAGAAGTGCCTATCTATGTCTCTTTCTCTTGAATATGGGCATACTTCTGACTATAGTATAGTGAAAGTAACACTTTATGTTTTTCAAGATTAAGAAGCAAAAGACCATGTGGCTTCAACCGGGTTTTCTTTGGACATTCACGCTGGGAAAATCCATGAATCCTGTGACCCTCATCCTGGAAATGCCATGTAGTAGTGCTGTAGTCGATGGCATGAGCTGAATTTCCAGCCGACAGAAAGCCATGTGAGCAACCCATTATGATTATCCAGTCTACTTTAGGTTATTGTAGTCCCAGATGACATCTAACTGAAACAATATCATTCATTCCAAGTAACAGTTGTTCAGCAGTATCCTGTCCAAACTCCCAAACCACAGAGTCCAAGAGCATAAGAGAATGGTCACTGCTTTATACCACTAAATCGGAATAATGCAGTAGTCATAGCAATTTGGAAAAAAAATATTTTAATACGAACAGTATTTATAGTGATACTAGTTGTTAATAAGATTCATTA
Source organism: Panthera leo (assembly GCF_018350215.1). NCBI lineage: Eukaryota > Metazoa > Chordata > Mammalia > Carnivora > Felidae > Panthera > Panthera leo. The sequence goes on along the minus strand of NC_056682.1, from coordinate 153,365,109 downwards.
AGCTCTTCAAGGAAAATCAGAAATATGCATGTTAATGAAAATATATGTGTGCGGTGTGGTGAGTAACTTATTTTTATGTATCAAAGTTTTCAGTGTATTTAATTTTACAAGACTTATATTTTCAATAGTTAACACTTATTGAAGTATCCCAAGTACTTAATTAATCAGTTTTTATTAATTTTCTTATTTGATATTTGCAAGAAACTTGAAATAAGCATTATTTTACTGATGCAGAAATGCATATTTGAGAGGGTAAATATCTTAAAATATAGCACACCTGGCAAAAGACAGATCTAGCAAATCTTCAAAACCTTTAGTTGTCAAACTAGAGTGTATTCAGAAAAGAAAATTATCATAATGGTTTAATGTTGCAGTGGATATACCATACGGTATGTTTTACAAAATCACATCGCTTTCCCTTCTAGTGCATTCTTTCATTCTTTGTCCTATTTCTCAATAGAGTATATATTTTATATTTTCTACAAAAAGCATGCTTTCTTTATGTGCTTGTTTATTTTATACAAATGAATGGCATTTGAATTTGTGCTGAACAGGTGGCATTAGCCAATCAGTTATGGTTTGGGATATTAAAGAGGTCCAGCTGTCAGACAGTGGGAGAAGTATGAAAATGTTGCCTGTGGTAAGATAACTTATTTATCTTTACTGCATATTTTGAAACCAAGGGTTATTTAAATAATTTGTGTTCTGTGAACCTTGACAAATGTGGCAATATATTGTGGCTCACATACTCAAGGGTACATTTAAAGACAGTTGCAAAGTGAAATTTATATCTTATTTTGAATACAATTTTCTTAGTATATATAATTTTGAAAAAAAAATGAAAGATATCATGGTGACATGAACAGAATAAACATCCCAGACTTACACTGTGTTAAATGCGAAAGGATGTTACTTGTTATAAACATCTTAAAGAACACTTTAGTAAGAATATTTCAATTTTAGATCCATCTGTGTAGTTGCAACCATGTTAATATTGTCTTTGCTGACTAGTTTAAAAAAAATGAGCGCCTTAGAAAGTGAGTTGATTGTTTTGAAATGTGCCATAGAATCAGTTTTGTTTTGAGGTAGACTGTGATTTTACAATTTTCATTGTACTTGCCTTCTAGACAAAGCAAAAATCAGCATGCTTTATGCTAAAGATTTTCTAAGAACAGGTTCTCTTCTAGACACAATAGTGAAGTGCAATAGGGAACACTTTAATGCATATTCTAAAAAGATGAAAATTTGCAGTCAACAATTGCCCTATCTCCATTTTGTCTGATGTTGCATAAAATTCTGAGAGGCTGATGCATTGACAAACCAAAAGGTGATTTTTAATTGTATTCCATCCACCTATCATTTCTTTTGGTAATAGCTCCTTGATTCCTCATTGCTGCAAAGATCACTGTTTTTAAGAAGCTTTTTTCCCCTTATTTCCATGGTGCCCTTGTCCGCATGAGAAAGCATTATGCTATTCCAATGCCACACGAGACGGAGTAAAAATCTGTATCCATCTTATGGTTTATATGGATGTGTCATATACTTACACTGGGGGAGGGGAACGGTGATATTATTATCTAGAATTTTATTAGAGGAATAAAGCACACATTTTCATTTGCTTTTTTATTTTTATTTTTTTCTGCTGTCTGTGTCCTCACATGGTGAAAGGGGCAAGCAAGCTCTCTGGAGCCTCTTGTAAAAGGGCACTAATCCATTTCATAGGGGCTCTGTTCTGGAAACCTCATCACCATACGCAGGCCCTGCTTCCTAATACCGACACACCAATATATGAATTTGGGGGGATACATACATTTAGACGATAGCAATGAAGATTGTCTATGCTCTCATTGGAATGTCTCGCTTGATTTTAAATATCATAAAATGGGAATTTGGTAACCCATCAGTAGACCTCTGATGTCCAAGCTCTCAATCTCCTCAAACTCTACTCAACTCATAAGTCTGGATGCTTTTTTTTTTTTTTTTTCTATTATTGGCTAAGTTTGTTGTTGTTTTTTTCTATATATTAGAAATCAGCAATTAGCTACTAGGGTTTTAAATTACACACACAGGGGCACCTGAGTGGCTCGGTAGGAGAGCGTCAGACTTTGGCTCAGGTCATGATCTCATGAGGAAGGAAGGAAGGAAGGAAGGAAGGAAGGAAGGAAGGAGATCAGGTCATGATCTCATGAGGAAGGAAGGAAGGAAGGAAGGAAGGAAGGAAGGAAGGAAGGAAGAAGGAAGGAAAGAAGGAAGGAAGGAAGGAAGGAAGGAAGGAAGGAAGGAAGAAAGGAAGGAAGGAAGAAAGAAAGAAAGAAAGGAAAAGAAAGAGGAAGAGAATTCATGGTTCATAAGTTCAAGCCCCACATCAGGCTTGCTGATATCAGTGCTTTGGATCCTCTGTCTCCCTCTTGCTCTGCCCCTCCCCTGTTCATGTTTTCTCTCTAAAAAATTAATAAACTTAAAAAATCAAACATATAACACTATTTACAGTAGTACTACAAATGAAATTTCTAGGTATAAATCTAACAAAACATATACAGATTCTATGTGTAGAAAAGTATAAAACTCTGACAACAAGAAACACAACAACATCCAAAAATATGAGTAGTTATTCATGATTATGGATTATAAACCTCAATATTGTGAAAATACAAATTCTTCCCAACTTGATCTGTAGATTAAACACAACCTCAGAGAAAATCCCAGGAAGGTATCTTGTGTTTATTGAAAAAGTGATTTCAGTTTTACATTCAAGAGAAAAGATCCAAAGGAATCAATACAACACTAAAGAAGAACACAGAGAATTGACACTACTGAAATTCACCACTTACTAATTAAAAAATCGGCAACATATCTTAACAGATTTCTCACCGAAGAACATAGGCAGGTGGTAAATAAACATGAATGATGCTTATTGTCATTTGTCATCATGGCATTGCAAATTCAAACAACAATGAGGCATCGCTGCACAGTAATTAGAATGGCGAACATGCCAAATGCTGGTGAGAATGTAGAGCAACAGGAACTCTCATTTATTGCTTGTGGAGATGCAAAATGATGTATGCGTTTGGAAGACAGTTTGTCAGTCCCTTGCAAGCTGAACAGTTCTACTATTGGATCCATCAGTTGTAGTCTTAGATATTAATCCAACTGATTGAAAACTTGCAGTCACACAGAAACCTGCATGGTATTATTTATAGTAGCTTTATTTATGATCAGCCAAACTAAAAGCCACCAAGATATTGCTCAAAAAGCAAATGGATAAACAGACTGTAGTACATCTGTACCATGGAATATTATTCAAAAATAAAAATAAATGAGCTATAAAGCAATAAAAAGGCATGAAGGAAACTTAAATGCATATTTATAAGTGAAAGAAGCCAGTGAAGGGGTGTATACTGCACAATCCCAACTTGTAACATTTCAAACCAGACACAATTATTGAGACACTTAAAATGGTTAGTGGTTGGTAGAATTTGTGGTGAGGGTTGAATAAGTGAAATGCAGGAGTTTTTTAGTGCAGCAAATTTATTTTATAGAATACCGTAATAGTGGATAAAAGACAGTATGCACTTGTCAAAAACCCATAGAAATTTAAACAATGTATCTTAATACATGCAACATACAAAATGTCATCCTGGAATCCCTGAGGCAAGATACGAGAGAATCTAGTAGTATTGTAAATGCATGAAAAAAATCTCACTGAGGGTCACAGAGGGAGAGGTAGGGACCAAAGTAACTTTGGAGATGAGTGGAGTCTGTAAGGAACTGCATATAAGCACTACATACTAGTTGATAAAATAGTTAAGAGAGTATGAATTAACAATGCTTACAGTGCTAAATATTTATATGAAAATGAACCAATTAAGTAAAAAGATGGCAGATAGCTGAAGCCTCAGTTGTCACTATGGGATTAAGAATGTAGAGATAAGCAAGTTGAGGAAATTTAGAATGATCCATGTGGTAATGAATGAGAATTGGAGACATCCATAGGAACTCATGTTTAGATAATAAGGATATAGATGTTTCTGTGCAGGAATATTTATGGATATTTGTATATACATGGTTAGTAAAAACACATATATTTTTTTGTTTTCTCAGTAGAGAGGGCCTAAAAGAAATGACACCCCAGAAACAATATACAATAAAGGGAATATGTGTGTGTGTGTGTGTGTGTGTGTGTGTGTGTGTGTGTGTATAATACACATATTATATATACATATATAATACTTTATATTTCCTTTATAGCATTATATATGAAGGCAGTACACTATATATATAAAAACAATATGCTCTATATATAAAGGCAATATACTATAAAGGGAAACAGGGCTCCTTAGAGAAATGGCTGACTGGAGGATTACAGCAGGAAATACAGAAGATGAGCATGGAACACTTTGCAGTATTAAGAAGAAATAAGCTTATAATCTGGGTACCTCAAATTCTAACCAAATTTACTCTGTGAATTCAAAGACAATTGTAACTAAAGTATATTTCTAGAAGTCTTAAGAAAGACAACAACTAATCATACCCACCCATCAGTATCTTTGTACATTCAGATGTTAATGATGATTATTTGTTGCTTTGGCAGGAAAAGAAAGAAAAGAAGAAGGGAAGAACAAAGGCAGGTAGGGAGGAAGGGAGGAAAGAGAAAAGGAAGAAAAAAAGAAAGAAGGAAAGAAAGAAAGAAAGAAAGAAAGAAAGAAAGAAAGAAAAAGAAAGAAAGAAAGGAGCCTGAGTGACTCAGTGGATTAAGCGTCAAGACTCTTGGTTTCCACTCAGGTCATGATCTCACAGTTTCGTGAGTTCAAGCCCCAGGTTGCTGTTAGCTCAGAGCCTGCTTGGGATTCCCTCTCTTTCCCTCTCTCTCACTGCCCCTCCCCTGCCCACTTTCTGTCTCTGTCTCTCTCAAAATAAATAAATCTAAAAAAAAAAAAATAGAAAGAAAGAAAAAAGGAAAGGAAAGAAGGAAGGAGGGAAGGAAGGAAGGAAGGAAGGAAGGAAAGAAGGAAGGAAGGAAAGAAGGAAGGAAGGAAGGAAAGAAGGAAGGAAAGAAGGAAACAGAGAAAGGGAGAGAGAAAAAAAGAGGAAAGAAGAAAGAAAGGAAGAAAGAGAAAAGAAAGAAGGAGGGAAGGAAGGAAGGAAACAGAGAAAGGGAGAGAGAGGAAAAAAAAGAGAGGAAAGAAGAAAGAAAGGAAGAAAAGAGAGAAAGAAAGAAAGAAAGGAAGGAAGGAAGAAAGGAAGAAAGAAAGGAGCCTAAGTGGCTCAGTGGGTTAAGCGTCAACTCTTGGTTTCCACTCAGGTCATGGTCTCACAGTTTCGTGAGTTCAAGCCCCAGGTTGCTGTCAGATCAGCCTGCTTGGGATTTCCTCTCTTTCCCTCTCTCTCACTGCCCCTCCCCTGTTCACTTGCTGTCTCTGTCTCTCTCAAAATAAATAAACCTAAAAAAAAAAAATAGAAAGAAAGAAAAAAGGAAAGGAAAGAAGGAGGGAAGGAAGGAAGGAAGGAAGGAAAGAAGGAAGGAAAGAAGGAAACAGAAAGGGAGAGAGAAAAAAAGAGGAAAGAAGAAAGAAAGAAAGAAAGAAAGAAAGAAGAAAGAGAAAAGAAAGAAGGAGGGAAGGAAGGAAGAAACAGAGAAAGGGAGAGAGAGAAAAAAAAGAGAGGAAAGAAGAAAGAAAGGAAGAAAAGAAAGAAAGAAAGGAAGGAAGGAAGGAAGGAAGAAAGAAAGGAGCCTAAGTGGCTCAGTGGGTTAAGCATCAACTCTTGGTTTCCACTCAGGTCATGGTCTCACAGTTTCGTGAGTTCAAGCCCCAGGTTGCTGTCAGATCAGCCTGCTTGGGATTTCCTCTCTTTCCCTCTCTCTCACTGCCCCTCCCCTGTTCACTTGCTGTCTCTGTCTCTCTCAAAATAAATAAACCTAAAAAAAAAAATAGAAAGAAAGAAAAAAGGAAAGGAAAGAAGGAAGGAAGGAAGGAAGGAAGGAAGGAAAGAAGGAAGGAAAGAAGGAAACAGAAAGGGAGAGAGAAAAAAAGAGGAAAGAAGAAAGAAAGAAAGAGAAAAGAAAGAAGGAGGGAAGGAAGGAAGGAAACAGAGAAAGGGAGAGAGAGAAAAAAAAGAGAGGAAAGAAGAAAGAAAGGAAGAAAAGAAAGAAAGAAAGGAAGGAAGGAAGAAAGGAAGAAAGAAAGGAGCCTAAGTGGCTCAGTGGGTTAAGCGTCAACTCTTGGTTTCCACTCAGGTCATGGTCTCACAGTTTCGTGAGTTCAAGCCCCAGGTTGCTGTCAGATCAGCCTGCTTGGGATTTCCTCTCTTTCCCTCTCTCTCACTGCCCCTCCCCTGTTCACTTGCTGTCTCTGTCTCTCTCAAAATAAATAAACCTAAAAAAAAAAATAGAAAGAAAGAAAAAAGGAAAGGAAAGAAGGAGGGAACGAAGGAAGGAAGGAAGGAAGGAAGGAAGGAAGGAAGGAAAGAAGGAAGGAAAGAAGGAAACAGAAAGGGAGAGAGAAAAAAAGAGGAAAGAAGAAAGAAAGAAAGAAAGAAAGAAAGAAAGAAAGAAAGACAAAAGAAGGAAGGAGGGAAGGAAGGAAGGAAGGAAACAGAAAGGGAGAGAGAGAAAAAAAAGAGAGGAAAGAAGAAAGAAAGAAAGAAAGAAAGAAAGAAAGAAAGAAAGAAAGAAAGAAAGAAAGGAGCCTAAGTGGCTCAGTGGGTTAAGCGTCAACTCTTGGTTTCCACTCAGGTCATGATCTCACAGTTTTGTGAGTTCAAGCCCCAGGTTGCTGTCAGATCAGCCTGCTTGGGATTTCCTCTCTTTCCCTCTCTCTCACTGCCCCTCCCTTGCTCACTTGCTGTCTCTGTCTCTCTCAAAATAAATAAACCTAAAGAAAAGAAAGAAAGAAAAAAGGAAAGGAAAGGAAAGAAGGAAGGAAGAAAGGAAGGAAGGAAGGAAACAGAGAATGGGAGAGAGAGAAAAAAAGAGAGGAGAAAGAAAGAAAGAAAGAAAAAAAGAAAGAAAGAAAGAAAGAAACAGAGAAAGGCAGAGAGAAAGAGAAAAAAAAGACAAGAAAGAAAGAAAGAGAAAGAAAGACAAAAAGAGAAAGAAAGAAGCAGATAAAGGGAGAGAGAAAAAAAGAGGAAGGAAGGAAGGAAGGGAGGAAGGGAGGGAGGGAGAAAGAGGTACCAGATATTTGAGTTAAATATCGTTTGTGGGTATGTCTGTGAGGATATCTCTGGATGAGATTTGCATTTGGATTGGTAGACTGAGGAAAACAGATGGCTTGTCCTAATGTGTGTGGGCATCATTCAACCTTAGAGGACCTGAGAAGAACAAGAAGGTGATGAAAGGGAGAAGTTATCTCTGTCTGACTGTTTGAGCTGGATATTGGTCTTCTCCTGAACTTATACCATCATTCTCCTGGTTCTCAGGCCTTTGGACTCAGTCTAGAATTATACCACCAGGCATCCCAATTCCTTATAATATATCTGCTGGTTCTGTTTTTCTGGAGAACTCTAATACAATGGTTTGTCATCAAAAGTATAACTTCTTGCAGAATGTGATATACTTACATAGCATGTTCAGATCAAAGAGGGAAACAGAAGTGCTGTTTTACAAATCACCTCTTTCGTTCATTTTTTTCTTTTTTGATATTAGACATTTCTAAGGGATTCATGAGGAGTTAAGTAATGTACTGTCAAGCTCCCTCCAGTTAGTTTTATTTATTTGCTCCTTTTTAAATTTTCACTTACTTAGTATCACAGCAATGAGCTAAGAAATATGCAAAGAGGATGTAGTCATTAAGATGTACCAGTTTATTCTTATTTGTTCTTTAAAAATATGAGCATCAATATCCAAGTTTACAAAATAAAATATATGGAATGTAATTTAGAACAGGATTTTGACATTTTTATTCAAAATATGTGATCTTTTTGTATCAATAAAATAATTCACATATTTAAAATTTTTTATGATATTATCCTGTAAAAATCTAAGTGAAATGTGTTATAAAAATAAATAGGAGTTATAATATTGTTCTGTCTGGCAGTGTGGAACTTATACCATTTAATTTAGATCAGGAGATTTACCACTAGCCTGAGAGGTTTTGAAATTGGCTTATTCATCAGCTTTATTCTCTGTCAAATTGCAATCATTACCTTTTTTTTTCCCCTGATGGTAACTCCAAAAGAGTATTGACTGTCCTAGCTATTGAGCATGCAGAAAATTTCCCACTCTTCACTGCCTGAAAGATTTTTAAAGAATATGGATTCCTTGGGAAATATTGTATTACACATAGGACTTTACACAATTTCTTTATACACTCTCAGGCTTTGAGAACTTTTTATTTGTCATTTTATAGGCAGGTGAGTACTTTGCCCATTTTTTCTCACTTATATGGTGGTACTTTGCCCATTTTTTCTCATTTATATTTTTCTCATTTGTATATTATTTGGTGCTGTATACCACATTTGTGGGTAAGATGGTCTTAACTAGAAAGCAGAGGGTATTAATATTTACATTTCTTAAAAGAAGCTCTGATACTTGCATATCAGGACTCTAATTTAATCAAAAATGAATATTTGGTAAATTAAACTTGGGGGTACCCACTAGGCCAGAAGCAAAGAAAAAAAGTTGCAGCCCAAAATTTGATACATAAACAGTCTGGTTAGCATAGGGTAGCTATTGCTGTAGCTACAGAGCATAGTCCCTTTCTGGCACTGAGTCCTAGATCCTTAACTATAGCACTTCCAGGCTCTGTGACTCCAGAATGCTCACATACATCACACTGTGACAGAGTCATTTTGCTAATACTTAATGTTACAATTTACAACTATTTACTTAAAAAAAATCTTGACTGGGAAAAAAAGACAATAGGGATAATCCTTGTTCTGGGTCCTATTCAAAGCTTAGCGGGATTTGGAATTACTTTAAAAATGTATAAAAGCAAAATATCTCATTATTGCATAGAGTGCTTCTGGAATCCAGAGAGGATTGTTAAAACAAGTGTAAAAACTTAATTGGTAAGACTATATAGGACTTCATGTCATATTTATTTGACATCTAACATTTAATTCAACACACTAAGTGTACTATATGATGAAATGAAAAATAGAACCAGTGGACGTGGAAAAGGGATTGTATTAAATTGTTCCATTTCCCTTTATTTTCGATACCTTATTGCCGTATGAGAATCTATCTAAAGGTAACACAGTGTGATGTTTCTGTGGAGAACCCTGATACACAAAGGTAATTTTATCTTTTTTTTGTTTTCCTTGGTTACTTTCTTTTGTAGTAGATAGTTTGAAATTTGTTGATAACAAAAATGAGGAATGTGAAATTCTTCAATTCAGAAATATTATTGACTTTTTAAATAAATTTTCAGATCTTACACATCTGTTATTATAGATATATAATTACAAATGTCTGTGAAATTAAGAATTTCTTCTAACTGATAAAAATATATCCACAATTTTATGGTTGTCTCAATAGAAGCCCCATCTTCCTCGGCCATGATTATTAATTCAAAAACTTCTTCTTGTGGTTCTCTGCTGAAAAAGTTTCATTTTTCTCTAATCTGTTATATCTAGCAACCCCCTTAAGAATGTGCCACTTCCTGAAAGTCAAGGCATATTAGTCTAGGACCCTGCAAGTTACGTTATTTTTACACAAGTAAGGGAAGTATGCTGTGATGTTTATGAGCAATTTTTCCAGAGTTAGAGCAAACTCAGTGCTCAGGTTATTACCTACCCATCTTAGGTTTCTGAGAAATTTAATTAAGCTATAACTAAGCATTGATTACCTCAAATGTAACAGTGATAATAAGAGTGTTTACCACCCAGGCTAAATAGGTGCCCTAAGTGCTGGACAGGGTAAATTTCCTGCCAGCTCATGTTGCTAAACTTTTAGATTCGTTCACACAATACATTAGTTGGAGGTATCTCAAAATAAATGTCCAAATAAATACTTTCAGAAAATCTTCCAATGCCATCATATGACTCATTTATCTCCCAAATGTGAGAACAGATGAGGCCAAGGAATTGGGGGCACTGAGGTACATTTTCAGAACAAGGCTGTTTGCTGGCCATTTCTGAAAAGCTCATCTGTTTGCAGTTTCTCTGAATAGTCTGTAAACTAAGCTTTAACCTCATCGTAAGGGAGATGGGTAACGAGCCTACAAATAAGCCCCGTGTATTTCATGTGCGTATTAGTTTGTTTTCGTTGTATTTACCATTCTTCATAGACCATGTGATCTCAGTTTATGGACATAAATATGATTCCTGTATTTCAGGGCAAAATCAAAGGCCACAGTTTTCAACTGGATAGAAAAAACAACTCTGAAACTGCTTCAATTATAATGTGCATAAAATGAAGTGGTCGTGGCCCACTTTTGCATTTTCTATCTTCTGCCACCAAAATAATTAAAATTTATGAAAATGCAAAGGGACAAAAATAGTTTTATAAGCCGTTTAACTTAGTAAATGCTAATTATGAGAGAAAAAAATCAAATTATTTGAAGTTATGCTTAAAAACAACAGAAAAACTAACATCTATAAATTGGAATGTGAAAAAGAGTCAATCCTGCTTATCTGGGCTAGTTGCTTAGGGAAATGTTGACATTATTCTCTGTCAGAATCTTTTATTTTAGTTTCTTACATGAACATCTTCCCTCAAAAATAACTTTTGGTAACATCTGGTGATCCCATGTAATTTGCTTATCTGCCTTGTATCATAAACAAATTTTCAGTTTTCTAGTCAATTACTAAGACAGAGACTTCTTTTTTTGATGGAAATGCAGGGGATCTAGAATACTCAGAGTTCTCTTAAAATAAGTATCTTTTAAAAAGCACTTACAATACCTACTATAAAGTTACTGTAATTAAGTAGTGTGGCACTAATCCATGGTTCCATAGCTTAATGGAACACTCCAGAATAGAGCCACAATTTTACTCTTTTGACTTTTTTTAAGTGTCCCTTTTTTTATATATATATTGAGAGGGAGAGAGCATGCACATGAACAAGGAAGGGGCAGAGAGAGAGAGGGAAACAGAGGATCTGAAGCAGGCTGCACACGGTCACGACAGAGCCCGAGATGGAGCTTGAACTCAGGAACCATGAGGTCATGACTTGAATCGAAATCAAGAGTCAGACACAACTGACTGAGCCACCCAGGTGACCCACTCATCTACCTTTTTTATTGTGATAACATTTAATAAGATCTACCTTTGTAATGAAATCTTAAGTGTACAATATAGAATTGCTAACCATAGGTATAGTGCTGTATAGCAGATCTCTAGAACTCATTTATCTTACAAAACTGAAACTTTATACCTATTGAATAGAAATTCCCCACTTCCTTCTTTCCCCCAATACTCATTGGATTTTTGATAAAGGTGCTAAAAGTAAACCCAATTTGAAAGAGAAGATATTTTAAACAAATACTTTTGGGGCCACTGGTTATCTATCAACGGTAAAATGATCCTAGGATCTTTCTCACATTATACACAGAAGTTAATTTGAGGTGCAGAGACAGCTCCATCTCTATCTCCTAAAAAGATAGCTAAAAATATGAACCTCTTTAGGAGAATGTACTGGGAGAATATCTTTTTGAATTAGTAGTAGACAAACTTTCTTAGAAATAATGCAGAAATTATAGCTCACTGGCAGTGAAATTTGGGATAGGCAAAGGGTAAGGGAGTTTCCTGCTTCAGGTGGCTTCCAATTTCCCTGGAACTGAAGGGTTTTTTGGTTTTTTGTTTGTTTGTTTTTTGTTTTCCTTCTAGTCCTTCAGTTGCCTATTGGTTTTTCCTAGGACAGGAATTTTCCTTTTTTCTTGTTTGTCTATTAACTTCTTTCTCCATAGGATATAGCTTCTTTCTCTATCATAGCAATGGATCTTTGCCTCGTCATTGGTGGTGGTAGAGTATGCTGCTTTTCCCACAGTGTCTTGAAGTGTTTATTTCTCTTAAAAGAGGTATTTGGGGAGCAGACAGTGCTCTGTGTCCATGTGCCACACTGATCTCTAGACCTACCTGCTATCTTTATCAAGAGTATCCATGGAGGCCTATGGAAGGAAGCTTGTCAGTGACCTCAGATTTTTCCTGTTTGAAGTTCCCATGGAAACTAAACAAATTGACAGTTACTTTCAGCATCTAAAATATCTTAAATTTTTAAGCTGTCCCTACCTGCTTCTATGATTACCGTGTTTTCCTTCAACAATCTGCCAAAAATGAAAGAAACAGTTCAAGTCCTGTCTCACCTCTGCGGGGACTATCATCCTTTGGAATTCAATTGACTAGGTTAATTAACAACTCACAACTGACTCACTCAAGGAAAGCTATGGATTTGTAGATTATGGAGCTTTCTCACATTGCTAGGGTTAGGGCAACAGTCCTTTGTACATTTTTACATCATAATTGGAATTGAAATTCTAATATTATTTAAAAGCATTATTTTACAAAGGTTTTGTTTGATTTTAGTAAGTGACTTTTGAAAATTTCATGGCAGAATATACATTATAAAACTCATATTTTTCTGTTGGAAAGTTCTGTAAGTTTTAATTATTTTTGGTGTTTATTTATTTTTGAGAGAGAGAGAGAGAGAGAGAGAGAGAGAGAGAGAGAATCCAAAGCAGGCTCCAGACTCTGAGCTGTCAACACAGAGCCAAACGTGGGGCTCAAACTTATGCACAGTGAGATCATGACCCAAGCTGAAGTCAGATGCTTAACTGACTGAGCCATCTAGGTGCCCCAGAAAATTCTGTAAGTTTTAAAAATATATAAAGTTGCACAACTAGCTACATGAACAAAATATAGAACAGTTCAATTACCCCCTCAAAATCTCCCTCATGCCCATTTGTGACAAATCCTTCCATTTACTCTCAACCCTTAGCAAGTATTTATCCAACTATTATCTTTAGATTTTTGTTTTTTACAAAATGCTCTATGATGATATCATATAGAATGTGGCCTTTTGAATCCATTTTCACTTAACATAATGCTCTGAAAAGTAATCCATCATATTTCTAGGTGCTAATTAATCATTCATATGAACCTATTGTAAATTGTATCATTTGTCTTCCTACTCATGAAAGGTAAGCATTCTTTATATGATCTGAGATAAGCTCTTTAACAAATGTTGCTGGAAAATATTTAAAAAGTTAAAAATAGAACTAGCCTATGACCCAGCTATTGCACTACTAGGTATTTACCCAAAGGAAACAAAACACTGATTTGAAGGGTTACATGCACCACAATGTTTATAGCAGCACTGTATATACTGGAATATTACTCAACCATAAAAAAGAACAAACACTTGCCATTTGCAATGACATGGATGGAGCTAGACTGTATTATGCCAAGTGAACTAAGTCAGTCAGAGAAAGACAAATACCATATGATTTCACTCATATGTGGAATTTAAGAAATGAAACAGAGGTTTCCTACTATTCTTACTTTCTAATCTTATACTCTAATAAACTTTTGCCTGCTGCTGAAAGAAAGAAAGAAAGAAAGAAAGAAAGAAAGAAAGAAAGAAAGAAAGAAAGAAAACAGGTAAACATTGGAGAAAAAAAAAAAGAAAGAGAGAGAGGGAAGCAAACCATAGAAGACTCTTCACTATAGAAAACAGAAGTTGCTGGAGGGAAGGTGGGTGGGGGATGAGCTTAAGGAATGCCCTTGTGATGAGCCCTGGATGTTATATGTAAGTGACGAATCACTAAATTCTACTCCTGAAACCAACATTACACTATATGTTAACTAATTAGAATTTAAATGAAAACTTGAAACAAAAAGAAAAGAAAAGAAAACTAAAATATTTTTGCCTGGTCTATGGCTTATCTTTTCATTATTTTAATGATACTTTATAAATTTTTATTATCTTATTACCATTGCAAATGAAATAATTTCTTTAATTTCAAGTTCTGATTGGTTGTTGCTAGTGTATAAAAATACAACTATTATTTGTATGACGGACTTGTGTTTTGTGACTTTGCTAAATTTGTTTATTATGGTAATTTGTGTGTATTCCTTGTATTTCTTACATTCACTATATATTCTGTTAGTAAATACAGTTTTACTTTTTTCTTTCCAAACTACATGCCTTTAAATTATTTTGTTGTTCTGGGGCACCTGGGTGGCTCAGTCGGTTGAGCATCTGACTTCAGCTTAGGTCATGATCTCACAGTTTGTGGGTTCGAGCCCCGCCTTGGGCTCTGTGCTGTCAGCTCAGAGCCTGCAGCATGCTTCGGATTCTGTGTCTCCTTCTCTCTCTGCCCCTCCCCTGCTTGTGCTCTGTCTCTCAAAAATGAATAAATGTAAAAAAATTAAAAAAATTATTTTGTTGTTCTTATTCTTATTGCCTTAATGTGCTAGCTAGAATAATATGCAGTACAATGTTGAATAGAGATGAAAAAAGTAAACATCCTTGCCTTGTTCATTACATTTGGAGAAAGGCTTCAGTCTTTCACCATTAAGTATGATGTTAGCAGTAGGATTTGCATAGACACACTTTGGCAAGTGGATAAAAATCCCTTTATTCCTAGCTCATTGAGGGTTTCTACAGCAAATAGATGTATTATTTTTCAAATGATTGTTCACCATCTCTTTATTTGATCATGGGGTTATTGTTCTTTATTCTGTTAATGTAGTATATTCCATTATTTTCAGATGTTAAACCAACTGTTTGAGATGAATCTTAGCTGCTCAGAGTGTATAATACCATTGTCATAAATGTTATTTGCCATAAGTCACATTGTTAGTATAAACTATCTCAAGTAGCTAAGTCTTCAGTTATACAAAGACTTTCTTTTCTTTCTTTTTTATTTGAGTATAGTTGACACACAATATTAGATTAACTTTGTGTGTACAACATAGTGATTTAACAAGTTTATACTTCTTACTGTGCTTACCGTAAGCATAGCTAACACCTTTCACCATACAACACTATTACAATACCATTGACTATATTCTTTATGCTGTAACTTTATTCCAATGGCTTATTTATTCCATAACTAGAAGCCCATGTTACCCTCTCCCCTTCTTCCATTTTGCCCACCCTGATCTCTTTCCTTCCTGGCAGCCATCAATATTTATAGATCTGATTCTGCTTTTTGGTTTTTATTCATTTGGTTTTTTTTATTCTACACTATGTGAAATTGTATGGTATTTGTCTTCCACAAATATATATATATATATATATATATATATATATATATATATATCAGTTACACATATATCACATATATCACATATATATTTATATATCACATTTTCTTTATCCATTTACCTATACATGAATATTTGGGTTGCTTCTATATCTTGGCTATTATAAATAGTATAGCAAAAAACATAGGGGTGCATATATCTCTTTGAATAGTGTTTTCATTTTCTTTAGGTAAATAGCCAGCAGTGTGACTATTAGATCATATTGTATTTCTATTTTTAATTTAATTTTTGAGAAACCTCCATCTACTTTCCACTGTGGCTGTACCATAAAAGATATTCTTATCAACCAAGGCATCCCATGGGTTCAGAGATTATCTCTCAGGAGCTGGTCAAAGCCATTCCTGTGCCCGCCTGGGTGGCTCGTTTGGTTAAGTGCCCAACTCTTGATTTCGGTTCAGGTCATGATATTAGGGTCATGAGATTGAGCCTGGCATCAGGCTCCATCCTGAGAGTAGAGCCTGCTTAAGATTCTCTCTCTCTCTCTCTCTCTCTCTCTCTCTCTCCCTCTGCCCCTTTCTCAACTTGTGCTTTCTCTCTCTAAAAAATAAAAAAATAAATTAATTAAACGAAATTTAAAAAGCCATTCCTACCACTTGGCAATGAGAAAAATGAAATCTTGCCAGTTGCAACAACATAGATGGAACTGGAGGGTATTATGCTAAGTGAAATAAGTCAGAGAAAGACAGATATCATGTTTTCACTCAAGTGTGGAATTTGAGAAACTTAACAGAAGACCATGGGAGAAGTGAAGGGGAAAAAATAGTTTCAGACAGGGAAGAAAACCATAAGAGACTCTTTTTTTTTCAGTCTTCCATACAATTTTATTTTCTCCCTTTAACCATAATAATATGATATCCAAATTTTGTCTTAACTGGAAGGTCTATAAACACAGGCTTATCCAGCCCACTTACAGGCTAGGCAAATGCTGCTTCTTGAAATGGTCCCACCTTGGTACCTCTGGTCATCCAACCCAAGTCACCCCCTTGCCTGGCTTTATCTCTACTATACTGTGCAGCCAGTTCATTGAATCTCATTCCAGACTTCAACTTTTCCATGGATTTTCCATGGAATTGCATGATTTTCCCATGTTGAAAATCCATTGAATTGAAAATTGAATCCATTTTCCATGGATTGCATGATTTTCCCATGTTTTTCACACAGAATGTGTCTGACCTTTATCGCATTGCCACCACCTTTGGGACCCTGAGCCTTCTTGTCAGAACTGTCACTCCCAGAGGCTGCTCCCCCTTCCCCCCCTTTCCTGGAACTGCTTTTTCCCTTGGGCGGCATCTTCAAATCTTGCAGCTGTACTGTCAAAGGCTTCAGTTGCCTCTAAGAGACTCTTAAATACAGAGAACAAACTGAGGGTTGATGGAGGGGATGGGTGGGGAGGGCAGGCTGGGGAGGGGAAAATGGGTGATGGGTATTGAGGAGGGCACTTGTTGGGATGAGCACTGGGTGTCATATGTAACCAATGAATCATGGGAATCTACTCCCAAAGCCAAGAGCACACTGTATATACTGTATGTTGGCTAACTTGACAATAAATTATATTTAAAAAAAGAATTTAAAAAGCCATTCTTGAAGAAGTTTAGAATGTGCAGTGTTTAGGCAAACCAGAACTACTGATCTAACCCTTTGCTGTACAATTTCCAAGTAGTTCAGTGATAAAGTATTTTTAAATAAAAAGAAGTTACAACTCATGAGATTTAACTTAAAGCTCTGAGGGGATATTAAATCAATTTTTATAGAGCCAGTTTCCTACAAAATGTCAACTGTAGTTGCACCGTAATATAATAAAAGACCTAGTCATAAAAATCACATTTAGTGGTAGGAGAGGATACTCTATAAATGATTTGAGTGATTTTGTTAATATTTGACATACCTAAGCATTTGTTTTTGTATTTATATATGGAAGCAGTTCTTATATTCTTCTAAAAAATTCAATTTAGTGCATTATTATCAAGCTTTATCATCATATTATTTTCATTATAAAAAGCAGTAGCAAAAACAAAATTATATTCTTTGAAATTTACATACAATATACTAAATTGACTGGCATATTGTAATTAGGAATGGGATCAAATATACATATAATAAAGTGGTAAAAGAGTAACCATTCTTATGTAAAGTTTTATAATGATATATTTATGATTTATAGTACATCTAGTTCATAATATTCATAGTATATTAAAGATTCATCACTTTTATCATATATTTCTTATGATATACACATTTATATGTCTTCTAATGGTAACCAAAAATTGGCATTTTTGCTTATATTGGATACTTAAAGTGAGGTTCACATTTACGTCCTATAATAATTTTTTTGTAAACTTCTCATTTTTATAGTTTGATGAAATTCGTTTATTGAGAAAAATGTTTTTAATTTTATACATTCAAAATAATAAGCAAGTTGAAATGCCATGAATTAATAGTATAAGATCAAACACTGTGACAAAGTTATTTTCAATATATATTCGTGTGTTTTAGGCTTTGTCCACAATAAAATTATGCATGCTTTCCTTTTAGCTGTTCATGCTACTTTCAATAGCTTTAATGCATAATAATTTATCTGCAATCTAAATGCCATCTACTTCAAAGTAGGATTTAAGCTGACAATATGTAATTATTTAGAGAACTCTATTGAAGTACTAATATGTTTGAAGATTTCTAGGTGCACAGAAAAAATTTGCCTGTTTTATTATGCCAACTTTACTAGCCTTCAATGTTCTAGGATGATAAAAAAGAAAAATAATCCGTTTTTAGGTTACTCTTACCCATGAAAACTATATGGATACTCTCAAACACGTTTCATGGTGGTGATTTTATTAACTACCATCTAGGAACGTGGAATGTGACATGCTGATGGGAAAAGTGGAAGAAAATGAGGCAGGAGAGATAAGTAATATATTTATGGAAGTCCTTTAAACTCTGTGATCCACTATGCTCTTTTTCTCCTGAGGGCATTGGGAACTCATAGAATGTTCCGAGTGGCAGATAATATTACTTAGGTATTGGTGGAAAGGGCTAATGTACTTTAAGTTTGGGGGAAACATATTTGACTTTGATGAAAATGGTGAAAATATAGTATTTGATCTGAAATAAGAGATCTAAAAATAAGAGTGGGTAACCAGAAAATGACTTAATATTTTTTCCAACTATAAAACCATGTAAACCAAACCCATTTGACCCATCACATGCAATGTAAACTCCATGAGAACTGAAATTTCATTTTCTATTGTTAAAGTGATTAAACAAAGAGGCCATTAGACTGAGGTAGATTTAATGCATGCACAGTCTATGCAAGCAAACTGAAACGTAAGCCAGAGTAAACTCCTATAAATGCCTCAAGGCTAAGAAATTAAAACCTAAGAACAACTGGGCACCTGGGTGGCTCAGTAGGTTAAGCATCCCACTTCGGCTCAGGTCATGATCTCACAGCTTGTGAGTTCGAGCCTGGCGTCCGGCTCTATGCTGATGGCTCAGAGCCTGGAGCCTGCTTCCGATTCTGTGTCTCCCTCCCTCTCTGCCCCTCCCCTACTCTCTCTCTGTCTCTCAAAAATAAATAAATGTTAAAAACATTTTAAAAAACGACAAAATCAACTGATCACAGTCAACTAATCTTTCCCAAATTAAGCAACCACTTGAGCTTTACTTCCATGGCAAATCTAGAAGAGTCTTTTTCTTACGTTCTGTTGGCTCCTAACCATTTTCATTTTGGCACTGACAGATTCAAATCCATTTTGTTCAAATATATTCTTCAAACATTTTTAAAAAAAAATTTTAGTGTTTATTTTTGAGAGAGAGACAGAGCATGGGCGGGGGAGGGCCAGAGAGAGGGAGACACAGAATCGCAAGCAGGCTCCAGGCTCCGAGCTGTCAGCACAGAGCCCTACGGTGAGAACATGACCCGAGTGGAAGTCAGACTCCCAACAGACTGAGCCACCAGGCGCCCCTCTTCAAAAATCGCAATGTACAATTTATCTTGTAACACTATCCTCTTTATTATTGATCTCCATGACACCTGGAACATAGGTGCACAATAAAATTTTGAATAAAGTATGAAAATGGTGATTGTTCAAAGCTGCATAATACTATAATATCTAAGGCTTAGTTCTTAAGGAGTAACCAATGAAAGAAAGAGGTTGAAAGGATGGTGGTTGATATTAAAGCACCGATTTGAATGTTAAATACCTTTTGAAGAACACAAAGTAGAATATGCCAGATAAAGGAGAATGGTGTTATGAATATAAATATCATTGTATCTTGAATATAGTGATTCTGGTTTGCGAATGAACACATTACAAGTAATTTAAGAGCATAAAAAATAAGGCCTGGGAAGCCATAGTCAGGTTGGGTAAATGAATTATGCTCAGAACACTCAAAATAGAGAGTTGAATTTGGTTATGAACATTTTTCAGTTTACAGTTTCTTTTTCCTTTAATGTTTATTTATTAAATAATAATAAATTTATTATTTTTATTTTTATTATTTATTTTATTTATTATTTTTCTTTCCTTTTTCTTTTTCTTTAATATTTATTTATTAAATAATAATACATTTATTATTTTTATATTTGAGACAGAGTGCAAATAAGGAAGGGGGGGATACAGAATCTGAAGCAGGCTCCAGGTTCTGAGCTGTCAGCACAGAGTGCGACATGGGGCTCGAACCATGAGATATGAGATCATGACATGAGCCGAAGTTGGATGCCCAACCTACTGAGCCACCCAGGTGCCCCACTAGTTCACAATTTCTGATATACTTCAGTTAGCACAGAAAATCCTCAGGAATCGTTTTATGCATTTGTATCTTCTCTATTTCCATAGTTTATTTTTATTTGTTTTCATTTTCAGTTACTTTTACAGCTAGTGCAGTAAATGTAGCATTTTTAGAAATTTAAAAGTATTAGAAAAAACTGAACATTTTGATTTGACCTAGAAAGAGTCACAATTTTAATCCTTAACATTTCTTTCACACCCTGAAGGAATTATGCTACAGTATATAGAACTTAATTTTTTTCTATAAAAATGTTTAAAATATGACAATTAATAAGATACTAATAGAAATTATATTTAAGGGTATTAACGTTCAAAAAGAGTAAGACAGGCTATGTTTTTGACATAACTGGGCCATTTGGATGGATAGTATATATCAAAATTGGTCATACCTTTACAGTAAATTTTTTTTATTTGTTCTCATTGACAATTTTCCTCCAGATTTAAATCTCATGGTCATGTTTATGTAAACTATTTGTTGATAGTCACATTTTTGTTTGTTTGTTTTCTTTTCAATTATAGGTGGTTTTTTTTAAATTATTTATTTGAGAGAGGGAGAACTCAAGTGTGAGAGAAAGTGAAGGAGGGGCAGAGAGAGGGAGAGAGAGAAGCCCAAGCAGGCTCCATACTATTAGTGTATAGCCCCAAGCAGGGCTTGATCTCGCAAACTATGCAATCATGACCTGAGCCCAAATCAAGAGTCGGATGCTTAACAGACTGAGCCACCCAGGTGCCCCAGTGATAATCACATTTCTATGTCCTGGATATGTTTTTTTCCCCAATAAATTCATTTTTTTAAAAAAATTTACATCCAAGTTAGATAGCATACAGTGCAACAATGATTTCAGGAGTAGATTCCTTAATGCCCCTTACCCATTTAGCCCATGCCCCTTCCCACAACCCTCTATGTCCTGGGTATCTTTAACTAAAGTTACCATGTGCCAGTTGGTCTAGCACAATCTTGGTTTATGCCTCTCATCTAAAATTAATGATTAACAGTGTCCCACTTTCACTTCCAAATCTCCCAATTTCTACAGTAAGTTTATAAAATATGTTGTCACCCAATCTTCAATCTAATACAAAGAAGTTTCTTAAGATGCTCCAATTTTCAGGTGGTGGTGAGAGAGAGGGAGAAGGGAATATGTATATGAGGAAATTAATTTAAAATTGAGTAAATCAGTAATGAAACAGTACTTTACTGCAGTTACTGAGTCAGAAATAATATTGCACCACTAAATTATAAATTAAAATACTGAGAGGATCTTCATTAGTGTAGAATCAAGATAATGCTGCATAGTGATTGAGGTCGATCAACAAATCAGATGTATGATGGTGAATCCAATAGTCTGTACACTGTCTCATGAAGGAATCTAAGTTCCATTGCAATTTAGATAATTGAAGATTTGATATATTTTTATTCTATGTTTTTCTGTATTTATAAATGAGTTCCTGAGCCACATGATTCCCGGTACCCTGATGCACCTTTTAATCAGAAAACACACACATACATACACACACACAAATTGTAGTATATGCAGTTCATTTTCGTTCATTATTGCATAAGCTGTTTCTTTAATTCTTTTCCTCTGCCTTATTTATTGATCTTATTTATTACATTTGGTTTAACAAAGAATAAATAATTACTGTTAATTGCTATTTCATATTCCACTGGATATTTCTTTAGAAATGTATGATATGCCTTGTGTATTATACATGCTTTCATTTCCCCAGCTAGGTTATGACTTTCTGGAATTTGAGGTAATGTGTGTTATTCAGATTTCTATCCTCTGATGCCTATAAAAACATACACTCTTTAATAGGAATGCAAAAAATATCTATTATCTTAGAAGCCATAATCATAGAAATAACAATTATTTGATAAAGTCAACTACGTGGACTTTTTTGTTTAAAAATCCTCTTTGTTCTTTGAGAATTAATTACTTAGGATTTTTATAGCCTTCTTGTCTAATTTGCTTACAGGTGGTTCTAATACCTGTAATCCTTTATTTTTATTTTCCTGTAAAAACAGGGTCAGTTTTTATGAAGGGTTCTATAATTTTGTGTTTAAGGAGAAGGGTGTCTTATTTTGGATATATTAAAATTCAATCACACACAAATATTTTAGCACATCATGTTTTCACATGAGGTGTGAATATTTTAAAACCTGCCACAAAGTAACATGTAACATTTGTAAGTAAGCTGGTATAGATTTAAGCTCTTTCATCTGTCAGATTTTTTATTCTTGTTAATTCTGGCAGAGCTAAAGCAAAATTAATAGGTTTATAATTCAGCCAAATAGAATCTAATGAACCAGATTTTATAATCAATAGCTTTATAAAAGTAATTCAATCAAATTCATATGTAATAAAACAGAAATGGTTTAGAGTTATTCAACTGAGTTCAAATGAATTATTTCTACATTTATATTCTTGTTACCTATTTAGACTTAGTGTTGCTTCTTGATTACTTCTGATCCTAATGTATCATGTTATTAGTTATGCTGAAGGTCATTTATATTTTCCCACTGAGAGGAAGAAGTTGGAAGGAAAGGGAAGAAAAGAAAAATTAAATAGGAGAAAAAAAAAAGGAGTCTTGAAATTGGTAGTTCTAGTCATCAGTGAGCTGGAAAGAGGAAACAACAAAAGCCTTTGTTGTAATGACTGAAGAGGAGTAAAAGTAACTTAATAAAACCAGTGTGCTTCAAATGCCGGAACTGAGGTATAAATATTAAATGTATACTCTGTACCGCTCAAAGTCAGAGGAAAATCAGTCCTTATTTCTCCTCCTCCTCCTCCTCCTCCTCCTCCTCCTCCTCCTCCTCCTCCTCTTCCTCCACCTCCTTTTTGTAGTTCCTGACACTCAGAAACTATTTATTACTGAAGTGATCATTTTCATTTCCTTTAATTCCAAAAATAATCTTATGAATTTTCAGTTGCCATCTCTCTATCAAAAATGAATAAAATGGGGCTTAAAGAGAAAAATAATAAAACAACTAACATGTGTGATGTCCACAAACTGAAGAGATAAAGAGCCAGACTATTTGTCTCTAAACATTGCACTTTTGTTTGGTTTTTCTTTTCAAAGGCTATGCTCCTTTTTTGAGGCAGAAAATTTGGAGTGGTAGAGAATCAAAACCCTCCATAGGTCTTCTAGATTTTCCTGTACATCTGATTTGGCCCATATGAAAGGATGAGAGTTTGTGTAAGAGGATATTTCTCAAGGAACACTCATCAGAAAATGTGGATGTTTCAGGACAGCTCTTATTAAACTAGCCCAAAGAGATGCTAACCATGGAAAGACTGTTCTCTCTAACTATGATATATCTTAGTTACTATTCAAAGATTTTTCTATTTGCCTCATGTATCAGAGTGATTTGAGGTTACCTTTAAAAATTTAGATTATTCTAGAGCTATGCTGGAGAAGCAGTTTTTCCAGGGATATTTCAGCAACACCATACGCCACATCTTCATACTAGATAGTTGCCCAAAACAACCCATGACTTGCCTCCCCCTGAAAAGATCCATGAAGTTATCACAGCCTGTGCACTTATTTTTAAGCCATTGTGTATTTAAAATGTGCTTATGCTTGGATTGGTACAGTCCCTTTGCCATTTAGGCTAGTTTTAAATCAATTACACTGCAATTTGCTTTTAGACTCTATTGCTCTGACAATAATTTGTATTATTTTACCTAACTCTTAAGAGTTTTAGCAGTGTCAGGGCGCCTGGGTGGCTCAGTCGGTTGAACATCCGACTTCGGCTCAGGTCATGATCTCACAGCTCTTGAGTTTGAGCCCCGCGTCAGGCTCTGTGCTGACAGCTAGGAGCCTGTAGCCTGCTTCAGATTCTGTGCCTCCCTCTCTCTCTGCCCCAACTTACTCGCATTCTGTCTCTGCCTCTCTCAAAAATAAATAAACATCAAAAGAAATTTAAAAAAAGTTTTAGCAGTGTCATTCTCTAATTAACCTTCAGTTTTCCCTGACATCACCGGTTTCAAAATATAAATTTCACATTTTTTTTCTGTTTCTCATTAGGGCTTATATAACCAAGCCACAATATATAATGCCCATTTATTACTATTAATATTATTTTTTTAAATGTCAACATTAATATAATAGTCAAGAAGGGTAAAAGGCTATTTCAAAGAGTTGGAAAATATCGGCAGCATATTTAACAAATAATTACTTCAAATATATAAAATATGTGGGGCGCCTGGGTGGCTCAGTCGGTTAAGCGTCCGACTTCAGCTCAGGTCATGATCTCACAGTCCATGAGTTCGAGTCCCGTGTCGGGCTCTGTGCTGACAGCTCAGAGCCTGGAGCCTGCTTCAGATTCTGTGTCTCCCTCTCTCTAACCCTCCTCCGTTCATGTTCTGTCTCTCTCTGTCTCAAAAATTAAAAAAAACATATATCAAAAAAATAAAAAAAAACCAAATATATAAAAAATGTGAAAAACCAAAAAGGAAAGACAAATGAATGGCACTATGTATTGAAATGCAAATATACATATAATTTGATCAAGCAAATTTATTTCTAGATTGATATTCTCTAGAAATAATTGGAAGTAATGCCGGTAAGGGATTAGAGTATTGTTTGTAACAGCTAAATCTTTGAAAATGACCTAAGAGATTTACAAGCAGTAGGGAATTGCATTTGTGTCTTATAGTATATCTATGCCATAGAATAACATGCAATTTCAAAAAGAATGAAGCAGAGAAAAATGTAGTGGTAAGGGAAAATTCCCAAGATATTGCTAATTGAAAAATATATTCATATGTGTGTGGATATATGTATGTGAATGATAGATGACAGATGGATAGTGTGTATGTGAGTGTGTGTGTGTTTATCACGTAATTAGTGATTGCTAACAGTTTTATACATGGTTATTCAGGGTATTAGAATAAATTTTAATATATTTTTTCCTAATTTGAAACTTTTATAATAAAACATAATGTGTAACCTAAGTATTACAATATTTAAATAATAATGAACAGTAATCTTGAAAATTAGGAAATACAGATGCATATAAAGGCAAAATAATAATCATTCATAATCCCATCATCCAGAGATAAGGCCTTGGAACATTTTGGCATAATTCTTTATAGTATTCACTCGATAGATAGATGATAGATACATATTTGCATGTCTGCATATGAATTTTACTATACTGACAGTCCCTGACTTAGGATGGTTCGACCATACAGTGGTGCAAAAAGTGGCAAACATTCAGTAGAAAGCATACTTTGAGTTTTGAATTTTGATCTCTTCCCAGGCTAGCAATATGTAGCAGGATACTCTTGTGATTCTGAACAGCAGTAAGCCAGAACTCCAAGCAGTCATTTGATCACCTAGCCAACTGCCACCATACTTGCAACAACTCTGTAGCCATACTGCCTTTCTGTTTTTCACTTTCAGTACAGTATTCACTAAACAACATGATGTACTCAACACTGTGTTATAAAATAGGTTTTGTATCAGATAATTTTGACCAGCTGTAGGCTAACATAAGTGTTCTGGGCAAGTTTAAGGTAGGCAAAGTTAAACTACGATGTTTGGCATGTTGGATTTTTTTTTCAATATATGAAGTTTATTGTCAAATTTGTTTCCATACAACACCCAGTGCTTATCCCAAAAGGTGCCCTCCTCAATACCCATCACCCACTCTCCCCTCCGTCCCACCCCCCATCAACCCTCAGTTTGTTCTCAGTTTTTAAGAGTCTCTTATGCTTTGGCTCTCTCCCACTCTAACCTCTTTTTTTTTTTGTCCTTCCCCTCCCCCATGGGTTTCTGTTAAGTTTCTCAGGATCCACATAAGAGTGAAACCATATGGTATCTGTCTTTCTCTGTATGGCTTATTTCACTTAGCATAGCCAAAGTAATTTTGAAGAAGACCAAAGCAGGAGGCATCACAATCCCAGACTTTAGCCTCTACTACAAAGCTGTCATCATCAAGACAGCATGGTATTGGCACAAAAACAGACACATAGACCAATGGAATAGAATAGAAACCCCAGAACTAGACCCACAAACGTATGGCCAACTCATCTTTGACAAAGCAGGAAAGAACATCCAATGGAAAAAAGACAGTCTCTTTAACAAATGGTGCTGGGAGAACTGGACAGCAACATGCAGAAGATTGAAACTAGACCACTTTCTTACACCATTCACAAAAATAAACTCAAAATGGATAAAGGACCTGAATGTGAGACAGGAAACCATCAAAACCCTAGAGGAGAAAGCAGGAAAAGACCTCTCTGACCTCAGCCGTAGCAATTTCTTACTTGACACATCCCCAAAGGCAAGGGAATTAAAAGCAAAAATGAACTACTGGGACCTTATGAAGATAAAAAGCTTCTGCACAGCAAAGGAAACGACCAACAATACTAAAAGTCAACCAACGGAATGGGAAAAGATATTTGCAAATGACATATCGGACAAAGGGCTAGTACCCAAAATCTATAAAGAGCTCACCAAACTCCACACCCGAAAAACAAATAACCCAGTGAAGAAATGGGCAGAAAACATGAAGAGACACTTCTCTAAAGAAGACATCCGGATGGCCAACAGGCACATGAAAACATGCTCAACGTCGCTCCTCATCAGGGAAATACAAATGAAAACCACACTCAGATGTTGGATGTTTTAAATGCATTTTTTACATATAATATTTTCAGCTTACAACAGGTTTATCGGATGTAACCTCAGCATAAGTCAAGGAAGATCTGTATTCAGAGTTTGTTTTGTTGTTAGTTTGAATGCTACATTTTTGTATATTTCTGTATTCACATTTTTTTCCTTAGGAGTGATGCCAGGACGATAATCTTTTAATATTTCTTTTGCAAGTTTGAATTCTAAAATTGTGACCTGATTTCAGACCTGATCTACTGCAGAGTATGGGTGCTCAGTTCAAAGCCTATTTACTAACATTATATGCATTTTAATTTGTTTCAATTTGGTAATTTGGTGAAATTTAGCATGTCATTTTAACTCTGAGTCATGTCTCTGAATAATTGCTTTTCAGGACATAATTTCTCCATCATACTTTCCTCCTAATAACTGGCTTCTTTATTATTGAAATTATTTCTACTCTTATTTGGTTAGTTTTCAACTATTTTTCAACTGATATTGTTACTCCATGATTTATTTTTATTCTGACAGAAAAGAGGAGAATCAAACTACTCTTAGGAAACACAGTTGTAACTTATAAAGCAAAACCTTGAGTTTGGGTTTTATAAAGTAATGAAATTCAGAGATAAATAGACATCAGGATTCCTACACTCAAATCTTCAGGATAGAAAGGAGTCCTATGTAAAACTGATGGTTAATGAATAATATTTTTGATAGAAAAAACATTAGGAAATTTTGGTTAAAAATATACTGAAATTGTGCAGAAATACAGGAGATAGAAATGGGAATAAAGAAAGATAAAAATGGTGTCCTTGGTATATTTTAATTCAATGAAAACCTTTTTATTTTTCATTTTACCTTTTTTCTCAGGGAAAACTAGAGAATCAGAAGAAATGTAGATGGAAGAAATTATTTAGAATACTCTTGAAGTTAAGTGAAACATGCCGAGATCTATCTGTTCATGTTTTTGATCTGCTTAAACTTCATCAGTTGGTTAAAATATTGAAACAACTTTTTGTTGTTTCATTGAATGGATTCTTAAAGGGTGCCATGTAAAGAGAAAAAAATGAAAATAAAATGACACCATTATTTTATTAAAGTGTGTTCTTTACCTCACATTACCTTTCTGAAATTATCACCTTCTTTAAAAGAACATCATGCTTTTTTCAGTGATAAAGGGACAATGACTTAATTACTCAAGAATACCAGGTCACTCAGGGTGCTTGGGTGGCTCAGTCAGTTAAGCATCTGACTTCGGCTCAGGTCATGATCTCGCGGTTTGTGAGTTCGAGCCCCACATTGGGCTCTGTGCTGACAGCTTGGAGCCTGAAGCCTGCTTCGGATTCAGATTCTGTGTCTCCTTCTCTCTCTGCCCCTCCCCCACTTGTGTTCTGTTTCTCTGTGTCTATCAAAAATAAATAAACTAAAAAAAAAAAAAAAAAAAAGAATACCAGGTCACTCTCTGTGGCTCCCGTTAAGCACTAAACACCTATTTAACAGGGATTTCATTATGGTCCTTATTAGAATATCAGTGCAATTTTACATAGCAAATTTGTTCCCTTTTAAATTACTTGTTAACTGCTGAAACTTGGTTTCCTCTTTGTAGGCTTTATTTTTTTTTCCACTTAGTACCCCTGAAAGTGAATTTGAAAAATGCCTTTATACCTATAACCCAACATGTCAATATGTAACAAGGCAATAATTAACAGTACCGAATTTCTAAATTACACATACTCTAAGTTGTATCAAGCCACTCATTTTCAAGGAATATGTCAGATTCAACAATGTTTCAAAAATATAGAGTACTTAGCTAAGAAACTTACATCATTAGTCTTAAACAATCTGAAGATTTAAGCCTAAATAAAACAAGAAAATATGTTTCTTCCATTGTCTATTAATATGTGAATTCTAATTTTTGTTGTGTGAGCCATTATCATAAATTATACATATACATTCAATATTATACATATGGGCAACTATGGCAAAAAAGTTGTGTTCTCTTTTAAATAATCCGAATACATATAATGCTTATATTAATGTTATGTTTTCTATAATATAGATTATATTTTCTTTGGATTATTTAAAATAGGACACAACACTTTCTTTCCGTAGTTGCCCAAGTAACTCCTTAAATCTTTATTTGAGAAGCTATAACCTGGCTAGACAAGAGTGACTCACTGTATAGGCGGTGAGAAAACATTAGCTCAGCTGTACCCTGCAATAACATGGGAAATAGAAAGTGCACTTAAAAGATCTTTGGATTTGGTTAAAACAGTTTCAAAACACAATGCTGATTATTGACATTTGTTACTACTAGAAAAAAGAGGAGCTTACAAAAAATACATATACATATACATATACATATACATATGCACACATACATACACATACACACACACAACCAAGAATTTCTAGGTTAGGTAGATTTGGAAAATGAATTTTATTCTCAAAAATCCAGAGATATGGTCATTAAAAACCCACTTTTAGGCTACAGATAAATCAAGGGTTTATTAAGAGTTAAGAAAGAATTGGGTGACTATCATTAATTCCCTTCAGCTAGAGGAAATGCACCTAGAAAAAGAGACCAATGTTGTGGTCGTATGACCACACGATGAGTTCAAAATGGCTGTAATGAAGTCTAGCTATAGGAGCATGGGTCGTAAAGCATTATTTCGTTATAAATTGGAGATAAAAAGGAACTATATCTTGCATACTGAAGATATGTATTATCTGAATAGTAGATGGGCATCAGTATAATTCTTCCTTGTACTTGATTTGTCTTATTTTCTAACGCATGATAGTCATTTCTTTCTTAGATAAACTAAAGGTTCACTAAAAGACTCAGGTGTGTAAATTATGCTATTGGGATATTAACATCCCACTTTTAAATCATGGTCTGCATTTCTCATCTCTTTTTATCTGAGATTTTTTAGTTGAACATATTTAAGCTTTTTTCCCCAAACATTTTTGTTCATCTTTTTCTCTCTAGGTCCTCCTTGATGCTCTATTTACAATGGATTTGGAAAATACTGGATCTTTTTTTTTTTTTTTTCTTCCATTCCTCTTCTTTGTTTATTCTATATTCTTTGAGAATTACTCAACTGGACTTTCCATTTCACTAATATTGCTTCAGCTTTGGGCAGATTATTATTAGAGACTGCTGTAAGCATTTTATTTTAATAATTTCATCACATTTTCCAAGCCTGTATTTTGTAATATAAATGTGTGTAAATATTGCTTCATAACAAATCACATGTGAACAATAAAATTGAGGATTTAAAACCTGGGAAAAATCATTTAACATATTAATACTTTATTTTATTTTGCACATATAAATTCAAGAATCATTGACACATTTAGTTCTAAGCTAATTATTTGATATTAATAATATTTGGTTCTGATAATTTTAATGACTAACACATTTAACTAGATCATTCATCTTATTAGTGCTTCATTCTAAAAAGGGACAATTAAGTTTTCCATTTTTGTCAGCCTTCAGCAATTTAAATATCAGATTCATGTTAACTGTTAAACCTCACTAGATTTTTATATAATTTCTTTCTATGATATTATTATTTATAATAGAATTAAAACAACAATGACAACAATACACAAATACACACAACTTAAGGTATTCAAGAAGTTATTGGTCAAGATTTGGTAGAGCCCTGGTTCTCAGTTTCTATAAAGCTAAAATGGGAAAGTAGGTATCCTAGAATTTCGTTATAGACAGCCTCTGGGAGTATGTTAGAAAAGTGTATTTTTAGGCCTCAACTCATATTTAGTGTATCTGAATCAAAAAAGTTTGAGAGGCTTTGTTAGAGAACTTCTAAAAGTTTTACACTTTTGATCAAAGTAGTCCTGAGAGGGGTGCCTGGGTGGCTCAGTTGGTTAAGCGTCCGACTTTGGTTCAGGTCACGATCTCGCGGTATGTGAGTTCTAGCCCCGCGTCGGGCTCTGGGCTGATGGCTCAGAGCCTGGAGCCTGCTTCCGATTCTGTGTCTCCCTCTCTCTCTGACCCTCCCCCGTTCATGCTCTGTCTCTCTCTGTCTCAAAAATAAATAAACGTTAAAAAAAAAAAAATTCAAAGTGGTCCTGAGATGGATACTTGGTGTATGGGCATTATTTCTTCTTCAGAAATATATCAGTTTTCTAATGTCACATAGCAAACCACTCCAAAATTCAATGGCTTGAAACATTTATCACCTATAAATTTATATAACTTATACATTTATATTTTATCATTTATAAATAAAGCTTTTATGGTAATTTTATTTAATCCTTATCATTTAATTATCATATAAATTTAAATTTAAGTAATTTATTTAATCATCATCTCACAATGATGGGCAGTTCTGATCTGGCTGGACTCACTCATGCTTTCCAGTTAGCTGGTGGGTTGACTGGACTTGGCTGCTTTGCATAGGCCTTGTCTGATATAGCCAAGATGACTAGGGATTTCTTCATATAGTCTATCATCCACTAGCATACTACCAAGGCTTCTGCACATGTTGATAGTTACAGTGTTCCCGAGTGCAGCAGGACAGGGAAAGCCTCAATACGCAAAAGTTATCCAAGTCTCCACTTGTACCCCATGTACTATTATTCCATTGGCCCAGCTTAGATTCACTGTGGGAGGTGATGTAGACAGGTATGAATGGGTACAGGGAGGCACAAAAAAACTAGGGCTAGATTCTATAATAATCTACTTCAATAGTATTATTGAAGATAATAAACAGATAAAAATAGAATTCAAATAAGGTAATAATGGGAAGAAAACAGAATTTAGATAAAAACAGAATTCAAATAAGGTAACAGTGGGAAGAAAATGTCTCATAACCAATCCTCCCTTATAATGTCTGTTATTTCCCTTGTAGTCTTTTTGTTTAGAAAATTAAGGGAAAGCTAAGTTACCTCATTATATTTACAAGACCTAAAGCTGCTGTTTATCTTACCTTTATGCTGCAGAATTCATGGGATGCTATGACTCTGAGAGTAGAATCCAATACAAGTGTGTGTAATACTTTCCCATTAACTTCACACCTATTTACAGTCTGTTAGCAGCAGCCTGTGTTGCTCTCTGAATACAGATTCCATTGTACACACTGGGTCCTATCATAGACTCAGAAGAACTGCTTGTTATCAACCTTAATATGTGAAGAAAATATGAAAATGATACATATCACAGTTTTCTGTTTTGTAAGTTAACCGCATAGCTGGTGGTCAACAAACACAAATACAGCCCATGTCTTAATGGGAAGAAATATCAGACACAGCAAGTTCAAAATCTATAGGCACAAAGTGAACCATTGTTACTTATAAATGGCCAAATTCTATTTTTTTACTCTGGTTGCTATGTAATCCTTTAGGTTTCTCTCTCTTTCTCTCTCTCTCTCTCTCACACACACATACACACACACACCACTGTTCTCTATGACCATATTAGCAACCACATCAAAGGCAAAGAAAAGAATAATAGAGAAAAATATAGATCCATTTAGTTCCAGCTTTAAGGTACACACAAGTGGTCCCCTAGGCCTACCAGGTCATAATTATGTGCTGGCACAATGCCTGCCCTTGCCATCTGCTGTTTTCCAAAGTCAGTGCCTTTATTTACTGCAGAGCATCCCATAAGCAGACTAGACTCAGCATTGTCTCCTTTGCATACAAAAGTCTTCTCAGTCTAGGAACAGGTCAAAGAGACACCCACTAGTAGTCAGCTAAAAGTCACCTGCTATAGAGACAGCTGAGGCACATAATCAAAAAAAGAAAGAGAGAGAGAAAGTGAGAAGATAATGACTACTCTCACATTATTAGTGTTTTTCAAGGTCTTTTATGACATCTGATATCATAGCAGTCATTTTGTCATGCTGCCGGTCTGTCTCTCATTTTAAATGAAGTCATTAAACTTTGGAGCATCAGTTGTAACACTCACTGTCCCTCTATGGAAAAGGGAAAACTACATTTGATAAGATTTTATGATGTTATTAAATTAGCACAACAAAACTAATTTATCTAATCGGGATTGTAAAGAAATACATTGTAATTTTATCAAAGCCTCCATGATTTTTTTCTTTCTTTAATCTTTCTGTACTGCATTAATTGATTTCTGAAATAGAAATTTTTCCCTCAATCAATATTTGATTATTTGTATGTGTCGTTGTGTATGTTTGTTTTTATTTCCCTTTAACTGTAGGGATTTGGAAAGTAATCTTATGGAAACAGGCTAAAGTAAATCAGAAGTAGCCTATTAAGCTTTGTTTAGTCTTGGTCCAAATGTCCTCTCTCCAAATGCTTAAATATGAAGATTCAAAGTAAATTAGTTAGGACATAATAAAATATCAGCATGTAGACTACATTATTATTAGTATTTAATTTTATATTCCATTCTTTGAATGTTTAGGTAAGTAGTTCTCAGCTATGAGCTAGATAAAATGGCATGGACTATTGTAGATGTTTGGGATGTCCCAGAGACAAAGTTTTTCCTGTCATGAGGGCTTATGCTAATGAGCCACACAACCATATTCTTAACCAAAGAGGTAAAGTATCTGTATTCTGAAACTATAAAACATTGATGAAAAAAAATGAAGGTGACACAAAGAATTGAAAAATATCCCATGTTGATGGATTGGAAAAACAAATATTGTTAATTGTTATGTCTGTATTACCCAAACTATTTACACATTTAATGCAATCCCTATCAAAATACCACCAGCATTTTCCACAGACCTAGAACAAGCAATCCTAAAATTTGTATGGAACCACAAAAGATCCTGAATAGTCAAAACAATCTTGAAAAAGAAAAGCTAAGCTGGAGGCATCATAATTCCGGACTTCAGGCTATATTACAAAACGGTAGACATCAAGATAGTAGAGTAGTGGCACAAAAATAGACACAGAGATCAATGGAACAGGATACAAAACCTAGAAATGAACCCACAACTATATGGTCAGTTAATCTTTGACAGAGCAGGAAAGAATATCCAATTGGAAAAAGACAGGCTCTTCAACAAATGGTGTTTGGGAAAACTGGACAGCAACATGCAAAAGAATGAAATTAGACCACCCCTTCCTTACACCAAACACAAAATAAGTTCAAAGTGGATTAAAGACTAAATGTGAGATAGGAACCATTAAAATCCTAGAGCAGAACACGGGCAGTAACCTCCATGATATTGGTCACAACTTGACTAGATATGTTCCCTGAGGCAAGAGAAACAAAAGCCAAAATAAACTAAAAGAATTCATCAAAATAAAAAGTTTCTGCACGGCAAACAATCAATAAAACTAAAAGGTAACCTATGGAATGGGAGAAGAATTTGTAAATGACGTATCTGATAAAGGGTTAGTATCCAAAAATCTATAAATACTTACCAAACTCAACACTGTAAAAAAAAATAATACAGTTTAAAAATGGGCAGAAGACATAAATAGACATATTTTCCAAAGAAGACATCAACATGGCCAACAGACACATGAAAAGATGTTCAATACCACTCATCATTAAGGAAATACAAATAAAAACCACAATGAGAAACCACGTCACACCTATTAGAATGGCTAAAATTAACAACACAGGAACCAACAGTTGGTGGTGAGGATGCAGAGAAAGGAGGACCCTCCTATACCTTTGGTGGGAATGAAAACTGATGTGGTCACTCTGGAAAGCAGTATGGAAGTTCCTCAAAAAGTTAAAATTAGAACTACCCAGTGGCGCCTGGGTGGCTCAGTTGGTTAAGCATCTGACTTCGGCTCAGGTCATGATCTCATTTGTGGGTTTGAGACCGTTGTTAGGCTCTGTGCTGATAGGTTGGAGCCTGGAGCCTGCTTCGAATTCTGTGTCTCCTTCTCTCTCTGCCCCTTCCCCTGCTTGTACTTTGTCTCTGTCTCTGTCTCTCTCAGAAATAAAAATAAACACTTAAAAATTTTAAAAAATGTATAGAACTACCCTATGACCCATCAATTGCATACTAGGTATTTACTCAAAGGACACAAAAGTACTGATTCGAAGGGGCACATACACCCTGATGTTTATAGCAGCATTATCAACAATAGCCAAATATGGAAGCAGCCCAAATGTCCCTGGACTGATGAATGGATAAAGAAGTGGTATATTTATAGACTGGAATATTATTAAGTCATAAAAAAGAATGAAATCTTACCATTTGCAATGACGTGGATGGAGCTAGAATGCATTATGCTAAGAAAAATAAGTCAGAGAAAGAAAAATACTCATATGTAGAATTTAAGAAACAAAACAAATGAACATAGAAGAAGTGGGAAAAAAAGGGAGGGAAGTAAACCATAAGAGACTCTTTAACTGTAGAGAAAAAACTGAGGGTTGATGGAGGTCCATCGATGGGGAGAGGGGTCAAAAAAGTGATGTGGATTAAGGAGTGCACTTGTTTTTTTGAGCACCAGGCATTGTATGTAAGTATTGAGTCACTAAATTGTACACCTGGAACTAATATTACACTGTATGTTAACTAACTAGAATTTAAATAAAAACTAAAAAAAAAAAAACTTTAAATTTTGGTTAAAAAACATATTTCTAATTCAGTGGTTTAAGAAAGGCACTATGAGAAATTCACTTTATATAATATTGTTCATTCAATATCATTAAAGGAAATGGTTTTGTTGAAATTCAGACTACATATAATTATTTAGAATAGATTATTGACCATAAATTTAATGATAGAAAATGTAGATAGCAAAAAATAGACAAACCACTCAAATCCAAAGATTTTGAAAGAACCAAATAGTACTGGATAAAGAACAGAGTGTTCCAAAATTAACTAGAAAAAAATTATATTATATTATAGTTTCATCAATCCTTTGCCAGTAAGAGCTTTCTTATGGGGATTTTCCTTCTCTGAATCAATTTTTTATTAATATTAATAAAATATAAATTCATCTCTTTTAAATTCAGTATATATCTTTTACTTTTAATCCTATTTAAAGAAAATTTTGACTGCCATAATCCCACATCATCTAGAGTTATTTTTATTTAGATGTTGCTTGAAAATTAAAAATAAAAAATGGCAAAGGATAATGAAAATCATTTCCTGGGTTTGCTTCTTCCCTTATTCCTTATTGGCATACGACTTTTTAGAAGAACAAAATACCAGTGCTAAATTTAGTTCCTATGGCTTTTGAGTTACTGAATAAAGAATGAAGTAGAAAAAATATTAGCATAAAAGAAAATGTATACAACAACATGGTTCAGGTAATTTAATTCTTGTAATTTAATTTTTATTAGATTTGGTTATTTATAACTAATGAAAACTAAATCCTAAATCTGTAACTATTTATACAGGACAATCTCTTATTAAAGTAATTTGCTTATTAGGAAACTAGTTTTTAAAACATTTCTTATGTTCATAAGGTCAAGGGAATAATTCTTGTTGAGTTGCATAAACCTCAAGGGAATAATTCTTGTCTAGTTGAATACAACGAAGATTGTTACTTTTCTTGCAAAAATGAGCGTGTCTTAAAAAAAAAACTAAGGATGATAGGGGAAAAAAAGAAAGAGGAAAACCAAGAAGCCGACCCTTAACTACAGAGAACAAAATAATGGCTACCAGAATTGGGGGGCGGGAGGGTTGGTGATGGAGATGGGTGGGAGGGGATTTAGATTAAGGAGGGCACTTGTTATGATGAGTACCAGGTGCTGTATGTAAGTGTTAAGCCGTTAAATTGTACACCTGAAACTAACATTACACTGTACGTTAACAAACTAAAATTTAAATAAAAACTAAGAAAAAAAGGCATAGTGAAAGAAACGAAGAAAAAATGGAAATATAAATAAAAAGTTAATAGAATAAAAAAAAAATGAATCTGCCTTGGCACCAGAGACGTTAAGAATGTTTTTATTAACCAAGTTTTCCCTTTTTATTTTATGACCTCATTTTAAGTGTTCCAATGTTAGGTGGAACACTCGATGTAAGCTTAAGGAGGCAAATTTCAATAAAATGTTAAACTCTTAATTTTGAAGCTGACTTGTAGGAATTATAGAATCTAATGCCAATCACAAAGATCGCAACAATACGTATTTTTAATTAATTAATTTTTTGTTTATTAAAATTTTTTTTTCATGTTTATTTTTATTTTTGAGAGAGACAGAGAGAGAGAGAGAGAGAGCGCAGAGGGGCAGAGGAAGAGGGAGACAAAATCTGAAGCAGGTCCAGACTCTGAGCTGTCAGCACAGAGCCCTACACCTGCTCGAATTCAGGAACTGTGAGATCATGACCTGAGCAGAAGTTGGGCACTTAACCGACTGAGCCACTCGGGTACCCCATTTTTAATGTTTTAAAAGAATATTCCTGGATATATTTTTCCTGACATTTTATCTTTATTTTTCCTTCTAAATTTAAAGTATACATTTATGCATTCTAGTAACTGACTTTAACCTCTTTTTGTCATTGTTTAGCATGTTATTTAATCAGATAAGATGACAATGTAAACATAATAACAACCAAAAAACAAAAAAACAAAAACAAAATAGCAGTTTTTTGAGAAGATAGTGGTTTATATTTCTCTTATACAAACATTCAGGTGGGTTCTCCAGACTAATATAGACCTTTATATTCCAGTGTCCCATAAAAATAACAGGACAATTCATATTTTCCCAACACACTCAGTATAGAATGTTGCAATAGAAAATACAATCAGAACAAATAAGACTCATTTCAAAGGAAGATAGGATAACAAAATAGTCTTCTGGGAAACACTTGTAATGATTTTCTTTACTAGAAAATGCCTCGGTTAATGCATTTGGTTGTCCTCACAAGGAGGTGCACACTGGTCAAGTTTCCACTGTGAACATGAGTGCTGTTTTCCTTGTTCTGTATCCTCCTTGGCCACATGTGGAAACTCAATAGGGGAAACTTCTCATCAAGCTGGTACGGCTTTGGTTGCCCACATGTTGCTTGATAAAGGTTTGTAGTCTTAGGAATTTGCTTCAAGGATAGAAAAAATTACAGATATTTGTAGGCTTACACTGTGTTTCTTTGCCAACATCATTCTTTCAAAAACACTTAATAAATTCATGGTCAATTTCCTTCTTGTAAGTCCATGTGCAAGTAAACCACAAGATTTCATTTCATCATTTTGATCTTTTACTTTTTTGGCCACTGTGCCCCACCTATATCTCCTCCTCCAAATTGATAATGAGTTCTTGGGTACTGTGAAAGATAGAACGCTTGAATTGAACAGGGGAGAAAATATCTTAATTCTCAACTTTACCACTGAGTTACTCTGATTACTTCAGGAGAAAGCCACTGCTTCAGTGCTACCCTCATGCCAGTGTCGGGGGGGGGGGGGGGGATACTGAAGCTGTTGATATTTCAATCCAATAATGCACCAAGTCTCTTACCGTTCATCAAATTAGGTCCAACCACAGGCAAACCACATCCCTGATCAGATATTCTTTCCTTTCCATATCTTCTAAGTCACTAACAAATTATAGCATGAGTTCATTTCTTTTATACGATTTTTGTCAAAAGTGGCTAGAAGCAGTCTACAGAAAACAAAACTCTGAATGATGAATAATTTCACCTAATCTATAGTGTTGGATGAACAGTCTTCAAAAGAAAGAAGGGGAGTTTAACCAACTGTTATATCACCATATAATAAAGGTCATCAGTTTCCAGCATATAATTTCTATGTGCTCAACAATTACTGTCAATAAGCCAATGCTTCATGTTTAATCTTTTTTCTATATCTCAATTCCAGATATCAAACCCCATATAAATTGTTAGTCTTAAAAGTGAGTGACCAGGAGCCACGTTTGCTATTTCCAGAAGTACTTTTATCATTATTTCTTTAGCAATAATCAGATGATTCTCTAAACATTCAATTTAGACCAGGGGTGATAACTGGTGATCATTTTGTTTCCCCAACCCCAGGACTTATTTACCAATGTCTTGAGACATTTTTGATTGTCATAATATTTGGGAAGTGCTCCGGGCATCCAGTGGGTAGAGGTCAAGGGGGATGCTAAATATCCTATAGTGAAAGGAGAGCCCCATCTTTTACCTAACAAATAATTATCTGGCCCCAAATATCAATAGTGCTGAAGTTTAAAAATGCTGATATGGAGCAATTTTCACATTTTACTCTTTCTAGTAACAATCATTTCTTCTTCTCCTTCTTTGTCGACTTCTTCTTCTTCTTCTTCTTCTTCTTCTTCTTCTTCTTCTTCATCATCTCATGTGACCCCAATTTCCCTCTCTCTTTCCTTTCTCCTTTAACCTTTCTTTATTAATTAATATTAATATAGACATCCTGGAAATTACAGAATTTTAAGATGGAACAAAGGTAAATACATTCAATTAGAAATTCAGAGGTAAATGGAGAATAAGAAAGATAAGCAAAAAAAGAGATTACTAATTGAAAAATTGTATTTTGGGTATTTTCTAAGTTAGCATATATAAATAGCTTGGGAGCCAGTATGACTGGAACATAGAGGAAAAATAGCAGGACATGAGGTTAGAGATGGCCAGACAAAAGGTTTTATGAGTCTTTGTAGAATATGAGTTCAGTTGTGACATAAATCAGGACCATAATTTACTTATTGATTACAGTTGAGCTGACAATTTTCATAGTCAACTTTATATTTTAAAGTCATCACTCTGGTTATGTAATGATAGCAGACTTAAGGGAAACAAAGGTGGGAGCAGGCACAAGGGAAGTGATGACCTATGAAATGACTGAAGAGATAAAAAGTTTTATCTTGCCATTTCAATGTATGCTGTGAAACACATCAATCCAGATTCCTGTACAGATCACTCACTTAACTTGTTTTCATATTCCCTTCAGTGATATATAACTAATTTATTTCCCCAGAATTTAGAAATGTTTTGAGCTTTTAAAAAAACATATGTGTTTTTTTTTCTAAAGGCCATTTATTTGAGGACTTTCAGTGAGTTTAAATCCATTTAAGGCTTAGTCAAATCTTCCTTAAAATCAACAACCCTGGCTATATCATTTCAAATCTTAGACAAAGTAATGTATTTTTATTTTTTTATTTTTACAATTTAATAACCATCTCAGTATGAGTCCTACTTCATTTATTCAAGAATATGTAATTCACTAAAAATAATGTTTGTAAGGATCGCTTAATTTTAATTATCATAGATAATATTTACTTACTGCATAATTATTATTATCAAATGCCTAAAATCATCAATGACCACATTTTTGGAAAGCAATTGAAATTAAGTTCCAACTTGTATTCATATGTGCCTTTTAGGAAATTTCACTCCTACAACCTAAGGAATTAGCGTTGTTTACAGTTAGCACACATAGAATTACTAAATGTGAATCGCTAACATTACAAAAAGGTCAATTATTTAGAATATAATATAGAAAATACTTTTATCATTGAGGATGACTCTCAGAGTTGTTGTTCACATACATGTGCAAATTACATGTCATATTTACATTTATAAAATCTAGTCTGTTCAGACGGTTGAGCGTCTGACTTCAGCTCAGGTCATGATCTTGCGTTTAGAGCCCCGCATGGGACTCTGTGCTAACAGTTCAGAGCCTGGAGCCTGCTCTGGATTCTGTGTCTCCCTCTCTCTCTCTGCCTCTCTCCTGCTTGCTTTCTGTCTTTCTCTCTCAAAAAAAAAATAAACATTAAAAAATAATCTTTAAAATCCAGTCTCTTTAGAGAGAAAATAGTGATTATTTTTTAAAAATTTGAGTACAGATTTCAATATGGTGCAAGTAAGCTAATGGATCTTTAGAAATCACTCATTCAACCTCTTCATTTTACATAAGGGAAAATAAAGCTTCACCCTTGAATATAGATTAAACATGAAAATTTTATTGACTTTACTGACAGCCATTTTACAGAGACCATTTGTGTGGGCCTTAGTTCTTTTTCCTTTATACTAAGATATGGTGTTATATGATAGATTCTTTGTCTGCCACCTAATTATTCAACCCTGTTATACAATTAATTTGGGGGGGGATGTTACATTTTTTGTTAATACATGCTCAAAGCAACATGCTTTATAATATGGGTAATGTCATTAAACTTCAAAATAATAAAGTATATGGCAATTAAACATAAAATGAGAAGAAAGGAGGTAATAAAATGAGGGGTAAAGAAACTAGAGGGGTTAACTTAGTTAAGGAGTGGTTTTTCATTTAAATGTTTAACACACACATATAAAAGAACCAGTTGTGAATATCTCTAACATCTCTAAGAGTTTGGGTAGGGTGTGTGAGTGTGTGCGTGTTGAGTGTGTGTGTGTGTATGTGTGCATGTCTCAGTATAAGTGTGCAATGACACTGTCTTGGTTGAGCTAGGAAGCAGATCTTAACATGAAAAGGAGGATGAATTAATAAAAACCTGATGCATTTCCCTCAGGGAAGAAATTAATTGGGCCAAGAAAATCCATCTCTCAGTTGAACAGAACAGAATCGAAGGGCAAAAATAGATATTAATAAATAAAACAATCTTAAAGGTAAAAAGAGTAACTTCAAGATAATCAAAGATTTATTTTTTATTTTTATTTTATTTCTTTGTTTATTTAAATTTAAATCCAAGTGGTTAACATGTAGTCTAGTTATAATTTCAGGAATAGAATCCAGTGAAACATCATGTACATATAGCACCCAGTGCTCATCCCAACAAGTGTCCTCCTTAATGCTCCTCACCCATTTAGCCCA
Organism: Panthera leo; assembly: GCF_018350215.1. Lineage (NCBI taxonomy): Eukaryota > Metazoa > Chordata > Mammalia > Carnivora > Felidae > Panthera > Panthera leo. The sequence continues at coordinate 153,323,812 of NC_056682.1, read as the reverse complement.
TACTCCCATTTAACACAATGCCAACAACACTTAGTTTGCTTTCTGTATTTAAGAGTCTCTTACGGTTTCTCTCCCTGTTTTTATATTATTTTTGCTTCCCTTCCCTTATGTTCATCTGTGTTATATCTTAAATTCCACATATGAGTGAAATCATATGATATTTGTCTTTCTCTGACTTATTTTGCTTAGCATAATATATTCTAGTTCCATCCATGTTGTTGCATATGGCACTATTTCATTATTTTTGATCACTGAGAAATATTCCATTATATATATATGCCATGTCTTCATCCATTCATCAGTTGATGGATATCTGGGATTTTTCCATACTTTGGCTATTGTTGATAGTGCTGCTATAAACATTGGGATGCAGTTGCCCCTTCGAATCAGCACACCTGTATCTTGGATAAATACCTAGTAGTGCAATTGCTGGGTCATAGGATGGTTCTATTTTTATTTGTTTGAGGAACTTCCATACTGCTTTCCAGATTGGCTGCACTAGTTTGCATTCCTGCCAGCAGTGCAAAAGTGTTCCTCTTTCTCCTCATCCTTGCCAACATCTGTTGTTTTCTGAGTTATTAATTTAACCATTCTGTCAGGTGTGAGGTGGTATCTCAGTGTGTTTTTTTTTTTAATTAAAAAATTTAATGTTTATTTATTTTTGAGAGAGAGAGAGAGAGAGAGAGGGAGAGAGCTAGATAGCAGGGGAGGGGCAGAGAGAGAGGGAGACACAGAATCCAAAGCAGGCTCCAGGCTCTGACCTGTCAGCACAGAACCCAACACAGGGCTCAAACACACAAGCAGTGAGATCACGACCTAAACTGAAGTTGGACTCTTAATTGACTGAGCCACCTAGGCACCCCTCAGTGTGATTTTGATTTGTGTTTCCCTGATGTTGAGCATTTTTCATGTGTCTGTTAGCCATCTGGATGTTTTCTTTGGAAGACATTTTAGATATTAACCCTTTATCTGATATGTCATTTGCAAATATATTCTCCCATTCAGTGGTTGACTTTTAGTTTTGCTGATTGTTTCTTTTGCTGTCCAGAAGCCTTTTATCTTAATGAGGTCCCATTATTTCATTTTTGCTTTTGTTTCCCTTGCCTCTGAAGACATGTCAAGTGAAGTTGCTATGGCCGAGGTCAACGAGCTTGTTGCCTGTTTTCTCTAGGATTCTGATGGCTTCCTGTCTTACGTTTAAGTATTTCATCCATTTTGCATTTATTTTTGTGTATGGTATAAGAAAGTGGTCCAGGTTCATTCTTCTGCATGTCGCTGTCCGGTTTTCCCAACATCATTTCCTGAAGAGACTGTCTTTTTTCCATTAGATATTCTTTCCTTCTTTGTCAAAGATTAGTTGGCCAATACTGGGTTCTCTATTCTGTTCCACTGATCTATGTGTCTGTTCTTGTGCCAGTACCATATTGTCTTGATGATTACAGCTTTGTAATACAGCTTGAGGTCCGGAATTTTGATGCCTCCTGCTTTGCTTTTCTTTTTCAGGATTTCTTTGCTATTCAGGGTCTTTTCTGGTTCCATACAAATTTCAGGATTATTTTTTCTCACTCTGTGAAGAATGCTAGTGTTATTTTGATAGGGATTGCTCAAAGATTTAATTCAAAGGGAATTTTATAGCAAATATTTCCAAGCAAATACTTCCATGGACTAAGATATACAATTTGTTTTGCCTATGTAATGTTTATATAGTGTGTAACACAAATATGTGTTATATACTTGTACATGTAATTTGTATAAAGCATATAAACATACACATATGCATATGTATATAGAATACATCTTCTGTTTAGTAAAATTAAAGGGGTAATTTGATAAATTCACAGGAAGTGTATGAAATTTCATCAATTCTTCCTTAAAGGGCTAATAAGACAAACATAAAAATGAGTGAGTTTTGGAAGAGTTGAAGAACACAATGGACAATTTTGAATTTATGGGCATAAAGAAACATAGGAGTTTGTGGGATTTGGGGACTGATCAAGGAAAAAGATATGACCACTAGAAGCGGTAACATGCATAAGTTTTGGTAGGTGGCATTTTGAGGGGTTTCATGAGAGGGGAAATTACTCACAGCATGAGACTGTCCAGAGACTTATAGCATGGGGCCACCACCTGGAAAGGAAGAAGAGTAAGGGAACTGTCAGGAAAGAAGAATGTTTAAGATCAAGATGACATGTCTAGGCAGCATGGTGGGGAGTTTCTGGGTTAGAGAATTTGAGGGGACATATAATTTGGGGCTTGTAATGACAAGTCTATCTTATCAATGGCTAATAGCTTTGGATATAGTTTTGTAGGGTATGCAAAGCAGGTAGGTTCTAATTGGCTAAAAATCTTCGAGCTATTTTTAAAATAATTGATTTGTAAAAATTTAAACTTGGTTTCTGTGGCCTTTTGAACTAATGAAATTCAGCCTGTAGTGAAGAGATATGGGTCAATGTACAGAGATAATCTTTGGGACATTTATTTAACAACAACAACAACAAAAATTGCTTCCAACATTAAAGAAAAGATATTCTTCTCTAACATATACAGAGAATTTTCACCAATCGATCTCATTTTCAAATTGCAAAAGATCAGTAGTAGCAAGTAGAACATATTTCTCAACAAAATAATACAATTTGAAATCAGCAATAAAAGTATCACTATCCCCACACATTTTACAATTTGGAAACATCTTTTAAAATAAATTTAGGGCCAGGGGGCCTGGGTGACTCAGATGGTTAAGCATCCAACTTCAGCTCAGGTCATGATTTCACTGTCTGTGGGTTCAAGCCCCGCATTGGGCTCTGTGCTGACAGTTCTGAGCCTGTTTCAGATTTTGTGTCTCCTTCTCTCTCTGCCCCTCCCCCACTTGCTCTCTCTCTCTCTCTCAAAAATAAAAATAAACATTTAAAAAATTGAAAAAATAAATAAATTTAAGGTAAAAAAGAAAACTATAAAATAATTGGAATTGAATGATATAATTCTATATTTTAAAACACATGGCGGGGAGGCACCTGGTTGGTTCAGTCGGTTGAGCATCCTACTCTTGATTTTGGCTCAGGTCATGATCCCAGGGTTGGGCTCAGCCTTGAGTGTGCAGCCTGCTTGGAATTCTCTCCCTCTCCCTCTGACCTCTTCCCAACGCTCTCTCTTTCTTTCTTAAAACTAAATAAAAATAAATAAACATGGAACATTTCAGTTGGTCGCAAATTTCTAGGCTCAAAAACAGAAAATATGGCTAATTGGAAACAAATTATGAAAGTGAAGAATGTTACATCACCAGAATTGGCACATATAAAGATGAGACATCATGAGGGTAAAAGCAGAAATTAATGAAATTTTAAAAAAGAGATAAAAGGAAAATAATATGTGGGTCCTAAGAAACTTAACAGAAGACCATTGGGGAGCGGAAGGGGGAAAAAGTTACAGAGAGGGGGGCACCTGGGTGGCTCAGTCAGTCGAGCCTCCGACTTCAGCTCAGGTCATGATCTCACGGTTTGTGGGTTTGAGCCCCGCGTCGGGCTCTGTGCTGACAGCTCAGAGCCGGGAGCCTGCTTCAGATTCTGTGTCTCCCTCTCTCTCTGCCCCTCCCCCATTCATGCTCTGTCTGTCTCTGTCTTAAAAATAAATAAACATTAAAAAAATTAAAAAAAAGTTACAGAGAGGGAGGCAAACCATAAGAGAGTCTTAAATACTGAGAACAAACTGAGGGTTGATGGGGGGGTGGGGAGAGGAGAAAGTGAGTGATGCGCATTGAGGAGGGCACCTGTTGGGATGGGCACTGGGTGTTGTATGGAAACAATTTGACAATAAATTATATTTAATATAAAAAAGTAACAAATTAACTACAGCAAAAAAATAAAGCTGAAAGATATTACGGTAAAAAAAAAAAAAGAAAACAATATAGAAAAGTAGGTGACCTCTCTGGGCAACTGCACATGAATATCTGTGCATCTCTGAGAGATGGTATAGAATATGCATTAGAATTGAGTTTCAATAAGTAAGAAAGCTGGAATATTTATCTTCCAATTCCCATCAATTGTTTCAGGGCTGTTTCCAGGGCCATTAACTCTCTGACATTTCTGGACTACACTTAGTGGGCTGGGAGAATACATTCATGGAAATAAATCATAGAGAATAGCACTTAGATAGCATAGGCAAGTATTGAAAAGGTGTGTGCTGAGATGTGGATTTGACTCTTCAAGGATCTTTTATTGAAGCAAAGACCAAAAAGGTAGAGAGACACAGAGATACCCAGAGTACTCCAACTGGGCTAAAAAGTTTTTTGTTTTTGTTTTTTAATGAATTTATCTATAATCTGAAATTATATGTTGACTAATATTCTCTCTCTAAACTGAGTGTTCTTCCTAATGGCATATTTGACCCCGGCTTTGTTCTCTCTCTCTCGTGGTCTAAAAAGGAGATCCCTCATTGCTTAGTACCATGCAAGTTCAAACAAGGATATTAAACACCTACTAAGTAACACTGATTGAGAAAATGTTACTGTTTAACCGTATAGTCTTATATAAAATATGACTTAAAGTAAATATTCAGAGATATTTTCACTCTCATCCACCACCCTAACGTTCTCAAGTCCTAGCTTTTAACTTAGCATTTTCGCATTGCCTCTTTTACTTACCTATTGCCCCTGTGAAAGAGTAAACTCATTGTCTTTAACCTAGGAAATTAATCCCATTGATTCGATTTTTTTCCCCTTGGTAATCCATTATTTAATTATAGCCTGCAAGACCTACATAAAAAAATAGGTGGCAAAAAATTCATAATTTTGCATGCAAGGAATATTAATCCAAATTCCTTAATAACTATTCAAACATTTCAGAAACTTCTGGGAACTATATTTGCCTCACATCTATATATAATTTATTAGACTACTTTATATTATTATGTGCCAGTCCTGTCTGGTACACTACCACAATTTCCTCATATATATATATATGTATATATATAAATGATAAATATGGTACCTGTTTCCTGGAGTTATAGTGAGATTTAAATATGATAATCTGTAAGTACTGACATATACCAATTACTAAATATTTTTGATATCATCAATATTATAGCTTTTTAAAAGTATAGAATTATTCTTTTTTATATTAAATACTTTGCATAATGTTCAATACATAGTTCAGTTGATATTACTGAATCAAGTAATTTTACATTAAAGATTGAACAACTTTCAAGTTATCCGAGAGGGGAAAATATACAATATAAAATACATTAGCGGCACCAAATCGGAGGGGAAAAATTACTTTCATTTGAAATATCCATCCTGTGTTTTCATCATTTTAAAGCTTATGGCACCATTTTAGTAATGATAATATTGAATCTGCAACTGAAATCTGGCAAACTGATTTCTGCCAGCACCAAATTTGCTAATATTTTTATCATGTTGTCATATAAACCTTTCTTCACACTACTCTGCCTACATTGAGTGACATGTGTTAAGCATCAATGACAGGAGCATGAAAGCACTTTTCTTGATTCTTGCAATGCCCAACCATAAATCACATCCTGTTGAGCTATCTTACTGTTGTCCATATGTTCTAGCTCATTATATACCATCCTCATATTTATATTAAGGAACTCCAGTTTATTTTGAAATTAATGGTTCATGCTTATGTATAGCCAGTTACATCACTTCATCATTGAGAAGTCACATTACAATATATGTACAAGATATACACGTGCAAAGAGGTAAATATATATAATTACAAAAGGAAATAACTCAAGTTATTAAATAACTAATAATTAAATACAAAGACAAATACATATAGGCAATCAATAGAGGTGGTTTTTTGGATAAAATGAATACATTCTATGAGTGTTATGTTTTGTTCAATATTATTCTTTACATATATATTGATTATTTATAATGCTGTGTAGTATTAATTTAAAAAGTATAATTTTGCTTTCATTGTATGATAATCTAGTGTGATGTACATATGTGTGTGTATTGCAATTAACTTACATTATCCTTTCTTTTGATCCGCTCGGTTTGGTTTTGTTTTTTACTGCCTCTCCTAAACTCTAAGGTCTGCAATCCTAAAATACTCAAAGCCTGTTATATAGGAACTTCACTTCCCACAGTCTCTTGCTAAAAGGGTTCTGATTTAATGAGTATTCCTTCAAAGATTGGGAATTTTGATTTTATTCTCATTTCATTTTATTCTCAGTGAAATGAGAACCCATTGTATAGTTTTAATAAAAGATGATATAATTGAATTTAAATTTAAAAGATATTTCTGGCTATGAAAAAGAGAAAACATTTTGAATTAAGTGTAGAAGTGGGGGGTGGTTACTAGGAAGCTTGTGGTATTACAGGTAAGATATAATGTTGGCTTGGACTACAGCAAAGAAAGTGAATATAGAAAGAAAAGAGGGGCTTTTGTACACATGTCAGGCTAATTCAACTAGTGTGCACCCCCTGATATCATTGCCTTTAATACAAGAAACTTCTGTTTTTCAAATCACAGTCCAATACATATAAGTGTAAGCTAACATAGTCACTAAGGGACTGATGTTCTGTTTTGAATGGGACTCTAGTCTTTCAAGATCTTGTCCTCTATTTAATTAAACAGAACATGAGAAAGAAAACATGAAGAATCTCATTGTAAGTTTTCTTTTCTTTTTTTTAATGGATCTTTCAGGGAAGTAGTTTATTTTCATTTATGCTTGCTTTCCATTGCTTAGAACTTAGTCACTTTGTCTCATATACTTGCAAAGAAAACTGGAAGATATAATTAATCTGAATTCCCAGGAGTAAATGGAAATTGTTTCATAAACATTATATAATCTCTGCCATAAAAAGAGAATAAATACATTCAGCTTTGAAAATATTAAATTATTGGTGTCAAGAAAGCCAGTAGTCTGCAGATACATGGCTAGAGAGTCATTTTTAAACCACAGAGAAACTTGAATTAGAATTAGAGTTTGGGAAGTTTAGAAAAGAGTTCATGAGGGAGATAAAAATCAGAGTGGATTTATTTAAAGCTAGGAAGACATTAAAGACATATTTTTGAAGGTCAAGATATTCCACATTATATGAACATTATAAAAAACAAATATAAGATGGCAGGAGAATGTAAGATGTATTTAAGGAATAATGACATTTTATAATTTGGTTAAACAATAAAATATGAGCTGAGTTTGGAAGGTCAGACTTTAAAAATATGTACATCATATTATAGAGTTCCTTGAATGCCAAATTGAGGTGTATGCACTTTATCTCATCAATAATTGGGATATATCAAAAGCTTTATTAAAGTAGTATGACAAGATGACAGTGATGTTTGGGGTAGGTTACTATGGAAACATATGGTAAAATCATTGAAAAGTCTGCTTTCAGGGAGTCATTCAAATATAATGGAAGTAAATAACAATGTATATCTTAAGATAGTTAGGAACACTTAACAAGTAACATGAAGGAAATATTAAGGGAAAAAATGGTGGAAGGAAATGACCCAAAGTAGAACTAGGATTTTAAAAAAAGGAAAAACAAATAAAATAAAATCATATTAATAATAATAATAATTTAATTACCTAAGTAATTGATACCAATGTTAGATAATGGAAAGTTATAAGGTAAAATCATATGCACATATCAAAGTTAAAATAATAATAGATACACAAAATAACTTATTTTCAAAAATTGTAGTAGGCAGAATAAACGTGTACAAATATGATTTCCAAATTTACCAGAAATTAGACTGAAAAGAATATATCTTTCGGTTATTATAAATAGTATATAAATGTTATGGTACCTTATTATGCAAAAATTACCCTCAAGTCTTTTCAAAATATCTCCCTAGTTTTTTTTTTCTTTTTTAATTTAAAATTTTTTCATGTTTCATTTATTTTTGAGAGAAAGTGAGAGAGACAGCGCGATCAGGGGAGGGGAAGAGAGAGACAGAGACACAGAATCCGAAGACAGGCTCCAGGCTCTGAACTGGCAACACACAGCCCTACACAGGACTCGAACTCTAATAGCAGTGCTCAAACTCACTAACCAGGAGATCATGAACTGGGAGGAAGTTGGACGCTTAACCAACCGAGCCACCCAGGCACCCCTCCCTAGTTTCTTAATGCAGTGTCTGTGTAGGATGTGGTGCACACTTTTCCTCATCATCAGACCCTGCCATTACCACCTCCCAGGTGATGGAGATTTTCCACATTCCATAAAGTAATGAATGGGCTTATTTGGCTGAAAAAAAGAGAACAATGGGTAATTTTTTTTAATAGTTTTTTTTTTAATGTTTATTTATTTTTGAGACAGAGAGAGAGACAGAGCACGAATGGGGGAGGGTCAGAGAGAGGGAGACACAGAATCTGAAACAGGCTCCAGGCTCCGAGCTGTCAGCACAGAGCCCGATGCGGGGCTCGAACTCACGGACTGCGAGATCGTGACCTGAGCCGAAGTCAGCCGCTTAACCGACTGAGCCACCCAGGCACCCCTAATTTTTTAAAATAATATATATTTTTAGTTTATTTATTTATTTTGAGAGAGAAAGAGAGTGAATGGGAGAGGAGCAGAGAGAGAGGGAGAGAAAGAATCCTAAGCAGGCTCCACACTGTCAACGCAGAGCCTGACATGGGGCTTGATCTCACTAACCATGAGATCATGACCTGAGCCAAGGTCGAGAGTCAAATGCTTAACTGACTGAGCTACCCAGGTGTCCCACTACTATTTTTTTAAGCTAATCCAACTCTGAATCCAATATCGGAAAAGTAGAAAAAAAGAAATTATTTTCTTTTTGCCAAATATGATAAATGTTAGTTGAAACATTAGTATATTGGTTTCATTTTTTTAACCATTCCCCCTGATCCAGTAGCATTTAAGGTAGGTAAACTGGTAATTGTATTTTATCACATTAATAAATTAAGGCAGAAATTCAGTATGATCACTTCAATAGCTACTCTAAAGTAGCTACTCTAAAGTCATTTGAATAAATTCAACAAATTTTCATAAGTGAATAGAAAGGATTTACTTACCCAATTATTAATAAAACAATATTTCCTTAACAATCTATATATAACCAAAACGTTGAAACACTATTAAACATAGACATTGAAATTACATTTAGAAATATGACTCCAAAAATTTGTCTTCCACAAAGCCTTTTCTATATGTGGAGGCAATCAGGTAAAATGAGTGAGAAGTACAAGAAGATAAAATAATATTTATTGAAACAGTGGATCTAAGTGGATCTAACCAAGAAATGCAATAAAAGAAAGTTCATAGAAAATATAGCTATAAAAGAGGACAAAGTGAAGTTCAGAAGAGTAGGTATATTTGAAGACTCTCATCATAATGCCCAAGGTATTTTTAAGAGTCTTATCTATTTAAGTGATGGTGTGACTGCCAAGATTGAGTATATCTGATTTGTGTATCTGATCTGTATTCTTCTTTTATTATTAAAACGAACAAAATTTCAAAATCTGGAAGAAAAAACAAAAAAAGGACACAAAGTTATTTAAGAAAAACATAAGGTCTCAATACAAAACCCAATGAAATGGTGAGTTTTGTATTCAATGCAGCATAGGAAGAAATAAGCGAGCTTACCTGAATGGGAACTAATCCATCAAGTGAACTTTGCATTTTATCATTGGGGATTTTAGTGAAGACACATTATTCAAAGCACTTTCCTTAGTACTTCAGTGAAAAATAATTATGTGGTTTTAATATTATAAATATAACTACTTTCCAAATTTTTAAATCAAATTATAGATAAAATATGAACAATCTAAATAAAATTAGAAGTCAGGTAAATGTATATTTATATTTCATAGATGGTGGAAATGGTAGATTCAGAAAGGGAAAGAGATAAATATTAGTATCTTCTTCTTAGAGGGATTTATCTCTTAAGAAAAATTGAGGTTTTGTGGGGGGCGGGGTTGGAAGATGGCAGCATAGGAGGACGCTGGGCTCACCGCGAGTACTGCTGATCACTTAGATTCCACCTACACCTGCCTAAATAACCCAGAAAACCGCCAGAGGATTAGCAGAACGGAGTCTCCAGAGCCAAGCGCAGACTAGAGGCCCACGGAAGAGGGTAGGATGTGGTGCGTGCTCCACAGACTGGCGGGAGGGAGCCGGGGCAGAGGGGCGGCTCGCCGGCCAAGCAGAGCCCCCGAGTCTGGCTGGCAAAAGCGGGGGGGCCGGACGGACTGTGTTCCCACAGCAAGTGCGACTTAGCGTGTGGGAGGTCATAAGTTAACAGCTCTGCTCAGAAAGCAGGAAGGCTGGAGGACAAAGGGAGGGAGAGCTGCTGAGCCCCCGGACTACAGAACTCAGTTTGGGGGGGAACAAAGGCGCTCGCCAGCGTCATCTCCCTCGCCCATCCCCCAGCCAAAATCCCAAAGGGAACCAGTTCCTGCCAGGGAACTTGCTTGCTCAGCACAAACACCCAACTCTGTGCTTCTGAGGAGCCAAACCTCCGGCAGCGGATCTGACTCCCTCCCGCTGCCACAGGGCCCCTCCTGAAGTGGATCACCTAAGGAGAAGTGAGGTAAGCCCGCCCCTCCTGCCCCCTGTGCACCTTGCCTACCCACCCCACCTAATACACCAGATCCCCAGCACCACAAGCCTGGCAGTGTGCAAGTAGCCCAGACGGACCACGCCACCCCACAGTGAATCCCGCCCTAGGAGAGGGGAAGAGAAGGCACACACCAGTCTGACTGTGGCCCCATAGGTGGTCTGGGGGCAGACATCAGGTCTGACTGCGGCCCCGCCCACCAACTCCAGTTATACACCACAGCACAGGGGAAGTGCCCTGCAGGCCCGCACCACTCCAGGGACTATCCAAAATGACCAAACGGAAGAATTCCCCTCAGAAGAATCTCCAGGAAATAACAACAGCTAATGAACTGATCAAAAAGGATTTAAATAATATAACAGAAAGTGAATTTAGAATAATAGTTATAAAATTAATCGCTGGGCTTGAAAACAGTATAGAGGACAGCAGAGAATCTCTTGCTACAGAGATCAAGGGACTAAGGTACAGTCACGAGGGGCTGAAAAGTGCTTTAAACGAAATGCAAAACAAAATGGAAATGGCGACGGCTCGGATTGAAGAGGCAGAGGAGAGAATAGGTGAACTAGAAGATAAAGTTATGGAAAAAGAGGAAGCTGAGAAAAAGAGAGATAAAAAAAATCCAGGAGTATGAGGGGAAAATTAGAGAACTAAGTGATACACTAAAAAGAAATAATATACGCATAATTGGTATCCCAGAGGAGGAAGAGAGGGAAAGGTGCTGAAGGGGTACTTGAAGAAATTATAGCTGAGAACTTCCCTGAACTGGGGAAGGAAAAAGGCATTGAAATCCAAGAGGCACAGAGAACTCCCTTCAGACGTAACTTGAATCGATCTTCTGCACGACATATCATAGTGAAACTAGCAAAATACAAGGATAAAGAGAAAATTCTGAAAGCAGCAAGGGATAAACGTGCCCTCACATATAAAGGGAGACCTATAAGACTTGTGACTATCTCTCTTTTGAAACTTGGCAGGCCAGAAAGGATTGGCACGAGATCTTCAGTGTGCTAAACAGAAAAAATATGCAGCCGAGAATCCTTTATCCAGCAAGTCTGTCATTTAGAATAGAAGGAGACATAAAGGTCTTCCCAAACAAACAAAAACTGAAGGAATCTGTCACCACTAAACCAGCCCTACAAGAGATCCTAAGGGGGATCCTGTGAGACAAAGTACCAGAGACATCACTACAAGCATAAATCATACAGACATCACAATGACTCTAAACCTGTATCTTTCTATAATAACACTGAATGTAAATGGATTAAATGCGCCAAACAAAAGACATAGGGTATCAGAATGGATAAAAAAAACAAGAGCCATCTATTTGGTGTCAACAAGAGACTCATTTTAGATCTGAGGACACCTTTAGATTGAGAGTGAGGGGATGGAGAACTATTTATCATGCTACTGGAAGCCAAAAGAAAGCTGGAGTAGCCATACTTATATCAGACAAAATAGACTTTAAATTAAAGGCTGTAACAAGAGATGAAGAAGGGCATTATATAATAATTACAGGGTCTATCCATCAGGAAGAGCTAACAATTATAAATGTCTATGCGCCGAATACAGGAGCCCCCAAATATATAAAACAATTACTCATAAACATAAGTAACCTTATTGATAAGAATGTGGTAATTTCAGGGGACTTTAACACCCCACTTACAGAAATGGATAGATCTAGACACACGGTCAATAAAGAAACAAGGGCCCTGAATGATACATTGGATCAGATGGACTTGACAGATATATTTAGAACTCTGCATCCCAAAGCAACAGAATATACTTTCTTCTCGAGTGCACATGGAACATTCTCCAAGATAGATCATATACTGGGTCACAAAACAGCCCTTTATAAGTTTACAAGAATTGAAATTGTACCATGCATACTTTCAGACCACCATGCTATGAAGCTTGAAATCAACCACAGGAAAAAGTCTGGAAAACCTCCAAAAGCATGGAGGTTAAACAACACCCTACTAAAGAATGAGTGGGTCAACTAGGCAATTAGAGAAGAAATTAAAACATATATGGAAACAAACGAAAATGAAAATACAACAATCCAAACCCTTTGGGATGCAGCGAAGGCAGTCCTGAGAGGAAAATACATTGCAATCCAGGCCTATCTCAAGAAACAAGAAAAATCCCAAATACAAAATCCAACAGCACACCTAAAGGAACTAGAAGCAGAACAGCAAAGGCAGCCTAAACCCAGCAGAAGAAGAGAAATCATAAAGATCAGAGCAGAAATAAACAATATAGAATCTAAAAAATCTGTAGAGCAGATCAACGAAACCAAGAGTTGGTTTTTTGAAAAAATAAACAAAATTGACAAACCTCTAGCCAGGCTTCTCAAAAAGAAAAGGGAGATGACCCAAATAGATAAAATCATGAATGAAAATGGAATGATTACAACCAATCCCTCAGAGATTCAAACAATTACCAGGGAATACTGTGAAACATTATATGCTAACAAATTGGACAACCTGGAAGAAATGGACAAATTCCTAAACACCCACACTCTTCCAAAACTCAATCAGGAGGAAATAGAAAGCTTGAACAGACCCATAACCAGCGAAGAAATTGAATTGGTTATCAAAAATCTCCCAACAAATAAGAGTCCAGGACCAGATGGCTTCCCAGGGGAGTTCTACCAGACGTTTAAAGCAGAGATAATACCTATCCTTCTCAAGCTATTCCAAGAAATAGAAAGGGAAGGAAAACTTCCAGACTCATTCTCTGAAGCCAGTATTACTTTGATTCTTAAACCAGACAGAGACCCAGTAAAAAAAGAGAACTACAGGCCAATATCCCTGATGAATATGGATGCAAAAATTCTCAATAACATACTAGCAAATCGAATTCAATGGCATATAAAAAGAACTATTCACCATGATCAAGTGGGATTCATTCCTGGGATGCAGGGCTGGTTCAACATTCGCAAATCAATCAACGTGATACATCACATTAATAAAAAAAAAAGAGAAGAACCATAATATCCTGTTAATCGATGCAGAAAAGGCCTTTGACAAAATCCAGCACCCTTTCTTAATAAAAACTCTTGAGAAAGTCAGGATAGAAGGAACATACTTAAAGATCATAAAAGCCATTTATGAAAAGCCCACAGCTAACATCATCCTCAATGGGGAAAAACTGAGAGCTTTTTCCCTGAGATCAGGAACACGACAGGGATGCCCACTCTCACAGCTGTTGTTTAACATAGTGTTGGAATTTCTAGCATCAGCAATCAGACAACAAAAGGAAATCAAAGGCATCCAAATTGGCAAAGATGAAGTCAAGCTTTCGCTTGTTGCAGATTACATGATATTATACATGGAAAATCCGGTAGACTCCACCAAAAGTCTGCTAGAGCTGATACATGAATTCAGCAAAGTTGCAGGGTACAAAATCAATGTACAGAAATCAGTTGCATTCTTATATACTAACAATGAAGCAACAGAAAGGCAAATAAAGAAACTGATCCCATTCACAATTGCACCAAGAAGCATAAAATAACTAGGAATAAATCTAACCAAAGATGTAAAAGATCTGTATGCTGAAAACTATAGAAAGTTTATGAAGGTAATTGAAGAAGATATAACGAAATGGAAAGACATTCCCTGCTCATGGATTGGAAGAATAAATATTGTCAAAATGTCAATACTACCCAAAGCTATCTACACATTCAATGCAATCCCAATCAAAATTGCACCAGCATTCTTCTCAAACCTAGAACAAGCAATCCTAAAATTCATATGGAACCACAAAAGGCCCCGAATAGCCAAAGTAATTTTGAAGAAGAAGACCAAAGCAGGAGGCATCACAATCCCAGACTTTAGCCTCTACTACAAAGCTGTAATCATCAAGACAGCATGGTATTGGCACAAAAACAGACACATAGACCAATGGAATAGAATAGAAACCCCAGAATTAGACCCACACACGTATGGCCAACTCATCTTTGACAAAGCAGGACAGAACATCCAATGGAAAAAAGACAGTCTCTTTAACAAATGGTGCTGGGAGAACTGGACAGCAACATGCAGAAGGTTGAAACTAGACCACTTTCTCACACCATTCACAAAAATAAACTCAAAATGGATAAAGGACCTGAATGTGAGACAGGAAACCATCAAAACCGTAGAGGAGAAAGCAGGAAAAGACCTCTCTGACCTCAGCCGTAGCAATCTCTTACTCGACACATCCCCAAAGGCAAGGGAATTAAAAGCAAAAATGAACTACTGGGACCTTATGAAGATAAAAAGCTTCTGCACAGCAAAGGAAACAACCAACAAAACTAAAAGGCAACCAACGGAATGGGAAAAGATATTTGCAAATGACATATCGGACAAAGGGCTAGTATCCAAAATCTATAAAGAGCTCACCAAACTCCACACCCGAAAAACAAATAACCCAGTGAAGAAATGGGCAGAAAACATGAATAGACACTTCTCTAAAGAAGACATCCGGATGGCAAACAGGCACATGAAAAGATGTTCAACGTCGCTCCTTATCAGGGAAATACAAATCAAAACCACACTCAGATATCACCTCACGCCAGTCAGAGTGGCCAAAATGAACAAATCAGGAGACTATGATGCTGGAGAGGATGTGGAGAAACGGGAACCCTCTTGCACTGTTGGTGGGAATGCAAATTGGTGCAGCCACTCTGGAAAGCAGTGTGGAGGTTCCTCAGAAAATTAAAAATAGACCTACCCTATGACCCAGCAATAGCACTGCTACGAATTTACCCGAGGGATACAGGAGTACTGATGCATAGGGGCACTTGTACCCCAATGTTTATAGCAGCACTCTCAACAATAGCCAAATTATGGAAAGAGCCTAAATGTCCATCAACTGATGAATGGATAAAGAAATTGTGGTTTATATACACAATGGAATACTACGTGGCAATGAGAAAGAATGAAATATGGCCTTTTATAGCAACGTGGATGGAACTGGAGAGTGTGATGCTAAGTGAAATAAGCCATACAGAGAAAGACAGATACCATATGGTTTCACTCTTATGTGGATCCTGAGAAACTTAACAGAAACCCATGGGGGAGGGGAAGAAAAAAAAAAACAAACACGTTAGAGTGGGAGAGAGCCAAAGCATAAGAGACTGTTAAAAACTGAGAACAAACTGAGGGTTGATGGGGGTTGGGGGGAGGGGATGGTGGGTGATGGGTATTGAGGAGGGCACCTTTTGGGATGAGCACTGGGTGTTGTATGGAAACCAATTTGACAATAAATTTCATATATTGAAAAAAAAAAAGAAAAATTGATAAAAATAGGTTTATAAACATTTAAAATACATTGAAAAGTCCAATAATAAAATTCAGATTCATACTAAAATTACCAAATATTTTCAGAAGGGGAAGGGTAATTAAAACTGGTGGGGTTGTCTAAATTCTCATTTTTCATAGAAAAGACCCTTAAATATAGTGAAGAGCTGATAAATCAATAAATGGAGACAAGTATATATTGTTTAGCATAATACGATGTACTATTAGAACCCCAAAAGGAAAAGGTTAAAAGAGTCTGCTTTGAAATGTAATTAAGGGTATATTACACTGGGATTTTTAAATCTTGTATTTTATTTATTATATCATGGAATAAATATAAAGTGAACTAAAAGAAAACATTGAAGTATACAATAAGTCAGATTGTGTGTGTGTGTGTGTGTGTGTGTGTGTGTGTGTGTATGTGTGCATTCTAATCTATCCCATAATGCCTCCCATAAAGACATTCTAATCCATCCCATAAACGTAGTTAATGCATGGGAATTGTTGTTTTTTTCCCACTGGAGCTCAATAAGTTAAACCAATGTAGAATATTATGTTTACTTATTACTAATACTTTGAAATAGTTATATAGGGGAAGAAAAATAATTTTCCCATCACTGGTATGTAACATGGTCTGAACATGGACTTTTTCTCTCTGTGGGTCACACACACACACACACACACACACACACACACAGACACACACATACCAGTTATTTCCACAGGATAAAATTGCTTATCCAATTATCCAAGATTATCTCTTGTATGGCCTAAAAATTCACTATTTTTCTTTTTATTTGAGACAATATATGCCTGAAGTTTTCCTACCACAATGCATTAATTGTGATTTTCCCTTTGACAACATTGCCTTTACTGTAATTTCCATATATCAAAATTTTACAAATACTTTAACATATCCTACACAGATACCACCTCACTCATGAAAACTCTCATATCACTTAACTATAAGTAATATTTTTCCACTGACCTTCTTTTATTTCAGTGATTTTGTGAAGTCCGCTTCCTTCTATTTGTACATGTAATGGAGAATGTAATATGTGTTCATGAACTCTTAATAAAGCAGTGACTTCTTTGAATTGCACACGGTGCTATTCTTTCTGCAGTAGTAGTTGATTGACATTTGCTCAAAATTTGATTGATTGTTTTCTGTATAAATATTTAAAAACCCATAAAATGATAATGGAAATGTACCTACTGGCATATTTCAATAATTGGAATACACTGAATTTTGATTTAGAATAAAAATATTTATTTCTTTTACAAAAAAAATCTTTAAGTCAGTGGAGCAAGTAATTGCAAAATAGTTTTTTAAAATATTTTTTGTTTTACTATTTGAGGGAGTATGCAGTGTCTCTAGATAGTCAGCAATATAAGAACATAGCTGCACAAAACATGCTTATCCTCTATTAAAAGTTTATACATGAATAACATATTTTAGTTAGATTAGTTCTATAATGAACTAAAATATATTAAAATTTTATATTTTTTTATCAGAGTTGCATTATAAGATACTCTTCAGATCAAATATCTTGATATAAACATCTAGTACTTGACTTTCATAATTTTACTCAGAAAATATTTCTGTAGCATGTTTTATATTTGATTTTCATAGGTGTTTCTCTCAGAAAGAATTTGTAATTTGACTTCACCTTTTTTGGATAAAAGTGGAAAAATTATCCCTGTTATGAACTTAATATTTGTGTTCTTTCAAAATTCATATGTTGAAGCTATAACCCTCAATATAATGATATTCTTAGGGGGTCTTTTGGGAGGTGATTAGGATTAGATGAGGTCATGAGGGTGAAGTTCCCACGATGGGCTTAGTGACGTTGTAAGAAAGAGAAGAGACACCAGAACTTAATCTCTACACCATATGAGCAAACATGGACAAGACAATCCTCTGCAAGCTAGGGAAAGGGTTCTTTTTTTTTAATATAATGTATTGTCAAATTCGTTTTCATACAACACCCAGTGCTCATCTCAACAAGTTCCCTCCTCAATGCCCATCACCCACTTTCCCCTCTCCTCCATCCCCCATCAACCCTCACTTTATTCTTGGTATATAAGAGTCTCTTATGGTTTGCCTCCTTCCTATCTGTAACTTTTTTCCCCCTTCTCTTCCCCCCTCGTCTTCTGTTGAGTTTATTAGGATCCACATATGAGTGAAAACATATGTTATCTGTCTTTCTTTGCCTGACTTATTTAACTTAGCATAACACTCTCCAGTTCCATCTACATTGCTACAAAAAGCCAGATATCATTCTTTCTCATTGCCAAGTAGTAGGAAAAGGGTTCTAACCAGGAATGGAATCAGCTGGCACTCTGATCTTGGACTTCCCAGCCTCCAGAACTCTTAGAAATAACAGGAGACTGAGAAAATGGCATAATTCTGGAGCTTGATTTGCCAAAATTGTCAAAGAATATTTTAAAAATTATGTTTACTTATGTTGGTTCCTTCTTTAAAAAACTTTTCATTGAAGGTTGTCTTTTAGTTTCCTTCTGATTGTATCCGTCACTGTGCAGAAGTTTTTTATCTTGATGAAGTCCCAATAGTTCATTTTTGCTTTTGTTTCCCTTGCCTCCTGTATTTGTGTCTAGTAAGAAGTTGCTATGGCCAAGGTCAAAGACATTGCTGCCCATGTTCTCCTCTAGGATTTTGATGGTTTCCTGTCTCTTTCACTTTAGGTCTTTCACTCATTTTGAATTTATTTTTGTGTATGGTGTAAAAAAGTGGTCAAGTTTCATTCTTCTGCATGATGCCGTCCAGTTTTCCTAACACCATTTGTTGAAGAGATGGCCTTTTTATTCCAATTGGATTTTCTTTCCTGATTTGTTGCAGATTAGTTGACCATATAGTTGTGGGTCCATTTCTGGCATTTCTATTCTATTCCATTTATCTTTGTGTTTGCTTTTGAGCCAGTTCCGTACTGTCTTGATGACTACAGCTTTGTAATATAACTTGAAGTCCAGAATCATGGACTTTGCTTTCCTTTTCCTTTTCAAGGTGGCTTTGGCTATTCAGGGACGTTTGTGTTCCATACAAATTTTAAGATTATTTGTTTTGGCCCTGTGAAAAATGCTGGTGGTGTTTTGATAAGGATTACATTAAATATATGGATTGTTTTGGATAGCATAGACATTTCAACAATATTTTTTTCCAATCAATGTACACAGTTTTCAGTGTACAGATCTTTTATAATTTTTGGTTAGGTTTATTCCTAGGTATCTTTTGGCTTTTAGTACAGTTGTAAATGGGATCAAATCCTTGATTTCTATTTCTGCTGCTTCATTACTGGTGTATAGAAATGCCACAGATTTCTGTACATTGATTTTTTATCCTGCAACTTTACTGAACTTATGTATCAGTTGTAACAATCTTTTGGTGTAGTCTTTTGGGTTTTCTATACAGAATATCATGTTGTGTGCGAGTGTGAAAGTTTGACAGCAAATGACATATCTGATAAAGTGTTAGTATCCAAAATATATAAAGAACTTTTCAAACTCAACAGCCCTAAAACAAATAATCCAGTTAAGAAATGGGCAGAAGACATGAATAGACAGTTTTCCAAAGAAGACATACAGATGGCTAACAGACGCATGGAAAGATGCTCAACATCACTCATGATCAGGGAAATACAAATCAAAACTACAATGAGATATCACCTCACATCTCTCAAAATGGCTAAAATTAACAAGGCAGGGAACAACATGTGCTGCTGAGGATGTGGAGAAAGGGGAATTCTCTTACACTGTTGATGGGAATGCAAAGTGGTGCAGCCACTCTGGAAAATAGTATGGAGATTCCTCAAAAGTTAAAAATAGATCCAGCAATTGCACTACTAGATATTTACCCAAAAGATACAAAAATACTGATTCAAATAGATATATGCACTCCAATGTTTATAGCAGTATTATCAATGATAGCCAAATTAAAGGGGCCAAATTTCCATAGACTGATGAATGGATAAAGAAGTGGTATGTATATATATATATATGCATATATATATATATATGCATATATATATATCTGTATATATCTACATCTATCTATCTATATCTATATATATGTATACTATTACTCAGCCATAAAAATAATGAAATCTTGCCATTTGCAATGACGTGGATGGAGCTCGAGTGTATTATGCTAGCAAAATAAGTCGGTCAGAGAAAGACAAATACCATAAGATGTCACTCATATGTGGAATTTAAGGACCAAACAGATGTGTATAGATAAAAAAAAAGACACAGGCAAACCAAAAAACAGACTCTTAACTATAGAGAATGAACTGAGGGTTACTGGAGCGGGGGTGGGCAAGGGGATGGGTTAAATGGGTGATGGGTATTAAGCATTTGTTATGAGCACTGGGTGTTGTACGTAAGTGATGAATCACAAAATTCTACTACTTAAACTAATATTATATTATATGGTAATAACTGTAATTTAAATAAAAACCTTTAAAAAAAGAAATAGCGACATAATTTCTTCATTGAGAACTTCTTTCACTCCCCAAATCTTCAGTGAGGTATAACTAAAGAAAATATTGTTTTTACGCTTTTGTTTGCTTTTGTTTAGTGTATGAATGTGTGTGCATGTGTAATATTGATGAGGTTTTTTTTTTAGTTGTTGAGTGTTTAGTTGCTTCAATGTGAGGAGTGTAAGTGATGTTATGTTATGAACATCAAGACATTCCATAGACCAAACTATCAACGAGAAGCAGAAATCATCAGCTGGAGGAGACTTAAGAAAATTTCAAGTCATCACTTGCCATCTTTTTTCTTAGAATCTTCAGAAAGATTGGTGTTCACATGCAATTTCCAACACACATGCCAGGAGTAGAAATAAATCCTTAGCAATCTCAAAGGACAGAGTGAATCTAGGTTTCATATTCTATCACACTATCTTATTTAAAATAATAATAAATTATTAAAATTAATAAATAATAATTAAATACATATGATAATTTTCTAGTTTCCTTGGTAAGCAATGTAAATTAACAAGTAGGAGTGTCACAGAGTAATAGTAGCTGGGTTGACTTGCTGGTTCCAACTCCATGTTCTGGTACATATATTTTACGAAAATGAAAGTGAGTGATATTGATAGTTATTCTCAGACAATAGGGTTTGCTGGAATTTTCACAAGCAACTCAGGACATATTTTGATGCTACCATTATAGGGTGAGTATAAATACCCATTCTTGTTTCTGTCTTGCATTTGATGCAAGGCTAGCTCTATAACCTGAGTTAGCCTTCACATCACTTTAAAAAAAGTTATCAATTTCCAAACAAAAAATTTCCCATTATTATAGATAAGTGGGAGCAATGTGGACTACTAGAATCATTTTTATCATTTCTAATAGAAAAATGCTAGGATGCTTATTTTGCAATCTAAATTTGTATGAAATTGTGTCAATCACATATGGTTTCTGAAGTGATTACCAATTGATTTTATCTGTCTTAAATATTTCAACTGTTTCCTGTAATCTATTCATATTTAAGTAGATGATGATGTAAGACTTAAGTTTAGTTTTGCTTGACATTTAGAAATCCATTTTAATATCCAAACTCTTAGATAACTAAACCATTTGTCACTTATCAAAGAGACAAAATTTTTGCCACCAACACCCGTGATTCCTAAAGAATTGTTTGTCACCCTTTAAACTCTTTAAACTGTATTCATGTTAGGAACATATGGGTTTTATAAAAGTAATTTCTAAATTTTTGTAAAAAATTGCCAATTACTTTGTGATTACAGAATGTTAAAAAGGAATTGCCACAAAGGAATATCCAGATGGCTATAAGAAGTAACTAGTGATACATGAAGTTTAAAAATTATGGTTCTTCATCTGTTCTTAATGGAGGTGTGACTCCAAATTATTTTCATGATGTAATTTTCTGATTTTCATGCAGAAATACAGTGTGGTACAAATGGGTTACAAATTTTGTTATGCATAAAATGGGACTTTATTTTTCTATAACATAATTTTTACATTTAAATCACAAATTCTCTGCATGACTGAAAATAAATCTCAATCACTAAGGATTCCTTTTGGTCATAGAAACTATTAGATGTGCTATAATTAGTTGTCCCTTTCCTTTTTGTATAATATTATAACCTAGTAACATATCTACACAGACAAAGGTAACATTTTCTTTGTGCCTTTTTTAGTCAGGTGTGGCCACAGAACCTAATTCTGCCAAGTAGATGTAAGAAGCAGTGGTGTGGCCAGAATTTGAGAAGGCTTTTATATTTATATAGAGAGACTCCCACATCTCTCTTGCTTTTCTTCTTCTCTATAGTTTTAAGGAAAGACATGAAGACATGATGATTAGATCTAAAGTTGCTGAGATGGACCATTAGATGACTCCAAGACCATGGCCATGGGTGTAGAGCAACAAGAGAAAGGAAGTCTGACATTCCAACACTATGCACCAGAGAATCATATAGTCCTGGTCAACATTTCTTTGGATGCTGTTAACATGAAAGAGATGCATCTTCCATCATGATGAATCTAACATCATTTGGAGTTGAACTTCACTAGCAGCTAATCAAATCTTAACTAATTAAAGCCTAGCTATTTTATTTTTCCCTGTCCTGGCACTTCCATCATGTCTGTACTTGGAGGTTACAGCGAGTTGTTGCTCATGGCTTCTACACTCAGTCTTCTACTGAAAGTCATTTCTTCTTCTTTGGTCCCCATTTGTTTCAGGAGGTAGGCTGTCAGCTTTGCATATATATATATATATATATATATATATATATACACACACACACACACATATGTATGTATATATTTATATACATATTTATATATATTTATTTATTTATATATTTATATATATTTATATATGTATTATGTATGTATGTATATATATGTATTTATATATATATACATATGTATGTATATACATATATACATATGTGTGTGTATGTATATATATAATATATAAGCTGTTTTCAAAAATTTATATATATATAAAAACTTTTCTCAAAGATTGGTTTTTCTCTTTCTTACCAACCAGTGAATAATTATTTTTCTCTAGGGCAGGAAAAAAATACCACTTAAAAAATTCAGGCTTCCAAACCCACGGTCCTACATATTTCAGAGCTTAAGATATTGCAGTCCAAAACCACAGTATTATAAGCCTAAAGGTTTAACTTCTAAATGCAAAATATTTTTTTCTGCTATTCTATACCATAAGAGCTTCTCTCTGAAGGAGAAATGACAATGGCATACAAGGTGTGGAAAGAGGAAAAACAAACTTGCATTTTTATCTCAAAATATTATTCTACCACAAATATAATGAGTGTTCTGTAAATGTGGTGCTTGTAGGTTGATGCATTTGTATGCTGTCTGTTTCTAAGTACTTTTTATCCTCTCCTCCCTGAAATTCGTTATAAGGATTTCACTTTTTAAGAAAACTCTATAGTTTTACTTTAGCTTTAAAAGATTAGTATTTCAAAAACATTCTTCCATAGCATGCAGGTATTCAGTCTGGATGAGTAGTAGTTTTATTAATTGCTAATCTAATTGAATCTTGTAGAGTGCACATTTTTTGTTAAGTAAAAAGTGTTATAGCTTAGTATATACCACTAATGGTCAATTTAGTTTCTCTACACACTGAAGTCTTGTAAAGAAAGGAGCTTTTGGACTTAGAAAAACTTAATTTAAAATTTTAAATTGCCCATTTCTACATATTAATAGTATGCCCTTGGCAAAACTGTTTAGCTTGTTAGTACCATGTTTTCATCATGTATATAATAAGAACACTTAATATAAAGTAATTATTATGTGACTAAGGTCAAGGCTTTATATAATTTAAATAGAAATGTTGGCATGAATTGACCTCCCAATAAATGCTATATTATTTCTCTCTTCACTTTTATTATAGTCCCAAAATACCATTATATGGATAAAACTGCATATGACTTATTCAAAACTACTGGGGCTTAATTGAAGATTAAAGGAAAGTATACTTGTCAATGAGGCTTCGTTTGGAATGGGGGAAGCATGTTTTTAATATAAGTTAATTCTATTATTTATGGGGAGTTAAGTGTTTAGAAATTTAACAAGTTAAAGAAAATGCAGGCATTTAATGCAAGAGTAGAGGTGAGTTAGATGTCTAGTTTTCAGAAATAGATTGTGGATAGCCATAAATTCATGAGGAAAAATAGACACAATATGAGGGGTATTTGATAGGAATCCAGCGGTACTTACTTAGAATTTATCCTTACAGTACAAATGAGATAAATACAGCACGATAATGCCATTAAGAAAATAGTAATCTAATAGGAAATATGGATATGTAAGTAATAATTTAATAAAATATGAAAAGTATAATGGATTTTGTATGGAAAAGATATACATGTTATACAGAGCAAAGAGGTTATGACTGGCTTTGGTTTATCAAAAGGGATGACATAATCTCTAAAAATAAATCAGCAGGATAATGTACAGATTTTAAGACTTACTGGCCAAACATTACATTCAAAAATACTGAGAATAGAAAGAAAATGTGAAGTTAGGGGCACCTGGGTGGTTCTGTCGGTTGAGCATCCGACTTTGGCTCATGATCTAGTGGTCCATCAGTTCGAACCCTGTGTTGGGGCTCTATGCTCTCAGCTCAGACCCTAGAGCCTGCTTCAGATTTCTATGTCTCTCTCTTTCTCTGCCCCACCCTCGGTCGCACTGTCTCTCAAAAATAAATAAGCATTAAAAAAAGACACAAAGTGTGAAGTTCACAGAACCAGTATTTCAGTACTATTAAAGAACAAATTTTAAGAATGAGTGACTAGCAAATAAGAATTACTAAATAAATTTTAATAAAGAGTTGTATCATATAAATTGTCTTTTAGGGTTATTTCACTTGATAAAATGGATGTACTTAACAAGTTGTAAAGAAAAAAGTACTTGACTATGAGGTTTGTTATACTGCTTCTTTAAATAAGTGGTTCAAATGCCAAATTTACAAGTACATTAATTAGAGAATAAAAGTTGAAACTCCAATATCCATCTTGTTTGTTGATTTCTGTGCCATCCACTGTGACTGGGAATTATGAGATTGCTCATTTTCTATTTTGCATATAAGAAAGATTATTATACTACTAATAATTTCTTTATAAGAGCTAAGATTGACCTATAGACCAGACACTGTGGGGATTATATGCCTTACTCTCTTTCATGTAATTTGGACTCATGTTTTTAATGCAGATGTTGCTGGGCCAACAAGATGTGCTCCAGTTACAGTATGAGGGGGGCTAACCCAGAAGTGTAAGGAAGTTGATACTCTGAGATATTGTGATTTATAATTTAAAAAAATCCTGACACAGAGCTCCCAAAACCCTTGGCATTTCCTAAGTGATCTCCTAAGAGCAATGAAGGTATTTTTTTCTAAAGTTAATGAGGTGACTTTAAGAAAGTTTCTAGATTACGGGCTAGTTGCCAGGAAACCAACCAAAATTGGAGGGTCAGAACTTCTATGCTTGAGGAGGAGGGGCACTGGGGGTCAAATCAATTACCAATGGCTAATGGACGTAATCAACCACACCTAAGTAATGGAACCTCCATAAACACCCAAAAAGGAGAGGATTCAGAAAGCTTCCAGATTGGTGAACCCATGGAGATTGTGGGAAAGCAGCCCACCCAGAGAGAACAAGGAAGCTACTCATCCTTTCCCAATAACTTGCCCTGTGCATCCTTCCCACCTGGCTGTTCCTGAAGTCTATTCTTTCTAATAACCAGGTAAATAAAGTAAATGTTTCTCTGAGTTCTTCAAGTTGTTTTAGCAAATTAATCAAACCCTAGGAAGGGTCCCTGGGAACCTCTGATTTATGGCCAGCTGTTCAGAAACACAGGTAACAACCTGTACTGTGATTGGCATCTGAAGTAAGGAGGGGGGAATCTTAACCTGTGGGATCTGATACTATTTCCTGGTAGATGGTGTCAGAATTGAGTTAAACTGTGGGGATACCTAGTTAGAGTTCAATGAGAAATGGAGAACTCCTTGGTAATCTGGAAAATTAAACATACATTGAACACTCGACAGAGAAACAGAAAATCATGGATTAGTGCACCACTCTTTCATTTCTCAGAAAGACAATTCTAAAACTCACCCCACAAGGCTTGTTGGAGTGGCCTTAGAGAACTAAACCCATAGCTATAGCAAATTCAGTCACACATCTTTAGACTGACTTTACCATATGCCTTATTTACCCATTCCTTATTTCCACTTCTTTTCCTTTGCTTCACTTCCCATATTGAACTACCTGCACTCAAGCCCTTGAGCCAAGCTTTGTGGGGAAACTAGGTTCCCATCCAATGATGGGATCTAAGAGAAGTTAATTTATGGATGAAATTCTGAGACATTGCCACTCTGCAGACAGAGGCAAAGACCCTCACCCCATCAATGCATGGTGAGAACCTTAGGCATACAGTAGGATCACAGTTAG
This sequence comes from Panthera leo, assembly GCF_018350215.1. Classification (NCBI taxonomy): domain Eukaryota; kingdom Metazoa; phylum Chordata; class Mammalia; order Carnivora; family Felidae; genus Panthera; species Panthera leo. The sequence continues at coordinate 153,297,512 of NC_056682.1, read as the reverse complement.
CCAGGGCCTCATAGGTGGACTGGAATGAGTTTCGGGTGTATGGTGAAGCATTTGCTTATGGCAGCCATGGATTGCAAATGGTAGAACACAATCACTGTTTGTTTTAAAGATTATAGCAATCATTGGCTTGTGGCAATGGTTTTAGAAGCCCAGAAAAAAGTAGCAGTCTTAACTTAGCCAACATCAAGTCGAGGCCTGTTGTCAAAGTAAAAATACTTTCATGACCCTGTGTAAGAGCCCTGTAGCTTCTATAAGCATAGGGAAGACTCTCCTGGAAATCAGGCACAGGATGTAATCATAAAGATAACAAAAAGATACAAAGGGGCCAGAATACATAGTCTCAAGAGTTCTCTTTAACAAATTCTCTGATAGGGAAAGCTGGAAACTTGGGAGCTAGACTCACCAGTGATATTTAAGTGGTAGAGCTTGAGAATCCTGAACACACACATTACCCTTAACCCTTTGGGCAAGTAAAAACACCTCCTTTACCCTTGAGGGAGGAAATCAGCCACTCTTCATGTGGAAAACTTGCAAAGTTCTCGGTCAAAGCAGGTAGGGTAAAATGTAGAGCTTCATTGGGGATACTTTATTGAAATGAAGGTGTTTACTCATTACTCATGTTTAATATCTCAGGAAAGAACCCTGGAAAAAAATCTTAAAATGCTTCCATGATTAGCTGCATGAAACTTGAAATAAGATGGCTTATAGTTAATGTGGTAGGAAATGCCGGGACTTCCTTAGCAGAGTATGGAGTGAGGGATCAGATAGCTCCTGACTAAGGTTAGAGCATTTATTAGGGACACCACAGAATTTAACATTTGAATATGTTCCCTAGGGGAACTTAGAGGACACCCTTCAATAAAGGAAGAATAAATAGGGGAAAACATTTTCTTCAAAAGAAAACAAAAGGTGATGGGCACTGGCATGTTTGAAAAGCTCAGCGGTGTTTGCCTTTGTAAACCAAAGTTAATAATAGTAGATGTGACTATGGAAATGTGCTCCCTACTCTCACTGCCTTGACCTACAAGGATTACTAATAAAGTTAAAAGATCATAGTCATTCTGGGGTGAAGATACTTCTGCAGCTAACCAGGCTAGTTCTTGGCTTATCTATGGAGAAATAAAAAAAAAATTGAAAGCTGAAAGCAAAATGCTGATATCAACTGATAAAAACATATTCCTTACTAGTTTCTAAATCTAACCCAAATCTTAAACCCAGAGCCATTGAGAAAATATATTCTTTTGAGCCAAAACCCTGAAATGGTATAGTAAATATATAAGACAAATATATGACAAGAAATTTTCTAATCTTTCCCTAAAGGGATTTATTCCCATTAATCAAAGGAATAGGGGAAAATGAGTACCTACGTCCTCCAGGGATATTACTATTAGGTAGGTTCTGAGCTCAAGATAGTACCAGGGGACCCCACACACCATAACAGTCTTCCACATAGAGGAAAAATTTGTGGAATTCAACTCAGAAATGGAACCATGGTCCATGTCCATCTCAGATGGTTTCCAATGGTCTCTAGATCCATCTTCTGTTAATGTCCTCATCCCAACATCTCACTTTAGTTGCAATATATTGTACATACTTCTCACTTTCTGCCCTGAGTCTCTACAGTGGTCACTAAATGATTTTCCTGCAGGAAGTTATTCTGATGCATACCTAAACGTGGAAGTTATAGTTATTTGTTATACTGTATTGACTGATTAGTATACAGTCCCAGCATAAACAAAATATTCTCCCCTCATAGTGGAAATTACATATCAAAAGATGTGGATATATTTCTCTATTACACAGTAGTGAATAATTTAGAAAATATCTCATTTGTACCAAATCTTTATTCTTCTTTTAGAATGCCTACTTAACATTTTTTATCAGAAATTGTGATTCAAAGTAAATGCCTTTTCTTAAAAGATTATCCTGAGCATTGAATACCATGCTAAATAATATTTTTGTAAGATAAAATTCCTTAAATTTAAGTATGATGGAAACAAAAAGCTTTGCACAGTGAAGAAAACAATCAACACAATAAAAGGCAAACTATGGAATGAGAGAAGATATTTGCAAATGACATAGCTGATAAAGAAATAGTGTCCAAAATATATAAAGAACTTATAAAATGCAACAACTAAAAAATGAACGATCCAATTAAAAGTGGGCAGAAGACATGAATAGACATTTTTCTAAAGAAGACATCCAGATGGCTAATAGACACATGAAAAGATGTTCATCATCCCTGATCATCAGGGAAATACCAATCACATCTACAATGAGATATTACCTCACACCTGTCAGAATGGATAAAACCAACGACACAAGATAAATTATTTTGATCTATAAAGTGTGTTTTTTCATTAATACCTCTTTTATCTTAGTATTATTTAAATTCAAATCATACAATATTTCTAATTTTATAAAGAAATACATTAAAATAGATCTCATTGATACATTCATTTAGGATATATAAATGACATGAATGTATGTGCCAAGCTGTAGTGAGATGATAATATAGGAATAGAATGCACAGAAGCAGAAAGCTTTTTTGTTCTTCAGTGCAGATATTAGGAGTAGTGCAATCAAAGATTATGAAATCCTTTTAACTGCCTGAGTGGACAGAGTTGAACTCCTGAGAGGTGCCCTTGGGTAGAATTATAGATTTTCAGGCTTCATTATGAGCTCTATATTTCGACCTGTGGAGAACTGTATTAATTATCTGTCTAAGGTTCCTTAAACAAATGAAATAATAGTGTTTGGGACTGTTACTCTAACTTACCATGTCATTTTAAAGAGAGTAGATGAGGCAATTAGCCATGAACAGAGAGCAGAGTGATACCAGCCGCAGATGAGTCAATAAGTGTTAGTCTAAGCATGTTAGCCAATGATATGCTAACAACGCTCTGGAAGGCAACACAGGATGTGTTTATGTTGACAAGATATGAATTACATTCTACCTTAAAACTTCAGTTAGTATTTAAAGCTTATTTTATTTTTCTTTGTATTAAAATTTAGGATGAGAATTACTAATTATTTTTATTGTTTTCTTTAAAACAAAAAAATAAATAAAAAATTAGGACAGTAAAAAAATAGACTATTTAAAAAAATTTTAATGTCTATTTATTTTTGTGTGAGAGAGAGAGTGTAAGCAGGCGAGGGGCAGAGAGAGAGGGAGACACAGAATCTAAAGCAGGCTCCAGGCTCTGAGCTGTCAGCATGCTTAACCTATTCAGCCACCCACGTGCCCCCAAAATAGACTATTTTAAAGATGATGGAAGTAAAGTTAAAATGGTTGTTACTCTTGCAACTATTACTTTTTTTTAAGTGCTATTCCCAGTGGTTTTCATGGTGAGACAAAGCTCAATGGTTGTTGTAATGAATGGTTGATATTATATACTTGGTTACAGTAGGAGTCGTTAAACTCAGTTCCCTTTGATTTTAAATCCAGTGATCAGTCCACTAAATTGCACTGCATTTCATGAGGCACAGAAAACTGAAAAATATCACAAATGAAATATCTACCAAAGGTATCAGTCTCTCTCTCTCTGTTTTGAGTAAATCGTTTTTTTTCTTTTTACTTATATTTCATGTTCTTGTTAGTGTAAAATGATAGAATTGTGATTATGCCACAAGGAGTGGAGAGATATTTATAAAAATGAAGGAGAATAAACCTTGAGATAAAAACTGATGATTTCAATGTTAGATGCTACCAAGTAACATTTATAAGTATATCATATGTGCCTTTATTCTTAACCTATAAAATAGTAGTTTAATTCTCTTGAATTCTCCTGATAATTTAAACAGGCTGGGAAAACAGTAATTCTCCTCATTGCCACAGTTACACTATGTTAATACTATATATATTTAAAACATACACACACACACTCATTTATAGTGCATTCTTAACATAGAGATTTTATGATGAAAATTACACTATGAAATTGTTACCTGTGATCATATTTCTGCTAAATAATTCACACAATTACAGCAAGGTAGTCTGAGAGAGAAAAAGTCCTGTGGCTGTAGAACCAGTAGTTGGTTGTATATGGGGGGTAGGTGTGTAGGTGTGAGTGTCTGTCTGCCTGTATTACAGAGATGTAAATATGCATGTGTTTCATAGTATTTAAGATAAGGGGAATATATTAAGAACATAACCAAATTATTTAGTGAAAAACATAATAAGCCTTTGTGGAAATAACTGCAGTTTGGTGACTCTCACTTATGGATCTTCCTTCATTTGGTAGTGTAAACAGCCATAACAGTGAGTTTTTTTCCCTCAGTTGACTCTTCCTTGTGTCCTATCAATTTTTCTGACCATTATTTTAGAAGACCTGCTTTTGGCTGCCTTGTACATCATTCTCTTTCCTCATTCTTGAACATTTATAGCATGAAGACGTAACCCACATTTGATAAGTCTGACTTGACCAATAGTTAAAGGACAGCATGGAGGAAGCACTAGCCCTCTTCCTACCAACGGATGTCTAAATTAAATCTTTGTTGACACAGTGAATATGTTATCAACTTCATTCAGCAAGAAAGTAACAAGTGATTGGTTTATTTCAGGATGCCATGAATGAATGGAGCGCAAAAATAGTTGCTTAAACTGGGTGCTTGATTAGACCTGATTTATTCTGCTTTCTCTTGTCACTAGTGAGTGATAGGAGGAACATGGGAGGGGTTGTGTATGATGGCAATTCACATTCTAAAGCAAAACTCACTAGAGCTTTATTATTGTTTCTATTCAAAGCAGATTTTCTCTGCCCTCCATCCTCCACACAACTTGACTCTGCTTTTACAGTCTGTTTTGTGTCATAGACTTCAGCATTTGAAATAGACTTTTAAGCTTCTTCATTATAGTTTTTCCATTTTCTTACATATCATCTTAGTAGGATATGTGTTATTGGTTATGAATGGTTGGCTTTCGAGATCTAGCTATAAGTTCCAACTCAATAAAAGTGAATTTATTGAAGTTCAAAAAGAGAAACAATGTTAATACTGTCTGTCCTATATATTATCCAGAAACAAAGAAAAATTCATTGTATTTACCCAATTTAGAAATCATATTTACTTTTTCTAGTAATAAAAAGCACTTATTGTAAGATGAAACAATAGTTCCCTAAAGTTTTAAATAAGCAATTACATGCAGTTTATTTTAATCAGATTACTCTAGAACAATTTAGTTTATTTTGTTGAAAAAAATTTAATGTCAAGATAACCTTTATACTTGATTTTATAACCAAACCAGGTAGTGATTGCTAGCATATTCTAAAATTGTAGCCATTATGAAGTCCCCCAGAAGGAGAATGAAAGGAGTGTACTAATTTTGATATTTTTGCAAATTTAACTTTACAAATATTGAATATTATTTCTTAAAAAAAACTTGAGTTTTTCATACACATTTCCTACTTGAATTTGACATTAAATTTCCATAATATTTCTAAAGTATTATGAAAGGCTATTGATGGCATAAGCAAGACCTCTGCATCTGAGAACTGTTTAAGATATGTATAGATATAAATATATATGGACCACTTCAGATTTTGGGCGGATGGATGTAATTTTCCTAAATGAAAAATATTTATTAGACACTTTTTTGGGTAAAAAAGGATTTATACAAAAGCATTTAAAACTAAACAGACCAATACCCTAAATGTACCAAATAAATTTCTTATAAAAATAAATGTTAGATGGAAACTCAGTGGCATTTTCTTTTGTACAAAAGATCAAACCATGTATATTACACTGACACGACATTTTAGATCCTGACCTGATATGCTTTTCTATTTACATAAGTTCAATTCAGTGAAAGTGATTCCTCTTTGTAGCTTTGTCATGAATTATAATGCAGTTGAGTATGTCCTTAGAAGAAGTATTAGATTGATTACCAGAACTGGTTAGAACCATTCATGTATGGGAGACCTTTAGTCTTCTGGATACCTAGGAATTTCTAGTCAAAAAAAAAATTATGGTTCTTTCCTTGAAAAACATTTTAAAGCTTTTGGCCTAGAATGGAGGTGAGTAAACCTTTAAATTACCATCTTCATTTACTTCAGTGATCAAAATTTCTAAACTTTCAAAGGTCAGATGCTTTCCAATGTGTGGATTCCATCTAAAACATCCCTGGAATATATTCCTATCATCCAGTGAACAAGCACATGTAAGTAAATATGGTCATATTATGCAAAAGATTAACTTTATCTATATACAAAATATTAATGTTGACCATTTAATTCATAAATTGAAAAATATTCAGAAACTGGACAAGCACTCTGTTGATAGGTCTTGAGAAAACAGACCCCGTCTTGCATTTAAAAGACTTGTTGCCTTTAGGAGAATAAAAATAATAAAATGATACAATACCTGTGGGATACTGAACTTGGCAATATCTGGCATATGCAACTGTATTTATATAATGTATATAAATTGTGTATGTACAATTATATGTATATTGTATATATGTCTTAGATTGTGTGTATACATAGTATATATGATATAGTGTGTATAATATGCAGATACATAGATATTACAATTACTATTTGACTTATCCATCCCACTTCAGGGAATGTATTATAAATAAAACGACTATTTGCATTGGTAAAAGAGTGGAGACAACTAAATAACTATTAATAGGAAACTGGTTTAATAAACTACAGAATGAAGAACGATACAACTAAAAATAAGAGACGTGTTAATTCTATAGTTATGAACTGTTCACTTAGAAATTAGACTTCAGATTTAAATTATTATTTCCCATGCCCAATAACAAGACCCAAGTCTTCTTGGATAAATTGTCTATTCAAGTTCTGATGTCAGGAAAATACAAGGTAGAGCATACTGTTTCAAGAAGTGCCTTGAGACAGCCTCTTTGCAAAAAGATAGAGAAACTAACAATAAGGGGGCTCTCAGTGGACAAATTTGGAATGTAAGCAACACAAATAAGGATCACAACTGATTATGAAACAATTAATTAAAAAAACTCCTTGAGAAGAATTTTTAAAAATCCTTGAGAAAATTAATAAAACTCTTCTTTACACAATAACATCAAGTAATGAATCAGAAAAAATTAATTAGAAAAGTAATTATTTTGTAATCCCCAATGCAAAAATGATTTACACAAGGAATATCAGTGTGGGATGAAACCACTGAGTGGTTGACTTAGAAATTAAGATATTACTGACGTTTAAAAGCATCTCCCCCCAGGTTATTTAACGACTCACGAAAGGAAAAATAAACCTGTATACTGGAAAGATCTGGCAGCTACCACCTTGATCAACTGTTCCAAGATATTTTTCTTAATGCCAGCATAAAAATCATCATCTACCTCCTGGTAGAAAGGATTCATAATATGCTATGATTACTCTGAGTCCATTCATCTTCTGACATTTTTATATAGAATACAGGTAGTATTATAATAAATTAAATGACAGCATGAGGAAACAAAAAGATATTCTGTGGATAAACATTTTGAAAGTCAATGTCAAGAAAAAGAATAATAGGATTATTGTCTCTGATTTTCAATGACCAAAAAAAAATCTAACAAATAAATACAACTCAGAAATCTTCATTAAATCTTTCAAAAAGCATTTTAGGCAAGAAGGAGAAGTCTGTATTTGTACAGGAAAGTAGATGATAAGATGTAATGATTGTTAGTTTTTTTAGGTAAATAATGTGCATACAGAAGCCAACGTCTTTACTCTTACAAATATCATTATAATTATTCAAATGTGAAGTGTCATTAATTCCTGCAAATATCTTTCAAGTCACTCATTTTTATATATAAATATATATATTTAAATATGAATATATAAATACAAATATATTTAAATATGAATATAAATATTTTAAAATATATGAGTGAAATATATATATGTATATATATACACATATAATAGATATAATATATATTATATATATACACACACATATATCAGTGAAATATATAATATATATAATATATGTATTGAAATATATAATATTGTATATATATATATACACACATATATCACTGAGAGAGACAGCAAAAGACATTAAGAGATATGCAAAAATGGCAAATATTAAAAAGTAATGAATCTAATAAGAATTAGATAAAGAATTAGATAAAGAAAGATAAGCAATTGAAATTACATATTAAATTAGCATACAATATCTCTCTATTGGACTTTAAAATTATGTTTCATTTATGATCAACATCACATCTTTGGTCGAATAAAGAGATCCATTCTTTTCAATAGAGTTCTCATCTGTGTATAGCAGAATCAGTTTTATCTCCTCTATTTTAATCAGTTTGTCATACTATTTAAAGCTTTTTTTCAAGGTAATAAGACTGTTAGTCAATATTATGCTTATATAAATGATGACATATTTTACATAGCATTTCTTTTATCTCATTGAATTTTCTAGGAGTTATTCTATTTCATTATTATAGTTTAGAAAAACTTAAACTGTATAAAAATATTTATCTATTTCTCTTTATTTACATGTCTCTTTCCTATGTTTTAACTTTTACATTTCTGTTGAATGGTGTAGACTCTTGGTTCAGCTCTGTGGCGTGTGTGTGTGTGTGTTTGACATATATACATAACAGTTAGAAATATATTAAGTTTATGAATTAATTATTTGCTTTGTTTTTGGTATTTGTAAAACATTCAAAATGAGACACCAGTGTGTATTTGGTTACAGGTTGCTGAGCTAAAATGCCCTTGAATCCTATGCTTGATAGCTAAATTTAAATTTGGATATAGTACCCAATATATACAGCCTCTGCTATCTGATATGTAATTAATGGTAATGCCAACACTATAAATAAAATACATATAAGAATGTCTGACACATACATGTAATCAAAAAAAGTATAAGTAATATCATAATTACTTATGATAAGTAATAAGTAATAAGCATAAGTAATATCACTATTACTACTGTCTTCTGGAGCTTAAATGTGAGTGCATTGATTTAAGATTTAATTGATTTAAGATTTGAGAGACAAAAGCATTTGAAGCAGTTAAAATATGTAGTGTTCTCAAGGGGGAACAGTTGGAATGAGAAGAGAGGAGGAAAAAAGGCTAAAAATCAGAATTAACAAAATTATCTAAGGTGTCAACACAATGAATTCAGAAGTATGCAGAGTAAAACAAAATGAATTAAAATAAAAGAAATCAATGATTCAGCATTCTGAAATCATTTAATATAATCAAACATATCAACAGACTGAAGAATAAAAAAGGACTAAAAAAAAAAAGGACTGAAAAAAAGTAGGAAAAATGCAGAAAAAGAAAAAAACTTTTAGTAAACTAGGAATAGAGGGGGAGTTTCTCAACCTGATGAAGACTATCTACAATACTTAATGGTGAGAAACTAGTCACTAAGCTGGCATAATATTTAACGGTGAGAACTTTCCTAGTAAGGTCAGGAAGAAGTTACAGATATCTGCTCTCGCTCTTTTTGAACATTGTGCTGAAAATCCAGGCTGATGTAATAAGACAAGGAAAAGAAATTAAAGATATACAGATAGAGGTGAAGAAATGTAACTGTCCTTTGTCCACAGATTAAATGATTATGTAGAAAATACACAAGAATTGGCAAAAGCATAACAAAACAAAATAAACTCCTATAACTAATAAGCAATCATGTTAAAGTTATAGGATACAAGGTTGATTTATAAAAGTCAATCAATTTCCTATATATCTACAATAAACAAGTGGAATTTGAAATTAAAAACACAACAAAATTTACATTAGCACCCCAAAAAGCAATGTTTGGGTATAAATCTACGAAAAATGTGTGAAAAATAAACTATATGAGGAAAACAATATTTTGATGAAATAATGCAAAGAAAAATTAAATAAATGGAGAGGTATTCTATGTCCATAGATAGGAAGACCAACTATCATCAAGGTGTTAGTTCTTCCCATCTGATTTCTTTTTCTTTTTAATATGAAATTTATTATCAAATTGGTTTCCATACAACACCCAGTGCTCATCCCAACAGGTGCCCTCCTCAATGCCCATCAACCACTTTACCCTCCCCCCATCCCCCATCAACCCTCAGTTTATTCTCAGTATTTAAGAGTCTCTTATGGTTTACCTCCTTCCTGTATGTAACTTTTTGTCCCCCTTCTCTTCCCCCCGGTCTTCTGTTGAATTTATAAGGATCCACATATAAGTGAAAACATATGTTATCTGTCTTTCTTTGCCTGACTTATTTAACTTAGCATAACACTCTCCAGTTCCATCCATGTTGCTACAAAAGTCTAGATTTCATTCTTTCTCATTACCAAGTAGTATTCCATTGTATATATAAACCACAACTTCTTTATCCATTCATCAGTTGCCCATCTTGATTTCTAGATGCAGCTGCCCTGCTTCAAAATTTACTATAGAGCTACAATAATCAAAAACATGTGATATTGGAAAAAAGAATAGACAAATAGATCAATGGAATAGAAAACAGATCTCAGAAATAGACCCACATAAATAAAGTCAACTGATTTTGGACAAAGGAGTGAATACAATACAATGGAGCAAAAATAGTCTTTTTGACAAATGGTGCTGGGATATTGGGACATCCACAGGTACACACACACAAAAATTAAGAAAAGATTTATACCCGTCACAAAAATTATTTCTTATATCTAAATGTAAGACAAAAAAATATAAAACTTCTAGAAAATAACATAGGAGAAAATTTTGGTGACCATAGTATGTTGATAATTTTTAAAATATAACACTGTATGCACAATTTATGAAAGAAATAATGGATAAGATGGACTTTGTTAAAGTTAAAAACTTATGCTCTGAAAAAAACACTCAAGAGAATGGGAAGATAAGCCATAGACTGGGAGAACATATTTGCAAAGATATGTGATAAAAGACTGTTATCCAAAATATACAAATAACTATTAAAATTCAACAATAAGAAAATGAAAAACTTGATCAAAAATGACTAATGGCCTAGAAAGATAACTTACCAAAGAAGATATACAGATAACAAATAAGCACGTGTAAAGATACTCCATATCATATGTCATCAAGGAAATGCAAATTAAAGCAACAATGGAATTCCACTATATATCTATTAGAATGGTCAAAATCTAGAACAATGACAACACCAAACGTTGGCAAGAATGTGGAGTAGTGTAAGTCTCATTGCTAGTAGCAATGCAAAATGGTACAGCCACTTTAGGAGACGATTTGTCAGTTTCTTACAAAGCTAAACATACTCAGGGCACCTGGGTGGCTCAGTCAGTTAAGTGTCCAACTCCTGATTTTGGCTTAGGTCATGATGTAATGATTTTTGAGCTCGAGCTCCACATCGAGCTCTGCGCTGGCAGTGCAGAGTTTACTTGGTATTCTCCCTCTCTTCCTCTATCTCTGCCCCTCCCCTACTCACTCTGTCTCAAGATAGAGAGAGAAAGAGAGAGAGAGAGAGAGATAAATAGCAAAACTAAACAAACTGTTACCACACAATTCAGCAATTGCATTCCTTGATAATTACTTAAATGAACTGAAAACTCATGTACATACAAAACCTTCATATGGATGTTTATAGCAGCTTTATTCATAACTGCCAAAACTGTGAAGCAACCAAGATGTTCTTCAGTAGGTGAATGGATAAATAAACTGGTATATCCAGAAAATGGAATATTATTCAATTCTTAAAATAAATGAGCTATCAAGGCCTGAAAAAGCGTAGAGAAAACTGAATATCATTAAGTGAAAAAGCCAATCTGAAAAGGGTGTATCCTATGTGATTGCAACTAAATGTCATATTAGGAAAGGAGAAACAATGGCAACAGTAGAAATACAAAAGGTTTCCAGAATTTAGGGAGAAGAGTGGGATGAATAGGTGAAACACAGAGAGTTTTAGGGCAGTGAGAGTATTTTGCATGATACTATATTGGTGATACATGTCATTACAAGTTTTTCTAATCCCATAGAATGTACAAAATCAAGAGTAAAGCCTAATGTAAACTCTAGACTTTACCTGAGAATGACTTGTCATACAGATTGATCAGTTGTAACAAATAGACCTCTTTAGTGCCAAATGTTACCAATGGGGAAGGCTATATAAGGTCAGGATATAGGATATATGGGAACTCTATCCTTTTTCTTTAACTTTGGTATAACCTAAAAGTGCTCTTAAGAAATTAAAAATATTTAGAAAAAATAAATAAAGACAAATAAAGAAGTTATGTTCTAAAAATTATGCAAGAAAGAAAATTTTAAAACAGCTAACTTTATTTTTGAGATGCTACATTATAACAGGCTCTGTTTTCAACATTTAATGAATATTGTCTCATTATTCCTTTCATGGTCAAGAGATTCAAAGGACTCTTCAAAAGGACTGCAATTATTTTACATTAATTACTAAGATATTTTCCACCACATGGTGATTTAGCATCTCACTTTCCTCCTATATTTTGATTACAACATACATAAGATCTTGTTAATTTTGCAGGTAAGGGAATATGACAAAAAGGCTCATTTATTGTTTAAATGCTTTGGCCCAGAAAGTGACATTCTCTACTACTGGTTATAGTTCATTGGCAAGTACTAGTCACATGGCAACACCTAGAATCAAGGGCGACTGAGAAATATAGTATTTGGCTTTTTAGTGTTTTCCTAGTCACAACTATATATTAAGTAATGGGACGTACATTTTTGTGGATGGTTACTGTAACTACCTCATAGATTCTGGAAAGCTGTCATTCAACCTATATTGCTTTCTTTGCCAGTGTTAGTCTATTCTATCCAAATTGTGGAAGGATGGATCCCACTGTGAGTAGTCCACAGAATACCTGCTAATAGCTCTATCTTTCAAGAAACTTTTGCAGAGCCTAAATTGGGATGAGTCCTCATTAACCCTGAGAGTATTCATAAAGTCCATACAACTCAGAGGGTTCTTCCTTAAGAAAAAAAAAAAAAAAAAAAAAAAAAATATATATATATATATATATATATATATATATATATATATACACAAATTAGTCTTTAAAATGTGAACATGTATATAAAATAGGGAATTATAATTCAATGTCAATTTAAAAAAAAAGCAACCACCACAAACACTATTTTAAATAAGTCAGAGAGAGACGAATATCATATGATTTCTCTCATATGTGGAATTTAAGAAACAAAGCAAATGAACCAAAGGAAAAAAAAGCTGAGACAGAGGCAAACCAAGAAAAAGACGCTTATATAGAGAGAACAAACTGATGGATACCAGAGTGGAAGTGGGTGAGGCAATGGGTGAAATGGGTGATGGGGATTAAGGGGGCACTTGTGATGAGCACAGGGTGTTGTATGGAAGTATCGAATCACTTCATCACACGCTTGAAACTAATATTACATTGTATGTTAACTAACTGGAATTTAAGTGAAAACTTTAAAAAGAAATATTTGACAATATACAGTGCATAGGTATATCAAATCATTACAACGAATAAATAAATAATAGTGTAACATATATCTGTAAGTCTTTCTACCTATAGTTGTTGTTTTCATTCTTATGGTACGTAGGTGGAAATGGAGTGAGAAATAGCTCAAATATAGATGTATTTGGAAGTACAGTTCCTTGATGATAGATTAATTAGAATTGAGAATGACCACTGACAGGGAAGATCAAGGCCAATGGAAAGCACATTGAATTGTCATGCTATTTATGGAGAAGGGAGCCATGGAGAAATACCACAGTTGGTAGTGCTAGTGAAATTAGAATGTAATGAAAATTTTAGTTTGGGAAATTTTAATGTTGAATTGCTTGAAAGATTTCCAGTTGGCACTTAAATATAAGAATCGAGAGCTTTGCAAAGAGGCTAAAGCTAGGGAGAAAATATCACAATTTATTTAAATGTACTCAGTATCCCCATCAACCATTTTTACAAAAAAATGTGTGTAGATCCAATATTTGTTTTCAATTTTGAATGATAGTATTTGGAACATGTCACAGTAACTTATTCTTGTCAAATCAGTTTAGAGTACAATGATGACAATATTGTAATTTTCACCTTTCAGATTCTCAGTCATCTATTATATATACATTCTGGTACCCAAAACCTACATATGCTATAGGATATAATAGAAAGAACTGAAAAATTACTTTTCTTTGCTTTCATTTCCATCATAGAAGAAAAAAATATATACTGGAGCGTCTCGAGCATCTACTTTGAAAACAGATGGCAATTATCCTGTTTAACACTTCATGGAGGATTTAACAATGTTTACAAGATTTTCTAATGTATATATTGCAGTGGATGATATATTATGGAGGGATGCTCTCCATTATTCAAGACTCTTTAAATTCTATTTAAACATATGAACCATAGCCATTTTGTCTTTTTATCAATCCATCCTTCTTAAAATCTTCCTTTCATTACAACAATTATAAACTATAATTAACAGGTTCTCTCTGAGTAAAATTCAGCTGTCCTCTAAAAGATCGGATCATATATTATTTACAATATAAACCACTGGTCATGGAAGCATAATGCATGGTTTTCTATATTCAGGAGATTAGGTAAATATTTGGCATTTCATTAATCAAACCTCTTTATTCCTCTATTCCTTCATAGAAAAACATAACCCATCCAAATTTGAAATTTCTAAGATATTAAAATTGGATATACTATTTACTTTGCTTCTGCAAATCATTCCCAGATATTAAAACCAAATGAATGCAAAGCATGTATACCATCAATCATGATTAAAATCCTTTTGGAAAGTCACCTAAAAAGTCGCCTATTTTAATTGTGTACGGTGAAAATCTCCAGGGCTAACTTATTTGCTTTGGCTCACTTCGGTGACCTTGTAAAGTCACAACTTGGCCAATTTAAACTATTTTTTCAAGAGTTCCCATTCTTACATGTCTCTGGTTTGGGTGGGTCATGAAAACGTTTCTTGTGAAAGACCTGAAAGGTGGTAGTGAAGTTGGAACCATTTAATGGCTCGTCCCCATTGTCACTGATCTAGGGGCTCACTGGGTGGGAATCACACAGTAGCTATGCCTCTATGGCTCTTCCTTTCGTGAGACCATTCTTTGATTTTTCTGACTGTTGGGGCATGTTTGTGTGTGTTTAGTCCCAGAACTAACGACCTTAGCTTCTGAAGGATATCTACACCACAAAGGCCAGAAGCAAAAAACACATGTATTTCACTCTGTCCTGTGGCTTGTGTTGGTATTTATGGGTCCCAGCTTGTTCTTGCTCTCCTCAACTTTGCTGCGTACCTTCCCTATTCAGCTCTGGCACCAAATACGAAAACAACAGCCACACAGAACCTACTTAACAATCCCTGTGCATGGTCAAATTCCTGTAACAAATAACTTTATCATCTATAGAAGAGAACATAATTAACAGCTCTGATTTTAATAAAAACTAGACATCATTCCTAAAATTTAACACTGTTTCTAATTAGTGAGATGATAGAAAATATTTCAATTAATCTAAAAAATCAATTAAATAAGATTCACAAGGACATCTCTTTTATAATGAAATGTTAATCAATAAATCTTGATCTAAGGAGAAGCTCCAACACCAATTTACACACACAGGATGGAGGACAACTTATTACTCAATAAGGGGAGAGGGGATGGAGTCAAAACAATGAGGGAGTGAATGCTACATAAGAATTGGAGCAGAATGTTCTAGGTGAATATAGATGTCATTTCCAGAGCACAGAAAGGAAAGATAATTTCACATGAACCATCCTGTACCACAGAAGAGAATGAGAAAATAGAGTGAAGGGAAATGTAATAATACCTGGAATTCAAAGTCTGATTCATTTTAGCAAAATCCAGGAAATGGATAGGGATGCCAATAAGAAAATAGATCAACTTTGCATCTCATCTCTGAGGTGGTGGGGGAAGAGGGGAAGTAAATATTACTCGGAAATAATGTATTAATGTAAAAAGGTGTAAACATTATTTTTACATACAAAAAATTATAATCAGTAAAACACTATTAGGTCTTCTAAACTACAAGGGGGATAAAATTAATTGAAAATGCAAATATAAAGCAATGAATTTAGCATTTGGAAAGTAAGAAATACAAGGAAATATTAATACAAATTTAGATAATTGTAATAAAGCAAAACGTACATGTTCAAAATTGAAGCAGGTTGATTGAATTTTTCTAAGAAAAGCAAAAGACAATTCAATTGCAGTTGGCAAACAACAAATCCCACCTAGATACATACTGTAAAGAAAATTTACTTCTAAAATTCAATGTCTATTAAGGTCAAAGGTAATAGTATTTTTTTTATTTGAGAGACAGAGCATGAAGGGGGGAGAGGTGCAGAGGGATAGAGAGAGAGAATCTTAAGCAGGCTCTATGCTCAGTGCAGAGCCTGATGCGGGGCTCCATCCCACATCACTGGGATCATGATCTGAACTGAAATCAAGAGTCAGATGTTCAACCAGCTGAGTCACCCAGGTATTTGTAAAAACACATGACAAATGCAAGACAGAAAGGAAGTTGTGGCAATATCAATATTGGTTAAAGAATACTTTAGGGTAAAGAGCATTACATGAAACATGATATTTAATCATGATAAAATAATAATCATAGGGAAATAACAAACTTTTAGGCATTTCCTGAGATATTTAGCGAACAAGATAGTTAACTCAGAAAGTACTTTATACCCCATAAATCTGACTGAAATCTCCCACTCTGCTAACAAATGGTTGTTGGTATATGTCTCCTGGAAAGAGCCTATTTAACTCACAACATTCAGCAGTGTGACCAGCAACAAAGACAGAATGGCAGGGATACAAATGTACAGTAATAGGACGAGCACATTGTAGAAAGAGAAAAAAATTCAAGAATAAGAGGAAAGGAAGACAAAAGCATATTTAAAAAGTATATTTACAAATGTTTACTCTAATATAATTGCTATACTTTAAAGCATACCTCGGGGTACCTGGGTGGCTCAGTTAAACATCTGACTTCAGCTCAGGTCATGATCTTGCAGTTCTTGAGTTCGAGCCTCACATCGGGCTCTGTGCTGACAGCTCGGAACCTGGAGCCTGCTTTAGATTCTGTGTCTCCCTCTCTCTCTGCCCCTCCCCCGCTTGCACTCTGTCTCTCTTTCAAAAGTAAACATTAAGGGGCACCTGGGTGGCTCAGTCGGTTAAGCGTCCGACTTCAGCTCAGGTCACGATCTCGCGGTCCGTGAGTTCGAGCCCCGCGTCAGGCTCTGGGCTGATGGCTCAGAGCCTGGAGCCTGCTTCCGATTCTGTGTCTCCCTCTCTCTCTGCCCCTCCCCTGTTCATGCTCTGTCTCTCTCTGTCCCAAAAATAAATAAACGTTAAAAAAAATTTAAAAAAAAAAGTAAACATTAAATATTAAAAAAAATAATAAAGCACACATTATTTAAATAATCCAGCACTGTTCATTTTTGGTCCTAAACCTCTATTACATGTCTCAGAATTAGGCCATTTAGTCATTAGAAACATCATAAAGCACAGTTTGTCTATTTAATATCCAACCTCTTGTTGACAAGAATCATACCATAAACATATGAGGAAATAAAACCAGTGTCAGTCATATTTAAAGTTGGGTTTAGGGGTGTCTGAGTGGCCCAGTGGTTTAAGTGTCCAATTCTTGATATCTGCTCAGGTCATGATCTCACGGTTTGTTAGTTTGAGCCCTGTATTGGGCTTTGTGTGGACATTGCAGAGTCTTCTTGTGATTCTGTTTCCCTCTCTCTCTCTCCCCCTTCGTTTGCTCTCTATTTCTTTCTCAAAATAAAGAAAAATAAACTTTTAAAAGATTTAAAAAATAAAGTTGGGTTTTAATTTCAACTGATCAGATATGTGCCTTTATATTATATTACATTTTACTGTACTATTTCAGTGCCTTTGTGTTAATATTTTACTTTTTAAAAGTTTTATTTTTTTGTGTCTGATTTTACTACAAGGGTAATAGGTTCTATGTAAGATCTATACTTCTTACATGGTAAACATCTCATTCTTGGAAATCAGTTGTTATGAATTCCACAGATGTTTACTAAAATATTACAACTCTTCTGAATATAATGCATTTTATAGTTATAATAATATTTAACAATGGTATTGGTGGGCCTTATATACATATTTTCCTCAGCTACTTGAAATTATTGATTTCATATAATTTTCAGTGTACATATGTATCAGTGTGTATAAATTCTTTTATGAAATTTAATATGAAATACTACAGCCAAATGAGGTGCTCAGTGAAAAATGTGGAACATAAATTGTGGAGCAGAGAGAGTAAGTTATAAATAGCAACTATGGTCACATGACCATTAGGAAAAACAAGAAATATGGAAACCAAGCACATTTTCTTCTGTACTTTTATGTCCATATTTGTATGGACTAGCCAGTTTCCCCCTTCCCTCTTCCTGGATATGTTAAACCTATTATTCAAGATTAATATAATAGTGCATTGAAATGTGATAGGAACTTAGCTAGGGTAACATTAATTATGGCAGACAAATGGATGAAGTTTTATGAGATTTATATACTCTCTTTAAAGGGAGAGCATAACTTGTTTTCTATCGTCGAAGAGACAGTTGAACTGTGTGCAGTGGGTGTTCTGTAGTGCTGTTGCTTCAGAGGCTTACACACAGCATCAAGGGTTTGTAGAGACTCGGCATGGACTGGGTTGCATAGTATAACCACTATGCAGTTGCATACATCACAAATGGAAACCTGGAGATTTGCTCAGGAGTCTTGTTTGGGACACTTGCTCCATTTCTCCATATGGATTACACTCAAAAAGTTCTCAATAGAATTGAAAGAAGAGGAGAAAACTTTTTCCATAGGAGGAAGTTGCATGAGCGAAAGAAATCTTTTGAAATCCACAGCATTGCTATACTAGACAGCTAAAACACAATTCAATCGCTGACATTTACTTTAGATTCTAAGAAACTTGCTGAAAAAATCTCTTGGGTAGCAGCTTCTAATAACATTGCTGAGATTCACCATGGCTTCCAAACAATCTCCTGTGAATCACCCATTTCTGACAAGTTTTTATGATTTTAAGTTCTGCTTGACTTGCCAACAGTTTTGTTACCTTTAATTCCTCATGATAAATCTCTTTCTAGGTTATACCAAGAGCATCTTCTGTTTTTCTGACCATATCCTCACCGATTAAATGACTTATCCAGATTATATTTTAAAGCATTATCTTTAAATGAATTTAGTTTATTTTTTTGAAATATATATCAAAGAAATACGAATTGAAGCACAACAAGATAGCATTACAGCTTGAGTTTGGCATGACTAAGTGTTGGGGAGTATTCTAAAGAAAGAAAATCTCATAGATTGATTATTAGAGCACAAGCTGATAAAAATACATTGGAAAACTTGTAGTCATTATCTAGGAAATTTGAAAAGATGCACAATTATGACCTAGCAGCTTTATTCCTGATTGACTACACTAGAAAAATGCCTACACCTATTCACTTCAGACATGTGCAAGACAGTTCATAGTAGCATTTTCCATTGTATTGAACAACTACATGCAATCAAAATATCTACCAGAAAAAGGATGATATGCAAATAACTGTGGTATATTAAAACATAAACCATACAATAATGAAAATAATGAACTATAGATACCAGTAAAAAGAAGGGTGAAAAATATACCTAATATTAAGCAAAATATGCAAGACACAAAGAAACACTGACATCATGAGTATATTTATATAAATTTTTATAATACAAAAAGAAATGCTCTGCTTTTATAGGGGTCAAAAGTGTAAAATACATAAAAGAAATGACAATCATAAATCTTTAATAATAGTTGCTTTAAGGATGGAGGGATAGGGGCACCTGGGGCGCTTAGTCAGTTAAGACTTCGGTTGAGGTAATGATCTCACAGTTCATGAGTTCGAGCCCCGCGTCAGGTTCTGTGCTGACAGGTCAGAGCCTGTTTCAGATTCTGTGTCTCCCTCTCTCTCTATCCCTCCTCTGCTCAAGCTCTGTCTCTCTCCCTCTCTCTCTCTTTGTCTCAAAAGTAAATAAACATCAAAAAAATTTTTTTAAAGAATGGAGGGAGAAAGTTTTAATCAGTAAAGGTAAAAGTAGCTTTTGAGTTTATGTAAATATGCTGTCCCTTGGCATACGTGCAATTACATTGGTTTGTGATTTGTGTTTGTGTGTGTTTGTTGTGTTATTTGTGTTACATGTGCATGCATGTATGTTTCTGGCAGTCTTCTGTCCATACAAAATATTATACTATTAAGAAAAATTCCCGGGGCGCCTGGGTGGCTCAGTTAAGTGTCCGACTTCGGCTCAGGTCATGATCTCACTGTCTGGGAGTTCGAGCCCCGCGTCAGGCTCTGTGCTCAGAGCCTGGAGCCTGCTTTACAGTCTGTGTCTCCCTCTCTCTCTGACCCTCCCCCATTCATGCTCTGTCTCTCTCTGTCTCAAAAATAAATAAACGTTAAAAAAAAATTAAGAAAAATTCCCTATTAAAACATCAGACATGTACAAGACAGTTCAAAGTACTATTTTCCATTGTATTGAAAAACTACAGGCAATCAAAATATCTACCAGAAAAACTCAGAACAAAGAAATGGACAAAACAAACAATTAAAAAAAAAAAAAACATCTGAATGAAAAACTATGTATATAACCACAAAACAGCCGCATCCAAGATTAGCAAAATAGCTCAGCCAGCTGGAGGTTACTTTCTATAACCTTAAAGCCATGATAAGTTTTCACTGATTATGATTCCATGACTCAATTCTCAGAATATATTTATTCTCAAAATGTGATAATGTAAAAATTTTACGAAATGACTTAATCAGATATACAATAATATCACTTACTCATTTTGAAAATTGTTTGTGATTTTTTAAAGCTAAAATTACACTTGCGATTCTTACCATTTTAATATATTTACATATGGAAGGTATAAAATAATCATATCAAATCTCAATTTGTGGAATTCTGCATTCAGAGAATATTCATTCTTGTGTAACAGGCTTGCTAGGTTATGTATAGGCAGGGAGCTACACGATTTGATCGGGCTAAGAAAAATATTTTCTTAAATCATAGAAGCTCATCATACTCATATTAGGAAAACTTGATTTCAATCTATAGTCATCAAAAGTGTATTTATTTTGTAACTTGCATTATAATGAAATGCTGCTGTCTTTAGTGAGAATGAGATTTTAATTACAAACTTACTCTCTCTCCCTCTCTTAATCTTTCTCACTCTCTCCCTAAATATAGTTGGAATGCTGGCTAATAAAACTCTCATAAGATCACTTCAAAAAAATAAAAAAGAAAATGCAAAGGAACATATCAGTGTCATACCTATACTCTGTTTTGTAATGGAGACTGAATTGCTTTAAGGTTTAAATGTATTGTTTTATCTTAGTCGAATCATCTACAAAAATAATCTTTAATGTTCTTCTGGATTTAAAAAAAAAAAAACTAAATATAATTGATTTACTTTTGCTCTAAATAAAATCAAAAGTAATTGAAGGCTTTTGAGCAGAGCAGTGACAAAATCTAACTTACGCATTGTGATGTGTTAAAACTGGAACACACAAAATCCATATATATTGGATCTATCTATTCTTAGTTCAACTAAAACTTCACCCTATGGAGGATATAATTAAAAGACAATAGAAATCAATAGCAAGAATTACTTACATTTTCCTATAGAAATGCAAATTACCAAAATGCAAAATTAACAAAAATATTAGGAAATTGAGCTGGCAGTTTTAAGTAGTTATAACAGAAACATGTTTACCAACCTTCAGCTAGATAACCAACAAAGTAATGAATCAACACTGAATGACAGTATTTGCCAATTACATTGTGTAAATACTAACATATAGACATCACTCTAACACAGAGTTAGGAAGAAATATGCACATGATTATATAGCCTTTCTACTCTATATGTGCAATAGATACAAATAACCTCAAGGACATAATAAGAGTAAAATTTAGTAAAATAGGAGAGTTTATGTTTTGAGTATTTGTTATTATATTTGTCTTGATGTTTATTTATTTTTGAGAGAGAGAGCATAAGCAGGGAAGGGGCAGAGAGAAAGGGAGACACAGAATCTGAAGCAGGTTCCAGGCTCTGAGCTGTCAGCACAGAGCCCGATGTGGGGCTCCAACTCATGAACTATAAGATCATGATCTGAGCTGAAGTCAGAGGCTTAACCGACTGAGACACCCAGGCACCCCTCATTACATTTGTTTTCACATATTTTATATATTTTTATATAATTCAGTTCATATAATTTTACTTCGAAAAACATTTGTATTTAACAGCCAGTACAAAAAATTACTGAGTATATAACAGTAGGCTCTTGTAAGACAACACAAGTCAGCTCCTGTATACTGCTACGTTCATTCATGTTATCTATGCACACATTTTTCTATCCATTCATGTATGTCTTTGTTCAAGCAAACACCTAACAGCAGGGGAGGCCCTACTTTATACCCAGCCTTTAAAGACATCCCTGTACCTTTTGTAGAGAATCCCAAATTTGTATTGCATCATGCAGAGAAGCATGTTCATGTTATGTGGGTTTTTTTGAATGGAGTCAGAGAAATTCTTTATAAAACACTGTCTACAAAGAAGTGTTACTATATCATATATTGATGCTTAAAACATACAATTGGAGTTTATATTGTAAATGAGCTTTTAATGTCCCATCATACATTCAACCACCACCTAAAAAATAAAAATATAATAAATATTACAAAAATAAATATTCCTCTAAAAAGGAAATGAAATCCTCTTCTAACTTGGCATAAAAGACTAATTGGTTGAGAATCTAACAATAGGTTTCCTTTTTTAAAATTCTTTCATGTTTCTTTATTTTTGAAGGAGACAGATACAGAGCGTGAGCAGGGAGGGACGGACAGAGAGAGAGACACACACACACACAGAATCTGAAGCAGGGGGCTGGAACCCATGAATCACGAGATCATGACCTGAGCCAAGTTGGCCACTTAACCGACTGAGCCACCCAGGCACCCCTAAAATTGGGTTTCCTTTTATATTGCTTTGGGTAATTCTTTAAAAAATAACCATTAGGGAAGAATTCATCTCTGAGAAAGTTGAGAGTTCTGCTCTCAAATGGGAGGGGAAAAAAGTGCATATTTTCACTGACCTCAGAAAGTGAGATAGTACGTTTCTCGCTGCTATTACATGAAGATATTTTTAAGTCAGTATGAATGAGTAAATCCACAAAATAAAACCTGGTTTTCCCAGTATGAATACCACCAACTCCCTCATCTGTTTTGATTTTGTGAAGTAAGTTTGAAACAGTTAAAAAGCAGTAGAGGAGGGGAGTTCACTTGCATTTACTTTAGTAAAATGCCCCCTGATTAAGCTAGTCATTTTAGTGTGTCTTCTTTGGTAGAAGTATGACCTCGGGCAATAGAGTCTACATTGGTAGTAGAAAAACTATTACAGATAAAGTTTTTAGTTTTTTGCATGATAATAAGAATGTTTTAATGAAAAGACATATGGAACACTGTGTGATTTAGTATTTTAGAAAATATTTTGAAGGTTTTAGAAATTATATATCTTCTTGCCATGTGTCCTTTTGTTATCATTAAGAGAACTAATTTATTTTAATAAAACTAAGCTAAGCCTCCTCAGATATGATGGTATTTTAGCCCCAAGTGTATCTTCCATATTTGATTTGTTAAATTCTTATTACAGTGAGAACAAGACTTATTACTGAAGCTAAATTGTTGTTTATAAAAAACTGTAGGGCTGGAATTGGAAAACAAATAACTCAGAATTGCAAGACGTTTTATAAGGTACATTGCCATTTAACCTGATATTTATGAAATAAAAAATGGACTTCTGTAGGAAATACAAAATGTCTATACAATGGTATTTACATGTCCTGCAAAAAGTGTGCCACAGTTTTCAAAACACAGGTCAAACTTCTTAGAGTGACAAATAAAAGCCTGTGATACAGTCACCTCAAAGCCTTCTCTGTCATTTTCTCTGTTTTTACTCCTGTTATACTGAATCACTGGAAGAATACTTTATCGAAATCATCAGTTAATTTGTAAACATTGTTCCCAGTTTTTGGAACACTGTTATTCTTCTAAATTTGGCTTCCCAACTCCCAATGTTACTTCAAGAGCATTTTTAATTCAATTTATCCTGGGAGAATTCACTTATTTATCTTCCCAGGATGAAATTTGTAACAATTTCTGTGCTCCTATAGATCCCTCTGTATAGTGCTACTGGATTACTAACATATTTTACTGTGACAATTATTTTATTGTATCTAATTCTCACTATACTCCTTTTCAGCAGGGACAGGTTTTTTGTCTGTTTGGTTGTTTTCCCCTGCAGCCCCTCAATGATAGTATGTAGTAAATTTCCTATAAATCTTTATTGGGTGAACAAATATATTTTCTTCCATAATAATAATTCAATAGAAAGAACATAGCATGAATTTTATAACTATTCTTTACCAGTCAAGGAAAAATGGGGCACCTGGGTGGCTCAGTCTGTTTTGCGTCCTACTTTGACTCAGGTCATGATCTCACAGTTCATGAGTTTGAGCACCATGTTGGGTTTGTGCTGACAACCCAGAGCCTGGAGCCTGCTTCCGATTCTGCGTGTCCCTCTTTCTCTGCCTCTCCCCCACTCTCTCTCTCTCTCTCTCTTTCTCTCTCAAAATTAAACAAACATTAAAAAAAGAAAAAAATCTTCACATATTTATCTACTTTTATCCACCTGCCAGTGATATCTCTAGCATTTTAATTTATAACAGATACTGCAGATATTATTTTAATGTCTCATAGCCATGCCACTCAATATATAACATAATTCTTTATTTTATTTTATTTTTTATTTTAAAATTTTTTTAAATGTTTATTTATTTTTGAGAGAGAGAGAGAGAGACAGAGAGACAGAGTGTGAGCGGGGGACGGGCAGAGAGGGAGGGAGACACAGAGTCCAAAGCAGGCTCCAGGCTCTGAGCTGTCAGCACAGAGCCCTATGTGGGGCTCAAACCCACAGACTATGAGATCATGACCTCAGCCGAAGTCGAACGCTCAACCGACTGAGCCACCCAGGTGCCCCTTTATTTTATTTTGTTTGTTTGTTTATTTGTTTATTTTGAGAGGGAGAGAGAAAGTGTTTACGATCAGGGCAGAGAGAAAGGTAGAGAGAGAATCCCAAGCACTGGCAGCGTGGAGCCCGGAATGGAGCTCAATCTCACCAACCCTGAGATCATGACCTGAGCTGAAATCAAGGGATATGACATTCAACCAACTGAGTCACCCAGGGGCCCCAATATATGACTTAAGTCTTGACTGACATTTCCAAAAGAAATTTTCTAGTTATTTTTTACAAGTTTCAACTCCATTGTTTTAAGTCACCTAAAAATGAATTAATGCAAGTAACACAGAGTCAAAATAAATTGTCATTTATTTTGTTTCTTTCTCTTATCGTAAAACATTTTTCTTTTTCATATTAGAAATAAAAAAAAGTTGTATATACTCTCATTTAAATTAAAATTTATTTTCCTATTTGAGAATATGTAGTGATAATAGTTAGATATGTACCTAAAGATGAAGTAATTGCCTGAAGATGTTCTTGACTTGTTTCTTTGATTATATGAGAGAACCCATGCATATATACATTCCAAGTTCTTTGGAAGCAGATGTAGTCACTTTGGGAGTTAGTTATAATCCTTTGTTTCTCCAGCCCTTTAATTTTGTGAGATTAATCAACAGCTGAGATTATATATATATTATCTATACACACACACACACACACACACACACACACACACACATATATATGTATATAATCTGTTCTTCTCTTCACATAGACATTCTTTCTATATATATGCATCATTTTGTTTATCATGATAGGAAAACAGGAAATACATACATAACTGCCAAGCAAAGCCCCCATTCCTAACAAAGTATCTTATATATGGTAGGCAATCCGGACTTATTTGATGAATGAATATTTGAATGAAGCCATGCTCAGTCTTTTCTACTTAGTATCACTGACTTTTATTTTTGAAACAACAAATAAAACATTATGTGTTAAATATGTGCATAGAATATATAATTCCACTAATTTACATAATTGCAGCTGAATAAAGATTTCTTATCGAGCAGTTTACCAATTAAGATGTAATTCCATTTCATATTCAGAATATTTGAAGAAAACATTAAGGGTATACATATGTATTATTTAATATATTTAAATTTTACAATAATATATATTCACCTTTTTAAAAACTATTATTACTAAGTTTAGTAATGACATCAAAGTGTTAATGCATTTTAAAATCCTTCAGAAAATGGGGGTGCCTGGATGGCTCAGTAGGTTAAGCATCTGACTTCAGCTCAGGTCATGATCTCACAGTTTGTGGGTTCAAGCCCCGTGTTGGGCTCTGTGATGATAGCTAAGACCCTGGAGCCTGCTTCAGATTCTGTCTCTCCCTCTCTCTGCCCCTTCCTCACTCATGCTCTGTCTCTATCTCTCAAAAATAAACAAACTTTAAAAATTTAAAAATAAATAAAAAATTTAAAAAATAAATACATAAGATCCTTCAGAAAATGCAAAATTGTTCCAAATGACAAGCTTAATAGATAAGAATGTGAAGAAAATTTCCCCAAAATTTTCAAATAAGATAGATAAATAAATAAATAAATAAAACAAAAGTGAAATCTTCAAAAGTCCATTAAAATGATAAACATTTTAGAAACAAGATTAGTTTAAAATGTAGAAAGTCAAAAATGTACTTTAAAAGGAAAATAGCATCAGTTTGAAAGCACTAGGTACAGATTTAAAAAAGCAGTGCAAAAATGCAATTCCCACTTTGTCTCTGGTTCCTT
Source organism: Panthera leo (assembly GCF_018350215.1). Lineage (NCBI taxonomy): Eukaryota > Metazoa > Chordata > Mammalia > Carnivora > Felidae > Panthera > Panthera leo. The sequence goes on along the minus strand of NC_056682.1, from coordinate 153,270,671 downwards.
TTCCTGTGTCTCTTAGTCAGAAAAAAATAATAAATGAATGAATGAATAAATAAATAAATAAATAGTAGAATGGCTTTTCACATGAATGCAAAACTATAATTTTCATAAATGGAGATCATAGAGGTAGAATGTTGACTAGAGGTTAAATTTCAGGAACTCATAAGAATGTCAACGGTTAGAATTATATTATTATCTTACCACTTTCATCTAAGGAACAGAATATTTTATGTAATTATTGCATTTGTGTCTTAAGAAATACCTTGCTCCAGTCAAGATCCCAAATTAATTTATCTTACCCAATTGATTTCTAAAAATAATATTTTATTTGAAGCATACCAAATTTTAAAAAGCTTAATAAACACGTCTATTATTTATGGTCTAGCTCTTCTGTTAACACAGGTGATAAAATGTGAGTTAAAAGTCTTCAGTTATGGAATGAGTACGTCACTGGAATAAAAAGCAGGGCATAAGGAATATAGTCAATGATATTGTAATAGTGATATAATGAGACAGACGGTACCTATGTTTGTGGTGAAGATAACATACTGTATAAAGTTGTCAAATCACTAAGTTGCACACCTGAAATTAATGTAATATTTTGTGTCAATGATACTCAAATAAATAAATAAATGGTCACAGAGAGGAAATTACATCATAGGGAATGTAGTCAATAATATTTGAATAATGAGGCATGGTAAAAGATGGTAACTGTACTTATGGGTGTAGCAAGCAATGCATAACACATGGAATTGTCAAATCACTCTGCTGTGTGTCTGAAACTAATATAACTTTGTATGTCAACTATACTTCAATAATAAATTAAAAAAAAAAAATTTTCTACACTCCAAGCCATTACAGGTCAATTGGGAATAAAGGCATCAAAATGTGGTCTAGATTATGAAATGATAGTGGTATGTGTAAGTTGCTATTGGAACAGAGAAATTGGCTCAAGCAGCATGATAGTCATTTCCCTTGTCTCATATAACAAGATGGACTTTTTTCTTTCCATTTTTCTATATTGAATATGTTGAATTTGAAATAGCACAACATAGTAAATGAACCGGAATTTTATAATGTCTGCTATTAGAATTTTAATTAATAGGTCATCTGGTCTTAAAAATTTAATAATCCAAACATAACTAAAAAAATAAACCTATCATATATTGCATTTTGTCAGTGTTTATAAACCAACCAATGTGAATAAGCAAAGGTTACACAGTAGGTAATTTCTGACTTGGTTCTTTAATGATAATTTAAGAGGAAAAGGAAGTGATGTGTGAGAAATTAGAAGTTTGGATTTTGGATGGTAAAAGGTGAGCCTTTAATTGTCCAAAGTGAAGAATGAGAACATAGGCAGAGGCCAGCTATAACAGACTCTCCATAAATCACGTTTAGAAACAGAGGAAGATCACTGGATGCATAGTAAGTTAAATAGTATGCTTAATTTTATAATGAGGTAGATCAATTTGTTCGAAGAGAGAAAGTGGGTTTTAGTGGATAGAAGAAGAAGGAGATATTGAAACCACTTACGGATTATTTTAATAATATGTACAAGCTATGGCAAGAGTCTATTTGTGGTTGAGAATGGGCATACAGAGGAGGGGTATATGTTAAGGTGTGACTGAGATAGTTATATTTTCAAGCAAAAAATTTATTTCCCCCTTGTATAGTGTAAACTTGTTTGGTTAAATGGTTCGCCATGGGCTACATTTTTTGCAGCTCACTGGACCCGTGTAGAACCTGAGAACAGTGAAATGCAAATGGAAGTTATTTTAGCATTTTCCTGGCTGCTAGATGAATATAGGAGATTTCAGGAGCCAACAGTTTCATAAGAAATCGAGTTGGAAAATGACTGAAGATCTGAATCAGCATGTTTGGTGTTATTGGTTAAGCAGGTGTTTTTGATTGTACAGTTTTCTTTTTATTTTTACATAAAATAGCCTATTCTAAATAATACAAAGGGTAAAATCATGAGAACTTGAGGACTGATTAGATATGGATGTGTGTGTGTGTGTGTGTGTGTGTGTGTGTGAGAGAGAGAGACAGAGGGAGAGAGAGAGAGAGAGAGAGAGAGAGAGAGAGAGAGAGAAAGGAGGTATTAGGGATTAGGCTAAATTGGGGAAAAATCCTTATTCTTTCTGTGGCCAGGGTTGGTTATTTAAAAATCAATATAGAATGAATAAAGGTATTTTCTTTCATCTGTAAATTTTGGATATAATTCTTTCAAATATAATATTAAGGTTTGTTTAGTTTTATTATATTGCTTGAAGAAGATTCATATTAAGTCCAAAATTATTACTGTAAAAGATCTGATATTTTATGTTTCCTTTTTTTTTTAATTTGAGAGAGAGAGAGAGAGCACACATGTGAGCTAGGTAGAGGGAAAGAGGGAGAGGCGTATCTTAAGCAGGTTCCATGTAAAGTGTGGACCCCTATGCGGGGCTCAATTCCATGACCCTGGAATCATGACCTAGCTGAAAGCAAGAGTCAAACACTCAACCAACTGAGCCATGCAGGCACCCCTATTTTACCTTTCTTTAGGGGCACCTAGTTGGCTCAGTTGTTAAGCATCTAATTCTTGATTTCAGTTCAGGTCATGATCTTACAGTTGGTGGGACTGAGCCCCACATCAGGCTCCACCTTAACAGTGTAGAGATTACTTGGGATTCTCTGTCTCCCTATCTCTCTGTCCCTCCCTTCCTTCCTCCCTCCCTCTTTCTCTCTTTCAAAATAAATAAATAAAACATTTTTTTAAAAAGCTAACAAGTTAGTCTGCCCCAGTTTTATGTACGTATACTCATAGAAAACACTAGAACCTGAGTCAGAGACACAGATAGTTTACTACTCATAGGAAAGGTAACAGCCAGATAGTTAGTACTGGTTCCTTCATTGCCCATCCCCATAGTCAAACATGACAAGGTCAGATGTTTACCTGCACATGCAGTGGGTTTGCATCACAGGAGAAGGACCATAAACTAAGGGGTCCTAAATTTTTATGAACTGCTGGCTGATTTGCTCCAACCCTGTCCAGGGAAAGCAATTACTCATTACTCTGGAATGTAAGCAGCTGTCCCTAGGACAGGATGGAGAACGCTTTATCTTTATTAGCCTTGGGATATTTCTGCGCTCTGTCTCTGTTGAAGAACACTTTCTTTAACTGCCAAAGCATGTGTGCTGTTCACACGTATGTCCTTTTCTCAGAAGGCCCAGATGGTGCATAAACATGAAAAATACAGGGAAAATTGTCTTCAACACATTCCTATATATATAGAATATAGATATAGGTTGATATAAATATATATGAATATAGAAATACATTAATTAGTTGATTCTCACCATTGATGGATACCACATTTGCAAACTCACCTACTCACTAAAATTTATTTGTAACCCCCAAATCAATAATCAATACCAGCTGCACTCCCATTGGCCAAAACTGTGACAACGTAAACATCAATGAAGACAATAGTAATAAAATGTTATAACCTGTTGAATAAACTAGCAATTTACGTGTCCCTACTGATATAAATAAGCTAAATTAAGATATGAATAAATGGGGAGGCTAGAGAGGTATTCTGTATGGAATAAGGCCAACTGATCATTTTGAAGGAATGAATGAATTAGAAAATTACCTTGCCACCATGATACTTTATTTAATTCAGGCGAGAAATAGCAATAGTTGCTAATAATAAGATATAATATTTTGATGAGGAATGATAATTACATAGCCTCAAAGTATAGTTCCATAAAATATTATTAAGGCCAAAAGTAAAAAAGAATAACTCTACAGCGGAAAAATAGAACCTTGTTCAAGTGACCAGTTAATACTACAAGTAGTGGGACAAACTTGTCCTAGATACACTTCATGGGATGCAGTGAGAAGAGCAGAATATTCTTCTGTGATATTCTTGCCAAGACTGCATAACCTGAATCTAACTAATCATATAAAAATATCAGATACACCAAATGGAGGGATAAGTTATAAACTACCTGGCTTGTAATCGTTAAAAGTGTCAAGGACACAGACGTCAGAGAAAGGCTAGGAACATGTTCCATATTGAAGGTGATTTAGATGAACTATGAAATGAAATGAGTGATCTTGGCCTTTTGCTGTTAAGGACACTATTGAGATAACTGTCACAACTTGCATGGGGACTGAGACTTACATGTATTAATGTATCATTGTTGATTTTCTGATTCTTATGGTTACCCTATGGTAATATGGGAACATGTAGTTATTTGTAGTCAATATATACTACATATAGTATTATTGCTGGGTGTCCATTAAATTAAATAAGTTAGAGTATTTCAAAATATATTGTTTTATGTTTAGCATTATACCATTTTGCATAATGATTTCTAAAACTTTAAACAATGGATGCTTTGCAAATTAATATTTCCCTTATCATTTTTATTATTTTGAAATTTCATAGTTAAGGCTGAGACAATTTGCTTTACTACACCACTTTTAATATTTTTAACACAACGATAATATGTATCAATGTACAATTTAGTCAGCTAGAGGAAAATTGCTTTTAAGCAATTCTAAGGAGGTTATAATTTGTCTTGTATGACTGCATTTTCAAAAACAACTACTGTGCAGAGCAAAGAGGCTTTCATATATGATTACTTGTGGGTTCCCAGTGAACCAAGGAAGAGTCACAAAAAGCAGGCACCTGAAGCTGATAATGCTGATTGAACAACTTTAGTGCATTCCCTGGATTTTCTGAAAATCTGTTTCATGTGTGGATTTTTGCATTTGAGGCCATTTAAAAGCAATAAATGTGTTTCTTTTTATATTTGGAATCAATTCTGCTAAGCGTCAGTGTTCTATCTATATCCACCTCCTGTACTCCATTTCCTAAATAACCTCCCTATTCATTAGCAATGCTTTGCAAATGCTGAAGCCAATGAAGTGCACTCATATAATTTGTGTTCAAATGGTAAAAATGACCTCAAAGGTACAGAGTTATTTTGTGGTTCTTCCACCTTTGAAGTCATTATTGCTTAATTTTTCACTGCTGCCTGAATGCCACAGAAACATTAGTAGTGGATTCATGAATTACTAATGCGGTGCTTGGAGGTGAGATGTAAAGACCTCATCAAACTCTGAGTATTTGCATATACATTGCAGATAATTAAGTGGCTGATAGGCAATATCCCCCCTCCTTGCTCTTGGGATATTCAAAGATGACAAGATGTTTAATATAATATGTTTCTTAGCATTAACCCTACTTTAAGGATATCCAGGTGCACATATTTCAGGGTGTATGGGACTTCATTTCCAATGCTGTTGCTTTGTGGATTACATTAAAGGTAACATAAAATACTCACATTTTATAGAAGACATATGAGCTGTCAGCATAAATGTAATTCTTAGTTTTGCTTTGCTTTAGTAAGTTTAACAAAAGTCATTTTTGATCAATATGAGTTGATAACATTTGCTTAAGAATTAGCTAGAACACACACACCATCCACAATATTTATTTTATAAAATAATTAGCAATCTGTGAAAATAAAATATAACAAGCAGGTGGTAACACTATTTTTTTTCTAAAACTGGCACGTGTCTTTTCTTAATTAGATAAGTTTGCTTGCTGTAGGTCATTTGCTTTAATCTTTGAAAACAGTAATGTTGAAAATTCATTTTAATGTTTCAAAATTTACAACGTATTTGCAAATGCATTATCTCATTTGATACAACAAATCTGTAAGCTTAATAACTGAAGACTAGATTTTCAGCTACAAAACAAGATTATTTAGAATCAAATGGGACAAGAAGGATTTATCTTTGTTTCTAATTTCCATATATTAAACATGCTTTATACAATTCCAGCTCAAAAATTAAGTCATGTATGGTATCTGAAATAACAGATAATAATTATTTTCCTATACTTGATCCTACTTTAAATAATTGCATGTCTGTAGATAGCGAAAATACTTCCTTTATGATAAATAAAAAGATGGCAATGGAGACTTGCTCTATAGCTTTTTCATTTTGTAACAATTCCAGTTATTGTTTGTTAAGTCTCTTCTGAAATGTCAGATTTATATTCGACAGATGTTTACAGAGCTGTTATTTAAAATTAGCTGTAGAGAATGCAAACACCGTCTGAAAGTACTTTTTTTCTATTTTATTAGAAGTCTCCTTTGGAAAACACAATAACTTAAAGATATGTGAGAAGGAGGGCTTTAGGACCTTATAGAAAACTACATTTTTAAGGCTTGTGGAAGCATAGAATTACATGTATTTTTCATGCTTTTCTACAGCATGCCATGAATCTCATGATCTCAATGAAAATTTTAGGAGGGATTGTGGCAAAAATACTATCCTTGAAAGTTAATAACTAGGGTTGGAATAAAGCTTCATGATGAATAAGACATGATGTACAACCTGAACAAAGACAGAAATACGTATTACGTTGCAACATTTCTAGCACAAGTAGAATGAAAGCTATTGTCATAGTACTCAGTAGGGTAGTGTTTCAACACTTACATTTATAACTTGCTGTTTTCCTAACGATAAGGCTGAATTATTCATACTGCAACCTAAACCTATACCCTTTCCCAGTGGATTGAAATCAAAATAGATAAAAGCAAAACCAATCGAATATACATATACCACCATTAACACCACCGGCAATATCAACACCATCTATAAAACATAAAAGTATGCTTCTTTTTTTACAGTAATCATATTTAAAACAGGAACTTTTACTTTGTTTTCTTCTGCTGGATTTGAATGCTTTAATTTTTTAACGTTTATTTATTTTAGGGGGGGATGGGGACAGAGAGAGAGAGAGAGAGAGAGAGAGAGAATCTGAAGGAGGCTCAAGGCTCTGAGCTGTCAGCACAGAGCCTGATGAGGGGCTCAAACTTATGAACTGCAAGATTATGACCTCAGCCGAAGTCAGGCACTTAAATGATTGAGCCACCCAGGTGCCCTGGATTTGAATGCTTTAAATGTTGGAGGAATTTACTCAGTTGGGCTGGGAATATACTTTGCCTCTATGACATACTTGTTATCCCACCTTTTCCCATAACGAGTGAAGAAGCATATGGCCAATGATATGCCATTTAAAAGAATCCAGACCAGAGTTTGAGTCAGGTGCTGGTGACAAAAAAAGGGGAAGGTAGCAAGTGGAGTCACAGAAAGTTCTCTCCAAGTCTGAGACTGGTATGGGTGACTGTGGAGAAAAGATATATGGGTAAGTACCTGACAGAAGAGAGGAAGTGGTGCAGGAGACAATAGTGCTTGAAGAAAAGTCAAGTTCCTGGCACAGAAAAGCCAATAATACAAATCGTAGGGTATAGTTCACAGTGATGTGGAAGTGATTTTTTTTTTCCTTTTTGGCAAGATTTGGACATTAAATCTAGAAGCTTAGCCTTGAGTGTGGTTCATCAGTCCCACCTGTGATATTTTGAGCTGTCCAAAGTTCATATCTCAAAATAAAGACAAAAGCATATTCTTATCATCTTTGAACACAGAATCAAATTATGAAGTTTAGTTTTGATTCATTTTTTTTCTCCTGTAAATTTTGTTAGTTTTCTCTATACTTTATTTCATATAAACGGTTCAAATTATCTCTAAAGATAACCAAGAGATAGTGACTTCTTATGTTAATTTGGTAGCTTCTATATCATAATAGAGTATTATCTAAACTCTGAGGTCCCGCAATTGAATATAAGAAAAAGTGGAATTAAAGCAAAACAAAAAAGACCATACTAAGATTTTTAAAAATCATATGAACTCTCCACAGGCTATTTTTCTGTACTGTAATTCCTCAATCTTGAAAATTTATTTTAAGATAATCAAGGAATTAATTTAAACTTGAAGGAAAATACTTGTGTCTTTTGCTGCATACACAGGAATAACGATTTTTGTTTGTCTTCTGGGCTTACCAAAGGGAGAAATCTTTTGAGTGCCCTTTTTCCTTTGTCACTTTAACACTTTCCACCAGGTCAGAAGATCACGGTGTCCCTTGTCATCTTGTGATCGTCATGTATTTTTCAAGTTGCCAAAACCAATAAGAAAATAGTGATCACTTCACAGTGCTGACAACCTTGAATGACATGTGTTTCATAGCCATTAAATATCAATTTGGAAAGAAATTGCTATGACAAGATATTTTTGACAGTTAGTCCTTGACAACCACTGGTTGCTATCTTTAAAGTACTAAGTTCATAGATTTTAGGTATCTTCCCCACTGTCACATAACTGATAAGGAGGTATGGGAGCAGAAAGACATTGTGTTCTCACAAGAATATGAATGGCTATGAGTGGAAGGTATGTTAATAAGGAGCTGAAACCTGACACCATGTCACTAGGTACTTACATATTAATATACTTGTCTATATATAGAAAAACATTATACTAATTTTTGCCTGACGCCTATCTACTCACCTAGCAACCTATCCACCCATCTTTATCAGTGCTTTGCAGTTTTGACTTGGAATATTACTACCTGATACAGTGACTTCATATGATGACATTTTCTTAAATTCATTTGGACCAATTCATATTAATATTCCATTATAGATATCATCCTCTTTGAATACTGGAAACTCTCCTATCTCCTCATATGAGAAGGAGAAATACTGTGTCATGAATTCTGAATTCTTTAATTTGGAAGAATAGTTCCAGGAAGAGTAAAAGCTAAAAAAAAAACCTTCTGGGACATGAGGTAAAATTTGTTCTATCATTATTATCTCCCCACCCTACAATATGTCATTACTTTGTGCTACTCTCATTTCATCATCTGTAATAGAATACTCAGGAGACATTGACATTTTTTATCTGTCCCTCTACCAGCCAAGGAGAGGCTTTTCAGTATAGCCCAGAAAACTAATCATATCTTGCTGCTACATATACCATACCATAAACCAGACAACAGGTTAACATGAACTTCTTCACTAGTTCTCAAAATTGAGTTAAGCTTAATCTCAACAAATCTGTGATATCACTGGTAGAGTTCTGCTTCTCTGCATACACTTTAATGAAAAAAAAAATGTCATCAGAACCAATTCCAAGGAACAAAAACTTAAAAATTGGCTTTCTGTATTAATTGAGTTAGACTTGTCTTAATGGCCCTATGTCAAGTGCTTTCTGTGGCCTCAATATTTCAGCCAAAATCACAAACTGTAGACTTACAGCATGCCTTATTCAATGCCATGAAATTCTAAAGAATGTTGCTTCTGAACAAAGAACTCATTTCACAACAAATTAAATGCATCTATCAACTCATGCTAATAGAACTAGTTAGTTGTAACAAGTTCCCCATCACTCTGAAGCAGCCTAACAGACCTATAGAATGATTTTTAAAAGATTTATTTACAGTGGCAGTTAAATTATTCTAAATCATTAAAACAATTAGTGTCACAATTCCATCATTTACATGAGAATTACAGTATATTTATGGAAAACACAAATGACCAAACAAACCAAAATGATTGTTTTGAGAAAGAACTAAACTGAAGGATTAAAATGATAACTTATTGAGACTTATTTTAAAGCTGCAATAATTAAGAGAGTAGAATATTGGATAGTAGACTATCAGAATAAGAGCAAAAACCAGACTCAAACATATATAGTAACTCTGATTTATGGCAAAGGGCACTGTGTATCGTAATGAGAAATATTGCTAGATCAATTGGATGTATATACTTAAAAAATAAACTTAGTTTTACCTTGTTTAATGCCAATCTAGGATTGAGGATCTAAATATGAAAATTAAAACAACAGTTTCTAGAGTTCAAGAACAAATTCAGCACTGTCATATAAAATGTTGGAAGTTGTCATTTTCATCCCTGCAACAAGAAAAAAGGTAAACAAAAAGAAAACCACCCCTTTCTTGGACCCATCAGAGAACTGAGGTTTTAGAACAAACCACCTCCAAAAATTCTGGAGAGGCAGGAGAATCCAGCTGATCACATCTGAGCCCTGCTTCTCTGGAGCAGAGGCTACTAGAGCCACAAACTTGTAGAAACATTCAAATGATAATTTTGACAAATCCCTGGGGGAATTTTTTTTTTGGGGGGGTAGGTTATTTTCAGGATCCTCACCATGTCCTCATGGTGAAGAGTGGGAAAGATCCTCTTGTGGCTCTGCCAGGTGGAAGGGAAGTGTGATTATTTAAAATGCATGCAAAGCACTCTCCATAAAAAGGTCTACTGTACAATGGAAGATAGTTTACCAGAGTTTATCCCACCTTGGGGAAGGGCATTTCTTCCAGTCCAGCCTCCTCCGACTTTCCTGTCTCTCCTAACTGAATTAACAAAAACATTTTATACTAAAGACCTATTTAATTTGTAGTCTATTAACCAGTACATCACATCTGGATTTTGACAAAGAGTTAAAAGCCATGCTAAAAGTCAAGAAAAAGCACAGTCTAACGAGACAAAGTAAGCATCCAAAACAGACTCAGATATAACATAGGTGCTAGAATTTTCAGACAAGAAATATAAAATAATATGTTAAATTACCTAATGAAAAAGTAAATAACCTGAAAAAAAGATGGATAATATAAGCATAGAGATGATAGCTCTAAGAAAAAAATCAATAAAATTGCTTAAACACACACACAACACTGCAACAGAAATAAAGAATACCTTTGATGGATTCAATAGACTGGAGACAGCTGAGGAAAAGAACAGTGAGCTTAAAGACTGGTCAATAGAACTTCCCAAGCTAAAATTTAAAGAGGAAAAAAAAAATGACAGACACTAATACCAATATTCTGAGAACTGAGGGGTAATTCCAAAAGAGTAATATAAGCATAATTGGAAGATAAAGAGAATAAGTGTGGATCAGAAGAAATATTTGAAATAATAATGACCCGGAACTTTTCCAGAATTAATGATAGCCACAAACCACAGATATGGGCGGCTCAGAGAATATCAAGTATGATCAATATTAGAAAATGTGCGCTGAGTCATATCATACCCAAACTTTAGAAAACTAAAGAGAAAGAAAACATATTGTGAAAAAAACCTGGGGATGGGTGGGTGTTATCTACTGAAACAGGAACTTGTATAGACTTAGAAGTATAATGTTAAGTGAAGTAAGTCAGACAGAGAAAGACAAATACCACATGATTTCACTCATATATTGTTGAGAAACAAAACAAATGAACAAAAAAGAAAAAAGCAAATAATGAAATACATCATTAAATATTGAGAACAAACTGGTGGTTACTAGAGGGGAGGTGGGTGGGGGGATGGGTGAAATAGATAAAAGAGATTAAGAGCTACAAGCTTCCAGTTCCCAAATAAATAAATAATATAGAAAGGAAGAAAAAACAGTTATAGCAGACTTATCATGAGAAACCATGCAAGAGAATGAAGTGAAATATTTAAAACACAAAAGGAATAGAAATTACCATTACTATTACCATTACCAAAATTCTCTATTCAGAGAAATTACCCTTCCAAATTGAAGGGGAAAAAAGTTTCTGTAGACAAAAACTGAGTGAATTCAATGTCAGCAGACTTGCCCCACAAGTAACATTTTCAAAAGTTCTTTAGAAAGAAGGAAAAAAAATGATATGGGCCAGAAACACTGATCTACAGAAAGAAAAGAGCATAAGTAAGGGTACAATTGAAAATAGTGTAAGATCATATATATATACATATACATATATATGTAATAAGAGGTAATATATAAAATAAGAACTATTTGCTTTCTATAAGAAGCTCACTTTATTTTTATTTATTTTCAAAGTTTATTAGTGAAGTACAGTTGACATACAATGTTATATTAGTTTCAGATTGCACAACATAGTGATTCGACAATCCTGTACATTACACAATGGTCACCACAATGAGTGTAGTTATCATCTGTCACCATACAACATTATATTATTACCACATTATTACAATATTATTGACTATATTCCCTGTGCTTGGTTTTTTTTAGCTCCTTGACTTATTTATTTTAAAACTGTAGGTAAGAGGCTCACTATAAATATAAAACCTCAGAGAAATTACATACAAATATGGGAAGGAGAAAGATATACTCCTAAACACTAATAAAAAGAAAGTTGGAGTATCTTTATTGGTTTCAAACAAAGTAGATTTCAGAACAAAGAAAATTATCAGGAATGAACAGGAGCATTAAATAACAATAAAGTGGCCATTTATGAAGACAAAAGACAAATTGATTTTAAATGTGTATGCAATGAACAATGGTGCATCAAAATTGGTGAAGCAAAACAGAACCACATGAGGAAATAAAAAATCTACTTTGCAACTGGAAACTTCAACATCTTTTTTTTCAGTTATGGATGGATTGAGCAGACAGAGTATCAGTAAGGATAAAATTAACTTAAACAGGCCTATTTATCAACTTGACTTAATTAACATTTGTGCAATATTTCATTAAATAAACAGAAAATACATTCTCTCAGGGTAATGTGGAACATTCCTTGCCTAAAACACAAGGCAGACCACATTCTTCACCTTTGGACATAAATTTAAATAATAAAAATCATACAAACAATATTCTCAGGTTACTTTGAAATTAAAGTAGAAATCAATAAAAGAGGTTAAGTAGAAAATCCCAAATATTTGTTGATTAAACAATTCACTCCTGAGTAATACATAGGTCAAGGAAGAAGTCTCATTGGAATATTTTTAAAAGTCAATATTTGAAGTAAAGGGAAATAAAAACATAATTTTTCAAAATTTGTGGAATATAGTGAAAGTAAGACTTAGAGAGAAAGTAATAGCAGTAAATGTATATATCAGAAAGGGGAAATTTCTAAAAGCAAGCTTAAAGCAAACAGGAAGAAAAAAAATAATAGAAAAAATCAAAACAGAAATCAATGAAACTGATAGCAGGAATATAATAGAAACAAATTTAAAGCCCTCAAATTGGTCTTTAAAAAGATATGTCTAAGAAATGAATGGTAGGGGCACCTGGGTGCCTCAGTTGGTTAAGTGGCCGACTTCGGCTCAGGTCATGATCTCGCGGTCCGTGAGTTCGAGCCCCACGTCGGGCTCTGTGCTGACAGCTCAGAGCCTGGAGCCTGTTTCGGATTCTGTGTCTCTGTCTCTCTGACCCTCCCCCGTTCATGCTCTGTCTCTCTCTGTCTCAAAAATAAATAAACGTTAAAAAAAATTAAAAAAAAGAAATGAATGGTAAACCTCTACTCCAACTAACCAAAGAAAAACAGAGACAAGTCACAATTTACTGAGTTTTGAAGCAGGGAAGAAAAATGACATTTTTCCTGTTTAAAAAATTTCACTCTACTGCAGAAAGTGAATTGGGAAAGGCAAGAATGGAGGTAGGGAGAGGAAGGACAAAAATCCATTACAATAGTTCATATGAGACATAAAAATGGTTTAAACCAGGATTATAAAGGTGATAGAAGGACTAAAAAGCTTTAGTGCATATCTATTATACAACAGGTAACCACTTGAAGATTACTTAGACATGGATGGTGAAAGGAAAAATAAAGTCAAAGATAACTCATAGGCTTTGGATGAGCAACTGGGTAGATGGAGCTACTGTCAACTAGGGCATGGCAAAAATAGAAACTGGGCGGTGAGTAGAAACTATATTTGGGGTATATTTTGCTTGAGATTCTCTTTAGACATCAAGTGGAATGTGCAATTGATTGGGTGGCTGTAAGTTTACTGGTGAGGTGAGGCTATAGGTATAAATTTAATATAGAAATGACTTTGAAATCCATGGCACAAGATGTACAAGGAGAGACACAAAGAAAAAGAGATTAAGCGGCAAAAAAAAACGAGTTTTCAAAGACCAAGCCTTCAGTGCTCCAGAATATGTAGCATGAACAAAGGAGCATGAGTTAGCAAAGAATTATCCTTCTGAAATACTAAAATCCAGGAAGATGAATTCCTTAGGGCACTCAGAATATATTCTGAGGTGTCCTAATTTTTTAAATTTACTTTTAGAACACTTCACACATAAAATTTTCCCCAGTTAAATTATATATATATATATATATATATATATATATATATATATATATGTGTGTGTGTGTGTGTGTGTGTGTGTGTATACATATATATATATACACACACACATATACATATATATACACATATACATATAAATACATATATACATATAAATACATATATACATATATACATATGTCTACAAATACATATATACATATAAATATATATATATACATACATATAACATATATAACATATTATATATATATATATATATATATACACACATATAAATATACAATCACTCAATACTCTTATAGGTCAATTGCTGTATAACAAATTTATTTTTTCTAAACTTTCCCTCTCCTCATTAAAGAATATTTTGTTATACATTTTTCTTTTATTAAAGTTTCAAAGCTTTATCACATTCATTGTCATTTGTTACTGGAAACCCATTGAAAATTTTATTTTTCTCTTACTACCAGGTATATGGCATAATCACTGATACATACACAATTCATACTTGGTAAAAATCAATAATAGAATTAATGATTATCCCCTTATTTTTCTCAAATAAGAAGCACACCCAAACTCAGACAGAATTAAATACATATAAAATATTTTAGAATGTGTTTCCATAAAATGGCTATTTTTCTCTGAAACAAAGCATATGGGTTTGGTTTTGAATATAGCTTCTCCAAGTTAAATTAGACATGCCTTGAAATCATTTGCTTGTTGCTATAATTTGTCTTATTGAATAAACCATCAGTATTCTCAGAAGAAAAAGCACTCTTAGATCAACACATTAATCTGACATTCTTCTTTGCAATTATTTAAATTTTTTGTTATTATGACACATATTAGTAGTTCTTTTTTCCTTGGAAGGGATCCTGTTATGTTAAAGGAGGCATATTACTGACGAAGAGGAACAGGGGAAAATCAAATATATTGATTTAATTGCAAAATATATTAAGCCTGGGTTTGCTATCAAGAATGGGATCTGTTCTGCATCTGATCAAGGCAATTAACTCTTTCCAGAAGTAAAACCCTTTTTTTGTCAGAGGATGAAGTCTCTACTGAAGCTAATCCTATGACCTGGGAAAGGTTATTGACCCAAAACTTGAGTTATAAATAGCCATTAAATGAACTCAATAAGGCACAAAAGCAAAGGTTTCTTAGAAAAAGAAGAAAAAATTAAAAAGAGAACAAGCTCAATAATGCCAACTAACATGATGGTGAGTGGTAGTGAATGTGAAAGAAGCAAGTCCAAAAGAAACTAAAATTTTGAGAAGGAAATGTTTCGAAGACTCAAATGGCTTTAAAGATTGTTTTAGGAGGGTGCCTGGGTGGCTCAGCCGGTTGAGCAGTTGAGCGTCTGACTTTGGCTCAAGTCATGTTCTCGGGGTTTGTAAGTTTGAGCCTGCATCGGGCTTGCTGCTGTCAGCTCTCAAAAATAAAAAATAAACATTAAAAAAAGATTGTTTTAAGAAATTAGATATATAACATAAATATTAATAACAATTTCCTAAAAACATTTCTGGAAAGGTGTTCTCAATATTTAAAGCTCAAGGTTTTGTTTCAGGCATTTTAGAATATTTGTGTTATATATATATATATATATATATATATATATACACATATATGTTATATATATATATGTATATACATACATACATACATATATATGCCATTTAAAGGGAAAACTCTTGGGGAGTCTGTGTGGCTCATTCAGTTGGGCATCTGACTTTGGCTCAGGTCATGATCTCACAACTCATGAGTTCCAGCCCCTCAAAGGGCTCTGTGCTAACAGCTCAGAGGCTGGAGCCTGCTTCGGATTCTGTGTCCCCCCTCTCTCGCTGCACCTTCTCTGCTCATGCTCTGTCTCTCTCTTTCTCTCAAAATTAAACATAAAAAATATGGAAAATAAGGGAAAACTCTTGAATATATACATTAAACTGTGGAAGTATAAAATAGAGCAGCCTTTCTCTGAACATAAATTTTCCAATAATGCCTCATATTCCTACAGTATCCAGTGTTTATGGAATGATTATTATTTGCTAGATTGTTTGTTAAAAATAATGATTTTTTAATAATCTGCTAATATATGTAATCCTTAGTACTTATAAACACAATCATTTGAATTTTTGCAGCAAATTTTTTCTAGGATATCAACGTGGAATTGAAGAATAACTTAATCTGTTACTATGGCAATAGTTGTTATTATTTTCTTAAAACCTTTTAGGACAGCTCTTTTTTAAAGTTTATTTAAACTTTATGTCAGCATGCCACTTGCTGTAGTAATGAAACTTATGTCAATGTCACTTGCTGTAGTAATAAAATTTAGATTTAAGTTTAGTCATTCTAATAACATTCTCTCAAATTATCAGTCAAGTTCTTAAAAACAAAAGCAGAATATTCCAAGATATGGAAGCAACCCAAGTGTCCAGAGATAGATGAATGGATAGATAAAGATGTGGGGCGTGTGTGTGTGTGTGTGTGTGTGTGTGTGTGTGTGAGAGAGAGAGAGAGAGATAGAATATTACTCAGCCATAAAAAAGAATGAGATCTTGCCATTTGCAAAAAACATTGATGGACCTAGAGGGTATTATGCTAAGTGAAATAAGTCAGAAAAAGACAAAGACAAATACATTTGATTTCACTCATATGTGGAATCTAAAAAACAAAATAAATGTTTTTTTGTTTTTTGCAAACAAAATGTTGTTTGTTTTTTGCAAACAAACAAAAATTGACTTCAATACAGAGAACAAACAGGTGGTTGCCACAGGGAAGGTAGGCGGGGAGATGGGTGAAATAGATAAAGGGGATTAAGGGGTACAAACTTCCAGTTAGGAAATAAATAAGTAATGGAGATGAAAGGTATAGCATCGGGAATATAGTTAATAATATTGTAATACTGTTATTTGGTGACAGATGGTAAAACTTATCATGGCGAGCATTAAATAATATATTGAATTATTGAAGCAATATGTTGTACACCTGAAAACACTATAACATCGAATGTCAATTATACTTCAATTTAAAACAAGAATTTGAATGTTATTCTAAAGAGCAATAAAGTCTTTGGGGTACCTGAGTGGCTCAGCCATTAAATATCTCACTTCAGCTCAGGTCATGATCTTGTGGTTCATGAGTTTGAAACCTGTGTTGGGCTCTGTGCTGACAGCTTGGAGCCTGGAACCTGCTTTGGATTCCGTGTCTTCTTCTCTCTCTGCCCCTCCTCTGCTCATGCTCTGTCTCTCTCTCTCTCTCTCTCTAAAAAATAAAATAAAATACACATTTAAAAAAGAGCAATAAAGTCCTTTAGAATACACAAGAAACTTAAGTGGGAAGAAAAACATCAGCTAAAATAATTCCTACTTGAAAACAGCCAAACAATTTTCAAAATATTACTATTTTCGGGCTTGACATCTTTCTTTCTTATGAATTTATTCTCAAGAAGAGAAATAATTCTGTGATTGTGTGTGTTTAAATGTATCCCCATTCAAATTTATCACCAACAATCTCAATTAAAATACTAAAACTCGGGGCGCCTGGGTGGCGCAGTCGGTTAAGCGTCCGACTTCAGCCAGGTCACGATCTCGCGGTCCGTGAGTTCGAGCCCCGCGTCAGGCTCTGGGCTGATGGCTCGGAGCCTGGAGCCTGTTTCCGATTCTGTGTCTCCCTCTCTCTCTGACCCTCCCCCGTTCATGCTCTGTCTCTCTCTGTCCCAAAAATAAATAAAAAATGTTGAAAAAAAAAAAATTTAAAAATACTAAAACTCAAACCCCAATTTTTCTGGGTTATCATGTAGATACAAAATAATGTTATTGCCCAAAAATACAGGCTGTATGCAAATAAAAGTGGTTTCTGAATTAAATATCCCAGGCACGTATCCACCTGCTTTTGAGGTGTCAACTTACTTAACAAGAGGCTGTATCTTATTAGCTTCATTTTATGGATGAAGAAATTGATACCAATAGATAGTAAATAACTTGCCTGAGCTAATCTAGAAGTAAACCTAGATTCAAGCCCAACAAATTTATCCACAGCATTTAAATACTTAAATGCTAGAAAATACTATATATAAAAATATATACAATATAGTATATATATACACATATATATGTATATATATATATTACATATATGCATATATGTATTATATATATGCATGTATGTAATATATATATATATATATATATATATATATATATATATATATATATGAACTCAGTTATTGTAGATGTGGAAAGATTGATTGTATCTAAATTTCAGGTATATGGAAATGCCTAAAAAGAGAACCTTAACCTATTGTCAAGAAATGGAGGACCATTTCACTTTTAAATCTGAAGGATAATGTACTACTATACACAAACAGTAGTTAAGGAAGTCCAATGTGACAAGATTGTAGTGGAGAAGAACATACAGACAAAAACAATTTTAAGAGGTGTTGCATAGCCAAGATATCCTTGAGGATATACAATCATTGAGACTACAAGAGGAAAAAGTTTCTTGTGTATTTAGAGATTATGTAGATCACTCCTTAATATGTAAACCTGGTGTGGGGCACAGGGTATATGGGAATCTCTCTGTTTTCCACTCATTCCTCCTTAAAACTGGGCTAAAAAATAAGATATGCTAATAAATATTTTTTAAAGTAATAGCTACAAGTGTTTGTATTCTTTTATGATAAATAGTACTTTTACAAATGATCCTTTGGTTACTGCTGTTCACTTTCCTTAGTTTGGAGACCATATATATGATTATTGGTTTATTATAATTATACATTATTTACACTCATCCTATTTAAAATATGTTGTTAAATCTTGTTAGCAATTCATTACTTTTTAAGTTATTCAAACAAATATAGCTAAGATGTGATTTTATTTCTTCTTAAGTATTAAATGCTCTCATTCTATATTCACAGTAAAGTAAGATAGATCTTTTAAAATAGCCTCAGAAATATATATGTATATTTAACAAAGTATATTTCCTAGTGAAGATTGCAGAAGATATAGGGAAGAGGATTCACATTATGAACAACATAGAAGATTAAAACAATTTCTTGTTCAAAGTTTTATATTTCCAGCAATATGTCTTCTCCTTTATCTTAAAAAAAAAGATGTAAAATACTTTCTATCAACCGGAGCATTTAAGTTCAACTCACCCTTTATTTAAACCAAAAGTCTTAACAGATGGTTAAGCATACCATCTGAATACCTATTTTATTTTATTTTATTTTATTTTATTTTATTTTATTTTATTTACAAATTTACCCCCCCCCCCCCCCCGTCCAGCTAGCTCAAAAAATACGTAGGAAAGAGGATAGGATCTGGAAGGAATTCTAAAGTAAAGAGAGTAATATTTCCACTTCTGTAAATGCTACATAAATTCAACAAGTATTTGTTGAATATTTACTCTGTGACACAGTTCTAGGTATTGAATATACAAAACTATAAAGCATTAAGCTCTAAAATAATAAAATATGAGTAACCAAAGAGGAAATATATTTGTGTTATAAAATTAGATTGATATTCATAATTCGCAAAACATTATTTTCAGAGCAGTTCAACGAAAAATGAACCTTGACAAATGAGATTTCATATTAGCTTGTACAAGAAAATATTTAGCACCATACTCTATAGAAGATGAAAAGTTATCTTTGCAAAAAAATAACATAAGATTAATGAATTAGGTTAAAGAAACATAGGTCATGAGATATACAGTGAGATTTTCTCCTTATTAGTAAATATGTTATGACGGAACAGCACTAAGCTGTTCTTACGAGAGCAGAAACAAAGAAATCCTGACAAATAGTCTCTGGGAAGAGTGCAATAAATTTTCTATTCTGCTATAAAGGAAACAAATTCTAATTATCAAAGAAGTATTTTCATGAAGTCTTCTTCTTTTCCTTTCTGAAAACAATTCGACAATGTAGGAAGTTGTCACAGTAAGAGGTTAAGAAAAATCCATGTGAAACTGAGAAATTGACATTTAGATACCACTTTCAATTTCATAAAGGCTTTTTTTTCTTAAGGAACTCGATTAAAGTAATTTGTTGGTTACTGAATAAATGAATCTTGTGCAAGATGCCTTATTAATCTTTCTAGATTTTCTCTGTAACGAGAGTGTTTCTAATGGTTATTTAAATAATTTATGTCAACCAGTATATTTCTTTTATTTCCCTTTCTAGTCCAGTCTTATTTTAGTCTATTAATATTTAAACACAGAAGGAGATTCTTTTGAGATCAATGACTAAATTCTATAAATTACAAATGTTTTATTTAACAAAGGTAAACATATAGAATTAGTTGCAGAAAACTACAAATGTGAGAACTATTCTGAAATAAATGGATTTTCTATGCATCTAAATGCCATCTGTCAAGAAATATAGTTTCCTATTAATATTTCATGTTGATCATTGCAACTCATACAATAAAATCACCACAGAGAACAGATATCCTGTAAAAATGAACAAGGCAGAAACAGTTCCTATTATATGCTCTGAATTTTTAAAAAAATCATCTTAAGTTTACACATTCAAATCTATTAAATAAAAACACAAATGAAAGATTTGCTTTGGAAATTGTAATAAATAAACAAGAATATCTTTCTTATATTGGTGATATTATGGATTAAAATAATTCATTAAACAACTTTCTAGTATGTTCCCAAAAATATTGAATTTATTTTTAAGTTGTTTTTTTTATATTTTTTTTAACGTTTATTTATTTTTGAGACAGAGAGAGACAGAGCATGAACGGGGGAGGGTCAGAGAGAGAGGGAGACACAGAATCTGAAACAGGCTCCAGGCTCTGAGCAGTCAGCACAGAGCCCGATGCGGGGCTTGAACTCACGGACAGTGTGATCGTGACCTGAGCTGAAGTCAGACGCTTAACCGACTGAGCCACCCAGGCGCCTCAAGTTGTTTTTTTTTTTTAACATTTATTCATTTTTGAGAGATGGAGATAGAGTGCGAGCAGAGGAAGGGCAGAGAGAGGGGGAGACACAGAATGCAAAGCAGGCTCCAGGCTCTGAGCTGTCAGCACAGAGCCCGATGCGGGGCTCAAACTCAGGAACCGCGACATCATGACCTGTGCCAAAGTTGGATGCCTAACCAACTGAGCCACCCAGGCGCCTCTCCAAAAATGTTGAATTTATTTAAAAAATTCCAAGGCAATTAAGTGTAGCACTCATTTTACATAGTATTTCTCTTTGAAAGATTGCAGATTTTCTTTCTTTTTAACCGACTTTTAAGTTGTGTAGTAGTTGTAGATTTACAGAATATATTGTAAATATAATACAGTGTTCCTCACAACACACATCCAGTTTCCCCTATTACATTTGTATGGTTACTTGTCTCAATTCATAAAGCAAATAAATACTAATACATTATGATTGACTAAATTTGTAATTTATTCAGGTTTTCGTGATTTTTGCCTTAATATCTTTGCATCTATTCCAGGATCCCATCCAGGACCTGAGATTAGTTTTTTTTTTTCTTTAATTTAATTAAATTAATTAATTAATTAATTTATTTATTTATTTATTGAGAGAGAACACGTGCACAGCGGAGGGGCAGAGGGAGACAGAGAGAAAAATCTTAGGTAGACTCCACGCCCATCGTGGAGCCCAACTCAGAGTTCCATGTCACCACCCTGAGATATGAACTGAGCGCAATCAAGGACGGGATGCATAAGTGACTGAGACAGCCAGGCGCCCCTAGGACATGACATTACCTTTAGTCAGCATGTCTCCTTCGGTTCCCCTTGGCTGTGACAAAAAGCCTCTAGTGATAGTAACTGACTTGAAGAAGTTTCAAATGAAGAAATTTTAAAAAGCCATTGATTTGTGGGAATTTCTAAAAAAGATTAATAGGTAAGTAATGTGAAATGAGTACCTGAATAACAATGAAAAATTTCCTCATTATTCAGTATTTCTGTCACCTAGAAGCCAGA
Source organism: Panthera leo (assembly GCF_018350215.1). Lineage (NCBI taxonomy): Eukaryota > Metazoa > Chordata > Mammalia > Carnivora > Felidae > Panthera > Panthera leo. The sequence continues at coordinate 153,248,787 of NC_056682.1, read as the reverse complement.
AACCAAGCAATTTTGTTTGTGTTTAATCTAAATATAATATAAACATAAATAATAATGCCAGGAATTGTTAACTGTTATTAGAAAGCTGTGTTCACATCTTTCTGGCACAGCCAAATGAGACGTTCATCATCTCTGAAAGGAAAACTCTGACAGGAGCCTCCATCCTCATGAAGTCGGAGTATACAGCCTCCCACATGCATGTGTTCACCTATCCAGAAACTCTCCACACCCAGTAGGTTGGGGATTTTTATGGAGGCTTCATTATGGAGACATAACTGGTTATTAACTCAATTTCCAGCTCCAGACACTTCCCCAGAGGATGAGGGGTGGTGCTGAGAGTTCCAAGCCTTTCATCATGGCTGGTCTTTCTGGTGACTGGTCTCCATCCTGAAGTTATCCAGGTGTCCACTAAGAGTTGCCCCTTTAGAACAAATGACACTACCATCACCAGGAAACGCTAAGGGATTTAGAATTCTGTATTAGGAACTAGTGTCAAGGACCAAAAATTAGAACTAAAGATGTTCTTAGCAACCCTATCCCTCAGGAAGGTACAAGTGTTTCAGAAGCTCTGTGACTGGAACCAGGATCAAAGACCAAATACTAAACAAAAGATGTTCCTAGAACCCCCATCACTCAAGAAATAACAAGGGTTTGAGGAGCTCTGTGTCAGGAACCAGCGCCAGAAACCAAATATTCATTTCTTATTATGTTAGAGTCTACCACTGGTCTCTGGCCGTGGACTCCTGACAGCCAAATGATCCTAATAATCAAAAGACTCTGCCGTATGACTAGAATCCCATTCAGTCATTAATAAGTAGTCCAAACCAATATCATATTGTACAAAAATGTCTCTTAGGGCAAGGCCACTCAGGCCTCCATTTGATCTTGTCAGGTTCTAAAAGCAGAAATGGTTTCAGCAATATATGGCTTTACCCTTTGAGGTGTCTGATATAATTAAACTCAGATAATATTATCTCTTGCTCTGAGCCTCTTTGGAGGTGTTAATGCAATATTAGAGTTCCCTCACTGCATAATCCATTTATTCATCCCTTTATTCACAGCTATTATTTCTTCTCTATGTTCATGCTCAAACTTTCCCATCTTTGTAAAGGACATTTGGCTTAGCCACTGTGCTCGTCTGGATTGCAGGTCGTAAAACTAATGTAGCAAATGCGTCCCCCTCAGTCCATTCCCATTCACATAAAATAACATAAGTATAGAACTACTGGGTTATCTTTACCACCAGATGATTATGCTAAATTCACTGTTTACTGTAATTTTGTTAGATAGGGTAAAGGCAAAATTCATTCTACCAGGCCTTTAGGAATTCTGACGTAACGTTAAAAATATAGTTTCTTACTCAGAAATTATCCCTGCATCCAGCACGAAGAGCTGCAGCCCTGGTCCTATGACTTCTGCATCAAGTAGGAAAAAAAAAAATGTAGGTGATGTGGGGAAAAAAAAAAAGTATAGTCTTTACATCAGCATCCCTCCACCCTTGGCATGAATTGCAAACACCATTAAGATAGTGAAATACCAGCATTCTCCTCCTCCTCCTCTTCTTCAGATTCACCAGGAAAACTGAAAAATCTATCCAGTGGTGATACCTCCATTACCATCCCTCTTATCTAATAACAGTTCACACTCATGAAAGTATGATTTAGACAACCAATATTTCAATTACACATTCCAATTCTCTATCAAACTATTACTCTGAAAAGGATATATCCCAGCCTGTTGATGGACGTTATGGGCTGTGAAGTGTGTTCCTTGGTTTAAATAAATGATGGTTGATTATCCAAGTGGATGCAACATGCTCTATTCTTTTGTAGTGCTCTGAGCATTTGCATCTAGTACCCAGTAAGCAAAGCCCAGTCTAGAGTCAGTGTCTATTCCAGTCATTAGAAATCCTCCAAGGCTACGAGCATCAGTCTCACTTGCCAGTTATGATCAAGATTTTCCCATGAGGAAATCTATCACATAGGCAGCCGTCTGTAGTATATGTCTTTTTTTTTGTTTTTTACAGACACCCAGAACAGTTCTTATTGGCATTTTGTGCTTCAGAAGGTGCAAGAGGAGTATGTCCAGTTTCAGCTCTCCTCTGCATTGCTGCAGTGTCCCCATGTTCAGTCATTTCATGGAGCCAGGTGGCTACCTTAAGTGAGCCCATAAGGATATTGGCTTGCCAATTCCAACCACTCTCTGGATCTGAAGGGAGTTCTTTCAATGAGTATCAACATGTCTTGTATTAATGCACCCCTTAAATTTCCTTATGACCATGCCGCATATGGCCATCCCTTTAATAGGCCAGGTTTCACTTCCCTCCGCTTGACCATATGGACAGGCCATTGGCCACTGCCCGTAAGTCTGTAAAAACCCAGACATAGGGGCTTTTACCACTCATCCATCACTGCTAGGGTAATGACATGCAATTCAGTCCACCAGGCTGATTTGCTTCTCTTTCTATGATCAGAGTGACATCCTTCCAAACAGGAGTTTGTCCATTTACCTTGTAACTGCCACCCACAAACCAAGCAGCTGTTTGTCAGTCAGTGAAGAGCTGCCTGTTCACTGGGCACTAAGTACTGATAGAATCCTGCAGGTCTTCATTCAGTTCCAAAGTCAGTTCCAGGGGAAAAGAGACTTCTTCCTTGCGAGTACCTTCTTGCAATTTTCAGGTAATGTGAACCTGTATAAGCTGTATAAACTGTTTCCATTTTATTATGGACTTCTTTTGGGCACCATCATCCCATATAGTGTTTTTTTTTTTTGTTTTTTTTTTTTTTTCAAATCCTCCAGATATCACAGGTATTTTCGAGCTTAATATCCTTCCATAATGGAGGTAGTTTCCATTAATGTCCAATAGCAAGCTAGTAATTACCCCTCAAATGGAAATTCACTACTTCAAAATCCCAGTCATTGCTAATGGGAAGCACTCCTAGGCTTTTGTCATAAGCTTCGGTCTATACTCTACATAGCACTATATAGATTGACTGTAATTTGTCCATACCAGCGCTTCTGCTTCTATTCTACACTGTGTAGACTCAGGCAATCTTATTTGTTCCATTTAGCAAGTCCAATTAATATTGTTCGATAGGTCAATTTGCAGCATTCTGTTTTATGACACTAGGTAGAGGAAATGTTCCCCAATAAGACACTGCAGCCAGTCCTACAATATACTCAGGCAAAAGGGAGACAACCACTTCCTATGAAGCCTGTTAAAACATAACAATTATCCTCCAAACTTTCACCTTAATCCCATTAACATTTATGAACCTAACTGGAGCCTCCACTAGGATTTTATCAACAACTTTTGGGTAGGGAAAATTTGCCTAGTATGACATATTATTCATCCCCACAAAACATTTAGGTAAAGAGAAAGCAACTTCTTTACCTAAAGCATGTTTAAATATTTCAATTTTCACCAGCATGCTATCAATCCTTACATTTTTTTTATATTCTTCCAATCCAATTGTACCCTGCATTAGGGTTTTACAAAACCCTAACCACAGTGTTTGGGGCTCCCATATGACTTTATAATGAAGACCACCTATCCTTCCACTTTCTGATCACTTGTTTCACATTTCCATCCGAGAGCTCACCAAAAGCACCCTTAACATGCATATTTCTTGCAGCATTCTATTCATTACAACATAGTATTCTCTGAGATGGTAGATTTCTCTACAGCTGTGTTTTATTCTTTCCGAGCTCTCTCCAGAATCTGCTTTCACATTTATATTTCTATCAACAGTCTCTCAAAGCAATCTGGGCTTATTATATCGTGTACCTCAAAACTCTTGCACTCCCTATCCAATTCCAAAGCCACTTCCCCCCAGTAGCACTACACTTCACAGTACCAAAATCCGTATCAGTTTCAGAAAGCTGCCATAACAATGTATCACAAACTGGGTGGCTTAAACAACAGAAATGTATGATCTCATAGTTCTAGAGGCTGGAAGTCCAAAATTAGAGTGTCTTAAGGTTGGTTCCTTCTGAGGGCAGTGAGGAAAGGATCTGTTCCAGGTCTCTCTCCTTAGCTTAGAGATAACAGTCATCTTCCTGTATTGTTTCACTTTGTATTCCTTTTTTTTTTAATTATATTTTTTAAATTTGCATCGAAATTAGTTAGCATATAGTAGTGCAACAATGATTTCAGGAGTAGATTCCCTAATACCCCCTACCCATTTAGTCCATCCCCCCTCCCACAACACCTCTAGTAACCCTCTGTTTGTTCTCCATATTTAAGAGTATCTTATGTTTTGTCCCCCTCCCTGTTTTTATATTATTTTTGTTTTCCTTCCCTTATGTTCATCTGTTCTGTGTCTTCCTCATATGAGTGAAGTCATATGATATTTGTCTTTCTCTGACTAATTTCATAATACCCTCTAGTTCCATCCATTTGTTGCAATGGCAAGATTTCATTCTTTTTGATTGCTGAGTAATACTCCATTGTATATATAGACCACATTATCTTTATCCATTCATCCATTGATGGACATTTGGGCTCTTTCCATACTTTGGCTATTGTTGATAGTGCTGCTATAAACATGGGGGTGCATGTGTCCCTTCAAAACAGCACACCTGTATCCCTTGGATAAATACCTAGTAGTGCAATTGCTGGGTCGTAGGGTAGTTCTATTTTTTAATTTTTTGAGGAAACTTGATACTGTTTTCCAGAGTGGCTGCACAAGCTTGCATTCCCACCAATGCAAAAGAGATCCTCTTTCTCTGCATCCTCGCCAACATCTGTTGTTGCTTGAGTTGTTAATGTTAGCCATTCTGACAGGTGTAAGGTGGTATCTCATTGTGGGTTTGATTTGTTTTTCCCTGATGATGAGTGATGTGAAGCATTTTTTCACATATCAGTTGGCCATCTGGATGTCTTCTTTCAAGAAGAGTCTATTCATGTCTCTTGCCCATTTCTTCACTGGATTATTTGTTTTTTGGGTGTTGAGTTTGATAAGTTCTTTGTAGATTTTGTATACTAACCCTTTATCTGATATGTCATTTGCAAATATCTTCCCCCATTCTGTCAGTTGCCTTTTGGTTTTGCTGATTGTTTCCTTCACTGTGCAGAAGTTTTTTATTTTAATGAGGTCCCAGTAGTTCACTTTTGCTTTTGTTTCCCTTGCCTCCGGAGATGTATTGAGTAAGAAGTTGCTGCAGCCAAGATCAAAGAGGTTTTTTTCTGCTTTCTCCTGGAGGATTTTGACGTCTTCCTGTCTTACATTGAGGTCTTTCATTCATTTTGGGTTTATTTTTGTGTATGGTGTAAGAAAGTGGTCCAGGTTCATTCTTCTGCATGTCGCTATGCATGTCTATATGTCTGTCCAAATTTACCATTTTTTTAAGGATAAAAGTTATTTTGGATTAGGGCCTACTGTAATGACCTCATTTAAATGATTGTCTCTGTAAAGGCCCATTTTCCAAATAAGGTCATATTTGGGAATTAGGACTAAACATATCCTTTGTGGGGGCACATATTTTTTTTTTTAACATTTATTTATTTTTGAGACAGAGAGAGACAGAGCATGAATGGGGGAGGGGCAAAGAGAGAGGGAGACACTGAATCGGAAGCAGGCTCCAGGCTCTGAGCCATCAGCCCAGAGCCTGACGTGGGGCTCGAACTCACGGACCGCGAGATCATGACCTGAGCTGAAGTCGGACGCTCAACCGACTGAGCCACCCAGGCGCCCCTTGTGGGGGCACATAATTTTACCCATAACAATAGCTCACTAAAAAAGCAGTTTGGCATATTTAGCAACAATTTTCTGGAAACAATAATAATTTACCCCCCCCCCCCATGGATGATTACTGCAAATTCATCATCAGTATGCTTCCTAAAATACCTGGTATTTTTATTCAGATATTTCACAATCATGATATCTAATTCACATGTAGTAACTCTGAAGTTTTTTAAAATGCTGAGACATTTTCTGCCCAACTGGAACACTCAATATTCTTGTCTGCTTAGCCATTTGCAGACATGGTTAAAGTGGCTGCGGTGAGTGATAGGGCTTCAGGAGATGTTTTTCAATATTATTCCTCTGGTTTTATTCCTCCTTCATGCAGTTACCCACATCCACATGGGAACAGAAGATCAGGTTGATTGTGAGATTATATATAAGCAAAGTGCATTTGGTCTCTGAGGCTGATCATCAAACAGGATCATACTGTAAGTAAAATCAGTTACTTTAAAAATTTTCTTTAACATTTATTCATTTTTGAGAGACAGAAACAGAGGGTGAGTGGGGCAGGGGCAGAGAGAGAGGGAGACACAGAATCTGAAACAGGCTCCAGGTTCTGAGCTGTCAACACAGAGCCTGATGTGGGGCTCGAACTCACTGACTGTGAGATCATGACCTGAACCAAAGTCAGACGCTTAACTGACTGAGGCACCCAGGGACTCCAAGAAGTTACTTATGTAGGGAATTTCCTGGGTGTTTTGACATCACAAACACCATTACATATGACCATTCTTTGTCCAAGAGCCCCACGCTTATAGTATTTAGGTCAATCCTAAATACTAGGCTTTTTGTGCAATGGTTTGTGAGGCTTTTTGTGCAATGGTTACAATTAACATTCCTTTAGCTTTTGTGTCTGGTTTTTAGTCAGACTGCAATACCACCTAAACCCCTGGAGAAGGTATATTGATAAATGTGATGGCAAGAACAGTGACAAGGTGAATTATTATCAAACTCTGAAATATACTCTGAAAGAAGCACTGACATTTTCTAAATCCAATCAAGAAATAGATCCCATCTAGCAGCAGGCAATGAAGATCCAGAGACTAGAATATTAATCAAAACCCCAGCTTTGATTTTTTTTTTTTTTTTTTGCAGTATCTTTTGCTTTTGTAGTGAAGTTACAGACTTCTCTTAAATCTACAGGAACAAATGTGTAACAGCCTTTTCGTAACACTGTGTAAATACTTCCTTGTGATGCTAGAAGATGCACTATTTTGAACAACTGCTTTCCTCATTTCAAGTAACTCCCGTATTATTTTTTTTCAAAGTTTTGTAAAATTCTAAGTTTTCTTTGAGCCAAAGTTTAAGGCAGATTTTGAACCACAAGGCCTACTTTTCCTGCCTCCAGTGTGGCATAGTTTGAGTCAGCCTGAGGACAAAAGCACACTGCTGAAAATCCTCCTTAATTTTACTAGTATATTGTCATTTGAGGTGATAATGATAAATCCAGTGACCTGTACCTTGTAATTTCACTTTAGCGTAGTGTTCGTTGCTAACAGTACCTAACATGATCCCGTCCATCTTCGTAGTTTGCTGTTTTGTTTTTTTCCTGGTGATGTTTCCATTAAATGAAATGTCCAGATTAAAGTCCATGAAGATATCCACAAGCCTTTTTTTTTTTTTTTTTTTTGAATCTCAAATTTAGTCTTTTGACTATAAAGCTGAGTATTCTCTAAGTCCTCTATCCTCTCTAATATCTGTCCATATATTTTCTGGAAGGGGTTAGATTCAAAAATGTCAAACCTGGGGCACTTGGGTGGCTCAGTCTGTTGAGCGTCTGACTTTGTCTCAGGTCATGATCTCATGTTTCATGAGTTCAAGTTTCACATCGGGCTCTCTGCTGTCATCTTGGAGACTGCTGCAGATCCTCTGTACCCCCCTCTCTCTGCACCTTCCTTGCTTGTGCTCTCTCTCTCTCAAAATTAAATAAGCATTTAAAAAAATACAAACTGGGCTCTTAATGTCATTAGTTTCCCCATAACAAACTCATAAGCAGAAAGTTGTAGGAATAACAGCTATCAGAGTTAAAACACTTTAGTCCTTGAATTCAAATATAAATTTACGTCTGAGATAATATACCTACAATCACTGGAACATATTTAAATCTGTAGAAGAACAAAATTTAATAACATTCAAATGAAAAAATCTTAAACTTTGAGGCTCAGGTTCCTGTCTCCAAATAAGGAGCTGCCTTTATAGATTTCCTTCAAGATTATATTTTCACCTCTAAAGAATGTACTAGAAATATCTTCAGCTTCCATGTGATATTTTGCCACCATTGGTGATTAGGTTAGTTTTCAAGTAATTTTTGCTATAATAACATGTAATACTTTTGCCAAATTCTAATTTGGGTGACTTGGTCTCTTTAGAGATTATCATATTTTGGCGGTTCTGGTGCCTGAGAAATGATCATAATTTTAAGAACCTTCTGAATGTTAGCAGTAAATTTATTTCTTCTCTTGAGATTGTTACTAGATATTAATTAAAATCAGTGGGGCAAATGGGTTTGGATTCCTTTATGGAGCACTGAAGGACTTTAATTACTGCACCCTGCTTAGCACAGTAACCAGTCAAAAACATTTCTTCTGGATTTATATGTATGTTGCTTAGATGTACCTTTATCTTAATCACAATTATTCATTAGTAAGGGTTATGTCATGAAGCAACTCTTAAATCCAAATGTCAGTTTTGAGGGATTTCCACTAGTAGTTAAAAACCTCTTTTATGACTCAAAAATGATGCATGGTTCCAAAAGCAAGTCTATTTTTGCTATAGATGTTGATCCTTTAGAGACATGACATGTTCCAGAAGGAGCTCTTAGCAGGGCCATTTATATTGATTTAACATCTGGGAAACCATTAGATTTTCTAATCTGTCACAAATCAGTAATAATATATTTAGCCTCCTCTGTTTGAGGTAAGAATCATCTACAAAGAGAATCAAAATGGATTATAAAATGTTTATAAAATACCATGTTGAGTCAAGCGAACTTGTGAATAGCCAAACGATATTCACCAGGTATGATTTCATCAGGAATGCCCATTAATGTGGCAAGATTTAAACTGTTGCATGAGTGCAGAATTATAAAAGAAGGGAGTAGTTTTCTATATTATATGAGGTTAGCAAAGTGACAGAAAAATGTTGTATGATATCAGTTAGAAGTAAAGTTTGGAGACAGTAAGGCAATAATAAATTTAACTTCTCAGAACAAAATTGGCAGACTAAAATTCTACTATGTGGAAATGGTTACTGCCCATAGAGAATAGATTAGTCATAGCTCTAGCATCCGAAATTACACTGTAGTATGCTATAATCTATGACGTCATTGTATTTGAGTGGACAATACTAAAGCATGTTCAAATATGTCAGGTACAAAGGTCAAGACTTATGATAATAAGGAAGCCACAGAGTGGTGGATAACAAAGAGCACATTGTTTAGTGAAAGTCGGAAGTTCCAATGCTTCAAATTTAAAAGCTACTTTAGAGAAATTGTACTGATAATTATATCGTAGGAGAGGGGGGAAAAAAAACCCTTTTTCCTCTACCCTCCTAGTTACTTTAGTGGGGGCCCTTTAAATTTCACTAACAAAAGACAGATTAACAAAAGAAAAGCTAACAGAAGTTTATTAACATATGCATCACACAAACACAAGGGAACACTCAGGGATAAGTAACTCAAAGGGATGATTTAAATTTGGGCTTATATAGTGTCACAGCAAAAGAACAATAAAATTTAAAAAAAAATTTTAATGTTTATTTATTTTTGAGACAGAGAGAGACAGAGCATGAATGGGGTAGGGTCAGAGAGAGAGGAAGACACAGAATTGGAAGCAGGCTCCAGGCTCTGAGCTGGCAGCACAGAGCCCGACGCGGGGCTCCAACTCATGGAGCGTGATATCATGACCTGAACCGAAGTCGGACGCTTAACCGACTGAGCCACGCAGGTGCCCCAAGAGCAATAAAATTTTAAAGTGACAAGACAAAGGAAAACAACTTAGAGTTTCAAGCATGGTAACTTGTGGGAAGATAAATATATGGAAGAAGCTAATAGACTGTTAGCTAGTCCAACAGCCAATGGACTGTTTGTCTAGTTAGTGAGATTTGTTGTACAAAGTCTCCTTGTGTTTTCTCTGACATGATAAGCTTCTAGAGTTGTCTGTAGTGATTAACTTCTGTTCTTCCCGGTAGAGAGGAAAAGAAAGATAGTTTTACAAATTATGTCCTACTTTTACACAAAAAGGAGGAAGGCAAAGAACTTTTCTTTTATCTGCCTTTTGCTCAATTGTCTATAGCGCAAAGTATTCAATATGCCAAAGTGGCATGTTTGGATGTGTCAGATTCTGCTACTGTTCACCATCCTACCATTCTCAAAACTTCCTAAGTTCTTTCTTGGTGGCTGGTTAAAGGAAGTTCTTACTGACTTATAAATAGTCAATTGACTGCTGTTTGCTTTGCTGATGGCAAGCAGCAGGTGATGGACTGGTGATTAGCAAATTTGTCATTTGTCTTTGGAGACACAGTGGCTCTTTTCAGCAAGTTCGGTTTTTTTTTTTTTTTTTTTTTTTTTTTTTAGAAAATAGATTCTTCAACTAAAACTTCCTTAGTAATTAAGAAAGCATTAAACCCACATTTTTAAAGAGGTGGTGCCTCCCTCACTGAAAGATAATTCAAGTACTTATACAAACACCGAAAAAAAACAAACAAACATGAGGCACTTTAGTAAACGCTTGTTACACAACTGTCCAAGTGATTGTTGATTTTCTCAACTGAAAGCAAGCAGAAAACAAATGTTGACTTAAAAAAATGCATAGCTCTAATAAAGAAAGATAAACAAGAGTGCTCAGGTGGCTCAGTCAGTTAAGCACCAGACTCTTGGTTTCAGCACAGGTCATAATCTCATGGTTTGTGGGTTCTAGTCCCGCATCAGGCTCCACGCCTGTTGGGATTCTCTGTCTCCCTCTGTCTCTGCCCCTCCTCTGCTCTTTCTCTCTCAAAATAAATAAATAAACATTTAAAAAAATCTCCTTAGAAAAAAGGTAAACAGAGTTCTATCACAGTAAAACAAATAGCATCTGAAAGAACATAGGCAAGAATAATAGTTAGATTGATTATAACTAGAAAATTAGATGTTATATTTATATATATGGCCCCAAGATCCGAGATAAAATTATACCCTTGTCCATGAGATTTCTTAACTAGAAAAATTATTACTAAATAGTAATCATAGTAATTTATCATTTAGTAATTATGATTACTAAAATTACTAAAATTATGATCAGGGGTGCCTGGGTGGCTCAGTCAGTTGAGCTTCCAACTCTCGATTTCAGCTCAGGTCATGATGTCACGAGTTCCTGAGATCAAGCCCCTGATAGGGCTCTGCACTGAAAATATGTCTTTATTCCTGAATTCCGCATGAAAAAGAATTGGTCCTTCAGTTAAAATCAGTTGAAGCAATCTTAGAATCTCGTGATCAAATCCAAACACCATTTCAGTATTAATGGAGACTGATATCCTCAAGAAAGGGAGATGTGATGAACCTCTGGTATGCAATAACTTCATTTGGAAACCTGAGCCTGGCATGAAGGTAGTCTTATTTTCAATCCTAGACTCATACCAACTTAATTCAGTAAAGGAACATTTATTATGAGATCCTAACATGTGTTTTTATTTACAAGGTGCTACAGCTCAGGAGGCAGCTTGGGGAATAAATTTCTCTACTGCCTGCTGAGATGAAGGACTCACACAGGATCATTAAAAAACAAGCAAACAAACAAAAACTTGGGGGTCATGTAAAGCCAGAATTTAAGTGCAATCTTACATGTCCAAAGTCAGAGACTATATGAGTCTTTCATGTCAAGATGAGGGAGAATTCTCATATTAAATAAGAGCAGGATGCAGTCTCTGGGATAAATTAAGATTAGTCACTCTCAAGTTTAGTTGAGTTACTATGTATGGGAATTCTTCAGGGACTTGTACAGCAGACATAAAAATTAAATATCTTAATTTAAAAACAAAAATATACTTTTTTATTATTGAGATAAAAACTCATTTGTGAGAAATATCATTTAACTGGAAACCTAAGGATTATAATCTGTTTTTTTCTGTTATCTGGAAAGCATGGCCTACCTCTTCGGATGAGACATTTAAAGATTCAGTGAATTTCACAAAGTATGATAAGTCCATACCAAAGAGTATTGAAGCATAAAGTTTTGCCTTTCAAATGTAATACATTTACCTTACACTCAATGAATCAATTTGAGTATTGCTATAAGCCATTTACTAGCAATTCTGAAAATAATCCACCACCTGTTATGTAGTATGTTAGGTTAAAATATTTTTCTTAAACTTCATGCAGCATACTATCAATATTATAAATGATGTGCTATAACTTAGAACATTTCTAAGCCTACACATTAATGTGCAATAGTGCACATAATGTAACAATAAAACTTGGCTTAGCAGATCACTGCAGCACAACGATTTATTTTTATTTCTCCTGAAGTAAATTCTTAGTCCCTAAGTTTCTATATCAATTTTATTTTAACTATTAAACATATGTAGTTTCCTAAATAATTCCAATTTACATTTACATTTTGTACACTGTTTACATATAAATATCAAATTTATCTCAAGACCAAATATCTCTTTCCAGTGTCATTTCAAACTGTTTTTTGATAATTCAATGATGTTTATTTACATTTCATTACTCCAAAGTCAACACTTTCAAAATTGTCTTAAAATTAAAAAAAAAACAAAAACGACTATTTTGACTTTGAAGGGTTCCTCGCCATTTTCTCCTTATTAGAGATAAGGAAATACCTTTCATATTATTGACTTCCAAATCTCCAATCTACCTCTTTATATTATTGGAGATTTAATGATTCATAACAACTAAATTTGGATTACCAATAAACCTTATGTTGTATAATACTTTACGGTTTGCTTTATTTCCACCAAAATCAGTTATAATATGTGACTGAATATTTATGTTCACCAACAGTACATTCCGAACAATAAGTGAATAATATTATCTAGAGAAAAAGACATGAATTCCAAAAAAAAGAGAATAGAAAATGTAAAACATCAGAATGAAAGATCCCTGAATGATGGATAACAGTACAAAGCAGCAGACAAACATGCACTGAAAGATTGTGGTCTGCATATTTAGAAACCAAGAAGCAACTCAATCTGCACCAGAGAATTACAAAATTAAAATTCGAGGTAACCTAAACAGGAGAGTTTTGGTGGGGATTTGTTAATTAGAAGTCATCGTAAAAAAACAGCTTACACCTAGATGCACTTCCATACCCTGTACAGAGAGAGATGACTAGCTTTTATGCTCTCAGGAGAAGATAGTGAATATATTTTCTGGAAAATGTACACAAGGGAGTACTTAGGTCCAGGTACGACCTGGCTATCTAACGGTTAGGATGCCATATTGAAAACTGAGGAATTACGTAAAAGCACATATTGCCAACAGGAGTCCTCCAGCTCCACTTAGCACTGAGGGTGCTGTCTAGAATGCTAATGCCTTCTGCTTTACCAACCTTCTCAGTAGAAGCTTCTTTCCTGAAGCAACAGCCTAGCTCAAAATAAAGACCTATAAATACTAATGTTGAAGAACTCCCCAATGAAATGATTGGAACTTGTCAAATCATAGTGAGCCTAATAAACCACTAAGCACATTTCATGGGCATAGAATTTATGACCAGCTTTTAAGTGCTACATTCTTAAATATGAATGGGCATATCAAATTTGAAGGATTATCAAATATTTGTGGGAAAAGCCTATAATGATGATTTATGAAGGAAAATCATTAGCTGATGTAGGGCAAGAGAGGATGTTTGAAGAGTGGATGAGGCATTAAATAATTCCTTAGTGAGCATACAATTGTATTTACCGGAAGAATTTACTAATATTCCAAGTCTTGTTAACAGTCATTTTGAAATGCTGATCAAGATTTTGTAGTAATATCCAAGTTGAGTGATTTTTTTCTGTAGCCAAACCCAGCTACTCAAAAGCAAGTTCTATTCATTTCTTTATGGTTGACAGTGAGATATTCTAAATATGATTAATGAATAAGTCTTCCAGGTCATTATAGTCTAATTATTAATTCTATCTCAGGGTCAGGAACTGTGGGCTCTTACCAGAGCATAACTTTAGATCTGAGATATGTACTTCAGGACCATCATGCCTAAATTAGCCTTACTGTCTTATTAACAAGCTTTATTTTGTTACTGTACTGCCTCCCAACCACATCTTTTAAGTATTCTCTCTTTTTTTGATTTTTTCAACAGAATGAAGCATTCCAGAGATTTCTGCTTAGGGCCAGTATTTATTAATTCCTTCTTATTCACTTTTAAGAATATTTGTTTTGAATAATTTAAAGATGCTTTGAAAGGCAGTACAACATAGTCTTTAAAACCACAGATTTGGTAATGATAGTACTTTGGTTTATAGTATAACCTCACCAATTACCAGTTGAGCAATTTACCTACTGCCCCGAGTCTCAGTTTCATCATCTGTAAAATGAAGACAAAAAGAGTAACTAATTAAGAGTTGTAAGAATTAAATGAATTAATAATCTAAGTGAAGAGCTTCAAACAGCTCCGGGATACAGAAGTCAGTAAAATTTAGCTGTTATTTTTTTTTTTAAAGAAGGTACTTCCATTTCCTCAAGAATGTCTTTCTCTTAGATTGCATTTGCCAATCATGTTTGCCATATAATTTATTAGCCTTTCATAATGTAACAAATGATTTACAGATAACTATTTAATAGCGAAAACCTTTTAAGGGCTTTCTATAATGCAAGTTTGATGGGATTTCCAGAGTTAGGGTAGCATGTAAGCATATCCCATTTTAGAACTTGGAAATCATTTTTGAGAAATGAATTGTGTTTTCAAATAAAGATCCTGGTATATCTGCTATAGTGACTCAATGAATAATTGATAATTTAGAAAATATTTAATGAACTGCAGTGGATTAAACCACCAAGCTGAACGGTTTCACTGTTTCAGAAATATACTGAACCCAACTTTGTCTCAGAAGATGTTTTATATGTCATCAAAAAAACAAAAATAGTGTGAAACATTTGAGAAAATTCACTTCTGTTGCTCATCATATGCTCATACAAAGAATAAAGATATAAATCTTCTTTCACATTTCATCAATTTTGTACCTTTTCCAATGAACCACAATGTTTCTGAAACATTAATGGTTATAAATTACATATTAAATTTCTCAAATGGGCTATATCAAATATGACTAGGCACCTTGATACTAATTACAAGTTTAAATTTATAAGATTAAATCGGTACTTTCTCCAAGAAGGAGAAATCTGAGTACAATATATTAATAGGAACTTTTGGTGGCAGGAATCTTACAAGTGAATTAAATTTAATTTAGACAAATAGACTCAGCCTTACAGAAGTACTCCCAAGAAGAAAAGTAAGTTAAGTGTTTTAAATAGCAAAGAAGCTAGGATTAATAGCAGAAATTGTATTTCCTAATGTTAAGAATTTTTACTGTCATTTGATCAAGAATGACATATTACTTGTATAATTAATGGAAAAATAAAATCTAAAGTGTTCAGTTCTTTTTAATAGGAATGATAATTGACTAAACAGTGTACATTTCTATTTCTCAAACCTTTATCCCACAGTAGCTTTGTGGGATTACTTTGTTATAATCTGTAAGAATAATTTCCATTGCACTTAAATCATTACTTTATTCACTATAATTTTGAATGTCTATTAAGTGCCTGATAAGAATAACCAAATATAATATGTTCACAATAGAATCTTTTCAAAATATTGAAAAAATTTAGAACTATGAAGGATATATAATCTCTGTTAAGTATTGAAATACAAGGCAATCAATAATTCAAACTATAGACTTGAATGTAATAAATTTGATTTAAAAACAAGCAAGCTATGAGTGAAAAAATTAGTACCTTCAAATATATATGCATATATATTATTAAATGAGAAAATAACTTGATTAAAATAGCAGTTGTATGCCAACTGGGTTTTGAATAAGAGACAATGACCTTAGTCTAGAACAGAAGAATGCAAGTTAAAGTAAATAATTAATGCCTTATCTCCATCTCCCTTTGACTACATTAAAAAAAAATCAAAGTCAAAGTCTTTTATTAACACCGTTGATAATAGTAGGAATACAAACATATTTATTGTAATCCAAAGTTTAGAGAGGTCTCTGACTTTCAGAAGCGCCACATTTAATGCAAAACAATGAAGATAAGTACACTGACATTCAGACGTACTGGTTGAAATTTTAAAAGCAACTAAATATTAATGCAAACCTTGGACTTTGCTTCTCAGTTCAACAGTCTTTCCAAAACACCAGTCTTCAGAGAAATCAGCAAGAGCAGCCAGAGTACATTATCTGATTACTGCAACATCTGATACCAGTCATTAAAATTGGGGTTATGTTAAATACCTAAAATCACAGAAAATGCTAATTGTATTCTGTATTCTACATATTTCATCATGTACTAAAGTATTAATGAAATGATAATTTTCTTTATCTTATCACTTTGCATGTAGAACTAATGATGCAACAATAAAGTGCTTGCATATTTTTCTAATCATTTACCCATTCATTTATTTAACAAACATTGAGTTTGTAGATATTAAAAAAAAATCTTAGGTCTCTTTCAAATGGGAGATATTACCATACAATTTTTAAAGTATTTGATAATTTATTTCAGTCATATCTGTGTTTATCAGACATCATGATATTATTAAGTGTTGACAATTATAATAATATTTTCAGTAAATATGTTAAAAACATTTACACTAATATTTTTAACTTCCAAAATAACATCTTATTCAATGTATTTGGAAAATGTCAAACACACACACACACACACAGCAATAATT
Organism: Panthera leo; assembly: GCF_018350215.1. Taxonomy (NCBI): domain Eukaryota; kingdom Metazoa; phylum Chordata; class Mammalia; order Carnivora; family Felidae; genus Panthera; species Panthera leo. The sequence continues at coordinate 153,232,139 of NC_056682.1, read as the reverse complement.
TCTAATTCCACACTCAGGAAATATCAATGCTAAAATTTTTGTGCAAACTAATTCCAGTCCTTATTTCTATTTATTGAAAAATGTATTTTATTTTTAAGACGAACTGGATCACAATGAGAAGTAACAGAATAGGGTGATCAGAATCAGGGGCTCTTGAGCTACGGTGTACTACATCAGGTCTGTTGCTTTCTTCCTTAGCAACTTTGGGACTTTTACTTACTACTATTTAACCTTTCCGTGCCTTATCTTTCTTATTTCAAAAATGAAGAAAAATATAATCTACCACATAGAATTTTATGAAGGTTCAATTATTTAAAACATGGACCACACTTAGATTCATACCTGATAAATAATAATCTATACTAACCATTATTACCACTAATATATTGCTGGTAATGGCTTTATACCTAGCAGCTATAAAGAATGGTGAGTTCATTAAGAATTTTTCTCAACTTCATTTTAATGACTTACTGTAGTATTGGTCAAAATATTTTTGACTAACTGAACTTATACTGTATGCAATGGTTATGTCATTATATGTAAAAATAGCCCTCAACTGTGGACCATAGACAGTACTTCCCTCCTCCCCACCTATTTTTTTCCATACTTGTCAACTATTTTTGTTTGCAAATGCCCAAACACTTAATTCAAATTAAATTGAACCATACTGGGGCTTCCTTAGCCACTTTATTGAGCCCCAAGAAAAGCAGAGATATCTCCTTTAAGATACCTATAGATACGAAAAGGCCTTGAATGCTATCTTATGTCTCTTTTCTTTTCTTGTCTTTTCTTTCTTTTCTCTTCTTTTCTTCTCTTTCTTTTCTTTTCTTTTCTTTTTTTTTTTTTTTTTGAGACGTTTATTTATTTTTGAGAGATAGGCACAGAGTGCAAGCAGGGATGGGTCAGAGAGAGAGGGAGACACAGAATCTGAAGCAAGCTCCAGGCTCTGAGCTGTCAGCACAGAGCCTGACATGGGGCTTGAACCCATGAGCCATGAGATCATGACCTGAGCCAAAGTTGGTCACTTAACCTACTGAGCCACCCAGACGCCCCTCTTTTCTTGTTTCTCTTTCTTCCTTCCTTTCTTTTTCTTTCTTTCTTTTCTTTCTTTCTTTCTTTCTTTCTTTCTTTCTTTCTTTCTTTCTTTCTTCATTTCTTTCTTTCTTCCTGCCTGCCTGCCTTCCATCCTTTCTTTCTTTTTTTTATTTCTTTAATTTTTTAAATCTTTATTTTTGGAGAGAGAGAGAGTGAGCAGGGGAGGGGCAGAGAGAGAGAGGGAGACACACAATATGAAGCAGCTTACAGGCTTGGGGCTTGAACGCACAAACCAAGAGATCATGACCTGAGATGAAGTCAGAGGCTTAACAAACTAAGTCCTCCAGGCGCCCCTCTTTCCTTCCTTCCTTCCTTCCTTCCTTCCTTCCTTCCTTCCTTCCTCCCTCCCTTCCTTCCTTCCTTCCTTCCTTCCTTCTTTCCTTCCTTCCTTCTTTCCTTCCCTTCCTCTCCTTTACCTTCTCTTTCTTTTCCCAATTGGCTTATTTCTCTGGTTGTAACAGAGTTTAAAATCATGGCCACGGAGGAAACAAAATTAATTATCTGTCTTCCAAAGTTGTATACCTTGCCCTGAAATATGAAGATAATGCCAAAATGCTGCCAAACTGGGTTGTCCTGTTTTGTATTTAAACTTCATCCAAGTTCTTTCCTTATGTCAATCAGCAAAGTAAACATAACCTGCCATCTGGTGGAAGTGAGGCAAATGATTTCAGGAGGAAGCAATGAATATCTAACAAGAATAGAAAGCCCAATGTGTAAGAGAAACATGCAGGGGAATAAGTTATTTGCACAAGCAGATGCTGGAATGAGACAAATTTGGGACCACATGTGTTATCACATGTGCCTCAATTGTTGCCTTATACTAACATATACCACTTTTTTCAAGAGAAGTTTGAGATCTAAAATGGAATGAGATCTAAAATGAAAATCTTCTGATTTTAAAAGTAAGCAATTAATTAACAGAATATAGAGAAAACATAAAACAATTTAAATATCAAATTCAGTCCAGGGACCATGTTTGCTTCCTAGTTTTAAAAAGGAGACTTGGGGGATGCCTGGCTGGCTCAGTTGGTAAAATGTAGGACTCGATCTCAGCATCATGAGTTTGAGCTCCATGATGAGTGTAGAGATTACTTAATAATAGTAATAATAATAATAATAATAAATATTCAAAAGGAGACTTGGAAATTCATTTTACTTCAGTAATAACAATTCTAAAAGCTTTAATATGTATTTATGGAGATGCTTGGGGTAAGCAGAGTTGGATTTGAAGCCTCAATCTTTTTTTTCCTTCTATAATAGTATAGATACAGTCAAGATTTTGAACCTCATGTTCCTGATACAAATTAAGAACCGAATATCTACTAGATTGATATAAGGATATACTAAAATAATACACATTAGGCACTTGAATAATAAGAGGATCTTAGCACATACCAATTTATTTCCTCACCTCTCACACTTTCTCTAAAAATTCTGTTACAAAAATGAGGAGTTTAAGGGGTAAAAATAGAACCAAAACTGAGAAAAATATTTGCTCTTAAATATATACTGTTATTAATATACTAAAATCAAAAGTATGATAATATCAATGAGTAATATCTATTAATTAACAGTTATGAAAATAAGTTAATATTTATAAAGCATCTATAAAGAAATACAGTATATAATTAAATAGAGTAACCAGCATGAACAGTGCAGTACAGAACATAAGAGGTGTAAAAGATCAAAACAAAACAAAAAAAATGAAACTATGGTGTTTCACTTGACAGTTTCTGATAGTTTTTTTGAATGCTGTCATCTGAGAATCAGTTTTTTGGTGTACATGTATCTCATATCTATGATGTTATATTTCTAGTTCAATAAAACCAACGATGTTTGATTCCAAATACTTGAAAACTGTTAAAAAAAGCTTTGCAGAGCAAAGCAGCATCATAAAGCAGGATGGCAACTACAATATTTGTTAAATTGGGTTCAGGGGGGCCATTTATTCCATCTGTTATTTCAACTAAACTGCATTTCTGCCTTGAAAGTGTTTCATGAGACTCCAGTGAATGAGGAGTATTTGTGATTCATTTTAGTACCAGAATATTCCAGAATAATTGGCTTTTAGTGGAGAGCTGCCATCATGAGCCAAGTTTTAAAATATGCTATTTTTCTGAATTTTGTGGCCATGGAGGGATACTTTGAAAGGATATTATAATGGCATGCGCTGCTACTAAAATGTGATTTTGCAGTTATTAGCCAGGAAAGGATCCTTTTAGAATATAATATAGACAACAGAACAGACCTAGACAGATATTTCTTATATTCTTGTCCACTACAGAACTATTACATGTGGTATTATACATAAGTGACATTTCTAAAAGTTGCATAATTAAGCTTCAAGTGGTTAATCTAATGTTAGTTTAATAATTTTTCATTATGGGTGCAAGAAAAATGATAAGGCAGTTCCATGACCAAAGTCGTGACCATCACATTACCATGCAAAAATAATTAAATGTACTATATACTAGGACTAAAGAATGCAAGAGAAGATAGAGCTCTTACTTGATGTAGAACAAATTAGCAATGTGTATCTTCAATCAGGGCAGTACATTGGTAAGATGATTAGGTGCATGAGTGTTATATACTTATCTATTTCCAAAGCATAGAGATAATTTTTTAAATGTAAAATGATTATATAAAATTAACACATTCAGCGGCACCTGTGTGGCTCAGTTGGTTAAGCATCCGACTTGGGCTCAGGTCATGATCTCACAGTCTATGAGTTCAAGTCCTGCGTCGGGCTCTGTGCTGACAGCTCAGAGCCTGGAGCCTGCTTCAGATTCTACGTCTCCCCCTTTCTCTGCTTCTCCCCCTGCTTATGCTCTGTCTCTCTCTCTCTCTCTCTCTCTCAAAACTAAACATTTAAAATTTAGTTTTAATCAATACACAAGTTAAAAAAACACTGCATTTGCATTATTTGTTTGTTTTTATTGGTGATGTCTGATTGTCTCAAACTCATTACTTAACTAGCTCAAGAATTAGACATGGATGGGGAAATAGATTTTGCTTTCACAATGTATTCAAACTAAAAAAGAAACAGTAAAAATCACAATACACTTTGACATGTACTGTTGTAAAGATTTTCCCAGAATACGTGGGAGTACAGAGAAACAGAACAAAAAAGTTGGTGTGGGTTAAGTATAGGAAGGAAATTTTTGGTGAAAAAGCTAATAATTAAGCTAAATTTTGAAGATTATCAGGGACTTTATTGGGATAGAAAGCCTTTTCAGTGTTCACTCCAATACATGACATCTAATAGTTGCTTAATAATTGATGGAAGAATGAATAAAGAATGAATTGTTGGCATGGTAAGATATAAATTACAAGCAGTTCTGCAATACTGATAAAATTTAGGAGAAAACACCGGTACAAAGGATGAATCTAGAAATGAACTTTCTTTATGGAAGGACCAAGGATGTTCCATGAAGAGATTATTGAAATAGTTAAATATTTAAATATTTATACATGTTACACATTAGTAGTACTGAGGATGGGGTGAGGAAGACAAGTCTGGAAACTGATACCAATTAAAAAACTACTGCAATAATTTTGGAGGGATTTTATAAAACTTTGGTAATAGAAATAAAAAGATAAATTCCACAATTAAAAAAAAATACAACACAATTTTCAGTTGGATATGGGAGGTGAAAGAAAAGGAGACTGGAATGTCTTTCAGGTTTAAATATGTATAACTGGGAGAATGGAGCTTTCACCATACGAAGAAAATTCCAGATCAGGAGCAGGTTTGAGAATAAGGAGATTCAATTATAAAATGTTACATTTGAAATACCTTTCTGAAACTCAGGAGAATGTCTGGATTATGTATTCAATTACTACTCTACTCTACCTAGCTGTGCTAGGTGTCGAGAATCTTTGAGTATATAGATGCCAATTAAAGCAAACATTTGCATACTGGATTTTACACACTGAATATAAAAAAGGACAGAGAAGAATCCTGAAAACTTCAATGATAATGTGAAGAACAGAGGAAAACAACCTGAAGAAAAAGCTAAGATTGAATCTGAGAAGAGTAAAATTAAAAGATCGTGTTATCATAAGATGAACATATAGTTTATCATCCTAACTGATGCATTTTTTTAGAGATATAGGTGGTATTATTAGTGATTACATCAGGACAGAAGATGTGAACCCAGCCCACCCCAGTCAAAACAAGGGCATATGGTCAAACTAATTATCACGCAAACCAAGAGACAAGTAAAAGTATAATTATCAGTTCAAAATGCTAAAGAAATTCCAAGTAACCTAGAGATTGATCCATAGTTCCAATAGTTTAAGGCAGCGAATGCTTTTAAAAATCATCCTTCTCAAAATTCTTCCAGATTTTGCCCACCGACCAATCCCAAAACCACTGCCTCATTTTTAGGTATATGTTAGAGCAGCACCCAAGTTATAATACTGAAATTTGTATTATATTCCTATTGCTGCTGTAACATGTTACCACAAAATTAATGCCTTAAAAAACACAAATTTATTATTCTGCATCTCTCAAGGCAGAAGTCCTAAAATGATGTTGGAGAGGCTCCATTCCTCTGGTAGCTGTAGGAGAAGATGTATTCCCTTGCCGTTTTTAGCTTCAAGAGGCCACTTGCATTCCTTCCTTTGTGGTCCCTGTTCATCTTCAAAGTCAACAGCATTGCATCCTCAAATCTCCATTGGACTTGACCTGCGCTCCATTATCACAGTTCTCCTCACTGTAATCCATTCATCTTCCTCTTAGAAGGACCACTGGGTCCACCCAGATAATCCAATATAATCTTCCTATCAATTCAATCTGAAGGATCCATAACTTAATCTCATCTGCAAAACCTCTTTCCCACATAATGTAACACAGTCCTAGGTTTTGAGGATTAGGATGCAGAGATTGGGTAAGTGGTCATTATACTGTCTGTTACAATCAGTAAGTAAAAATATTTTGGATTTGGATTTCTGTATAAAAATAATTGTGTGGACTGGACAGAATGTGAAATCACCTCAAAAGTCAAATCCTTATTCAAATGGTTCCCCATCAGGTTTTCAAATATGGCGAGTGTCTATATATATATATATATATATATATATATATATATATATATACATATATATATATATATATATATATATATATGTATTTTTTTTCAAGCACCAGTTTGTACCATCATATTATTCCTGTCTATTTCTCTATTCATATTATATGTGAAATTAATAAATGATAGAACTGAGCTACTTCAGTATGACTGATATAAGAAGACTGTGAAGAAGTTAAATGTTCTTTGTGGATTACCAAGCCATTTGTATCTTCATGAATTAACGAAATTTCATTAAGCGCAATGCATTAAATAAAAAACATTTATTTTGAATTCACTGGAAAATAATGCTTTTTAATAATATGTATCTTTGGGAGTTAGCAAAATTCAGCTTCTGTAACAATGTCTCTCTTTTTTTGTTAATCTAACATAATACTTAGAATATAATGTAGATTCAAATTGGACTGAAGTTGGGGCACCTGGGTGGCTCAGCCGGTTAAGCGTCGGACTTTGACTCAAGTCATGATCTAGTGGTTTGTGAGCCAGAGCCCCGCGTCAGGGTCTGTGTTGAGGGTGAAGAACCTGGAGCCTGTTCGGATTCTGTCTCTCCCTCTCTCTCTGCCCCTCCCCCACTCGCGCTCTGTCTCTCTCTGCCTCTAAAAAAAAAAAGAAAAAAAAAAACTAATAAAAAAATTAAAGAAAATAAATAAACGTTAAAAAAATTCAGATTGAACTGAAGTTGGCAAGGATAAAAATACCAAACGATCACACACTCAAAGTCCAAATTTTATTACTGGTGGCACTATTGTGAATTAAATAAGTTAACAAATCATTCAAATCTTTGTAAAAATTGATTTATATTTATTTATTTCTAGGGAAAATAATATGAAATAATTATTGGGCCAAGTCATGATTAATAATAAGAGTAATTATTTTTTTTAATTTCATTAAGCACTTCTGGAATCAAAAGTATTCCAGAGAGCTTTAAAACTTTAACTTCATGTTCTCCAGGGTTATATAATTCCATTATAGAATATATATTCCTCAGAGAGTATTTACTTTTTCTATATCTGATATGCTATCTGTCAAGGAAATGAACTTAAAAAGAAATTTTTTTAACGTTTATTTATTTTTGAGAGAGAAGGAGATAGACTGTGAGTGGGGCAGGAGCAGAGAGAAAGAGAGACAGAATTCAGAGCAGTCTCCAGGCTCTGAGCAAGCTGTCAGCACAGAGCCTGACGGGGCTCAAACTCACAAACCAGGAGATCATGACCTGAGCCGAAGCTGGACATTTAACCAACTGAGCCACCCAGGTGCCCCGTCAAGGAAATGATCTTTAAAAAAAATAATTAAATAAAAATGAAAAAAATAAAAATTATGTCCTAGCCTTTCACACAGGATCTAGCTGCAAATATCTTAACTAGGTGCTTAGTTATTTTCTAATATGTGTCTCCCAGGGGCGCCTGAGTAATTCAGTAGGTTGAGCTTCTGACTCTTGATTTTCGGCTCAGATCATGATCCCAGTGCTGTGAGACTGAGCCCTGCATGAGGCTCCATGCTTAGCATGAAGTCTGCTTGGGATTTTCTCTCTCTCTCTCTCAAATAAATAAATAAATAAATAAATAAATAAGTTTGTATCTACCAGATAATTTATCAATTATGCTGGACTTTCACTACTCCCTTTAAAAAAAAAAATATTTATTTTTAGAGAAAGAGACCAAGAGCAGGGAGGAGGCTTTGTGTTGTGAATGCACAGCCTGACACGGAGCTTTGTCTCACAAACCTCGAGATCATGACCTGGGCCTAAATCGAGTCAGACACTTAACCAACTGAACCACCCAGGTGCCCCCTCACTACTTTCTTAAGAGTCTCTTTGATATATGAATTCAAATCATATTGACTTTTATGACTAAGTCACTTTAATATGCTCAATATCATCAGCAACAAAACTCTTTACCAAGTTTATTTTACATATTTGAAGACGCCCTTGAAAACAAATTGAACTTTAAAAAATCAGAGTATTTTGAATATTCCCGATTTTTTTTTGAATTTTTATTAAGTTAAATCATAAGTTGCAGGGTTTTTTAAATTATATTTAATAATTTGCTCATTTTCCTTTTTGTGTGATTGGGATTGGGACCTTTTAATTTTGAGGTGCTAAAAAGACTTGCCAGGACTTGTGTTGTCTCCAGATTGAAGTAACAGGGACTGTATTTAACCTGTGACACATGAAACTGAAAACACTGGACAAAATATGTAAAACAATATTTTTTAGTTACTAGGTAATAATCAATACAAACTATTGTTCCCTGACAGAAGAGAAACCAATAAGAAGCTGTACCTCTAGCTCAGTGACTACAGAGAGTTCCTGGGCAGCAGCAAATTTTATTTATTTATTCAGTAATAAATTTATTCAGGAATAAAGCTGAGTTGACCAGATAAGGTTCAGAGTATAGTGAAACTTATGCTAGAACTTGCAGGGCACAGTACTGGAGAAGAGATTTCGAAGAGAGAAAGAAAGACAGAGGGAGGGAAGAAGGAGGAAGACAGGGAGAGAGAGAGAGAAGGAGAGAGAGAAGAGAGAGAGAGAGAGAGAGATCTGTAGAAGCTCTCCCTTAAGTTTTTGACTGTTGCTGATCTGCACATGCAGAAAAGGAACTGAACTACCTGAAGTCAAAGAGAGAATTACTAGAAAAGACTGAGTATAAATGCCTTGGTGCTCACAATGGTAGGGAACAGTTAATGTTGCAACAGGCCAGCATGGAAAAAACTCCAAATTCATAAGCATTGCAGAATACTGAGATGGGTATTATGGCCAAATATGCCCTAATCTAAAGGTTGTTCTAGGCATACCCTAACCATGTTTTAAAGTAAGCTTCAAAAGATTACATTGATTTTAAAGTCTATTTATTCTGAGAGAGAGGGAGGGGCAGAAAGAGAGGGAGAGAGAGAGACAGGCTCCACATGTTGTCAGCAGTCAGCTTGACACGGGGCTCGAACTCACGAACGGTGAGATCATGACCTGAGCCAAAATTAAAAGTCAGATGATTAACCAACTGAGCCACCCAAACACCCCAAGATTACGCTAATTTTAAATAAACCTAACAATGTCTCAGAATAATAAAACCAAGCATTACTTGAAGGCAATACACATACATACATACATACATACATATGTACATGCACACATATGTACATACACACATTTTAGTGCCTGACAAAATACAATTCAAAATATTGGGCCTCTAATTGGGAAAAAAAAATGTAACCCGTAGCCAGGAGATTTAATCAATAGAAACTAGCTTAATGACAGGGATCATAGAATCATCAGACAAGAATGTTGAAACAACTACAATAACTAAACTCCAAAGATTTAAGAAAGCAGTGAAAATGTGATCATGATGAGAAGAGATGTAAAAGATATAGAAAAGACCCAATGGAACATCTGGAGATGAAACATATAACTAAAATGAAAAATCAATGGCTAAGTTTAATGGCCAACTAGACATTGCAGAATTTGAGTTCTGTGAACTTGAAGTGTCTCCAATAGGTTCTATCTAAATTAGAAAAAGGAAAAGAGGAGCAAGTCCTTGAATATTAACCTTAAAAAGATTGGAATTAGGATAAAATCAACACTTTTCTGGCACTTTCAGAGTCTTTAATCATTATCAACCTGTATAAAATAAAATAAAATAAAATAAAATAAAATAAAATAAAATAAAATAAAATAAATGAGATGGATGATGTAATTAAAGCAAACATTTTATAAGGTAAATTTATTGCCCATTTGGATTAATTTAAAATATGAAAATCTCATGATCTTGAAAGTATTGATGGCTTATGTTTAATGAAGTTTTTGTTTATTATTTGGAGTATATTAAACTTCAATATTAAAAACTCATTTTAAAACCTAAGCATCATATATGAATGAAAGCAGGTATGCATTCCATGACCAAACTTAATTGATTGCAGTTATATTGCTGATTAAAGAGGATTCTATGCCTCATAATTTTCTCATAGGAATTGCCTTTCTTCTGTATTGGTGATAAACATTTTATTTAATACTTGATATTAATTATAATTATAAATTTTGACATTTTGATAATTAAAATATCTACATACCAACTTTCCTTTTATGGTAATTCACAACAAAAGTCACCATCAACAGAAATACTTACGTTTTTTGCTTGATATCTTATGTTTGCCACTCTAGATGTACTTTCTGCTGTTCTCCAAACTTATCTAGCCCTGGGAAACTGAGCTCTGTGGATTAAATGGACAAATTTCCATGCTTTGTCTTGCTGATCAATTTGTCAGTATGTAGACTTTTGTGATGATTAGAGGAGTATGAGGTCATTGTATTTAACCCTCTGGTTTTCTCTCTGTGAACCCAGGAGGTTAACCTTGTTTCACAAAGGATCTCCTCTTCTTCACTGTATTCCACCACACCTGACTTTTCCTTACCTTCAGATTCCAGAAATCCCTTCCTCCCTTTGTGTAGTCAGCTTAAGAATGGAGACAGCTCAGGGGCACCTGGGTGGGTCAGTGGGTTAAGCATCTGACTTCAGCTCAGGTCATGATCTTGCAGTTTATGAGTTCGGGCTCTGTGCTGACAGCTTGCTCAAGCCTGGAGCCTGCTTCAGATTCTGTGTCTGCTCCTCCCATGCTCATGCTCTGTCTCTGTCTCTCCATAATAAATAAACGTTAATTTTTTTTTTTTTAAATGGAGACAGCTCAGTTGCTACTCGTTTGAGGTTACCCAACTATCCATCCTTTGTGTTTCCTGTATCCCATCTTATAAACTGCAATTTTATGAGTATAATCTTCTTTACCTATTTTACCTCGAATGTGCTTTCCGTTTCCTAATTGACACATAATTTTGGCAATGTTTTTGATGAGTTGTGATAAATTATAAACTATTTCATTATAAATAATAATATGAAGTAAAAAGATAGTTGATTAACCTTTCATGAAAGCGAAATATCTTAAAGCTCATTTAAAGCTCACACATGTGCACAAGCCATTCATTTTACCAATCAAAGTTCACACATTACATTTGTATATAGAGTAAAACCTTGATTTGAGAGCATAGTTTGTTCCAGAAACATGCTTGTAATCCAAAGCATTTGTATATCAAAATGAATTTCAAGAACCATTGGCTCAATTGTTATCTTGTGATATTTGGTGTCACCTGCTACTCATATTGCAAGACATTGCTCGTTTATCAAGATACAATTTATTAGAAATGTTTGCTCATCTTGCAGAGCACGTGCACAACAAGTTACTCTCAATCCAAGGTTTTACTGTATTGTAATCTATATTAAAGGTTGTAGATATTTCACATTTAGTTTATACAAATAACAAAATACATTTGAAATGTATACACATAAAGGTACACTTTGACATGGTTTTCAAATTCTTTCATGCCATTGTTATTACACTTTGGCTTAATTCAGACAGTTTTCTTGAAACGATCTGGCAAAAGCTCTCTAAATCAACTGAAATATGATTTATTCATTGCTTACTGTAGTCTTTCCATATGTATTTATCAAATAGGCTTCTCAGTTAACTATTATTGCATAACAAAACAATAAACCTTAAACAAAACCTTAAAACAATAAGCCTTTATTGTTGCTACTCATGAGCTTATGTGAGTCTAAGAAAGTAGCTGAAAATAATAACTACCTCAGTATTGGGAGACAGAGGGGAGTTTTCTCTAAGGAGGTTGTTTGTGATGTGAATTATAAATGTTAGCCTGGAAAAGTGAAATAAAAAATATAATTTCTTTAGATCATAGAATAGTCATTTTACAAAATGTAGTCAATAAAACAATGTCATGGAATACACACATTTTCATGTTAGAAACAAAGTAATTAGAATATGTATAAGCATGCAGAATTAAACCAAATGGCAGGACTGAAACAAGTTTATTTAAAAGTCAAGAACTTGCAATAAATTATTATAGGATATCCTTACTAATCATATAAAAAATATTTTGTGTGCTAAGAAAGTCATTTTAGTTAGCTTTTGAATATTATTTAGTTCTAATCTTATCTAAATATCTTAACTTACTTCTTTACTTGTTTGTCTACATTAGTCAATAATTTTAATATTGGACTGCAGTTAATTTCACAAAGTCAATAATAAGACGAATGGTTGCAAAGTTGTTTTTTTTCTCTTAGCTATCAAAAATGGCAGGAACAAACCTCAGAGGAAATTAAAATCCAGACCTATTTTAACATCAATATTGATGGTCAATATTCATTTTTAAGCATACATTATTGTAAATTTGATTAATATAATATTATCTGCTGTGTGCTTAGACTAGTGAGATATATTAATTACTTTCATGACTAAAATAAAAATAGTAAGCTGAAACATTATTTTCATGTAGTCTGTGTTTAATCACACTGACTTTGTTCACATAGAGCAATTAATCGCAGAATAATTCTAATGTGATGTTGTATACTTTACATTTGGCAAAAGCATCCACAGTAAGAAATTCATTCTTTAATTAAATATTAAAGGTCATAGATGGCACTTAAAAATGATGTTTTGAACATAAGCTTACTTATTCTTCTCTTTGAAACTCTATTAAAATCACCATGGGGATGAAGAAACATATGTTCATAAGGATTTTTTTTTAATGATAATAGAAGAGATCTTATCAGAGGAGCTCTATTAACCAACTATTGGATGTTATAAACCTGATGAGATCATTTCCTTTCCAAAGTAGCTTATAGCAAACAGTATCTTCCACTAAAAAAGACAAAATGATAGAGAAGTAGATATAATTTGAGCATAAAGCATCAGAGAAGTAAAAGTAAAGGGGCTAATATTACCGATGATGGAATGATTTGGGGATGGTAAATGCATGTCTGCCAAATTCTAAACATATATGGGGCAGGAGGCTGGAAACCTCAGCCAGAAATCTGTTAGGGACGATATAAAGTTTTCCTTATTCTCCTACTACTAAAGAGCAAAAGATTTGAGTTCTGAGCCTATCATAGAGACATCAGAGTCTGCTAATGAACACAGTAAGCTTTTGATAAAATTGCTCAAAAATTGCGGGAACAGACTAAAGAAGATGACGATTCAGCATTATCAAATGTGTCACCCAGCTTCAACGTAGCATCAGAATAGCATTGACTTGTCAATAGAAATAATTTAATGAAAAAACATTATTTTGAAATCCTTAGATTTCTGAGGGAAACTAATTACAGCTCTTGTTTTTATCCTAAGTTAAAAAAAAAAACGTTTAAAATGAAAGCAAAAAAAAAGATATTTTAGATAAAAACCAAGTGAAAGAAATTTTATTTTAAATTTGAAGTGAAAACTTACTAAAAAGAGCGTGTAAACTTGAAGGAAAAGAGTACAAGACAGAAACAAGACTGGACAGAAGTAAATACAGAGCAACAAAAAGCAAGATTCTAATGAACTACCCGAATGCAGATGATTTAAAACAATACTAACAACTTGTAGGTGAAGGTCAATGTAGAAGTAAAATGGATGACAACAGTTACATGTAAAATGAGAAAGGGTGCTTGGGTGGCTCAGTTGGTTAAGCATAGTACTTCAGCTCAGGTCATGATCTCATGGTTTGTGAGTTTGAGCCCCATGTCTGTGTTGACAGCTCAGAGACTGGAGCCTGCTTCGGATTCTGTGTCTCCCTCTCTCTCTGCCCCTCCCCTGCTTGCACTTTGTCTCTCTCAAAAATAAATAAATATTAAAGAGAGAGAGAGAGAGAGAGAAGTGAATGATGAAGTTAAAGTGTCAAAAGTTTTTGTTTTGTTTTCTTTAGTGGCTTAACACAACAATATTCATTTTGCTTACATATTTGCAATTTGGGCAAGCCCTCTTAGGAAGCTCATTTGCTCATTTCTTCTCCATTTAGTGTCTACTGGGACATCTCAAAGTCTGAGGGCTGTAAACATCATAATGTTCTCTCATTTATACATCCAGTGGTTGATCTTGGCTATTGGTTTACATGTTAGCTGGTGCCATTGTGGCCTCTCTATGTGGCCTGGGCTTCCTCACAAAATGATGGCTGAATTCCAAGAGGAGGTGCAAAGAGAAAGACACAGAGCCAAGTGGAAGCAGTATTGACTTTTCTAACCTAGCTACAGACGTCACACAGTGTCTTCCTCTATATTCTATTTGTTAAAAGTACATAACTAAGGAAGCCTATATTCAAGGGGAGGGGAATAGACTCCATCTGCTGACAAAAGAATATCAATATAACACTATAAGAAAAATACGTGGTATGGGATAGATTAGTGCAACTATCTTTGGAACATATATATTACACTGAGTTTTTTGCAGATTGTGATTTTTTTAACCTTTATTATTTTTATTTTTACTTTTTTACCTAGGGTATAAGTGACCTGTAATGTTATATTTATTTCAGGTATAAAACATAATGATTTGATATTTGTATACATTGCAAAAGAATCACCCCAGTAAGTCCAGTTGGCATCCATCAGGTTACATAGTTACATGTTTTTTACTTGTGATGAAAATGTCTCAGGGAACTGTTCGTCTTTCTAAATCCCCATAACTATTTCCTGTCTAAACCCATGTCCATTGGCAATGTGATTTGTACCTTCTTCCTACAAGAAGTTGAGTCTACATCTTCTTTGGAAAAATGCTTATTTAGGTCTTTGGGGCATTTTTTATTGGATTTTTTTTTCTTTGCCATTGAGTTGTATGAGTTCCTTATATATTTTGAATTTAAGCCCTTATCAGATACAAGATTTGCATTTTTTTTCATTCCAAAGTTGTCTTTTCTTTTTGTTGATTGTCTTATTTGTTGTGCAGAAGCTTGATATATTCCAACTTGCTTAAATTTGCTTTTGTTGCCCATGCCAGTGGTGTCATATCCAAACAGATTATTGCTAAGACCAGTGTCAAGGAGATTTTCTCTATGTTTTCTTCTAGAAATGTTTTATAATTTCAGGTCTTACATTTAAGTCTTTAATCCAATTTAAGTTAATTTTTGTGAAGGCAGTAATCCAAGTGTCGTTTCATGTTTTTGCATGTAGATACCCAATTTCCCCAACACCGTTTAGTAACAACACTGTCTTTTCCTCATTCAGTGGCTTCCATGTCAAATGTGGAGAAATACAAATAGCCAACATGTATATGAAAAGATGTTCAACGACACTAATCAGAGAAATTCAAATAAAAAACCACAATGTGAAATCACCTCACACATAATGGCCATTGTTAGACAAGAAATAACAAGTGTTGGTGAGGAGGTAGAGAAAAGGTAACCCTTGTGCACTGTTGGTGGGGATGTGAATTGGTGCAGCCACTGTTAAAATCAGTCTGGACATTCCTCAAAAAGTTAAAAACAGCATTGCAAAATGATCCAGTAATTCCACTACAGAGTATTTACACCAAGAAAATCAAAACACTAATTTGTAAGATATATGTACCCCTATGTTTACTGCAGGATTATTTACAATAGTCAGGATATGGTAGTAACCCAAGTGTCCATTGATAGCTGAATGAATAAAGAAGATGCAGTGGATATATACAATGGAATATTAGTCAGCCTACAAAAAGAATGGAATTATACCATTTGCAACAATAAGACTTGCAACAAATCTTGCCATTTGAAATAACCTAGAGAGTATAATACTAAGTGAAATAAATCAATCAGAGAAAGACAAATGCCATATGATTTTGTTAATATGTGAAATTTAAGTAACAAAACAAAAGAATAAAGGAAGAAAACAAACAAATAAAAAACAGACTCTTAAATACAGAGAACAAACAGGTGGTTGCCCAACAAGAGGTGGGTGGGAACATGGGTGAAATAAATAAAGGGGATTAAGAGTACACTTATTTCAAATAGAAAACCCAAAAATGGACCCACATCTATATGGTCAACTAATCTTTGATAAAGGAGAAAAGACAATCTTTTTAACAAATGGTGTTGGGAACATGCAAAAGAATGAAACCGGACCACTTTCTTATACCATACACAAAAAATAAATTCAAAATAGATGAAAGCCTAAATGTGTTAGAGGGAACCATCAAAATCCTGTAGGAGAACACAGGCAGAAAACCTCTTTGACATTGGTCATAGCAACTTCTTCCTAGATCCATCTCCAGAGACAAGGGAAACAAAAGCAAAAATGAACTATCGGTACCTCATTAAGATAAAAAGCTTCTGCACAGCAAAGGAAATAATCAGCAAAACTAAAAGGCAACTGAGAGAATGTGAGAAGATACTTTCAAATGATATATCTGATAAAGGGTTAGTATCCAAAATCTGTAAAAAAACTCATCATCCTCAGCACCCAAACATGAAATAATCCACTGAATGGGCAAAAGACATGAATAGACACTTTTCCAAAAGGACATCCAGATGGCTAGCAGACATATGAAAATATGCTCAACATCACTCATCATCAGGGAACTGCAATCAAAACCACTATGAGATACCACCTCATACCTGTCAGAATGGCTAAAATTAGCAACACAGGAAACAAGTGTTGGCAAGGATGTGGAGAAAAGGGAACCCTCCTACACTGTGGGAATGCAAACTGGTACAGCCACTGTGGAAAACAGTATGGAAGTTCCACAAAAAGTTAATAATAGAACTACCCTACAATATGATCCAGCAATTACAATACTAGATATTTACCCAAAGGGTACAAAAATACTAATTCCAAGGGATACATGCACTCCACTGTTTATAGCAGCATTATCAACAAGAGCCAAACTATAGAGAGAGACCAAATTTCCACAGACTGATGAATGGATAAAAAAGAGGTGGTATGCATACAATGCAATATTACTCAACCACAAAAAAATAATGAAATGTTGCAATTTGCAATGACATGGATGGAGCTAGAGTGTATTATGCTAATCAAAATAAATCAGTCAGAGAAAGACAAATATCATGTTTTTACTCATATGTGGAATTTAATAAAGCAGATGAACATAGGGGAGAAAAAGAGAGGCAAACTGTAAGACAGACTGTTAACTTATAGAGAACAAACTGAGGGTTGCTGGAGGGAAGGTGGGCAGGGGGATAGGTTAAATGAGTGATGGGGATTAAGGAGGGCACTTGTTGGGATGAGTCCTGGATGTTATATGTAAATGATGAATCACTAAATTGTACTCCTGAAACTAATATTACACTATGTTAACTAACTGAAATTTAAATAAAAACTTAAAACAGTAAAGAAATAGGTTCACATATTTCAATGAGCACTGAGAAATGTGCTGAATGGTTGAATCATATTGTATACCTAGATCTAATACTGTATGTTAATTAAAAAAATAATTAATTAAAAAAATAAAATGACAACATGCTCCACCAATCTCACTTCTATGTATATAGCCAAAGAAAATGAAATCATGATCTCAAGATTTATCTGTATGCTCGTGTTTATTGCTGCATTATTCACAATAGCCAAGACATGGAAACAACCTAAGTGCCCTTCTCTAGATAAATGAATAAAACAGATATGATACACACAAACACCCCCCCCACACACACACAATTGAATATTATTCATCCATGAAGAAGAAAATGCCAAAAAAAAAAAAAAAAACATACATTTTGCAACAATGTGGATGAAACTTGAGGGCATTATGTTAAGTGAAATAAGTCAGACAGAAAAAGACAAATACTGTACTATCTCACTTATGTGAAATCTAAGAGACTCAGACTCATAAAAGCAGAGAATAGAATAGTGGTTGTCAGAGGCTGGGGAGAGGGAGAAGAGTATTGGTTAAAGAGTACAAAGTTTTGGAGAAGTATTGGTTAAAGAGTACAAAGTTTTAGTTCTAAGTTGAATACATTCTGGAGAGTCAATGTACAGCATTGTGAGTTAATACTTAATAATACTATATTTTATACTTGAAATTTGATAAAAGAATAAATATTGGGACGCCTGAGTGGCTCAGTTGTTTAAGTGTCCAGCTCCTGATTTCGGCTCAAGTCATGATCTCACAGTTTGTGAGATTGATCCCTGTGTTGGGCTCTGTGCTGTCAGTGTGGAGCCTGCTTGGGATTGTCAATCTCCCTCTCCCTCTGCCCTCCCCCACCTGTGGTCTTTTTCTCTCTCTCTATCTCAAAATAAATAAATAAACTAAAATAAAGAATAGATATTAAGGGTTCTCATGCTTAAAAGGGGTAAGTATGTGAGGTGATGGTTTTAATTTACTAGATGTGGTAACCATTTTACAATGTATATGTATACAAATCATCATATTGTGCACTTAATATGTATATTTTATGTGTCATATATATATCAGAATAAAGCCGGGTGGGGGGGGGGGAACCAAGGAAACTATTAACCCATATGAATCTGTACCTGTACTCTGCCTTCCCCCTTTTTCCACAGATAAGTTAGTGTTGATGATTTCCTACACTCCTATTGAAGTCTAACCTCCAATTATTCTACAATCTCATCTTTTGTTTTTTTTAATCAAAGCTTTGTTTCTGAAATTATATCTTCTCTTTTGTCTCACTAACCTTCCCTCTCTTCTGGAAACAAAAACATAAGAAAACTCAAGAACTCTCCATTTGTTATAATTCTCCTATGACTTCCTATCATCTCCAGATATAATCTCTGCTCTCTTCCATTAAAAAAAAAAAATATTGAAAGAGTTGTCTGTAGCTATTGTTTTTACTTCATATATCAGTCAGCGTTCAACTAGAGAAGCAGAACCAGTGATATGTGTGTGTGTGGGGAGGGGGTGGGGGGGTGTATATGTATATGGTGTATGACTGAGAACTTGCTTTTTCAATTAAATAAGATGATTAAGCTTGCCTGTAAGGCTGCTACCTCCTCGTCTGTGTTGGAACTTGACATCTACAGGGCAGTCATTCAGGAAGGAAAGGTCATGAGCAGGCTGCAACTGCAAGCATGAGCTAGAACCCCACAAGGACATACTGAATTCCATGTGGTTCCTTAATGCTTCTGTCCTTGGTGATAACCATAACTTACATAACCTGGAGCCATTGCCACAAAGATACACATATCTAGGAAGAGAAGCTGAAAAATAACTTAGGGAAAAAACAGAACAATTGCAAGCCTATTTGTGCTTTACGTCCATGGGGTGAGTCAGCAGATCTACACACATTGCAGAGACATCTCAGTTCCCAATCCACATTCTGCAATCAAATACAGTATACCAATTAGTTTTCTCCACCAGCACTACCCTGAGATTGATTTCTGTACTGATTTTCCAAGTCCCCTCTGCAGCTTTTTTAACCTAGTTGTTCAATGAATTAATTAGAATTGAAATTTTGGAGATGGTCTGGAGTTTAGGTTCCTTTCTGATACTAGAAATTCCTTTCCCACGAAAAGAAAAATGACTGCCCAGGAGGAGTTTCAGAGAGTGGTGCCAGAAGTTAATCTTCTCATGCAAGATAAACTGAGAAGCAATATGGGCCTTTTATTATATTTCCAGAAATAATACACCAGATGATGCATAAGCATATTTTAGAAATGCAAGATAATTAATATGTCACACTCCCTTTTCGAAATTGAAATTTCAGGCAATCCTGAGAGCTATCCCTATCAGACAATGGGTTGTAGCTGAAGCCATTTATATACCTCCCCTAAAGTCAATATATAGGGAAGTTTAGGGTGAAACTGCCACTCCAGTATTGCTAACAGTTGACATAAACTTATTTGCCAAAAGTCTCTCGGATACTATTTTAAAAATGAGTTAAAAAAATAAGATTTACTGGCCATCATTGTGCAATTATCAACAAAAACGAGCGCAAATTAAAATAAAATGGGCAAAATATTAGATCAAATACCTCAGTAAAGAAGATATATAAAGTAAAACAAGTACTTGAAAAGTTACACATCATTGGTCAATAGAAATTTCGAGTTATATTCACACTGAGATATTACTATACATCCATCAGAATTCAGTTAAAAGATACTATTTCAAAAGATCGGTGAAGTTGTTACCAACTAAGCACTCATCCAATGTTGGAGAAATGCAAAATATCAAAATCACAGTGTAAAACAGTTTGACAATATTTCAGATAAAAGTACCCTAAGATCTAGTCATTCTACTTTTAAGTATCCAACCAGGATAAGTGAAAGAAAAAATAAAAAATCCTACAAAGGTTTGTAGACAAAGAGTAAATCCACACCAGAACAGCCCAATGTCCACCAACCAATACATAGATAAACAAAAAGTAGGATATCCCTACAACTGAAAATTCCTCAGGAGTAATAGTGAATGAAGTATATTAAATTAAAAATATAAATGAATCCCCCAAATAGTGTGATATGAAGTAGAATCAAGACACAAAAGACTACATACGGTATGGTGCCACTCTATCTTCACAGATCAGTAGTTGCCTGGGCTTAAGTTGAGTGATTCACAGAGAATAAGAAATAAGGGAGCTGTTGGGGATGAGATGTTGTAAAACTTGATTATGGTGGTAATTTTAGGACTCTATGGATTTTGCATTTACCAGACCTCATCAAGCTGTACATTTAAGATGAATGATTACACAATATGTACAATTTCCCTACAAAGGAGCTTTAGGAAAATAGTTGAATTGATATTACATCCATGTACCCTAATGATGGTGCAGTACCTTAAAATCAACCTCAATATTTGTGATCATTAAGTCAGGTTTTTTTTTTCATTATTGCACAAGGCATAAAATCAGCATGATAGTGATAATGATGGCTGAAAACATAAAATATAATTACTTACATATTTACTTACTATACACATATAATTTTACAAGTCTTTTGAAAAATTTAGTCTTGTTATACCCATTTTACACATGATTAAACTGAGGCACCAATTAATTTATTTTTCCAAATTTGCACAACAACATGTCGTAAAGCTCACATGTGGTCCCATGATCCTGACTCTATGATCCATGCTCTAGTTTATACCACTAAGCTGTTTGCCCATTACCTAATGATGGCTCCCCAGGCATAAAGTAGAAGAAAAGAATGACACACAATACTTAGAAGGATATAAAAATTACCACTTTATTGGAGGTTTATTGGCACAGAATCAAATACAGAATTTAAGAAAGAACAGACATTTTGTTATTGAAGACAGCCCCATTTCTTGCATTCTCAGCTACCATGCATTCTTTCAGAGATTTCTTTTCACCTACCAGGTGTGAGTATAATAAATATATCAAGGAGGAAATTAAGCAGCCTTGTAAGGAAACCACCTAACTACAACATTGTGGCTTACTGTTCATTAAATAATCCAATTTCACTTTTACCCTTCATATTTAATAAAATATAACTTTTTTGCAACTATTTTTAACTTTGTTATATGCCCCTGCTTGCTAGTTCAGAGCTCATTTCCTAAATATATTCATGTAAATGTTACTTTGAAAAAAAGATATAACAAAGAGAATTCAAAAATACACTGTTGAGTACCTATCTTCTATTCAAAAGACGATAACATAGTCAGACATAAGGAATAACTCCAATAGATGCAGATGATATCCTGTACCCGCATCCCTCCATACATCATGAATAATCGCTGTAGGTCACAAAGCTTTGAAAATGTGTATTACTTTTGAAATTTAACTCGTGTTCACAGAACTTCTAGAAAAAATACTCACATAGGTTTTGATAAAAAGTTTCATGTGGGATGAGATAAAGTTATATCATTTTTTTAAATATTGCTTTCTGTTTTACTAAACTGCATTTGCATCACAATATTCCAAGCCAAGAAGATGTGATGATAATAAACCAAGAACATATACATTCAACAAAGTAACACTTTTAAGCTCACAGTATCCAATAAAATCTTAATTTATTTTAAAATATTTCCATTCCTTTTTTCACTCATATGAAAGTGCATTGAATTAGAACAATCTGAGTGTTTGATAACAAGTAATAAGCCAGCTTCTGTAGGAATACTTTTGAGAAACAAACATGAATAAAACTAAAATTATTATTTGAAAGCAATAGATACTCTAGAGAGTTAAGATGATTTACAGCATTTAAGCAAAATAACAATATGAATTTTGAAAAGTAAATGACTACATCCTGAATATAAATTTTCTTTTTAAAAATGTTTGTTCAGAAAAAACATTTGACATTTTTACAAATTTATGAGCCTTCAGTTGAAAGTTTTCAAAATAACACTGCATCCAAGGAAACATTAAATAGAAAGATATATCAGAAATGCTACACAGTCATAAATTTATTTCGGAATTGGTGTTTTTTTCATCATATTCACCAGCTGAAAGAATGTTTTAAAGTTTTATTTTGACACTATCACTATTAAAGGCCAAACTATAAATTCTAAATAATTGTCTTCTAAGTTCCAAGCTTGCAACCATTTCCAAACTTCATAACATCATATGTTTTGCACATCAGTGTTGTACTGTATGCTATTTCCATTATCTTATTCTCTTTTGCATTCTTCTCCCCATGGTTATTAAGTTCTCTATTTCTTATTTTATTAGAGCATTTACTTCAGAATATTTGAAAATTTTAACTTCTAATCCCTTTAAAATATTATGTTAAATTTGTTTTTTGGGGCGCCTGGGTGGGTCAGTCGGTTGAGCATTGACTTTGGCTCAGGTCATGATCTTGGGTTTCATGAGTTCAAGCCCCACTTTGGGCTCTGTGCTGACAGCTCAGAGCCTGGAGCCTGCTTCAGATTCTATGTCTCTCTATATCTCTCTCTCTGCCCCTCCTCTGCTCGTACTCTGTCTCTCTATCAAAAATAAATAGACATTAAAAAAATTAAAAATATGTTCTTCTAGGTACTTCAGTGTATATTACATTGAAAATATAATCTCACATCCGTAGACAAGCCACTTTATAGTAAAATTCTTAAAATGGATAAAGGTTTCATTTTTGTAAAACACTGACCTGTGTTGCACAACTACAGGAGGCTTCTCATATAGGAGTTTATATAACTTGCAGCCTCTGAGCTTTGTTATCCAAAGATTTCTTGGCCCTTGGTTTGTTGTATAAATTTCTACTGTCTTCCTAAATAGTTTGTAGGGGGAAAAGAAAGCTAATCAAATGAATCAGAGTATTAGATAAACATATTTTTACCTTATCATATTAATCTCCCAAGTTTAGAAAAGAGGACAGTCAGTATTTTAATTATAACCTCTAATATTTCAAGGACACAAAGGAATTAATCTCTCATAGAAACACACAGAAAAAGCACACCAAATTACAGGTATAAAAACTAAATAAATTTGACATGATTCTTTATTTGTTTCAACAGTGATAAAAATTTAGAATGTAGTGCAAGGGAAAAATGAAAACCAAAATAAATTGCCTTAAGAAAATAAAAATATGCTTAATACATAAATAAAATATATGACCTCTGATGTCTTACTTATCTTCCTCATAGGGTTCAAAGTGTTCCTCACCCAGCTAAGTAATCTTTTCTTGAAATATCCTTTAGTTTTTATATGGAAGCTACAGAGACAACAATGTATCTTAAAAAAATGATTCTAAAGAGCCAAAATAATAGATCACTGAATATTTGACCAGGCACTGAGTTCCTAAATAAACTTAGCTGAGTAATTATTCATATTTTGGCTACTCAAATACTATATATATATATATATATATATATATATATATATATATATATGTGTGTGTGTGTGTGTGTGCGCACGTGTGCATGTATGTATTCTCTCTCTCTCTTTCACACACACACACACACTCACATAGACACTTTTTATTTATTTATGCACTTGTTTATTTGTTTATGTGAGCTTTGTTAATGTGGATCTATTTTGTGTTGTAACAAAATAAAATTTCTAAGTTCCTAAGACTGAAACTAAATCTTAGACTAATTGCAATTAATTCAAATAATTGCATTCAAATAGATAAAATATAAAACATTTTTGATGACTTTCCAGTCATTTCTGTACTGTCCAGCATCACAGAGCTTTTTCTTTAAATTGTTTGCATGTTTTTTCTAAATTTAATAATATTTTGAATAAATCTTATTGGTCTGATTAAGTCTCTTACATACTTATATAAACGGTAAAAAAAAAAAATCTAACATTTTGGGGCACCTGGGTGGCTCAGTTGGTTAAGCATCAGACTTTTGATTTAGGCTCAGGGCATGATCTCATGAGTGAGTTCCAGCCCCACATCGGGCTCTGCACTGATGGTATGGAGCCTGCTTGGGGTTCTTTCTGTCCCTTTCTCTCTGTCTCTCCCACGCTCTCTCTTTCTTAAATAAATAAACTAAAAAAATTTTTTTTTCTAAAAAAAAAAACCTAACATTTCTGACAAAAAAACGTTTTTCAGGACGCCTGGGTGGGCCATTCATCCATTCATCCATTCAAAAACTTTTTATTAGGAATCTATATATCATTCATCCATTCAAAAACTGTTTATTAGGAACATGTCTGTAACAGGCACACTAAATGCTGTTGCCATAAAAAATTTAGTACTTCAAAATAAAGCAAGTGTGTGTGTGTGTGTGTGTGTGTGTGTGTTTATATTTGTTTTGTTTTGTTTTTCTAAGTAGAGAAAAAATAAAGGTAGAATACTTTTACAAGGAAAATCCAGAAAATGTTAATGAATAGAGTTAAGATAATACCTTTGGTCAGTGTAAATAGTATAAATGAAATCAAATGAAACATACTTGAAGGGTTTGGGCCCAACAGCATTCCCCCACACCTACCCCCTGTTCTCATTTCATTTACAAATGAACAGCAGTTCTCAAAACAACAATAGCTTAAGGGGTGGGGGGTGGGGGAAACAAGACCAAAAACAAACAAACAAACAAACAAAGGAAAAAACTAAAATGTTGATTCTTACATTCCTTATAAGGCTCACGCTATTTGAGAGTAAATTCTAAAATGATTTCTTATACACTTTCGATTTATTGTTAATCTTTGGTAACCAGAAATATTTTTATGACCTTTGTTTTGAATATATTTGCATGAAATTTGGGGTGTCCTCAGTAGTTTCATTCTCAAACATAAATTAAACTTTAGGAATCCAAATAAAATAATTATTCCTGCTAGGCAGGAAATTTCTTAGGACTCAGTCTTTCACCTGATAGAAGATAATGTCCTGTATCTTCCATGACTGGATCATCCAGGGGTAATTAAATCTCCAAACCCATGTTCTCAGAGCACTGTACATTGGAATCTACTTATATGAAAGGAATGATGGAACAAAGTAGATTGGTTCTTTTTATAATACCAATTACCATGTGCTTGGACTCTCAATAATAGGAAATTTGTTCTACTGATGATAGTATCTTCCATACTAAGATATCAATAAGAATCTGAAACTTTTTTTTGCTTATTTTGAACTGAAGTCTCCCTAAAACTTTCCATCCAATAGTTCTTTGCTTTAAGTTGATAGAGAAAACGTTTAATATTTCAGCCAAGCTACAGATTTATATATTTGAAAACAACTCCGATATCCCTTCTTTACCAAAGTATAATGAGGTCCTCCAACTTCATTATATGATCATATTCTGAATTTTCATCAGGATCGATCAATTCCAAACTTTATGTCCCTATCAAAGTGTGATTCCCAGAACTCTTCATATAAGATAAAATTAGATTGAAAAACCAAATTAAAGTTAGCAGTTCCAAAATTTTTGACTAATTAAATTGGATATTTTTCAACATTCTGATTATATTTTGCTTATTTAAGCATCATAGAGTTTCCAAAAGCTTATGCAAATTGGCATGTGGATCAGAACACTAATTTACAAATTAAATTTGAACTTTTATTGAATTATATTTCCTTCAATAAGATGCTGTGGTTCCGGTCCTTCTTTAAGACAAGGAAAATATTACAAATGTGCATATGAATCTGTGTATCTTGAGTGCAGCCTCCATTAAGTATGACAGACATGTTACTTCACTGAACTTTTAATCATCGCATGGAGAATTGCTCAGTACATTCTACATCTGTTAGCTTCAGAAATTCCAAATTGCTAACCCTGCTAATATGATTTGCCTTTATCAGTGTCTGCCTCAATAAAAGGACAAGTGCAGTTTATGCCTATCTGAAGGAAAATAAGTGAACTTCATCATATTCCTGTATTTCCCATCAGATATTACATTCTACTGCTAATTCTATAAGTAATGCAACTTAAAATATACATTTCACACATGTTTTTGAAGCATAAGTTTTATAAACTATTTGTTAAATGAAAAAATATACTTATTTTTTTTCTGTTGTAATCACATTAATCTCAAAATCTGGGTTTTAATGTGTTGTGAACTTGAAATCTTACAAATATATCTTGAAGCATGTATTACTGTGATTAAAACTTGTTCTTTAATTAATTGATGGAGAAAATGCACTGTTGTTGTTTTTCAGTTGCAGATTAGGCAGACATAGCACCTCAATACACATTTTTTATCTCAGCCTCTTCTCATCTCCCACCCAGACCAAACTAGTAGCTTTCTAACTGGTTTTCTTGCTTCAAGTGTTGCTTCAAATTCCATCTTTCTAAAGCATAAAACTAGCTTGTCATTTCCTCAATTAAAATGAATCCGTGAATTCTAATCTCCTAGAAGACAATGTCTTAGTATCTAGCAGGCATTTAAAGTGTGACATGAGGGGCGCCTGGGTTGCTCAGTTGATCAAGTGTCTGACTTCATCTCAGGTCATGATCTTATGGTTCTGAGTTCAAGCCCTTCATCAGTCTCACTGCTGTCAGCACACAACCCACTTTGGATCCTTTCTTTTTCTCCCTGTCTATCTCTAAGAAACAAATAAACATAAAAAAAATAATAAAGTATGACATGACCAGTTTCTTGTCCGCATTTACAGTTCATCTAACAAGATGGGGCAAGCTGCTTTTGACTGAACCATTTCTTGTATTCCATGGTGTTAACCTGGGATAAGAAGGCCATTTTCATCAGTATAACGCATCCTGTTACCTATCTGTCCTTTCATATTTAATTTCAATATTCTCATCTTTCTCTCCCTCCCTCTTTTCTTCCTTTCCTCCCTCTCTGTGTCTCTTCATCCTTCTCTCTCTCTCTCTTTCTCTCTCTCTCTCACTCTGAATATAAATATGTATATTTATATATTTATACATGTGTAAACATACACACAAGATGTACAGAAAATTTTAAAATAAGTATTTGACTATTCAATAGCATCTCCTCTGGTCTTACTCTAATCACTTTCCTTATTAGAAACCAAAGTCTATATTTTGAAAAATAAATCTATTCATGTCACTGGAATTCTTCAATGGTTTCCCAACATTTTCATGAAAATTATAAATTCCCTGCAAGTGTTTTGCATGATGTGTTCATTACCTAGCATTCTTCTCTTTTACTCACCATAACTCTTACTGTAGCAACATTCGCTTTCTTTTAGTTTCAAAATGCCTATGGTGAACATTTGTTCCATTTGCCAAAAATTCTTATTTAACATTTGTTTTATTATATTGTATGGTATAACTTGACCTGAATACATTATTTTTGAATGAAGAACAATCATCATTAGTTGCTTAAAAAATAACCTAGGATGGGTTTGATCGCCTTATGCCTCACATCACCAGTCTCTGTTATAATCATGTTTAGTATTGTGTGAACATGTAGGGAGAAGAGGCCTCTTTTTAACATATATACATCCTAAAGACCAGCAAAGATGACTCATCTCATTTTTTCCTCTCAGAATTGTTAAGTTACAATATAGATATAAGACATGATAATTCTCTTTCGCTTTCTGACCAAATAAAATGAGTTTGAAGCAAATGGCTAGGGACAACTCCTTCTCTTCTCATGTTGTGGTGAAAGTATTTGATGCAGCCCCCTTGCAGGCCACTCAGAATACTAACCAGCTGAGTCTTGGCCACCACATATGTCATAGACTGTGATGTGCTGGAAGTTATGCAGTAGCCAGTTGGTGTTGCCATTGGGAAACATGGAAAATTACGAGTTTGATAAATATGCTTTTCCTTCAGGAAATGGGCATTAATAAGTACTGCTGTAGAGAGCAGAAAGTGAATTCTGATTACTCTTATTCTATACATATGAATATGGATATTACATAAATCTAAATTATTTTATTGTTGGTAATTCTTTGTAAAATCTGCAGTAAACCTTCTTCTCTATATGTGCATGCTTAATGAAAATTAATCCTTCAATTTACATTTAGAGAAAGTTAATAATAAAGATGTAATGTATATAAATTATTTGTCAACATTTACCGTCCAACTATGAGCTATAGTGATATCACTGAGAGCATGAATACTAGAAGAAAAGAAAGTTAAAGTAACATCTACATGACAACAACATATTCAGTTGTATGAAGTATGCAAATACACAGACAAATAATATATTTGTATATATTACTGTCTATTTGTATATATTATTGTGAACATAGCTTTTCATTAGGTCAAACGATTACTCTTTTAAATTAATTTCACTAATTTCCAAGACAGGTTTCCTTGGTATGTTTAATAAACATGAAAGATGAAAGTGCAATCTTAATTTTTTCTTCCTGTTTAATTACAAAGTTAGTTTTAACTAACTCATGCCAAAAAAAGTCAAAGAATAAGAAGAATGTGATCTTAAGAAATTCCAAATTTTCTTAGAAACATACTAAAGAGAGAAATTTTAGAGTTAACCGTTGAATAATTTAACTCTCCACTAAGTAGTTCATAATTTCAGAAAAGGTCACAGTGCCTATATCATTATTATTTGACATCTAAATATCACCCAGCAATATTTTGCCCTTTGGCAGATGTCATAAAATGTAGGTACCTCCTTGATTTAATTTTAGAGACTCAATTTAAAGTACCCAAAACAGTGAGAAAAATGGGGAAAAATGTGCAGTATTAATTTAAACACCATAGCAAATCACAGACAAACACAATATTCTTTAATTATATACTTTAAATATACATTGTAAAAACAAAACAAAATACTAATATCCAAATAAGAGAGATGATGCTTCTTTGGACAGTTCCTATCTCAACTAAATACATAAAAACATCAACAAAGTACAGAATTTAAAAAAAAAAATACTCTTTAAAACAAAAGATTATCTTTCTGTGACTAAAATCCAGAGAATGGTGAGACAGTATGAGCATTCTGCCTTGCTCTGTTAAGGATGAAAAGACCCTAATACAAATGTTTTTAGATAATTTTACAAGTACACCATCTCATTATCTGAGGCCATATCTTCATGATATCAAAGCAAAGGAACAACAAAAAATTAATTACTTGATAATATAAAATATTTTATTTGATATTTTTTACTCCCTTCACATAAGGGAAACTTCATGAATAAATGCATATTTGGGAGAATACTTTATTGTAATAAAATCAAATAACCTCAATGTTCTTGCTTTACCATTCTCTAGGTTTTGAGCCTTTAGCAGGTCAAGTTGAGTTCCACTTATAAACTAGCAGCCCAGTGGATCATATTTAATTGATTACATTCTCAGAGAAATCTTAAACTTTAGTTAATTCATAATTATTATATAAATTTCAAATAATCATAGTACTCATTCATTCTAACCACTCTTGAGTCCTCACATTTATATATACAATGACATGTCATAACTGAATTTGACATAATGGCACTTAAAGACTTGGGTGTTTCTGATGAAGTCTCTGGTTTATGTTATAAAGATGTGTACAGCTGAGATGCTCCAAGTTTAGGAAACCTTTATTTTATGAAAGATCTGCTAACACACCTGCCTAGCCTTTGTCTATCAGGGAAATATTGCCTTCATTATCCTTATTAGGAAACTAACCTGGCCTGGAATGAGACATTGTCTTCATTTCCTAAGGCAGTTTGTACTATATATATATATATATATATATATATATATATATATATATATATATTTGAATTTAAAAGATAATCCCCAAAATCATCCTAAAATGTTTAGAAATACCATTAAGAATCCTCAATCAATATGCTGATATTTAAAAATTAAAGAGTTGATTTATTGTCGATAAATGAGTTATTGTTTTCTTTATAGCATTTTACAATAAAATCAAGAATTGGTAAGTACAAGATGTGACAGACATTATACCAAAGTAGCATTTACCAATAAAAAAAAAAGAATCTTATATGAAGATACTAAAATTTTAATCATGTAATGTATAATTAAAGCAATGTTTGAAAATAATTCTAAAATATATAACAGTTGAAAATGACTCTTCATAAAGAATATTTTTGAAAACTGATAATGATGGTATTATAATTATAATTTCAGAAACTATTTTTGCCTTGGGATATAGTTTAGCTTATAAAACTAATTTTAAGTCCAGCAAAGTATAATAATTTTAAGAGAGATTTAGCTAAAACATTGGTTCTGATTTTGATTGTCAAATAATTCTATATTTTAAAAATTGGGGGAGATAAAAGATATATAACCATTTGAGGAAATTACATAATATGTCAATTAGGTTACTACCTTCTCATTAAATTTTAAGATGTCAAACCATATTTAAGGGAACCATATGTCTTATCCAACACCAAATGTTACTAATTTAAGAATAAAACAAGATAGGGGTGCCTGGGTGGCTCAGTCAGTTAAGCATCCTACTCTTGATTTCTGCTCAGGTCATGGAGCCTTGAGTCAGTCTCCACACTTCCAGAAAAGAGCTTGCCTGGGATTCTCTCTCTCCCTCTCTCTCTTCTCCATCGCTCATACACTCTTTCTCATTCTCTCTCTCTCCCTCCCTCCCTCTCCCTCTCTCTGTCAAAATAAATAAATAAACTTAAAAAACATGCTTTAAAAGGGGCACCTGAGTGGCTTAGTCAATTAAACTTCCGACTCTTGGTTTTGGTTCTTGTCATGATCTCACGGTCGTGAGACTGAGCCCCAGTCCATTTCTGCACTGGCAATATGGGGCTTGCTTGGAATTCTCTCTGCTCTCTTCTTTGGCTCTCTCTCTTTGTCTCTCTCTCTGTCTCTCTCTCCCTCTCTGTCAAAAATAAATAAACATTAAGAAATGCTTTAAAAAGAGAATAAAACAAGATATGGGTACAAATATACCATTTCTTTCTGAAAGAACCTAATCCTTCAGATAAAGCTTTTTTAACTGTCCCACTCCTCCACACTGATGTGGGTTTGGCATCCGGCTTTGTCCAGCAAAATCAAGGATGGCAGAAAGGATTAATCAAGACTCCATGCAAGTCAAGAGAGGTAAGAGAGAGGCTAAGGGAAGTCTCTCTGAGCTTCTTTCAAGATCCTGTATTTATTGAGCATACATTTAGGGAAACAATGAGCAATATGTGGGTGGGTTATGTGCCAGTAAGAACATATAGCAAATGTGCAGAAAAACAAGGTAAGACGGGGTAAAATATTCCATACTATAACATGGCCTAAGGAATTTATAAGTATAAGCAGGACCTAACCCCTAGATAGACATTAACTAGATAAATGAAGCATGGCTGCTGTTTTCAGCAAGCCCAGAAAACAGTTTTCTGCTTTGCACTGCATTCCCTCTAATCTCCTAACCTAGGACAGAGCTATTTGATTTCCCACACATTGGGAACTGTTTTATTTTCAAAGTGACACGCTAACTTTTAAATATATGTAAGGAACATGATTTTCAGAAGTTTCGAAATACCATTCCCCTCTAAAAAGTACCAGGGCTCCTTGGAGAGGTGAATGATTCTAGGGCTGAGGAAGAAATGTTAAATGTACACAGACATTAGCTTGAAGAGGTTTCCACTTAATAAATCTAGAGCAATTTGACCGTCAAAGTAGCAATTATAGAATGTAATTCTTTGAATAAAAAAGAATTCTATGGGTTCATAGTTATAGAAATCAACAAGTAAAGAAATAAAAAAAACAAATGGGAGAGGAGGAAAAGCTCTTCTTTCCAGGCAGATAACAGTACATAAATGTAGAAGGGATTATGGAAAGAAAAAAAAACCACAATAGACAAATGTCATGCAGATGATTGATTTAGTCTGGACTCTTTAACAGGTTATACTAAAGCTGATGTATGGAGGCATGATAAGTAAAAGATAGGAGTATAATCTCAAAATATCTTTCAGTGAAATATTTAATTATATACATGGAAAAAAATGGGACTTTATGGTTGAGACACTTGGCAGAAACGGCAACATGAGTCTAGGGATATGTCAACATTGTTTGTCCTCTAATGTGATGTACTCAGAACACACTATCATTGACTGAATATGCATTCCTGCCAAAAACGTATGAGCTGAGTCTGACAAGAGTAAATATCATCTTACAAATAATTAATCATTAAAGTAAAAAGAAATCCTAACTTAAAATCTTTAATTGAGTAATTAGTTCAGTCTTACTTTTAATAGATATTATTTTTAGAGCAGTTTTATTTTATTTTTTAATCTTTGTTTATTTTTGAGAGAGGGAGATCAGGGGAGAAACAAAGGGAGAGGGAGACACAGAATCCGAAGCAGGCTCCAGGTTCTGAGCTGTCATCAGAGAGCCTGACATGGGGCTCGAACTCATGAACTGTGAGATCACGACCTGAGCTGAACTCAGACACTTAACCCACTGAACCACCCAGGTGACCCTACAGCAGTTTTAAATTAAAAGCAAAATTGATCAGAAAGTACAGAGAGTTCCCATATACCCCTTTCCCCACACATGAATAACCTCCCCTACTATCAACGTCTTGTACTAGACTGGGACATTTGTTATAACTGATGAAACTACCTTGACATCCTTATCATCCAAAGTCCACAGTTAACATTAGGACTTGTTCTTGTTATTATGCATTCTGCGAATTTGGACAAATATATAGTGACATGTATCAATTATCATAGTATCATACAGAATAGTTTCATCGCCCTAAAAATTCTTTGTGCTTTGCCTGTTTATTCCTTTATACCCACAACTTCTTTAAAATCATTTTCATGTTTTTATTTATTTTATTTTTGAGAGAGACAGCAAGCAGGGGAGCGGCAGAGAGAAGGGAGATACAGAATCCAAAGCTGGCTCCAGGCTCCAAGCTGTCAGCACAGAGCCTGTCACAGGGCTCAAACCCACAAACTGTGAGATCATGACCTGAGCTGAAGTTGGACGCTTAACCGACTGAGCCACCCAGGCACCCCTCTTCATACCCACAACTTCTGACAATCACTGACCTTTTCAGTGTCTCCAAGGTTTTGCCTTTCTAGAATGTCATATCATGTGAATCATATAGTAAGTAAATTTTTCAGATTGGCTTATTTCACTTAGTAATATACATTTAACTTTCTTCTGTGTCTTTTCATGACTTGATAGCACATTTATTTTTAGTGCTGAATAATATTCTATCGTTTGGAGGGATCACAGTTTATTTTTCCCTTCACCAACTGGAGGCCATCCTATTTGCTCCCGGGTTTTGCTAATTATGAATAAAGCTGCTATATACATGCATGTGCAGGTTTTTGGGTGGACATAAGTTTTCAACTTCTTTGGGCAATACCAACCAGTGTGACTGCTATCACCAGTGTGATAATATGGTAAGAGATAGTTTAGTTTTATATATAGAAAGTATGCTTAACTTTAGTATATGAAGAAATGACCAAACTGTCTTCCATAAGCACCATCTTGCATTGTCACCAACAATTAACAATCCCTGTTGTTTCACATCGTTGTTAATATTTGATGCTGTCACTGTTCTCAATTTTGGTAATTTTAATAACTAGTGGTGTATCATTTTTTTGGTTTCTATTTCCTTGGTGACATATGATGCAGAATGTCTTTTCATATGCTTATTTGTCATCTGTGTATCTCTCACAGATACGTATCTGTTGGATACGTATCTGTTGGATGACGTATCTGTTAAGGTCTTTGACCCATTTTTAGTCAGTTTGTTCGTTTTCTTATTGTTGAATTCTGAGTTCTTTATATGTTTTGAATATCAGATCTTTATCAGATATATCTTTTGAAAATATGTTCTCCCAATCTGTGGCTTGTCTTAGTCTCTTGACATTGCTCTGCAGAGCAAAATTTTTTAATTTTAATGAAGTCAAACTTATCAATTATTTATTTTATGATTTGTGCCATAAGTGTGATATCTGTAAAGCTATAGTCATTATATATCTTCTCCTATGTTATCTTCTAGGAGCTTTATAATTCTCTGTTTTACATTTAAGTCTATGAATCATTTTGAATTGATTTTTGTGAAGAGTGTAAGGTCTGTATCTAGATTCAATTTTTATGCATGTGGAAATCCAGTTCTTCCACTACTATTTGTTGAAAATACTATATTTTATTACATTGCCTTTTCTCTTTTGTCAAAGATTGGTTGCCTATATTAATATGGGCATATTTCTGGGCGCTGAATTCTGTTCCATTTTTCTATTTGTCTATTTTTTCACTAATACTACAGTCTTTTGATTATTACAACTTTATAGTAGTTTTGACGTCAGGTAATGTCAGTCTTCCAACTTTGTTCTTCTCTTTCAATATCATGTTGGCTATTCTGGATTTCTTGCCTCTCCATATACACTTTAGAATAAGATTGTTGATATCCATAAGATAACTTGCTGGGATTTTGATCAATATTGCACTGAATCTATAAATCAATTTGGGAAGAACTGTCAGCTTCATCTTGATAATAGCGAGTTTTCCTGTTCATGAACATGGAATACTCTCCATTTATTCAGTACTTCTTTGATTTTCTTCATCAGATTTCTGTAGTTTTCTTCATATAGAAATTATACCTATTTTGTTAGTTCTATATTTAAGCATTTCATTTTTGACTGCTGATATAAATGGTATCATTTTAAATTAGTGAAGGAGAGTGATTGACTTTTGTAAATTAACTTTGTATCCTGCAATCTTGCTACAATTACATTAGATCCAGAACCTTACCTTTCTTTTCTTTTCTTTTCTTTTCTTTTTCTTTTCTTTGTTTTTTTTTGTCTATTATTTTGGATTTTATGTATAGATGAGAAGGTCAACTGTGAACAAAGACAAATGTATTTCTTTAATGTTAATCTGTATACTTTTTATTTCCCTTTCTTGTCTTATTCCACTAGAAAATATGTTGTTGAAAAGCAGAGGTGAAAGGTGACATCTTTGCTTTATTTTTGATCTAGCAGTATAGCTTTGAGTTCTCACCATTAAGTATGATGTTAGTTAAAATTTTTTGTAAATATTCTTTACCATGTTGAAGAAGTTCTCACCAATACTTAGTTTACTGACAGTTTTTACCATGAACATTGGATTTTGTCTTATTTCTTTTCTTTATATTTTGACATGATGATGTGATTTTTCTTTTAGCCTATTGATAAGGTAGATTACATTAATTTATTCTTGAATGTTGAACCAACCTTGCATACCTGAGATAAATCCTACTTGGGTATGATGTGTAACTCTTTTTGTTGCACTATTGGATTTGGTTTGCTAATACTTTGTTAAGAAGTTTTGTATCTATATTCATGGGAGATATCAGTATGTAGTTTTTGTTATTGTTGTGATCATTTTTTTTTTTCTGGTAACGTCTTTGGTTTTGATAGTAGGTTAATGCTGACCTCATAGAATGAATTAGAAAGTATTCCTTCTGCTTCTCTCTTCTGACAGTGATTGTAGAGAGTTAGTAAAAATTCTTCCTTAGATGTTTGTCAGAATTCACTAGTGAACCCATATGGACCTGTTGCTTTCTATTTTGGAAGGTAATTATTGATTCAATTTCTTTAATAGATAATTCAGATTTTCTATCTTCTTGTGTGAGTTTTGGTAGTTTGTATCTTTCAAGTAATTGTTCCATTTCATCTACTTTATCAAATTTGTGGGCATAAGAGTGTTCATAGTATTCCTTTATTATCATTTTAATGTTATAGAATGGAATCTCTGGTTATATTACCTCTTTAATTTCTGATATTAGTAATTTTGGCCCTCTTTTTTTTCTTAAACTTATTTTAACTTGATTTTTTTTAAAGATTGCACTTTATAGGGGCGCCTGGGTGGCGCAGTCGGTTAAGCGTCCGACTTCAGCCAGGTCACGATCTCGCGGTCCGTGAGTTCGAGCCCCGCGTCAGGCTCTGGGCTGATGGCTCGGAGCCTGGAGCCTGTTTCCGATTCTGTGTCTCCCTCTCTCTCTGCCCCTCCCCCGTTCATGCTCTGTCTCTCTCTCTCTCTCTGTCCCAAAAATAAATAAAACGTTAAAAAAAAATAAAAAAAATAAAAAAAATTTTAAAGATTGCACTTTATAGAAACCTAAAATAGGTTTAGGCCCATTATGCATTTAAGTTCACAAAATCTTGAAATAGACTATTGATTTAAATTGCTTCTTTTCCATTTTTTAAATGTGAGAACTTGGGCAATTACTAATTTCCCTTTGGTTCAGTTTTATTGCATGTAATTTGTAGTTAATGATCAATATTAGCTTTCTGGGTTACAATGATGATAGATAAAATAAGAGTAGTAGGAAAATGATTTTGAATATTAGTATAACTATAGTCATTATTATGATTTGACACAATATGTCATTTGTTATTCTGAATTTGTGTGTTAAATAATAATATGTGGAATGTTAAAGAAAACCAAAGGTGTTAAATGTTTATTAATTTTTAAATAATCTTTTAAGTTAGTAAATAAAAATACCAAAATTAAATAAAATCCAGGAACTTACCAATAGTTTTAAAAAATCTGTACTTATTAAAGGATAATTAATGTCTACAAGCTGAATTCAAAAGCCTAAAAAGCTGTATTTTTTAAATTGGGACTTCTCTAAATTCAGTATTAATGAACTAATCTGACAATAACTTTGTTACTGGCCTTTTTACTAACCAAAACTACATTTAAAGATATAAACATACACACACATGCACACACCCACACAAGCGCACCAACAAAAAGAGTGAATTTCACTATAATAGAATATATATTAAAACTGCTTTTATACTTAGTTGCTGTTCAAGAGGGAAAATTAATAATTTATACATGACTAAAATTTACAGGAACTCAACCAGCTTTATCTCTTGAGTGAGAAATGTATGTAATGACATCTGCAGGTCACTTTTTCTAGCAATATTGTCCTTTTAAGCTATGTTCTTAAACTAGGCATAAGAAACTTTGGAATGTACTCTTTCAAAAGTCTCCATTAATCCATAAATAATTTAGGTGGCATGAATAGGGGGTATTAATTACCTATTAACTAGGTAATATTATTACCTAGTTATATATATATTATATATATATATATATAATATTACCTAATATTACTAGGTAATATTAATTACCTAGTAACTAGGTAATAAAATTAGTTTAGTTTTTATATAAAGTTATTACATAGCAGCCTATAAAAGTAGCTAATTCTTTAGAGTAAGAAAAATATTTGGTATTAAGTCTTCATTTAGCTTTTTAAAAATGTTTATTTATTTATTTTGAGAGAGAGAGAGAACAAGTGTGGACAGGGGAGGGTCAGAGAGAGAGAGGGAGAAAGAGAATCCCAAGCAGGTTCTATGCTGTCAGCTCAGAACTCTATGGGGGCTGGATTTCATGAACCCTGAGATCATGATCTGAACTGAAACCATGAATGAGTAGGCCACTTACCTGATTGAGCCACTCAGGAGTCCCTAGATTTCATTTGGCTTTTTATGACAAAAATTTTAGATTGTTAATGGTTTTCATTATATGAAATACATTGAGAAATACAAAATAATAGAAAAAAAAAGAAATTTAGTGTTAAAAACAGAGATTAAAATTATTTAGTTTTAAAAACAGAGATTAAAATTACCCTCAAAACTTTTAAAATCAAATAATTCTCCAACCATATAATTATCCCCCTTACAATCAGGTTTTGATCTGTTCTGCTAAATAAAAATATTTAGACATGCACGACAATTGGTGCTAAACAGCTACTATATGTGCTAATGTGACACACAATTTTCTCTGCTAATTTTAGCCCACTACAATTAGAATGATTCAAAAGATGAAACAGAGAAGCAAGAAGGAGAGAAAGAAAATGAAGAGGAGGAAATGGAAAGAAAAAATGAAAAAAGAGAGAGTAAGAAAAAGGAGAAAGTAGAAATTGAAAAGGAGGGAAAAGTAGAGAAAAAGGAGTAGATGATACAAAAAAGAAGATGAGGAAGAGAAGTAGGAGTAACAGAAACAGGAGAAAGAAGAGGATGGAGTGGTGGAAGGTAAAGTGAAAGAGAAGACAGAAGAGGAAGAAAAATATGGAAGAGATACAAAGAAGGACAGGCAAGAGGGATAAAAATGAGGAAAAAGAGAAGGAAAAAAAGAAGAAAATAATACAGAAAGAGGAATTAGTAAAAAACATTCTACAAAATAAAATAAGCAAAAAATATTGTAATGTATGTTAACATTTCCATAAGAATGAGAAAGCTAAAAAATAACAACAAACAAAACACAAACACCACATTCTTTTTATTTTTTTAAGTCTATTTACTTATTTTTGATAGGGAGTGGCAGAGAGAGAGATGGACAGAAAGAATCCCAAGCAGGCTCTGCACTGTCAGTACAGAGCCTGACCTGGGGCTCCATCTCAGGAACCATGAGATCATGACTTGAGCCAAAATCAAGAGTCCAGTGCTTAACTCATTGAGCCACCCAGGCATCCCCAAACACATTTTTTAAAATTTTTATTTATTTATTTATTTATTTTTTTGAGACAGAGAGAGACAGAGTGTGAGCCAAGGAGGAACAGAGAGAGAGACACACACAGAATCTGAAGCAGGCTCAGGGTTCTGAGCTGTCAGCACACAGCTCAGTGCAGGGCTTGAACCCACCAGCAGTGAGACCAGGACCTGAGCCGAAGTCAGATGCTTAACCGACTGAGCCACCCAGGTGCCCCCAAAACACATTCTTTATGGAATAGAGTAAAATCAAAACTCTGAAAAATTAGTTGAAGATACTTGATTCTTGTCTGTTACCTAATCAGTTTCAGTTTGTTTTTAATTCATTTACTATTAACTCACTGATAAATAAATTTAAAAAATTGTACATAGTAATATTGCATGGTTTTAAAATTATTCTGTACCTTTGCAATAATGCATTTTGTCCTTTGATTTATAGTGTCCTTTGATTTTACTCATTGAATATGACACAGTATGTTCTGTCCTTTTCAAAGAGTTAGATTTTGCTTTAGTAACCCATTCTACTTTTCTTTAAAACTTTCATAAACTGAAATAATTAGACTTCAAGAAAGTTGCTAAGGTATTACATGCTTGGGTGTGTATGCCTCACTCAGCTTCCCCCAAGGCTACCATTTTAAATAAGCATGGTGTAATTACCAAAAGCAAGATATTAATGTGATTATAATACAATCAAATAAATTTTTAAAAATTATGCAGCTTTCCCCAGTTTTACCACAAATATATTTTTTCTGCTCTCAAGTTCAATGCAGAATATTAAAGCATCATGTCTGTTTCATCTCCTCCAAACTCTCACAGTTCTTCATTTTTTGCTGTTCCATATTCATGACTTGACACTTCTTAAAAGTGCCAATCGGTAAGTAAATCCAAGACAAATCTATCTGAGCATGGCAAGTGTAGTTAAGAATAACATGGAGGTGAAATGTCTTTATCATATCATATCAGTGGGTACATGTATCAATATATTTATTACTGGCGATATTAACATTGATACTGTTAGGATGGCGTTAGCCAGGTTTCTCCATTCTTTTTCCTTTCCATGATCTATTCATAGAAGTAAATAAATCCAGCCCAAAATAAATAGACAAGCTGTCAGTCTACACCTAGCAGAGGGAAGGGTATCAAATAATTTGTTGACGTATTTTAAAACCACCACCACAATTAATTTATTTGCAGAAGAAGGGATATGTTGAAGTTGTACAAATATCTTATTTTTCTTCAAGGTTTTGCTCACTAATTTTAGCATTCATTGTTGGATCCTGATAGCAGCATTACTGTTTGTTACTAGTGGTGATTTTTAAAAATTTCCTTTAGTTGGGGCACCTCGGTGACTCAGTTGGTTAAGCGTCTGACTTCAGCTCTGGTCATGATCTCACAGTTCATGAGTTTGAGCCCCCACGTTGGGCTCTGTGCTGACACCTTGGGGCCTGGAGCGTGCTTCAAATTCAGTATGTCCCTCTCTCTCTGTCCTTTCCCTGCTCGTTCTCTCTCTCTCTCTCTCTCTCTCTCTCACTATCTCTCTCAAAAACAAATAAACACTAAAAGAAACAAATTTAAAAAAAAATTCCTTTAGTCTTTTTACGGGTATTAAGTGGAATTCTTCCAAAAGATGAGTCATTGATTCATTCCCATTTATTTATTCAGTCACTTATTAATATCAGTATCGATCATGGATGTTTATTTTTTTGCTTATAATACGATGTTCTTGTGTCATTTTGCTTGAATTGTTCCAGCTTTGCCCATTGGCAGCTGAGATCTCTTTCTATTTAACCCTGTCTGTTGAGCATTGCAATCTCCATTCTCTTCCGTCTCCTCCTCCTCTATTCCCTGCTTCTTCTTTTAGTACGTTCTTACTCTTTGAAACTATAAAATGTACTACACTAATCTTGTATTTTCCATGACCCAGCCCTAGAAAAAATAAGTTGCTTAGAAAGCCTGTTTCCTTTTATTGGAGAGGAAAGCCTGTTTCCTTTTATTTTGAAACCCAAATCAGGGCACTAGATTTGCTGATTACCATTAGGTCTGTACTCTTAGTTTCTCTCAAATGCCAGAACCAGGCAATGCATGAATGGAAATTAAACAAGGTGCATACAGATATCTCTATATTTATATACATATATCTATCCATTATTAATTTAAATACACATGAATTAATATTTCTATCTCTGGCTTAAGTCCAGCACCACAGAATTAATCACAATTTATTCTAGCATCCTTCTCTCATTTCCTTATTTGTACTTTTCTTCCCAGACAGTGATAACCTAGTTCTGATTATCTACAATGTATTTTTTTTATTTGTTCAGCTGCAGTATAAGAAAAGTAGTTTCAGAATTGATAACTTGTATTCCTGTGAGAAAACATTTATCACCTAGAGCAGAATGTGCCTTCATTTCCACTATGGTAAACATAAGGAAGAATGTAAATAAATACCAAGTATCTATTAAACAATTCTTATGAAGTCTAAAAATGACAATATAGAAGGGACACCTGGGTGGCTCAGTGTCCAATTCTTGATTTCGGCTCAGGTCATGATCTGAAAGTTCATTAGTTCGAGCCCTAGGTTTGGCTCTATGCTGACAGTGTGAAGCTTGCTTGCCTGGGGTTCTCTCTCTCCCTCTTTCTCTGCCTGTCCCTCACTTGTGAATGCACAAATGCTCTCTTTCAAAATAAATGAATAAACTTAAAAAAAATGACAGTATAGAAGTAATATATATGATAATATTTTGTCTGTAAGTTGAAAAGAGGGAAATGAAGTTAAAATATTCTAAGGCCATTTTCATGTTCAGAAGGAAGGTTTAGATAATAATGTTAAAGCTAAAGTAAGTACATTTGTCATATTTTTCAGACTAATTATTGAAAGAATAATAACAGACTATATAACTTCCAAACTGACTACAAAGAAAATAAAATAGTAAAAAAAATGGCCCATCCACCCCCTAAAAAGATCAACAATAATAAAGCAAAAACAAAGTAAAAGAGTAGATGAAAATGTGACTATGTGTGTAATGACATAAATTATAAATAGTTCAAAAGACCTTTGTAAAGATAAAGACTATCAAACAAAATTAAAGACCCCAAATATATTTTATTTACATGAAACATATCTAAGATATAAGCATAAAGAAGTTTTTTTAAGTTGGATAAATTAAATACAGAAAAAATAATTTTATTGCCATATTGGAATTGCTATAGCATCTAAAAAATTTTTTAGACTTATGTAAATTTAGGAAATTATGCTAAAGTACTTTAAAGCTCTCTGGAGTTTAAGTTATTTAAATTATCTGCTTTCCTTGGTGCTTATGTAGAGTGCTAGATGCAAATAGAGCATTAGTACTTATTCATATAAAACATTAAGGGAATTAGTGATTTTTTTCTTACATTCCACATGGCTCTAATTTCTTTTTTAATGCAGAAATATTTAAAATATGTAATTATATTTCCCTAGGATACTGAATCTGAGAATGCATCTGGCATAGATATGTGTCAACCTAAACTAAATTTGGGGAAACCAAAGCACTTTAATTAAAGGCTCTGCATTTATTCATCTTAAAGTGGATTTCACTGGCTCAGTCCCTTCAAAAACACTGGATGATTTCTATTAGCATATAAACAAGTTTGAGGTTTATAAAGTCAACTGATTATTGCTATTATAATCATAGAATCAAGTGCAAATAACTAATGCTGTTATTGTATACTATCATCAAGAACATTGTAAGAATAAAAAAAATTGCTAAACTCCTAATGTTTTACTATATAACAGGTAAAAATAATTGTCTTCCTTTTGATTTCCTGTGCAGGATTTTTCTTAAAGTCCAATAGTGATTTAAAGCCTTTTAAGAATCCGGATAAAATAGGTACTAAGATAATGAAAGCACTTGAATAATTTATATGAAATTGGTGACTATGACTATGGGTGGCCTATGTGAAACTTTTTTTTTTTTTTTTTAAGAGACAGAGGGAGAGAGAGAGAGAGCAGAGAAGAGGGGCAGAGGGAGATAGAGAATCTTGCATGAAGCCTGACACAGGGCTTGATCCCACGACCCTGGGATCACTTCCTGAGATGTAATCAAGAGTTGGACATTCAACCAACTGAGCCACCCAGGAGCTCCACTATCTGAATATTTTTAAATGTTTATGTCATACAAAGTATATTGGAGTTAAAACAGATCCATTGTATCATTCCAATGTATTGTAACTATGCTTATGCAAGCATGTATATGGTACTTTGTTGAACAAATATCTTAGAATATATACTCAACAAATCCCTTTACATCATATATTTAAAATGTGTTAATTATAAGCAGAAAAAGAAATATTGTTATAGTACTCACTGAATGTAAGTCAAATACTCTTATCATGCCACTAATCTTGAAGCTTAATCTAATCAAGATAAGGAAATTAGTTACTTAATAACTTAAACAAAACAAATTTAAATGTTTAAAATTGTGATGATTAGCATATAGAAATGTTTTTCTCTATGGTAAAATAAATATGGCAGTAATTTCACCTGGACTTAAATAATTATAATATGTAATTTTGTACATTGTTCCTTCAGTGTCTTAAGAGAAACACCATTAAATGAATTCTTAAAAATGTGCACTATTTCATTATAGATAAATATCAAAATATTAACTATATTCCTTAGATAATTGAGAACTCAACATAAATTATTTTCTAAAAGTATTAAAATGCTGAAATTTCAAACATCCTTAAATTTTGGGACAAAGAGTAACCATTCAACATGCAGCATTAAAAAATAGTGGGGTTTTGTAATGCTTATTTAAGCATGGAGACTTGACCTTTCTTCTCTTTATCAGATAAGCCTGATTTGATAGCAAGGTCATATTTGTACTCCCACCAAAATAGTGTAAAAGATAGCATGTTAACTAACCTCTCAGTAGTGCTGAAGTCTTCCACAGAGGAAATAAACATTGGCTATCCTGCAACAATTTCCCAGTTACCAGGGTCATCATACTGCAAAGAGTGAAATTTAATTAGTTAATTACC
This sequence comes from Panthera leo, assembly GCF_018350215.1. Classification (NCBI taxonomy): domain Eukaryota; kingdom Metazoa; phylum Chordata; class Mammalia; order Carnivora; family Felidae; genus Panthera; species Panthera leo. Next base: position 153,188,488 of record NC_056682.1, on the reverse strand, counting down.
TTATTTATTTTGTGAGAGGTGGTGGTGGTAAACATTATTATTTTAGGCCACTTGGGTAAACTATTAGAGAAACAATTTCATTTTAATGATGATATATACATGCTGATATGATATATATATCATTATTAAAATGAAATTACATATAGAGACAAAATTGGTTAACTTTATATATATATTTATGAAACATGCTAGTGCCAAAACATGGGTACATCACATGTCAGTTTTTATAACTGCTGTGTACTGTGTAGAGAGTAAAAAGTACGATGCATCAGAATTTTTTATTATGACTAGTGATATCAAAAAGACTGAGAGTATTATTTTATTAGCCATAAAAAAGTCTGAGTGTATTTTTTAAATGTTTATTAATTTATTTTGAGAGACAGATATAGAGCAAGTGGGGGAGGGGTGGAGAGAGAGGAAGAGAGAGAGGGAGAGGGAGAATCTCAAGCAGGCTCCATGCTCACAGCATGGAGCCAGATGCAGGGCTTGAACTCACCAACCACAAGATCATGACCTGAGCCAAAACCAAGAGTTGGACACTTAATCGACTCAGACACCCCAGCATCCCTGAGTATATTTCTTTAATTTGGAAATTTGAATTTAATTCCAAGATGGAGCTATAAAGCAAAATCACACTCAGTCAAAAACACTAGTGTTAAGGGTGCCTGGGTGGCTGTCAGTTGAGCATCGAACTCTTGATATTGGTTCAGGTCATGATCCCAGGGTCATGGGATCAAGCCCCAAGTCAGGCTCTGTAATGAGCATGGAGCCTGCTTTGAGTTTCTCTCTCTCTCTCTCTCTCTCTCTCTCTCTCTCTCTCTCTCCCCCACCGCCCCTCTCCAGCACTCGTGCTCTCCCTCTCTCTAAAACATAAATACACGAATAAATAAATAAATAAATAAATAAATAAATAAAACACTAGTGTTAAAAATCATAGTGTGGAAATTATTATGCATGAAAATTATCTTAGTATCATATTTATATTTTATGCCTATGTATTCAAGGATTGTGCTTGGCACTAAAGAACAGAGAGAAGAGGGGAAGACACAACATACAAGTAACCTATAGGCTAGTGAGCAAAACAGGCAGAAAGATAGGATGTCCTGTGTCACAATGGAGTAGGTCCTGTTGTTATAGGACTGGATTAGTGGGACACTTAACAATTTTGAAAAATCAAGAGAAGGTCTAGAGAAAGTAGCATAATACAAATGAGCCAGAGGCAGAGGGAATAAGGAGAGTAAAGTGAGTGGAATTTATTCCATAAAGAAAAAGTTATACCATAAAGTATGCCATAAATAACATGTAATTGAAGGTGTTTGGAATACAGAATTGAATTCAGGGTGGTGGTGAAAAAAGAGTCTTAAAAAAGAAACAGAAGCCAGAAAATTAAGGATATTGAATTCTACAATAAGGAATTTGTAAGTTTTCATGTATGTATGTATGTATGTATGTATTTAGAGCATTCATGAGTGCACACAAGAGAGCATGGAGCCTGACTTGGGGATCGATCCCATGATCACTAAATCACAAGCTGAGTTATAATCAACAGTCCAAAACTCAATTGCCTGAGCCACCCAGGCACCCCAAGGAATTTGGAATTTTAGCTTGAGGACACCAGGTGACAAATAAATAAGGTGGGGTCTTTTTTGTGTTGTTGTTGTTGTTGTTGTTGTTGTTTTGTATTGTTTTGTTTTGTTTCACAACAGTGACCATTGTGACCATTGTGGTATCACGTGGAATATAATTTAGCCTTGGATAAACTAAGAAACAGGCAAAACAGTCAAGAACTTTCTGGACATTTCGAACGAAGGATGGAAACTGCTAAATTACACAGTTAGATATTGCATCTAGAGTTGGAAAAAAACTAGTATGAAACAGAAGAGAGATCTTGGCTAAAGGTATTTATTTTCAGAAATTTGGTAAAAGTATACCTAAGAAGCCATGTTTAAGAACACCAGCTTTGTTTGTTTAATTTCTTTATTTTCCATTCAGCCTTCTAAGGAGATTTGCAGAAGGGTACTTCACAAAAAAACAAAAATCTTCATTTATATAAATATTTTTGACCTGTCCAACATTCTGGGTTCAGTCTGCCACATAAAACTACTATGGGTATTCCGAGAAGAAAACAATCAGATCCTAAGAATGAGAAGCTTATCCAGCCTTTAGAAGGACTGTTAAAGTCAAAGTCAGTGAAATCTTTCACTAGTTTTTAAGAACTCTGAAGGACAGGAGTCTCAGCTGCTTACAGCCCTCAAATGAGTAAGACACAGGAGCTCTACCAGAAGCCATCACAAAACTCATCTCTACCCTATACTTACGGGTCTGCCTGCTACTAGAGAATAATGTTTTCTTCTCTTCTACTTCCAATTAATTGTTTAAGTACTGATTGATTATTGGTGGTCATTCTAACCTAGTTGTCCAGTAACAAAATACTCTGATTTGTTAAGTCCCCACGATTCTCCCTGATTGGCAGGGTAGTGTAGTGAGCGGGGTAATGCTGTCTCTGCAATCAATAATTGAGGATAGCCTTATAACTCTTTCTAATTTTCTGTTCTGGTGAGCTATGGTGAACCACTGGAAGCCATCCTATGTTAGAACTAGACGCTAGCCTGTAAAGTCGGTTCATACTTATTTCATTCTTTTCTAAAATATGAAAACATAAGGCAAACTGTCTTACTTAAGAACATATCAGAAGAATTAAAGCAAATATAAGGTCATAAAAATCAGCAGTTAATTTAAAACCATTATTTGTCTATGCTTGAGTTTATAACATATATGTTTATATATTGTTAAGGAATATATCTAAATATATCATTAATTTTAAAACCAAAAAATAAATAGATATTTAGTTATTTCAGAGCTATATTAGATTCTCTATAGTAAGCTCAACTTCATATTTTTAAATCTATTTTCAAAATCATATAGGTAAAAAATTTTTTTTGATGCCTTAAATCAGTTTTACAAATTTAAGTCTTTTTTGTCACAGGTACTGCATCTGACAATGTTTTTTGTTTTTTGGTTTTTTGGGGGCTTTTTTTGTTTTTAATTGTTTTTAATGTTTATTTATTTTTGAGAGAGACAGAGACAGAATGTGAGTGGGTTAGGGACAGAGAGAAAGGGAGACACAGAATCCAAAGCAGGCTCCAGGTTCCGAGTTGTCAGCACAGAGCCTGATGCCTGCTCCAGCTCACGAACTTCGAGATCATGACCTGAGCTGCAGTCTGACGCTTAACCGACAGCCACCCAGGCACCCCTGACAATGGTTTTATTAACCTAAAGGTTGTCCTGATAATAGTGCCTAAAGGTAAAACTAAAGATTTTGGTAAGGAAGTAAAGCATCTTTTTCATTTCAAAGCGATAATATCACAACCTATATTTTCAAATATACTTACATTCATACTTCCATGTTATAATTCCTATCCAGAAATTTATATAAATTTCACTTGCTGAATTAAAAAAAAGAAGAATATGAATAAAATAATATCCCAAATGGAATGTTCTGGTAATTTTTGAATTCAGTCTTAATTGAACCCCCCCTTTACTAATACAGAGAAAATTATGTCACATAGAATGTTAACTTGTCAGCAGTCATGAATCAACTATCTCACCCTTAAGGTGGAATCCTAATGCAGGATATCTTGGTTGACAGTTTTCTGCCATGTAAAAAGATAAATTAGGTGATTCATTTATGTTTACAAATTTGGCTGGTTTTGACCAGATTGAGCAAGTGGACAGAGAAATGTGCCATAGGCAGAGCCTGTAATTCTGTGGACTTATTTTCTCCAGAGAACTTGGTTATGAATAAGCAGCCTGGGCATTTCCCTTTGTTTTACATTCTGTTCTCATACACTATGCCAGCCCATCGTCTGAACACATCATCTCACTGTGCAGCCAAGTTTTAAGACCATCTGGTACACTTAGGATCCAGAAAATTGTGAAATTCTGAGAAACAGTGGCCTGTCAGTGCCTGAATAAAACACTCTCATCTAAGCTAATAACTTGACAGTTGTATGTTCATCTAAATTTAGATCATTATATTTGATTTTGATCTCAATATCTGTGTGTGTATGTATGTATGTGTGTGTGTGTGTGTGTGTGTTTCTAATGTCCATGTGTTTATGAGAGTAAGACTTCCACAAACCAACTTTGTGTAACTTGTTAAAAGATTTAAATCTTAAGTGTCTAGTCCACAAATTTATAAAATAATGTGATACATTTCAGGAAACTCATTGCACCTCAGAAAATTGCTTATAATTAAGAAAGTGAAAAACTGAACTCTTGATTTCCCACCTCCAAATATGTCCTTCATGAAGTCTTTTCAATTTCAGTAAATGGCAACCTACCTTGGTCTGGTTGTTTGTTCAAAACTTTGGAGATTTACTTATTTCTTCTCTTTTTCACATAACCTATCTCCCATTAATAGTGAAAATTTTCATTTTAATTTAGAAATATATTCACTTTCCGACCTGTTATTTACCTGATCCTAGCTGACATGATCTTTTCTTTGGAATACTGTGGTTACCTCCTAGCTAGTCTTTTTGACCCTGCTCCTCAAGAGCCTATACTTGACCCAGTAGCCAGAGGGATCCCTTTAAAATGTGAGTCAGATGGTGGAGTGCGTGGGTGGTTTAGTGCTTAAGCGTCAGACTTCATTTCAGGTCATGATCTCACGTTTGTGGGTTCAAGCCCCAGGTAGGGCTCTGTGGTGACAGTGCAGAGTCTGGAGCCTGAGATTCTGTATCTCCCTCTCTCTCTGCCCCTCCCGCATTCATTCTCTCTCTCTCTCTCCCTAACTGCCTTGCTTAACTCTATTTTTCTCCATGTAATTATCATCTGACAATCATTGATCTAATTTCATTTAACTTAAGAAATTATTAATTATAAGATATTCTCTTAGTTTATTTAGTATTTTTTTAATTTTTTTTAACATTTATTTATTTTTGAGACAGAGAGAGACAGAGCATGAACGGGGGAGGGGCAGAGAGAGAGGGAGACACAGAATCGGAAGCAGGCTCCAGGCTCTGAGCCATCAGCCCAGAGCCTGATGCGGGGCTCGAACTCGCGGACCACGAGATCGTGACCTGAGCGGAAGTCGGACGCTCAACCGACTGAGCCACCCAGGTGCCCCTAGTTTATTTAGTATTAAATAAAGCATTTAGAGTTAAACTGACCTATTACTTTCCCACCACTTAAACATTTCATTTTATACTTTAAAAAGGTCTTATATACATATTTAAATACATTTTTAATCATTTATTTACTTTGACACATATGTTAATAGGTAAATCAAACAAACTGGCAAAAGCATTCCTAAAACATTTTCATATTCAGAGTGATATTTCACTGTTCTGATTCAGGATTTTTAATATCCATATTTTTCCATACAGTGACATCAAGAAATTTGGAGATGCAGCATTTCTTGAGTGTCCAAGTCCCTGTGACTTTCTTCAAAACAGCTGACATCCAGTGTTTATACCGCTCCTTTTTTATGTCATTCTAGGATGATGTGGCCTGTGCCCCATCCTCACAGAATACTTTGTATTTATCAGTTATTGCTACAGGGCAGACAGCAAAAATATCTCAGTGGCATACGATAATGAAGTAACTTGGAAAAGTCAGCAACTGAGGGATGGAAATGTATGCTCCTTTCACAGAGGCCAGGAACGGTGATCATAGCATGGAGTGGTAGTAATAAGGGGATTATTATTTGTTGAACAGTAATTATACATACATATAATAATGGGAGTATTTTTAGGATCTTTCTCTTGAGTTGGTCCACTCTCCAGTGAATGTTCTAGTATTTTCACTAAAGTGTAAAGGTCTGGCTGCCAGGGTTGAGAGAAAAATGCATAAAAATTCTTCAAGTCGTTAAATTCACTGTATCACCTGTCACTTAATAATTATGTTTTAATATACTCCCTGTGCCTTTGTGCCTTGTGTCCCTTGATCCAAAGATCTTCCATTTCATCCACTGTAGAGAATAAAACCCCAGACCTCTGTCCAGCTCTGTGCAGTGGGTTAGATCTGTGCATCAAACTGTTTATTACATAAACTTTCAGTCTTTATGTTTTACATTTTGTTTCATTGCTACTTACAGTGAAAGCTGGTTGAAGAAATTAGCTTTTTGCTATGTCACAAGGTACCCCAAAATTTAATCACTTAAAATAGCAAGCATTTATTTGCTCATGATTCTGAGCGCAGTAGTTTAGGTTAAGCTCTGTTGGGATGGCTCATTTCTGATTCATGTGTTACTGGCTTTCTTTGTGTCTGTCTCAGCTGAAAAAGCTCTCTGTGTGGTCTTTCATTTTCTAGCACAGACTTATTTACTTGTCAGCAGGATTTTAAGAGGGCACAAATGGAAACTACATGGTGTCTTGTGCCTAGGCTCAGGCCTCAAGCAAAGCCACATCTGCCACATTTTGGGTCAAATCACAAGGCTTACCCAAATTTAAGGAGTAGACCCCACTGCAGCTAGAACATCTGTGTCGCCATTAGCAATCTACCATGCGGGCGCCTCAAATCCTGAACATTAGGAGGCTTGTGTGAAAGAAATCAGGTGTTTCTCAGATTTCCCCACCTGAAAAACTATTTTTTTTCAGTCTCCTAACATAGTTCTCACTTATCCATTAGAATTTTTCCACTTCTATCAATATGTTTCTGCTCTCTTCTCTGCTTCTGTGTTAGTCCTTCCAAGTTTATTCCACTCCCTGTGCTCCAAATTAACATAGAACAAAAACTAGACTACCTTTTTTATTTGCATAAACTTCCAGGAGGAAGCAAATTTAAAGCCTGTGTGAAATTCAACATCCTTAACCAGAGACACTATGCCACTACTCCGTCTGGAAAATCCCTATTTAGCCTTCAAAATCCTACTGTGTAGCACCCACCTCAGTGAGATCTTCCTTAACCACTTCACAGATGGATTTGATCAATTCCCTTTTTAAATTTATGTCTATTTATGAGTCTATCACTTTATTTACCACACTACATTAGAATTGCTTTAGCAAAATGGAATGACTGTTAGAAATGCAGGCTTTGGAGCCAACTACCTGGGTCAAATCTCAAGTTCACCACTGACTGGCTATGTGACCTTGGCACATTTCCTGAGCTCTTAATACCTGTGTCCAATTCTCCTAAAGTTGTTCTCAGAGTTAAAGAAATTGACCCAGGTAGATTACTTAGAACAATGCCTGGTACATATTGAGAGGAGAGTAAGTGCTATTTATTATAACTATATATATTTTTTTTTTTTCCTGAGACCAGACTAGGAACTAATTAAGTATTCAAATTACATATTTCTCATCTTTACAACCCTAGGGGGGTGCGGTGTCACCACTCAGTATTTGTTGCATAAATAAGGGAATATCTCAGAACCCCATTCATCTCATAAAACCTCCTGTGGTGATCCTAGCACAGCTTGTTCTCTCATCTTCTACTTGCCCTAGGATCCTTTGTCAGGGAAAACAAATGTGGTATCCAGCTAGGCTCTGCTCTCCATATTTATTGTCCTATCAATATCCTAAATGCTTCATTTCTAAAGATTTTTATATATTTGATTTCTGGTAGGTGCAGAACTAGGAAAAAAGGGTAGATATGAACATGAATGAGACACCAACAACTCTCCTACATGTAAAAGTAATTTTGAGTATAATAATTAAAATTTATGCTATCTCTGTTGTCAGGTTGTTAGGGGACAAAAATATTTGGTTTTATGCCTTCCTATAACCTAATTATTAATACCTCAAATTTTAATATGAGGAAGTACCTTCTGATTTCTCCTATTAAACCTTTGATTCAAGAGGGCACAGACATAGTTCACTCTCATACTGATTGGTATTTTACTCATGTCATTTAGCTGGTGAAGAGGATTAAGATTAGATGTCATGATGATGTCCATCATCAAGAGTTCTACAGCTTTATACATTTTGAACATCACTTGGGAATATAATATTTTATTTAATCCTATTATCTTGTGAGATGAATGTATTACCTCCATATTACATAGGATAAAACAGAGGCTCTAAGAGACAAATCACCTGTTAAAACTGACAAGTCAAGTTTGTTGTCAGCCACCATCCCAAAGAGGAAATGCTGATTTTACCCCTTAGGTCTCATTGAACATTTAGGAAATATTTTACATGGAGTACTAAATAAATTGTCAGTTCTTCAGGGAAGAAAACGTATGCCCACAAACATTCCATTAAAATGTTGAATTTATGTGGGATGAATCTTTGGGTTTCTCCTCTATTGTCCTTAGAACAGTGTTCATACAACAAATCACTTTTTAAGAATTTATTGAATACTGAGTGAATGGATAAGGTGAAGAGCACTTGAGATAATCACTAGCTTTCTTCTCTGGTTATTTATATAAAAATCTTTAGTCAAAATCTTATTTTTCTCATAGACCCTATTATGAGTTGACTTGTCCTTCCCCAAAATTCATATGTTAAAGTCCTGACCTTCAATATATCAGAATGTGACCGTATTTGGAAATAGAGTCTTAAAAGAAGTAATAAGGTTAAAATGAGTTCATTTGGGCGGACCCATTCAATATCACTGTTATCCTAATAAAAAGGGAAAATTTGGAGAAAGGCACATAAACGTAATATGAAGATTATGGGAATAGACAAAGGGAGTAGATGGTGGTATACAAAAAAAAAAAAAAAAAAAGGCCTGGCACAGTTTCTTCCCCAATAGCCCTCAGAAGTAATAAGCCTTGCCAACACTTTGATTTGGACTTCTAGCCTCCAGAAATGTTAGAAGATAAGTATATTTTATTTCTGTGATACTTGTTATGGCAACCCTAACTTAGTGACCTTATGTCACTACCTTAAATTATATCTAGAATCTAGCCACTTTTCACTACTGTGCCTCTCCTACTCTAGTGCAAGCCATCATCATTTCTTGCCAAGATTATTCAACTATCTCTTAATCTCCAGGTATATGTCCTTATCTTTCTAATTCTATTTTTCACAGAGTAGCTATATTGTTACTTTGAATGTATGTCAGATTCATGTTAATCCTTAAAACTTTTAGAAGTGCCCCATATTTACCAAGACACAAAGCAAAGTCCTTATTTTGGCTGATAAGACCATACATAATTGAGTCCTCTGCTATCTCTATGACCTTATCATCTCTTCTCCATTCCTTCACCCAACTCTAGGCTCTGCTCCACCATACTGACCTCTTAGGTCTTCCTTGAACATGGTAATCATATTTTCCTCTGGAGTTTGTACTTAATGTTCCCTTTCCTTGGAATGTTCATCCCTGATATAGCTGAATTTCTTTCACTTTCTTCCAGTTTCTGTAAAACATGACTTTGCCAGTCAAGTCTCTATTGACCAAACTTTATAAAATGGCACCTCAGTCTCTCATAATTCTCTGATAATTCACTCTCTGGCATAGTACATAAATACTTAAACAATTCATAACAAAAAAATAGAGCAATAATTTAGGGTTACCTATAGTATTTTCTCTCATGTGATTGAAGATGCTATTGAATTTAAAAGGAAAAATTGATATCTAAAAGCCTTTTCTTATAATAAGCACTGGGGGTTCCTAGCTTTTAGAAAGATGTAACAAAACTCAGCTACTGCCATCTGGTTGCTTACACTATAGTTGGAGAAGTGTTCTGATGTCATCTCTATGTCTCAGGAGAAACATGGAGGATTTCATAAAGGTCATATCTGAATAGGTCTTGAAGAATGTATGAAAGGCCAAACCAGATAAAAAAGAAAAAACATTCCAATCACATTATTAGCATGCACGAAAATGCTTGTCAAGAATAATATTTAAAATACAATACATTCAGAAATTATTTAATTGCAAAACACAGAGCCACCTGTGGGAACCAGCACAACTCCAACACTGGTTGCCTAACTTGCTTATGTCAAGCCCCACCTCCTGTGCTCTGGCAGGATTGCTCTTCTCAGTAAAGATTGCCTCAGTCCTAGCTCCATGGTCCCCTTTCCCAGAAGACAAGCACAAGCCCCTGCTCATACCACATACCAGAACTATGCAGGGTCTCAGTTCTTGTGGAAGTGGTATCAGGTCTCATTTCACAAGCACACCAGAATACATCTTGTTAAAACTTGCCACATTCAGGCTAGGGACAAAACACTGCCCACAGCAGGCAAAGGAAGACTGCAGACAACTGACCTGAAGGACAGAGCAGCCAAAACACAACTGCAGAGGAAACACAGCACACACTGGAGATACTCCCTGACACACCAGTCCCTGGGACTATATGACATCTTCTTCTTAAGGACATTACTTTCAGGAGCAAGAAACATAACTGGCTTTTCTAACACACAGGAGAGGGCAAAGACTTAGACAAACTACCAAGACAGAGGAATTCATGAAAGAACAAAGATATCTTGAAAGAACAAGATAAGGCCACGGCCAGAGATCTAAGCAAAAAACAAAACAACAACAACAAAAAAAACAAAAAACAAAAAAAAAACCAAACTATAAGTAACATGCCTGATGAAGAATTTAAAGCAATAATCATAAGGATACTCACTGGGCTTGAGAAAAGAATAGAGGACATCAGTGAGACCCTTACCACAGAGATAAAATAGTTAGCAAACAACCAATCAGAGATGGAGAGTCCAAAGAAGGATATTAGAAACAGGCTTGATGCAATAAATAGCAGGCTGGAAAAAGTAGGGGAATGAATTACTGACCCAGAAGATAAACTAATGGAAAAGAGTAAAGCTGAACAAAAGGGAGAAATAATTATGCAACATCAGAATAGACTTAGGGAACTCAGTGACTCCATCAAATATAATAACATCATGTTATGGGAGTCCTAGAAGAAGAGAGAGAAAATGGGTTAAAAAATTTATTTCAAGAAATAATAGCAGTAAACTTCCTTAAATTAGGGAGGGAAGCAGACATCCAGATCCAGGAAGCAAAGGGAATTCCCATAAAAATCAGCAAAAAGAGGCCCACACCAAGATATATTATAATTAAATTTGCTAAATACATGATTAAGAAAAAAAAAAAAAAAAAAAAAAACACCGAAAAGCAGCATGACAAAAGAAGTCCCAAAATTACAAGGGAAGACCCATAAGGCTAGCTGCAGATATATCAACAGAAACTTGGCAAGCCAGAAATAAGTGGCATGATATGCTCAAAGAGCTCAATGGGAAAATTCTTCAGCAAAGAATATTCTATCCAGCAAAACTATCATTCAGAATAGAAGGAGAGATAAAGAGTTTTCCAGAAAAACAAAATTAAAGTAGTTTGTAACTACTAAATCAGCCCTGCAAGGGCTGAGTGCAAAGGGGACTCTGAGTGCAAAGGGGAGAACAAAAGTGACAAAGATGAGAGAGGATCAGAGAAATTTCTAGAAACAATGACAAAGCAAGTATTAAAATGGCAATAAATACATATCTATCAATAATTATTCTGAATGTAAATGGACTACATACTTCAATCAAAATATATAGTATGTGAGAATGGATTAAAAAAAAAATGTCCTATCTATATGTTGCCTACAAGAGACTCATTTTAGACCTAAAGACACCTGCAGATTGAAAGTGAAGGGGTAGAGAAACATTTATCACACAAATGGAAAAGAAAGCCAAGCGAGAGCAGAAAAACTTATATTGGAAAAACTAGACTTTAAAACAAAGGTTATAAAAAGAGACAAAAAAGACACTATATAATAATAAAGGGAACAATTCAAAATAACATATAACAATTGTCAGTATTTATTCACCCAACATGATAGAACCCAAATATATGAAATAATTAATAACAAACATAAAGGAACTAATTGATAATAACACATTAATAATAGGGGACTTTAACACCCCAATTATATCAATGGACATATTATCTAAATAGAAAATAAACAAGGAAACAATGGCTTTGAATGATAAAACATCCATTCACGTTTAAAACCCTCAACAAATTAAGTTTAGAGGAAACCTACTTCCACATAATAAAGACCATATATGAAAATCTCACAGCTACTATTGTCAAAATAAAAGTCATCCAATGGGCAAAAAAGAAGTCAAACTTTCTCTATTTGTAGATGACATAATACTCTATAGAAAACCTGAAAGACTCCACCAAAAACCTGCTAGAACCATTACACAAATTCGGTAAAGTCACAGGATACAAAATCAACATACAGAAATTTGTTGCATTTTATACACCAATAATGAAGGAGCAGAAAGAGAAATCAAGGAATCAATCCCATTCAGAACTGCACCAAAAACTATAAGGTACCTAAGAAAAAACCTAACCAAAAAGGTGAAAGCTCTGTATTCTGAAAACTATAAAAAAATAATGAAAGGAATTGAAGATGACACAAAGAAATGGAAAAAGCATTACATACTCATAGACTGAAAGAATATTGTTAGATTGCAATCATGGATTACAAATATTGTTAGAATGTCTACACTAGTCAAAGGAATCTACACATTTAATGTAATCCTTATCAAAACACCATCAGCATTTTTCAAAGAACCAAAATAAGCAATCCTAAAATTTGTATGGAACTACAAAAGACCTAGAATAGCCAAAGCAATCTTGAAAAAAGGAAAACAAACCTGGAGGCATCACAATTCTGGACTTCAAGTTATATTACAAAGCTGTAGTGATCAAGCCAGTATTGTACTGGGTGCAAAAATAGATACATAGATCAACGTAAACCCAATAGAAAACCTAGAAACTAACCCACAACAATATTGTCAATTAATCTTCAAAAAGCAGGAAAGAATATTTCATGAAAAAAAAAATTCTCTTCAACAAATGGTGTTGGGAAAACTGGACAACAACATGCACAAGAACGGAACTGGACCACTTTCTTATACCAAACATAAAAATAAATTCAAGGTGGATTAAAGACTTAAATATGAGACCTGAAACTATAAAAATCTTAGAAAAGAAGACAAGCAGTAATCTCTTTGACATTGACCATAGCAACTTCTTTCTAGATATGTGTCCTGAGGGAAGGGAAAAAAAAAGCAAAAATGAACTATTGGGACCTCATCAAAACAAGTATCTGTACAGCAAAATAAACAATCAACAAAACTAAAAAGCAAGCTATGGAATGGGACAATATATTTAAAAATGACATCGCTGATAAAAGGTTAGTATCCAAAACATATAAAGAAGATATATAACTAGGAGCGCCTGGGTGGCTCAGTCGGTTGAGCGTCTGACTTCGGCTCAGGTCATGATCTCACAGTCTGTGAGTTTGAGCCCCGCATCAGGCTCTGGGTTGACAGCTCGGAGCCTGGAGCCTGCTTCCGATTCTGTGTCACCCCCTCTCTCTCTGCCCCTCCTCAGCTCATGCTCTGTCCCTCTCTCTCTGTTAAAAATAAACAAACATTAAAAAAAAGAACTTATAAAACTCAGCATCCAAAAATAAATAATTCAAATGAAAAATGGACAGAAGGCATGAATAGACATTTTTCCAAAGAAGATACCCAGATGACCAATAGACACATGAAAAGATGCTCAACACCACTCATCATCAGGGAAATACAAATCAAAATTACAATGAGATATTGCCTCAAAACCTACCAGAAAGGCTAAAATCAACAACATAAGAAACAATGGGTGTTGGTGAGGATGTGGAGAAAGGTGAACCCTCTTGCACTATTGGAGGGAATGCAAGCTGGTGCAGCCACTCTGGAAAACAGTATGAAGTTTCCTCAAATAGTTAAAAATAAAATTGTCCTATGATCTAGCAATTTCACTACTAGATATTTACCCAAAGGTTACAAAAATACTAATCCAAATGGATATAAGTACCCCAATGATTATAGCAGCATTATCTACAATAGCCACATTATGGAAACAGCCCAAGTGTCCATCAACTGATGAATGGATATAGAAGGCATGAGATATATATATATATATATATATATATATATATATATATATATATATATATATATATCTTCTTAGAGAACCCATCCTATGTTGCAAGCAATAGAACCAAAAATATATTAGTTCCAATAGCCACTACTATAGTGGGGTAAGAGAAATTGTTTAAACCTCCCAGGGATTACAAACAACACGTTGTTACAACATGTAACAAGGAGAAGCCACTTTCTGAGATTGCCCAATTTAATTTACACTCCTGGCCCTCTCAAGACCATGAAATGACCACTTTAAAATGCTTTCATGTGTAAGTGGCATATTTTCTTCTCTGTAGCTTGTCCAATTCTCATATTTGTCTTCTCTTCTGAAGATTCCTAAAAACTCAAAATCGCATGCCTCCCTTACTGGTTTATTTTCTATATGCTGTTCTGTGGAGAAAGTTTAAGGGAAAACAAGGAATGTACAGTTGGAAAGTTATCTTCCCAGAACTGTTATTGGAGTTTTTAAAGCTACCTTTGTAACAAAATAAAATATATTTTCTGCAAAAATAAACTTGAGTTATTAGAATGTTCTGAATTAGACTCAGACATATTTCTTACCATAATATCTTTCTTAACCAAGTGTCTCTCACTCTGGTGCTAATGAATCCTGATTTTTTTGTGAATACTACTCTTCTTTTTTCTTCTCCTGGATAATTCTTGCATCTCTTTCAGTTCTCACTGTAGTGCTACTTCTTTGGGACATACCTCCTATCATTCAATTCTCAGATGAGTCTTCCAAGAGCTCACAGAGTATATTGTACAGTACTTCACTTAGAGAATGGATCAGACTACATTTAAAGTCTTGGTTATTTCTCGGTATATTACACCAATGTGTAGGCTTCATAGGTGGAAGAATATTTTCTAGATTATTCATGATTGTATCCTCAGTCTTCTATAGAGTTTCTTGCATAAAATAAGCACTTATTAATTATTTGGTAAGTAAAGAGTAGCATAGCAAATTATATGAACATTGAGTTCTAATGACTAAATTTTAAAATTCAAAGTATTTTATGGTAATATCCTCTCAATACCTTCTTGGTTTGCCTTTTTTTCCAAATTAAAAGCGTTACGTGGGGTGCCTGGGTAGCTCAGTCAGTTAGGCGTCCGACTTCAGCTCAGGTCGTGATCTCATGGCTCATGTATTAGAGCCCCTCATCCAGGGCTCTGTGCTGACAGCTCAGAGCCTGGAACCTGCTTCAGATTCTGTGTCTCCCTCTCTCTCTGCCCACCCCTGCTTGCGTTCTGTCTCTGTCTCTGTCTCTGTCTCTGTCTCTAAAATAAATAAACATTTAAAAAAAAGAGTTACAAAGAGTTATGGTAACATATGAAACAATGTAGTAAAACATGTGTAGAAGCCAAGCTAATCATACCTTCCCATTTTCCACCTCATTACAGTATGCATCTCTCCTTCATATTATTGTTTGATATGTATTATTCCATAAGCTTTTATGTAAATTATCTTGTTTGATCATTTAACCAATATATAATCATACTACAATCAGTTGACAGCTTGCTTTTATCACATTACCATATAAAATGGGACTGACCACAGAGTAGTGATTAAACACCAGACAGGTCTATAGTCTTCTTTCACCCGTACCCCCAATTTATTCAGAAATATATTTTAGCAGATTGATACATACCCTCCAATATCCCTGTCCTCTATCTTTGTCTATGCAATAGCATCTGTAATACTTAGCTACTGGAATGGCCTTCCCTAGATTTTTTCTCACCTGTGTTATATTTAGGTGTGCCCATATGACAAAGTTTTGAACAATGGGATATGAGTAAAAGTGATTGTGTGAATTTTGAATTTTAATTTTATACTAAAATTTTTCTTGTCTTTCATTTTTTTAGCTTTTACCTGGTTGAAGAGTAATGTGTTGATTTGAGAAGTTTGAAACATGTGGATGATAGCTAGGAATTGACAAATCATGATAGAAGGTACCTCAAAAGGAACCTAAATTCATTTAAGTTTGTTGACTAGAGGTTGCTCTCTGCCCTTGACTTTCAATCACATCGAGACTGCAAGGAGAGACATAAATAAGGTTCTATTTATTGGAGTCATTTGGTTTTAAGGTCTGATTAAGAAGTATAGAATGCACCTTAATTAATAGATGAATTGCTACCTGAGAGTGCAGTACTGCCTCAAGAAAAACTGAACAATATGGCATGGTGTAGCACTCAAGGTATGGCTAATAAAGAAACAAACATTTCAGGCTAGACACAGTTTCTCCTTGTTGTACCATGACAAATCATTTAGTAATATTCTTGGAAGATGTGTCATATATCTATTAAGTCTGTAATTTTAAGGAAGGTGGTAGAAAAAATTCATATCATTGGTATGTTTGTGTGTCCTGGTATTTTATGTTTTTAACAAGTTACTGTTGAAATAGAGAGATTAGAAAAGAACCAGTATCCAAGGAGTGATTGAAGAGAATAGAGTTCTGCCAATAGCCCAAGTCTTTGCTAGGCTTGTAATTTAAATTAATGGAGTGAGGCAGCCAAATGAACCAGTTTCCAAATCAAGAAGAGAAAAGATTTTTTTTACTAAGGATCTCCCTAAACAGCTTTCTATTAGATATTCTTGGCTGGATTTGAGCACCAACCTAATGATAAAGTTTCATTAGAAATTGATACATTTACATCCAAGTGGATAATTTTGATGGCCTTAATGCTACTATAATGAAAATGAGGGGTAAATGGATGGGTCAGATACAGAAAACAGTAAACAGAGAAGAGTCAGCAGACTTAAAATCTATGTCCAGAAGGGATCTGTGGCTGTGGTTATTTGCACAATGAAGTGAAAGAAAACAAGTAGAGTAGAAACTATTCTATTGAGGAAATTGTATTATCAAAGAAAACACAAACCTGTTCCACAAAAGCTTTTGTCCCGTCCCTGAAGCAGTACTTGCTCTCAACCATGCACCAGCAGGAAGTCGTCTCAGAAAGCTGTTTGGTCAGCAAGTAAACATACACTCAAACAACTTCAGATTTGGCTATTAAATTTAATGAATGAGGAGAAATCTCCTTGATATCAAATCCAGGAGTCACAGAGACCAGGATATAAGAGAGTTATCAGCATAAAATCAGACATATCCTGATGAGATAAACAAAGAACAGTCTCTACATTTAATATCTGTATTATCTAAGTTTAAACCAAATAAATGTCTTAAGAATGATAAAAATAATAAATTGTGAATGTTTATGAGTAGTTTAACTATTAAACACAGAAAACAATAAGAGAGTATGTTTTCTTTAGTTTTATTTTATTAATCCCCAAGCTATTCTTTTTTTTTTTTTAGTTTATTTATTTATTTTGAGAGAGAAAGAGAGAGAATGCACATGCATGCATGGGAAGGTCAGTGAGAGATGGAGAGAGAGAGAGAATCCCAATCCCCACGCATTATCAGCACGGAGCCAAAAGTAGGGCTTGATCTCACGAACTGTGAGATCTTGACCTGAGCAGGAATCAAGAGTCAGACGCTTAACCAACTGAGCCACCCAGGCACTCCAAAGTGCCTAGTTATTCTTTAACATTACTTTGATTTACTTTTTTTTTTTTTTTTTTTTTTGAGATTCTAGTGTTTCTATAATGGTGGAATTCACATACAAATTTTAATATTTTTGGAATACAGATTCATTAAGAATTGTAGAACATGGTTTCTCAATCTTCATACTTGGCATCAGGGGCTGAATCAATTTTTGCAGGAGGCTGTCCTGTGCCTTGCGGGATGTTTAGAAGCATCCTTGGCTTCTACACACTAGATACTATTATCTCTCTTAGTTTTGACAACCAAACAAGCTTCTGGACACTGACAAATGTCTCACTGGGATAAAGTTATCTCCTGTTGAAAGCCACGGCTCTAGAACATGTATTTTGCTCCCTGGAGTTCCTCCAGAGAGCCTCTGTTTTTGCCTGCCAGAACCTAGAATATAGTTTGTATTCTTCTTTCCACTAAATAACTTTCTAATTATATTATAGGCAATCTTCATTTTATTTACTTGCCAATCAAAAATTAAAGTTTTTTTAATCTCATGACAGTTTTATTTTTTTTACTATATTTAAAATACATACCTCTGAAATACAGCAATTAATTTCTCTCTACCTGTGTCAATTCTTACTTCAATGTCTATTCAAATTAATGAGAAAGCCTGAAAAAATATATGAATGAAGAAAAAAAGGAGAAATGAAAAATGTAGGACTTCTATGTATGAGTTCTGCTGTAGCAGGATTCTTCCAGGAAGAACTTTATTTGCTGTACTCGCACGGGCCCAGTGGGTTCATACCTGAAAAACTTAGTCCTGAGCACAGTGGGGTGAAGCCTTTTGTACAATTTTTTGTCCTTTGTCTCCCATATATGGTAACATACAGTCTGAATGGGTGGTCTATTTTACAAAGTCATGAGGAATGTTGTGCATGCGCACATAGCCAGGTTGCCTTCTCTTGTCTTGAGGCTTTCACCACATTCCTTAGGGAGGGGCTCGACTACATTTCCCCCTTGGATACTCAGACCCCTATTCAGGGTCAAGGAGCATCATCTTGGCTTAGAGGCTTATATTTCCATAACATCATCACATGCATGGCCATTTTCCTTTCGACCATTACCTCAATGAGGCTGGAGACAGATCGTATAACCAGGGAAGCTAGGCAAAGTAGGATTAAGCAAGCTCCCCAAATCAAGAGGATAATACCTATGAGGGTTTTGAATCCCCCGGGAGTTGAAAACCATCCTTGAAATAACTCCACAGGGTCCCAACCTTTCCAGGTCTGCACTGGGACATGAATAACCTTTCTCATTCAGTCTGTGATCTCCTCTATGACTTTTCCTTCATCTATCTGTAGGCAGCAGTGGCTCAGGTTAAATTTCTACAAACTCCTCCCTCAGAAGCAAGCAAGTAATCTAAGGTCAGGTGATTTTGAAAGATAGCATTTCACATTTTGGTTTGCTGCTTGGCTAGTAAGTTAAGAGCTCTGGCAGTGTCATTGGTTATAATTTCTACAACTGCTTGCAGTCTGATTAAGTGGTTTAGCATGTAAATGAGAGTGTGGTAACCGCAGGACCCATCCTCTACCCAGGTGGCAGAGCCATGACATTGGATTATACACTCAGGAGGTCATTCATCATCTTTCCAATTGCCAGTTTGTAGGGCACATCATTTCCTTTGAGTCCCCATACACTAGGACTCCCAAATGTGCCCCTCTTGCAAGTGGGAGCAGGAAGAAAGATGAATGAATAGTTCCCAGCACACATGACCTTGACCAGCCTGAGGGAAGTAGTGTATAGGCTGTCCTTCCACATATGCAGTATAGTCCACCTAGGGCCCGCCATTCAATGGTGCATCGACATTGTCCCAGGCCTCTTGGAGATGAGAGAAGTTGGACAAAGGGTGGGGATCTGGCTCAAAGCGATCTGGGGACCCCCACCATTGGGTGTCCTGGATGGTTGAGTTATAAAATCTTTGGCCTAGGCATGTTAAGCTTCCAACAGAGATAGTGAACTTTCTTTCCCGCATGGCAAGGCAGTTTTTTCCAATAATTGAGGCTTTGAGGAGCGAAACCCTGGTAGTAGAACTGGGGTATTCTGTTCCACTATCAGGTTCACGGGGATCTAATTCTCTAGCCTCCCATGGCCATTGATCCCCCATGTTGGTTTTCCCACATACATAACAAGAAGAGACTTTAGAGTCGGTTTATAGTCTCTGTTAGAGCTAGAAACAGATTTTTCCTCTTGATGTAGCCAGGAGGAGGACCCTTCTCCATTTCTTCATAAAATGAATAAAAGACCTGGTGGGTCATGGCCTTTTGTGTAACAGTAACTCTCTTAAAATACAGCACAGTTCCTGGGTCTTTCCCTCCCCCATATGTAATTATACCAATCTCTCCTTCGATGTCCCCGACAATGCATGACTGCCGCTCTTTTAGAGACCCACACAGCATCGAAGAGTTCAAGGATTTCCTTACCATACTTTATGTCTTTTCCTCCTGAGTTTATTAGACCCATCTCTTTATATAAATCCCCATGTATGTGGAGGGTGGTAAATGCATACTCAGAGTCTATGTATATATTAACATGTATCCCTGCCACCAGTTGGAGGGCTCGGGTTAGTGCGATGAACTCTGCCTTCTGTGCCAAAGTCCCCTTTGGCAGGAGTTTAGCTTCAATGATAGAATTTAGGGTCACCATGGAGTACTTTGAAAGGTGTTCTCCCTCTTTCACAAAAATGCTGCCATCAGTGAAATACTCAGCATCAGGGTACTTGAGGGGCTTCTTCCTCAAGTCTGGTCAGCTGGAGAACACCTGTTCCATGTGTTCTCCACATGGCCCAACAGGCAGGGGTTTAGGGTCCACACTACTAGGTGAATGTACGGGTTCTCAAATAGCATTCCCTGATATCTGACCATCTGGGCATTGGTTAGTCAGTACTGTCCCTTGTACTCCATTAATGCCAATACTGAATGTGGCACTCAGACTGTCAATTCTTGTCCCATAATTAACTTGTCGGCCTCAGAAACTAAGAGGGCCATGGCTGTAAGTGCCTATAGGCAGGGTGGCCAGTCTTGGGCAACAGAATCAAGCTGCTTGGTAAGAAATGCCACTGGATGATGCCATGACCTAAACATCTGGGCTATGACTCCCACTGTGATGCCAGTACATTCATGAATGTAAAAGAATAAGGGCTTGGACATGTCTGGGAGTCCTAGACCAAGAACGTTGGTGAGAGTCTATTTGATCCCTTCAAAGGCCCTTTGATGTACTTTCTCCCATAACAGAGGTTCCCACTCTCCCCTCTTTGTGGACTAATAAAGGGTAACCAAGACAGAGAAGTTAGGTGTCCAGATTCTACAGAAACCTGTGGTCCTGAGAAACTCCCAAATTTCACATTGGGTTGACGGGACCGGGATTGAGCAAACAGCCTGTTTTCTCTCTGGACCAAGTTGGCACTGCCTGTGGGAGAGGTGAAAGCCCAGGTATTTGACTTTTTTTTTGACATATTTGGGTCCTTTTCCTTGAGACCTTATAGCCAGTTTCCCATAGGAGGGTAAGGATTTGCCATGTTCCTTCCATGCAATCCTCCTGAGACCTTCCAGCCAGCTGTAAGTCATCTACTTACTGAAGCAAGACACTGCCATGTTGATCCACTGGGAAGGTTGTTAGGTCTGAGGCTAATGCAGTGCCAAAAATAGATGGGAAGTTTTTGAACCCCTGAGGCAAACTGTTCCAACTCAGCTGACCTTTGTCATCATTTCCAGGATTCTCCCACTGGAAGGTAGAGATCAGTTGACTGGGGGCGGGGGGGGGGGGGGGCGGGTCAGATGCAGATGGGGATGCAGAAGAAGGCATTCTTGAGATCTAGGCATGTGAAGAAGGCAGCTTTGGTGGGGATAAGACACAAGAGAGTGTATGGGTTGGGGACAACGGGGTGCCGGGTAATGGTGGCCTGGTTTACTGTGTGCAGGCCTTGGACTGGTGGATAGTTATTGGTGCCAGGCTTCTGGACTGGTAGGAGAGGCATGTTCCAAGATGACTGACAGGGTAGGAGGATCCCGTATTTTAGAAGTCTCCAGGTGCTTTTGTATCCCCATCTGTGCCTTATGAGGAATGATATCTTGTTTTTGGAGGATGGGCTCTGCCCCTGGCTTTAATTCTACAATTACTGGAGGTATGTTCCAGGCCAGTCCTGGTGGGTTGTCCTCAGCTCACACCCCTGGTACTCTGAAGGGCAGCTCAGGTCCCTGTTGTGGTTCCTCCATGAGACTGAAGAGGTGCAATTCTTCTTAGGGAATTGTGAGAGTCATAATCTTTGCTTCCGGCTTTTGTAGGGTCAGAGCAGCTTGTCAATGGGAGTTGAAATTTACCTGGGCCTGCAGCTTTCCCAACATGTCCCAACCAATTAAAGCCATGGGGAAGTTGGGGAGGTATAGGAATTCATGGATGACTTCATGGCTACCTAAATTGCATCGCTGAGGCAGCAGACAGGGATGGTGCTTCCAATTGCCCATGGCCCCCACAATGGTGATTTGTCTGAGAGGGGCCCCACGGATTGGGTCACCACTGAGTGTACCACCCCAGCATCTACCATGAAGTCCATGGGTCTACTCCCCATATTCATTCAGACCATAGGCCCTTGGGGAGCCTAACAAAATAGAGCCAGGTCTGTCCTAGTCCTCCTTATATTCCACATATCTCACAAAATCATCTTCAAGGGTCGCATGAGGCCATGATGCTGGTTGGTACCAGCCCTGGACCATTTGGCCTCTTTCTTTCTGCTTGGGCCCCATCTGAGAATTACCCAGATGCAGGGGACACTCATTTCTCCAGTGGCTTTCCTGATGACAGTGAGCACACTGGTTCTGTCCTAACTTTGGTCCTGGGCAAGATGATCCTCCCTGCCATTCCCCTTTGTGGCCCTGGCCCTGCAGGGCACCTTTGTGGGAGCATTCTGACTACTCCACCAAGGCAGAAGCTAGTAAGTCTGCCTTTTTCTGCACCTTCTGGGGTTCTTCCCTCCACACCATCTGGTCACCATTGACAAACACCTTAGTTGCCACTTCCAGCAACTGACTGGCATTCATGCTGGCAAAACCCTCTAGCTTTTGCAGCTTGTGCCAGATGTCCTCTTGGGCCTGACCTATGAAAGCCACATTGACCATCTGCTGGTTAACTGACACCTCTGGATCAAAAGGGATGTAGAGATGAAATGCCTCACATAGTCTCTCATAGAACTGACTCAGGCTCTCCTTGGGTTCCTGGGGCACTTCTGTTGTTTTACTCATATTTATGGCCTTTTGTCCCCTTTCCTCCATGACATTTAGAAGGGCTTCTTGATACCATTCAGTCCTCGTGAGCCCTCTATCTACACAGTCATTTGGGTCCCATTTGGGATCCTCCTTAGAGAAGTGAGCCCAAGTGTAAACCTGGGTGTCTAATGTCCCAGCCAGGACATTCTCGTCTAACAATTTTAGGGCCACCTGGTAATTCAGCGATGCTCCTCCATGTCGAAGAGGGTCAGAAGGAGTTGGTGGCAGTCTTTCCAGGTAGGTTTATGGGTTTGAATTATGGACTGCATTAGTTCAATCATAGCCTGGAGCTTCTCTGTATAAGAGGGAGTATGGTGTTTCCAATTTAGGAGGTCCACAAAAACATGCTGGCTTCCTCGGATCTGGCCTTCCTGATCATAATAGATGGGTCCCTAGGTCCCCTCGGTGGCATCTGTAGGGCTCCCTGGTGTTGCTGCAGGGAGGCACTGTCTTCGCTGGCCTGATCTTCTAGTCATCTTCCGGGAAGGGTGTATGGGGTTAGGATTGGTGGTCTGGGCAAGCTGGTCACATCTGGAGAGGCTGGTGGTGCTAGAGGTGGCAAGGCCTCTAGGGGCAGGGTATGGTGGGATTTTGGCAGCTGCAATGGTGGGAGGTGCAGGTGGCAGTGAGGGGTAGGTACAGTGGAGCATATGGCAGTGGGGTCCCCTCAGGGTCTCCCAACAGTATGGGTTTTTTCAGTTTTTGGCCAGCATTTGGAGGAAGCAATGACACAAGACATCATAGCTTTACAGTTCTCTTCAGTACAGACTTTTAGCCAAGACAGCAGGGATAGGACTAGATCTTGCCTACAGTCAGTGTAAGAAAATTGGTGAGGGTGGCCTGAATCCCCCATAATGACCCTGAACATTTGGCCAACTAGTGCCTTATCAAGTGAGGCTTCAGAGTGCCAACCCATGCTGAAATATGGCTAATCAATTCCACAGAATGTCCAGAGCTTTCCAGGAGTTAATTTCACACCATAATCTCCTAAATATCCCCTTTTGAAATTCTTCAACATACACTCTAGGGGAGTTGGTTTACTCTGCTTTCCACCCGTTTCTTCTCCCCTAATGGACAATTTTCATGCACATGAGAGGAAAAGAGGTGAAGGAAGGGACTAATTTCGAGAGGAGGCATACTCACTTCATCTGTTTCTAGCCGCTCTCCTTTCGGAGGTATTTGAGGTACCTCTTAGCATTGGCAGGTTCAGTCAAGCCCTGACTTGAATCAGATTTCCGAGGAAGTCTGATGCTACCCTAAGCCAATGAGGTCACCATGGAACCACAGATTTTGGGACTCAACACTCGCTTCAGTCCATTGGTCAGGTAGGAACCTTTCCACTGTCTGTCTCATTCACACAGTCATGCAGTGACTCCAACCTGCCGCCCAGCGCCCAGTGCTTTAGAGTTCTGGTTTTGTTCCTTATGGAATTACTTGGGCAACTCGGGTTGATGATCAGGCTCCCCTTCTTCTTCTTAAGGCAGGTCTACCAAAACAAACCCAGTTTCTTATGAATCTGATGGGCGGCACTCCCTGAGCTGGTTCCTGGCCCTCACCAGGTTCCATTGTGCATATGAGGTCCTAGCACACCAGGAGGGGCTAGTCTCCTACAGATCAAGTAGTCTGCTGCCACCAGGCAGGGTCATTTCTCCCAGCACTCAGAGATTCCCACTCTGGCGACAAAGGAGGTGGAAACACACTGTCTCCAATTCCCAGATGAGCCACCAAGAAATGTAGCAGGATTCTTGCACAGGGGGATGGGACACTGAGGCTTTTTGTGGTCAGGAAGCAAATTTATTCATTGTGCCGGCACAGGCTCAGTAGATTCATACCCAAAAAACTGAGCCCCAACCACAGCAGGGTGTAGCCTTTTGTAAAATTTTTGCTCTTTTGTTTCCCATAGATGGTAACATACAGTGTGAATGGGTGGTCTGTTACCCAGTCACGAGGAATGTTGCGCATATGCACGTAGCCAGGTTGCCTTCCCTTGTCTTGAGGTTTTCACCACATTCCTTAGAGAGGAACTCTACCACACTGCCATTTGTAGTTATCATATCAATTTTTCTGCATAAATAATAAAAAATAACAAATTGCACTTGAAAACCAAAATAATATGCACCATATGGCCTGTGTTTATTCTAATATTATAGCATTCAGGTAAAACTTTCACAATAAAAGGTCCAAATTTCATGACCCCAGAGTCAGTATTCTTATGAATTAAAAGATAGGACATTGGGTTTTTACCTCTAAACTCTGATTAAAAAAAAAGACTTAAATATACTTAAAATAGTCATGCTAATGTGTCAGCATTTCTAATATCCTGCAGAAAGAAGTGTAGTCCTAGCAAGTGAGGCTCAGACACATTTTCGTATTTCTCAGTCCAAACATTAATCTTGAAATCAGTGGCTGTTCTTATTTATTATATGCTCCACAGGAAAAGCAAAAGGCTGTGATTTTTTATTTTGTTATTGTTGTTTTTACACATCTATAGAGAAAACAATATATCAGATTGCTTATTTTCATAGTATCAGTGTTTAAAAAATTATGAAGGCTAAAAGAAAAGAGAGAATTAGAGCAACTGTTTTAATGTATTGTAATTAACAATATCCAGGTAACCTCATAAGCTTTAGGAAGACAACTCTGACTTATTTTGATTCTTTGAATTGATGTGGGATGGTCTTCAGAAATCAATCAATGACACTTCTGACTTTTAACTCTGTTCTTAGATAGTGCCTTACTCAATTTTTTATATCATCTGTAAAGTACAAAAGGCTATAAAACAAGTAGTAGCACTTCCTCATTTGATTACTTTTATTCTCTCTAGTTCTTAACAGCAGTTAATCTTCCAGACTTTGACAATAAAAATGAATTGTATGTAAGGATTTATTATCAACAGTTAGGTAATCACTAGAGAATGCTATCCTCCATGGTTTTAAAAATCTATCAGTGTCATATGCTACCCACCAATTTACCCAGGTGATAGGTTTAAAAGTATTTGGGGGGATAGTTTTAAAAGTATTTTGGGGGAAGAGATTTTATAAGGATCAGTAGTTTACCCTGATTTGAAAATATATAGGAATTTGGGAAAGCATTCGCTGTTTCTTTAATTTATTAAACATATTTATTTAGCAACTAATATGTGCCAGGCACTGTTTCAATCTGATAAATTCTATGAAGAAAATAAATACAAGAAAGTGATAGAGTGACATGAGAGATTGTGTGATTTCCATCACTTGGTCCGAAAACTAAGAGAAAGATGATATTTAGCCTGAAACTTAGTTTACAAGTAGATGGCAGGCATAAAATAGTTGAGAGTAAGCCATTCAGACAGAAAGAAAACAATCTAAGAAAAAAAATCTAAGATTGAAATTTGATTTTCAAAAATAAGAGTTATGCTTTTGACATGTAGTAGGAAGTAAAATAAACAGTAAGAAAAATAAAACACCTAAAAATGACCAAAAATGCCATTTTATGCACTGAAAATTATAAATATTACTATCCAAAAATAAGGCATTATTAAAAGACTAATATATGTATTGATAAGATGCAATATATTTTTGAGTTTATTTATTTATTTTGAGAAAGAGAGAATGTGTGAGGGGCAGAGAGAGACAGAAAAAGAGAATCCCAAACATGCTCTGCATTGCCAATGCAGATCCCGACTGGGGGTTTGAACTCAGGAACCGTGAGATCATTACCTAAGCCAAAATCAAGAGTCAGACACTCAACCGACTGAGCCACCCAGGTGCCCCATAAGATCCATTTTCTATTTCTACCTTTTGTTCCCAGGTCATGTGTCCTAACAATTGGGAATGCAGCACTATATAATGGCTATTGTTTTAAGGCCGTTAACCTCAAAATGTAGTGTTCATTAGAATTATCCAGAGAGTTTGTTAAAACACTATTTATTGAGTCCCAGCTACAGAGTTTCTGTTTCACTAGATGTAGGACGAGACTTGACTGTTTGTACCACTTTTAAGTTCCTAGGTGATATTGATGTTGCTGGTCCAGGAATGAAAGTTTGATAGCCACTGGTTTAAGCTATATATTCTATAAAAGAATGTCCTATTTCTACTTATGAAGTCTCCAAGATGGTACCTCATTTGTACCTTCAAGAGACTATTTGTTCAAGCTTTCTGGAAGTGTAATATGTTGTAATAACAGTGGATCTCAAGATCATGAGTTCACTGCTACATCACCATTTCTGTAATGTGGTTCACTTGGTATGAAACGAGGTCATGCAGAGTTCAAAACAGTAGATCAGACATTATCTGAACCCTTGAATAGTATTGCTGCCTGGGGTATGGTAGGCAGGACAGATTCCCCAAATGTGTGTCAATTCTGAGCAGGATAAAATATTTTCCTTTCAAGGTTAGAAAGGGTCCTATGTAATCAACTTGCCACCAAGTGTCTGGCTTCTGTTGGTGACTAGTTAGGCATAAGGGCACCCATGATTGGGAACATAGTACAATAGCAGCTCATTTATGGTTTGTATTCTCATGCCAAATCAACCCCCCCCCCCCGAACCAAACATGGGCATTTTCTTCCTGTATATACTAATCATAAGAATTACTTTTCTATTAGGACTTTTATGGAGCTCATGAGATGTGATTGGGCTTGATAAACAACCCTTGTTGTTTATCTCTCAGATGTTCTTGTACTTTTATAATTAAGTCCTGTGCTGATCCCTAGATAAATCTGCTCTCCAATTGCAGGGCATGGAAATCTATTTGAGTCCTTTTAAGGAGTCCCTCAAATGCTCACTCTGTGTTAAATTTCTGATTAGTAGATTTAAAACTATCATTTTTCTTGTAATAATTATAGTTAAATGTTGCTAAGAGCTTCAAAAGTCACTGGAACAAAGTAAGTTTCAGGAAATATTAGCTGTTATTTTTCCAAAATTTGACCCCCTATTCTCTTTAGTCCCAAACCAGGAGAGTTCCCTACCTCCCTTTCTCCAATGCAAGCATAACGTCAAAGGGCAATGCCTAGGAAAACAAAAAACAAAAACTAAAAAGTGTGTGGCTATCATGGCCCTTTTATTTCTGTACCCCACAAAATTTACATGTTGGAATCCTAATCTCCCAGTGTGATAGTATTAAGAGGGTAGTGGGCTTTGGGAGGTGATTAGGTGCCCTCGTGAATCATTAGGTGTCCTTATGAATGGGAACACTGCCCTCATAAGAAGAGAAATGAGGGCTCGTTTTCTCTGCTTTCCACCATACAAAGATACAAGAAAAAGTCCACCATCGGCAAGAGTAGAGAGCTCCCACCAGACACCAGATCTGCCTGCATCTTGATCTCAGACTTCCCAGCCTCCACAACTTAGAACTAAATGCGTTGCTTAAGCCACACAGTCTATGGGAATTTGTGATAGCAGCCTAAACCGACTAAGACAGTGGCCTATCCTGACCCCAAAGAAATCAGTAGTAAACAGATCAGGTTTTTACTATTTTTGAAGTTTCTCTTGTGTTACTTCTTAATTCTTTTATACAAAATAAAATTCTTTCTTTCAGGACTTTACTCCTTTGACACAAAACCCTCCACATATTTTCTCCAAAGATGGATCTAATTAGTCAAGCTGAGGCTAGTTACTACTTATTATAAATATTGTTTATTACACCTGTATATGTATTTTTCTCATGATTCCCATAAGACAGATATCCCATTGTTAAGGCGAACAGCTAATGCGTGTATGTATCTTCTATGAATTGTTAGCCTTATTTGGATAAATACAGCAGTCTTCTTGTTTTTGCCATTTGGGTGTGTGTGTGTGTGTGTGTGTGTGTGTGTGTATGTGTGTGTGTGTGTGTGTGTGTGGTTCCAAGAATGTGAATATTCTAGTATTTCCATTTTATTTTCCCTTGATTTATCTCCCCTCACCCTTTGTCCCTCTCCCTCTAGCTCTCACTCTTGCTCTCATTCTGTCTCTCCTCACACCTCTCCATCCTTGAAACATTCTTTCTGATTTCTCATGAATGTAATTATCACCTTGTATTTCTACAAAGAAATCTGGATACCCATTTGTCTCCTATGGAAGGAGGGAAACTTAACTAATACACAGGATGCCATCTAAGTCTCAGCAATGGGAAGGAAGAAATGTAGAGTTTTTGTCTTATATTTGCATCTTTGAATTCTAATATGATTTCTAAATTTTCTGTAAAGATTCCTACTTATAAATTATACAACTGGTGCTTCAGGTTATAAAAAATGAAATTTAATTTTAGAGGTGAAGGAATAGTATAGACATGGAGCAATGGGACTAGAAACTCTTTATAAAGCATATTAAAATATTCACATAGGTATCAATTCTATCTTCAAATAATATGCACCCTTCATTTTACCTCTTCAGTTTCTAATGATAATTCTGATCTTGCAAACTACTTTGCAGAGCTGCTCTTCCTAACCCAGTGATGTTTAATCAATCAATCAGCTTGTATAGTTTTAAGTTTGGATGTTAAAGTTATCTTTATCTACTGAAAGACTTTGAGATTAGCTGGCTAGTAAATAAGGTATAAAATTGTATTTCACTAAAAAAAAGCCTATATTTTACTGGAGGAGGCAATGGGCAGGTGTGTGTTGATATCTGTTGAAGGATGAACAAAGGGATAATTGAAATACAATGGGAAATAACTGTAGAATAAAAGCAATTTAAAATAAACACACAAATGAACTTCTTTTTTTTAAATTTTTTTGAATGTTTATTTTTGAGAGAGAGAGAACACGAGCAGGGAAGGGACAAAAAGAGAGGGAGAATCCAAAGCATGCTCCAGTTTCCAAGCTGTCGGCACAGAGCCCGATGAAGAACTTGAGCTCACAAACTGTGATATCATGACCTGAACCGAAATTGGACACTTAACCGACTGAACCACCCAGGTGTCCCCACACAAATGACCTTCTAAATCTTAGGCTTTTTTATGTTTCTCTGAAGAAATCTATTCATTTTATCTAAGAATATTCTAGGAAATTTTCCAGGTCTTTCTTTTTAAATCCATATTATAATGTTTTTAGCTTCTTTAAAGTTGTTCTGGATTTTTGACAATTGTGTTTTAGAAGATTATGCTAATTGTATAAACCTTTGAACTTTTAAAGATTTTAAAATTAATGAAGGCTGTAAAAAGAAAAATCATTGTAATATGTCAGTACTCTATATATCTCTAGTAACATTTAAAGTATATCTAAAACACTTTCTTCTTAGGAAAATCTTAATCTCTTCCATTAATATGTATAATGACTTTGATATATTTCAGGAAGTCCTTCCACATTTTTAGAATAACTAGGCTTGGATTTCTCAGGGGGGTAAAATTCCTGGAGATTTTTTGTACACAGAGTACAGAGAATAAACTTTGCTTAGGCTCTTCAAGAGCACATATTTGTGAATTTGAGGTAAATTGCCAAGGTTATTTTATATTTATGGTTTATTAAATAATTGAATAAACATAGTTTGTTAAATATTTTCTTATAAAGGATAGCAAAATCAGCGATTATATGGGTATAGGCATTGCGTGTAGTAAAGAAACAATCTGTTCAACCATGACAATTAAAATATAAATCATATTTAAATATGTTTCAAAATACCATAAAGATAGCTTAGAACCCTGAGAAAACAGTTGAGTCAGTAGTCTTAAGAAGAACTACAAACAGGAGCACGTGGATGGCTCAGTTGGTTAAGTGACCAACTTCAGCTCAGGTCATGATCTCACAGTTTGTGAGTTCAAGCCCTGCATCGGGCTCTGTGCTGACAGCTCAGAGCCTGGAGCCTACTTCAGAATCTGTGTCTCCCTGTCTCTCTGCTCCTCCCCTGCTCACACTCCATATCTCTCTGTCTCGCAATAATAAATAAATGTTAAAAAAAAAGAATAACTACAAATACAAAACTATTTTATTCTGCCTTGGCCTACTCCTTGCAGTTGTTCTTCTAATACCTATCACTCCATTTTCTAACATAGAGAGGAAACATGGACAAGTCAAACATTGTCTAAGCAATTCCAAAGAAGAACTCACATAATCTCTTTTATTTTCTCCTGAGTAACTTTTTAATAAAGAGCCAAGTCAGAAGAATAAAGGGAAGAGGATAATAACTGCATTGTTGAATATTCCTTTAATTAATTCAAGTTTCAGTCATGGAAAGCAAAAAAATTAGTATAAAAATATATGTGCAAAACACAGACCCCAAGTTTGAGAGCATCTAAGATAAGAGTTCTGGGCTTGAACTAAAAAGACACATAAGCAGGAGGCCAAGCTGCTAGTCAGCTGCCCAGGTGTTGGTTATAAATACTGTACAGAGGATAACTGGACAGCAATGTGCAGAAGAATGAAACCGGACCACTTTCTTGCACCATACACAAAATTAAATTCAATATGGATGAAAGACCTAAATGTGAAACAGGAAATCATCAAAATTCTACAGGAGAAAAAAGGTAGCAACCACTTTGACCTGGGAAGCAGCAACTTCTTACTTGACATTTCCCTGGAGGCAAGGGAAATAAGCAAAAATGAACTGTTGGGACCTCATCAAGATAAAAAGTTTCTGCACAGCAAAGGAAACAAACAATGAAACTAAAAGGCAACTGATGGAATGAGAGAAGATATTTGCAAATGACATATTGGATAAAGGGTTAGTATCCAAAAATCTATAAAGAACTCACCAAAATCAGAGAGAGGAGTTAACATGACAGAGAAGTAGGGGGACCTGAAGTTTCCTCATCCCTTAAACACAGCAGTACTGAGGCCAAAAGACTTGGAATTCCAGGAATCCGGGTACAGAGTGACAGAAACATTTCCAGGGGCCCACAGGGACAACTTGGTGGGCCACTGGCACGTGACTGTGAATTGGGAGAGATAAATTGGGGGGTACAGGCATGGAGGGGAGGGATCCCCCTGTATGGAAAGACAAAAGAAAGAGAATGAGAGGCTGTGGAAGAGTAGGGTTGTATTTGGACAAAAGAAACACCTCTACAGACCACGGACTGGAGAATGGAAAAAATGGAGAAAGAACCAATATCTAACTTGCAAACAGCCTTAGGGGTGAAGATCCAGAGTTGTGGGAATTTCTCAGGACTGGGGCCTGCCACCCTATACATGTGCCTGGGGGAGAGGGGAAGCCAGCCTTGAGCTCAGTAGTGAGCTCAGAGGCACAGTCAGAGAGAGCAGTCCCCTCCCTTGAATGCTATGGGAAGAAGGTATATAGATGTTCCAAGGAGAAAAGACGCTGCAGGTGCCCTCCAGCCAGAGGCCCTTTGTTGTCTGGGTGGAGTGTCATTATCCCAGAACCAGGGTGCACAGAGTGGGATCCTTTAAGACGTCAGGGTTTGAACCACAG
The DNA here is from genome assembly GCF_018350215.1 of Panthera leo. Classification (NCBI taxonomy): domain Eukaryota; kingdom Metazoa; phylum Chordata; class Mammalia; order Carnivora; family Felidae; genus Panthera; species Panthera leo. The sequence continues at coordinate 153,156,477 of NC_056682.1, read as the reverse complement.
CTGAGTGCCTGGGAGGCACCAGAGGCTGTGACAAGGGAAAAACCAGACTACTCCCGCCCAAGCAGCACTGTGAGGACAACCCGAACAGAGTGGTCTGGGACACCAAGTCCGGGGGCAGAGGGGAGAGTGGGGTGTTGTCATTTTTCTCCCCATCACCAACAAGGTGGGACTTCAGGGAACAGGACGGCAGGCCCACAGTGGAGGCAGACCTGGCTACACAAAACCCTGAACCTCTGTGCCTAGTAAGTGCACGTCTACTAGAGGAAGATTGAAATTGGCAAGACCAGACAGCCCCTCTTGCAGACCAGCACAGCCACCGGTTCCAAGGCACCATGAACTATCAGTCCAGCAGTTTTGCATTTTCTGATTTGATTCACTCTTGGTCAATTCTTATTATATATATATATATATAGTTCTTCCATTTCTTCCTCTTATTTCTTCCCTTCTCTACTCTTGTTGTTGGTTTGTCTAAGCAGACATTTTTAATCTATTCTTTTTATACCTCTTCTGTATTTCCTTCTTCTTTGTTTTCCTTTCTCTCTCTCTGGATTAAACTGTATAGTTTCTCTCATTCTCTGCCTAGTCAATTGTTTTTCTTTTCATGTTCCCCACCCCCATCATTTTTCTCTTCATATGGAATAAGGCTTTTTACATCACCATCAACTTCCTTTTAAAATTTTTTCCAGGGTTATTTCAATGAACAAATCAAAGCACACCTGATGGAAGGTCCAAACCACCAATATGAGTAGGGAGATAAAGCAACCAGAGTCACAACAGAGAGCACACAACACACTCTACAACACCTCCTGAAGGGCCAGGTCCTGGACAGTGTATGGTCCCTTTTTAATATAGTAGTGTTCGCAAGTGCAGGACACATAAGAAGCTATTAAAATATGTAAAGGAGGGAAAACTAGCTAAAATGACAAAATGGAAAAATTCTCAAAATAAACTCTAGGAAGAAATGACAGCTTAAGATTTACTCAAAACAGATATGAACAATATATCTGATCAATAATTTAGAATAATAGTCATAAGATTAATAGCTCAGCTTGAAAAAAGCATAGAAGACAGCAGAGAATCTGTTGCTGCAAAGATTAAGGAACTAAGAAATAGTCATGACAAATTAAGAAATGTTGTAAATGAGATACAAAATAAACTAGATGTAGTGACATCAAGGATGGAGGAAGCAAATGGGAGAATAAGTGAAATAGAAGATAAAATTATGGAAAACGATGAAGCCAAGAAAAAGAAAGATAAAAATATACTAGACCACGAGGGGAGAATTAGAGAACTAAGTGATTCAATGAAATGTAATCATGCCCATATCATATGAGTTCCAGAAGAAAAAGAGTGAGAGAAAGGGGCAAAAGGTTTACTTGAAGAGATTATAGCTGAATTATAGCAAATTATAACTGAAATTATAGCAAATTCCTTAATTTGAGGAAGGAGGCAGACATCCAAATCCAGGAAGCACAGAGAACTCCCTTCAGATTTAACAAGAATAGGTCTTCTCCATGGTATATCACAGTGAAACTGGCAAAATACAAAGATAAAGAGAGAATTCTGAGAGCAGCTGGGGACAAACAGGACTGAACCTACAAGTGTAGACACATAAGGGTAGTAGCAAACCTGTTTACTGAAACTTGACAGGCCAAAAGGGAGTGGCAGGCAATATTAATTGTGCTGAATATGAAAAAATAAACATCCATGAATCCTTTATCTAGCAAACCTGTCATTCAGAATAGGAGAGATAAAGACTTTCCCAGACAAAAAATGAAGGTGTTTGTGACCATTAAACCAGCCCTGCAAGAGATCATTAGGGGGACTCTGTGACTGGAATGTTGCAAAGACCACAAAGGACCAAGAGACATCACCAGAAGCATGAAACCTATAGATAACACAATGACATTATATCCATATCTTTCAATAATAACTCTGAATGCAAATAGACTCAATGCTCCAATCAAAAGACACTGGGTATCAGAATGGATAAAAAAAAACAAGATCCATCTATATGCTGTCTACAAGAGACTCATTTTAGACATGAGGACACCTGCAGATTGAAAGTGAAGGGTTAGAGAACCATCTATCATGCTACTGGAAGTCAAAAGAAAGCTTGAGTAGCCATACTTATATCAGACAAACTAGATTTTAAACTAAAGGCTGTAACAAGAGATGAAGAAGGGCATTGTGTGATCTAGTTCTATCAAGAAGAGCTAACAATTGTAAAAGTTCATGCCTCCAAATTGAAAACTCCCAAATACTTAAGTCAATTAATCACAAACATAAACAATCGTATTGGTAAGAATACAGTAACTTCAGGGGATTTTAATACCCCACTTACAACAAGGGACAGGTCATCTAGGCAGAAAAATCAGTAAAGAAACAATGACCCTGAATGATACACTGGACCAGGTGGACTGGACAGTTATATTCAGAATTTTTCATACAAAAGCAGCAGAATACACATTCTTCTAGATTGTACATGGGCCATTCTTGAAGATAGATCACATACTGGGTCACAAAACAGACCTCAATAAATATAAAAGAACTGAGATCATACCATGCATATTTTCAGATCACAATACTATGATACTTGAAATCAACCACAAGAAAAAATTTGGAAAGCCTCAAAAATGCATGGAGGTTAAAGAACATCCTATTAAGGAATGAATGGGTCAACCAGGCAATTAAAAAAGAAATTTAAAAAATATGTTTATGGAAGCAAATGAAACTAAAAACACGACACTCCATCCCCTTCGGGATGCAGCAAAGGCAGTCATGAGAGGAAAATGCATTGCAATCCAGGCCTATCTCAAGAATAAGAAAAACCCAAAATACAAAACCTAATTTCCCACCTAAAAGAACTAGAAGCAGAGCAGCAAAGAAACATCAAAGCAAGCAGAAGAGAAATAATGAAGATTAGAGCAGAAATAAATAATATAGAATAAAAAAGAAAAAAAAGCATTAGAACAGATCAATGAATCTAAGAGCTGAAAGAAGACAGATCACAACCAACACCATAGAAATGCAAATGCTTATTAGAGAATACTATAAAAATCATACGCCAAAAAACTGGACAACCTGGAAGAAATGGACAAATTCCTAGATACCCACACACTACCAAAACTGAAGCAGGAAGAAATAGAAAATTTAAACAGACCCATAACCAGCAAAGAAATTGAATTAGTTATCAAAAATCTCCCAACAAATAAACATTCTGTCCCAGATGGCTTCCCAGGGAAATGCTACCAGACACTTAAAAGAGAGTTAATACCTATATTTCTCAAGTTGTTCCAAAAAATAGAAATGGAAGGAAAGCTTTCAGACTCATTCTGTGAAGCCAGCATTACCTTGATTCCCAGACAGAAAGAGACCCAACTAAAAATTACAGGTTAATATCCCTGATGAACATGGATGCAAACATTCTCAATAAGATACTAGCAAATCAATTTCAACCATATATTTAAAGAATTATTCCCTATGTGTAAGTGGGATTCATTCCTGGGCTGTGGGGCTGGTTCAGTATTCACAAATCAATCAATGTGATACATCACATTAATAGAAGAAAGATACAACCCATATAATCCTGTAAATAGATGCAGAAGAAGCATTTGACAAAATACAGCATCGTTTCTTAATAAACACCCTCAAGAAAGTCAGGATAGAAGGACCATACCTTAATATCATAAAAGCCATATATGAAAAGCCCATAGCTAATATTATCTTCAATGGGGAAAAACTGAGAACTTCCCCCCTGAGATCAAGAACATGACAGGAATGTCCATTCTCACCACTGTTGTTTAACATAGTGTTGGAAGTCCTATTCTCAGCAATCAGATAATATAATGAAATAAAAGGCATCCAACTTGGCAAAAAAGAAGTTAAATTTTCACTTTTTGCAGATGACATAATACTCTACCTGGGAAAACCCGAAGGACTCCACCAAAAAACTAATAGAACTGACACATGAATTCAGCAAAGTCACAGGATACAAAATTAATGTACAGAATTGGTTGCATTTCTAGACACCAATAAGGAAGCAACAGAAAGAGAAATGAAGAAATCAATCCCATTTACAATTGCACCAAGAACCATAAAATACATAGGAATAAACCTAACCCAAGATGTAAAGATATGTATGCTGAAAACTATAGAAAACATATGAAAGAAAATGAAGAAGACACAAAGAAAAACATTCCATACTCATGGATTAGAAGAACAAATATTGTTAAAAATGTCAATACTTCCCAAAGCAATCTACACATGCAATGAAATCTCAATCAAAAGTGCACTGGCATTCTTCTTAAAGCTAGAACAAAGAATCCTAAATTTTATTTGAAACCACAAAAGGCCCTGAATACCCAAAGTAATGTTGAAAAAGAAAACCGGACGCCTGGGTGGCTCATTCGGTTAAGTGTCTGACTTCGGCTCAGGTCATGATCTCACGGTTTGTGAGTTTGAGCCCCGCATCGGGCTCTGTGCTGACAGCTCTGAGCCTGGAACCTGCATCAGATTCTGTATCTCCCTTGCTTTCTGCCCCTTCCTTACTCACAATATGTCTCTTTCTGCCTCAAAAATAAATAAATGTTAAAAAATTAAAAAAAAAAGAAAACAAAAACTAAAGTGGGAGGTGTCACAATCCCGGACTTTAGCTTCTACTGCAAAGCTGTAATTATCAAGACAGTATGGTATTGGCACCAGACACATAGATCTGTGGAAATCTAAATCAAAACCACATTTAGATACCACCTCACACCAGTCAGAGTGGTTAAAATTTACAACTCAGGAAACAACAGATGTTGGCAAGGATGTAGCAAAATGAGAACCCTCTTGCACTGTTGGTCGGAATGCAAACTGGTGCAGCCTTTCTGGAAAACAGTGTGGATATTCCTCAAAAAATTAAAAATAGAACTACTCTACAACCCAGCAAAAGGACTACTTGGAATTTATCCAAAGGATACAGGAGTGCTGATTCATAGGGGCACTTGTACCCCAATGTTTATAGCAGCACTTGCAACAATAGCCAAATCATGGAAATAGCCCAAATTTCCGCCAACAGATGAATGGATAAAGAAGATGTGGTTTATATATACAATGATACACTACTTGGCAATCAGAAAGAATTAAATCCTGCCATTTGCAACAATGTGGATGGATTTAGAGGGTATTATGCTAAGTGAAATTAGTCAGTCAGAGAAAGACAGATATCTTATATTTTCACTCATATGTGTTGGAACTTGAGAACTTAACAGAAGACCAAGGGGGAAGGGAAGGGGAAAAAAATAGTTTCAAACAGAGAGGAAGGCAAACCAGTAAGAAAATCTTAAATATAGAGAATAAACTCAGGCTTAATGGGGTAAGGAGCAGGGGAGAGGGGAAAATGGTTGATGGGCACTGAGAAGGGCACTTGTTGGGATGAACACTGGGTGTTCTATGTAAGCGATGAATCACGGAAATCTACCCCCCAAACCAAGAACACACTATATACACTGCTTGTTAGCTAACTTGACAATAAATTATATTTAAAAAAAAGAAGAAGTACATATGGGTGCATCTGGGTTGCTCAGTGGCTAAAGCATCTGACTCGATTTCAACTCAGGTCATGATCTCACGGTTAGTGGGTCTGACCCCCGTGTTGGGCTCTGTGCTGACAGAGAGGCATCTGCTTGGGATTGTCTCTCTCTTCCCCTCCCCCATTTATGTGCACACTCTCTCTCTGTCTCTCTCTGAAAATAAATAAATACACTTAAAAAAAAAGTACATGTAATTTTTAACGGCTAGAAGTGACAAAGTTAAGGATTTAAATTTAAATTCAGATTTTTTTCCAATTTTTTTAACCATACCAGTATACTGTCATCTATGCAAGACAGTATCTCAAACATGGTCATGTTTCTAAATACTTTTTAATGTAAATAAATGTAACAATTGAATGTTGACAATATTAATGTTTAATATTTTATTTTTAGTTGATATACTTTATGAGAACTATTCCATGAGTCATATCTACATAAATATAACTAACTTATTAATGTATCAAATTAGAAGTATTAGAAATGTTTAATGAGAAATATTAATACTGGATGTAAGAGGTATTTTGAGTAGATTTTGAGAATACTTAGATTTGAGAAACAATTCTTTCATTTGAATATATATTTATAAGAAAACTGCAGACTGACTTTAATGACTTTAGAAAATTAAAAAAAAAAATCATATTTATTTCATTATCCCAATGTCATCTTTTAGACCTATAAAACAATTTGACAAGATAAATTGGTTGAATTTTCTAACTCCATAAATGTTGCACCAACACATGTAGCTATTTCTGAAACATGATGGCTAGTTGTAGTCCTCATTAAATAATCACATTTTTTGCAGACTTTCAAATATTGAATTTGGGCTTAAAAAAATACAGCCATGGGGAGTCTGAGTGGCTCAGTAGATTAAGCCTCTGACTTTGGCTCAGGTCATGACCTCACGGCTTGTGAGTTTGAGCCCCACATCAGGATCTCTGATCTCAGCACGGACCTGCTTTAGATTCTCTGTCCCCTCTCTTTCTGCCCCTTGTCTGCTTGTTCCTTCCCTCTCCCTCTTTTTCTCTCCCTCTCTCTCAAAAATAAATAAATAAGCTTGAAAAAAAAAAAAAGAAATATATCTATGGACAGCCTCTATGACTTTAGTAGATAAACCTCATTTAAATACCGATGAAGTATGTTTACAGTATATAATTTCATAGGTACTGAGTAGAACTCAGCCTAAAAACAAAAGTTAGATGTTTTCAACTAAGGTTATTTATCTCTTGGAATGTTTCAGTATTTTTCTAGTTTGCAAAGAGCCTCTGATAACACAATATTTTGGGGTTACATTTTTTTCATGTATTCTTCAATTTAAATTTGATTTTTTGTTTTAGATCTTTATGAAATGAGAAAGAATTAATGCTCATTCTGATGTTTGAGATACTGTAAAGAACCATCATTAGACCTGAAAAGGTTACAAAGTGAAAGATAAAGACAGAAAGATATTTCTGTTGACTTCTTCAACATGCTATGCACGGGAAAAATGTTGCCATTACATGATGCATTAGAATTAAAGGCAATATGAGATCCTCAAATGAAAGTTTCTCTGTTTAACAAATAAAAAAAAGTTGTGCCTAAAAACTGAAATACAAAAAGAAGAATAGTATATATTATTGATGGCTCAGTCTCCTACAATATTAAAAATATAGTTGATCAAGTAGTAGACTGAAGTTATAACTTATAATTGAGTTATAATCATGAAATCATGATTTTTAGTGAGGTCATGAGTTAAATTATCTACCTTAGCCTGGCTATTAATTTACAGCAAAGATGATTTGTTAGGGTCTGTGGTGGAGGTGAACAAGAAAGTACACACCCCTTCTGTTTGTTCTCATCAGCAGGAGTTTATGAATATTGCCCTCACATATGTAAATCTACAAAACTTTAAATACTGAGAAATGATTCATTTAATTAGAAATCCTAAAACTTATACATAAAAATTAAAAAATAGGATATAAAATTAATGTACATAAATCAGTTGCATTCTTTTACACTAATAAGGAAGCAACAGAAAGACAAATAAAGAAACTGATCCCATTCACGATTGTACCAAGAATTATAAAATACCTAGGAATAAACCTAATAAAAGATGTAAAAGATCTGTATAGTGAAAACTATAGAAAGTGTATAAAGAAAATTGAAGAAGATACAAAGAAATGGAAAAACATTCCATGCTCATGGATTGGAAGAATAAATATTTTTAAAATGTCAATACTACCCAAAGCTACCTACACTTTCAATGCAATCCCAATCAAAATTGCACCAGCATTCATCTCGAAGCTAGAACAAGCAACCTAAAATTTGTATGGAACCACAAAAGACCCCGAATAGCCAAAGTAATATTGAAGAAGAAAACCAAAGTGGGAGGTATCACAATCCCAGATTTTAGCCTCTACTACAAAGCTGTAATCATCAAGACAGCATGGTATTGGCTGTCTTGATAAAAACAGATACATAGACCACTGGGATAGAATAGGGACTCCAGAATTGGACCCACAAATGTATGGCCAACTAATCTTTGACAAAGCAAGAAAGAACATCCAATGGAAAAACAACAGTCTCTTTAACAAATGGTGCTGGGAGATCTGGACAGCAACATGCAGAAGAATGAAACTAGACCACTTTCTTAGACCATTCACAAAAATAAACTCAAAATGGATGAAGGACCTGAATGTGAGACAGGAAACCATCAAAATCCTACAGGAGAAAGCAGTAAAAAACCTCTCTGACTGCAGCCGCAGCAATTTACTTGACACATCCCCAAAGGCAAGGGAATTAAAAGCAAAAAATGAACTACTGGGACCTTATCAAGATAAAAAACTTCTGCACTGCAAAGGAAACAATCAACAAAACTAAAAGGCAACCGACGGAATGGGAAAAGATATTTGCAAATGACATATCAGATAAAGGGCTAGTATCCAAAATCTTTAAAGAACTCACCAAACCCCACACCCGAAAAACAAATAATCCAGTGAAGAAATGGGCAGAAAACATGAATAGACACCTAAAGAAGACATCCAGATGGCCAACAGGCACATGAAAAGATGTTCAACGTTACTCCTCATCAGGGAAATACAAATCAAAACCACACTGAGATATCACCTCACGCTGTTCAGAGAGGCTAAAATGAACAAATCAGGAGACTAGATGCTGGCGAGGATGTGGAGAAATGGGAGCCCTCTTGCACTGTTGGTGGGAATGCAAACTGGTGCAGCTGCTCTGGAAAACAGTGTGGAGTTTCCTCAAAAAATTAAAAATAGATCTACCCTATGACCCAACAATAGCACTGGTAGGAATTTACCCAAAGGATACAGGAGTGCTGATGCATAGGGGCACTTGTACCCCAATGCTTATAGTAGCACTTTCAACAATAGCCAAATTATGGAAAGAGCCTAAATATCCATCAGCTGATGAACGGATAAAGAAGATGTGGTTTATATATACAATGGAATACTACTTGGCAATGAGAAAGAATGAAATCTGGCCATTTGTAGCAACGTGGATGGAACTGGAGAGTGTTATGCTAAGTGAAATTAGTCAGGCAGAGAAAGACAGATACCATATGTTTTCACTCATATGTGGATTCTGAGAAACTCAACAGAAGACCAGGGGGGAGGAGAAGGGGGAAAAAAAGTTACAGAGAGGGGAAGAGGGAAACCATAAGAGACTCTTAAATATTGAGCATAAACTGAGGGTTGATGGGAGGTGGGGGGAGGGGAAAGTGGGTGATGGACATTGAGGAGGGCACCTGTTGGGATGAGCACTGGGTGTTGTAGGGAAACCAATTTGACAATAAATTTCATATTAAAAAAAAAGAAAGAAAGGGCCAGAAAAAAAATAAAAATAATTTATGTCAAAAAAATTAAAAAATAAATATTTACTATACTTATTCATTTATTCAACAGATATTTACCAAATTCCTACTGTATACCATGTACCATTCCATTTATCAAATATAATATCCCTAGGAGCCATATTTCCTGCAAAGCAATAAGAGAAATATAGTCACGCTTGATTAACATTTTTCAAAAAAGTTACATTAATTTAGTGTTTCCTAAAGTTTTATAATCATATGCATAACAGATAATACATGTGATACTATAATTTTAGGAGTGCACTAAACGAGGCAAATATTACCAGGCACCGTCTTAGGGCATGGAGGTGTACATGAAAGGGAAATCTAAGGACAGACAAAAAGGTTGATCTAGCAAGAGAGTGACGAGAAAATCCCAAGCAATATTTTTAGTGTGACTTCCTCTTAATTCCACTCTTTTGATTCTAATAATTTTTTAAGCACCAATTCCATGAAATAATTTCTCCCTGACATACTCAGAGAAGCTTCCGTTTTCTTCACTTAAACCCTGACTTATACAGATGGGGACTGAGCAATATTTTAGGCTAAAGATATGATTAAGATTTATAGATCAAATGATGGTTACTTGTTAAGGGAGCTCCTTGTCTGAGATCATATTGAAAGAAATACACCATACATTTCCACTCTGAATTTATATGCTGATCTCCATGTGCCCACTCTGGTTCAGGAAACCGAGCCTGGGATCTGGATGAGGTGCATCTCTGAATGGTGATCTCACTGCTTTCCTATGACTCTTCCATTCTGTTCTTTTTATTCTTACATCCGACCACAACATGTTTTTTCACTAACTCTTTCCTCCCCAATCTCCTTCATCTATCTAATCACTTGGAAAATTCAAAATTTTTTCATCTACTCTTCCTAATCTGTTGCTAAAGGCACAAACTTTAGGCTCTGAGATCCTAAATAATAATTTATTTAGATAATTCAGACAATTTAGATAATTCAGAACTCTAATTTTGAATACTCAGGCTGTAGTGGGTAATGAATGATTCCTGACTGAAGTCCAAGGACAACTGGATTGGCATCACAGACCTTCTGATTCATTTAAGATTGCATGAGCAAATTGGAGAGTGTAGCATTTTGCTACAGAAATGATCTGAATCTTTTAAAGGATGCTAAAGAGTCACTAATGGGAAAACAACAGCAACTTTATATAGAGTCAAACACTTTATTAGGACTACTGTGATACACTCATTGGTTATCACATTTCTATTACAGTTAAGAAAACAACCCAAACTATTGACTACCTTACCAGTTACTAAATTAACATTTATTATTTTTTTAATTTTTAATGTTTGTTTTTGACAGAGAGAGACACACAGAAACATGAGCGGAGAAGGGGCAGAGAGAGAGGGAGACATAGATCAGAAGCAGGCTCCAAGCTATCAGCACAGAGCCCCATGCAGGGCTCTAACTCACAGACCGCGAGATCATGACCTGAGTGGAAGTCAGATGCTCAACCAACTGAGCCACCCAGGCGCCCCCTAAATTAACATTTAAATTGGTGGTTTAGAGGTATTTATTTCCATTACTTGGGTTTTTACCATTCTCTGTAGCAGGATTTTGCAGAATTAGTCCCAACCCAGACAATTTTCTCTATTTGTCTACAATGAAGAAAGATAAGAATTAAAACTATCTATATTTATATGTCCAATTTGACCAAGCACTGATTTGGGGAGGCATACTTTATTTTAGCTTGAGACTTTTTTTAGCATTTTTTGGCAGATAGGCACATTGATGGAATAGACCCATCTGTTGTCCTAGCAATTAGTTGGCTTGCATCTAGATGAATCAGGCATGTATCCAATGTAAGAGGAGTCTACTGTGGTAGGCCTTGATTATGAAAATAAGATTTGGCTTCCTAGAGAAATGCCAAGTGGATCTAGGCCATAAGCCTGTGCATTCATTCATGGCGTTTTGGGACTTTCCTAAGACACACAACATTTATTCGAAATATTAATTGAAAAAAAGTTCATTTGCAGAATGAAATTGGCTTCAGATCATTTTGGGTAATTTCATGGTGTTTTGAAACACCAAATTCACAATTGATAAAGTGGGCATAATTTATTGTTATATTTACTTAAGAGTTCAACTAAAGTTAAACATATTTTAGCAGAATATTTTCATACCATTCATCTTATAAAAATTTCTTTGTTGAAACATAAGGTCAGAATTGAGAACGAGTATAATGTGTCATCATCTATCTACAGTCATGCAAAATAGTAGGAAAATAGTTCAGAAAATATCTCTTCTGTTAACTAATTAGGCCATTGACGGGTTTTTGTTTCTCATGTTTAAGATATAAGCACAAAAGTCACTGTTCCTTCTTCAAAAGTATCTTAACTTTTATAGATTTAATATGTTTCAATAAATTTACCCACTTATTCATATATACATGAATGAACTTTGTGCAGGCATTGGAGGTCCAGATGATAAAGAAGAAAACATTAAATTCTTCTTTTATTTTTTTTTAATGTTTTACTTATTTTTGAGACAGAGAGAGAAAGAGCATGAACAGGGGAGGGGCAGAGTGAGAGAGGGAAACACAGAATCCGAAGCAGGCTCCAGGCTCTGAGCTGTCAGCACAGAGCCTGACACGGGGCTCGAACTCACGAACCATAAGATCATGACCTGAGCCAAAGTCGGACGCTTTAACCGACTGAGCCACCCAGGCGCCCCAAAAACATTAAATTCTAATGAATAAACAAACACTGCCCTTATTGAGTTTAGATTATAGTATAAAGAGGTAGTAAACAAAATCAATGAATTAAATAATGGTTTATTATATATTAGTCCTCTGGAAAAAAATAAGACAATAAAAACATAAGAGTGTTAGAGTTTGTGTCCCAATTTTAAGTAGAATGGACAGTGAGGTAACTAAGAAGGTGATATTTAAGTGAACACTAGACTGACATGAGAGAATGAACCCTGCTGATTTAGGAAGTAGAGAGTACCATGAGGAGAAGTTAGCAAATGCACATGTCCCAAAGTACCAGTGTGCCTGGTGAGATAGTAGAATAGCCAGGAGTCAGTCTGGCTGCCGCAGTGATTAGGGAGGGAGCAACTAGATACACAGGAAGAGGTAATGGGCCTCTATAATTACTTCTGTTTTTACACAGAGTAGGATAGGGATCACTGAAAGTTTTGAGCAGAAAAAAAAGAAATAATTTGGATTTTAAAAATATAACTATGGTTGATCTAGAGAGATTTAAGTACAGAGGCACTATAGTGGAGGCAGGGAGCCAATTAGTAAGCAGTTGCAATCCAGTTGACAGATGATGATGACTTTGCCCAGAATGGTAGCTTCAGGAGTAGTGATAAATATTTAGGTGCCAAAGAAAAACAGGACTCAATAATTATTTTGAAGTTTTTGGCCTCAGCTACTAAAAGGATATAGATTCACATATCTGAATGGAATATTTACTTAAAATTAATTTCCACGTGGGCTTCTTAAATATTCTGATAACAGAAGTAAAGGGGATTTATATCTTTGTCCCTCCCCCAAACACAAACCTTCAACTCTCTGTATTCCACTTTTGTAAAGCAATTCCATTGATATATCCTATATTAGAAAATACTACATTCAATCCTGTTAACAAGGATCTCACTATTCTAACTGTACTGCTCTTCCTCTAGCTCATTTATTCAAATATCTCATTGCACAAAGTTTTCTGCCTCATTAAAACTCCAATCTATAAGCATGCACAACTATTTTTACTTCTCTTGTTGCTCAACTGAAACCACTTGATTTATCATTTTAACTACCTCTTTACAAACAGCCTTACTGTCAATGCTTCCTCAATGTATCAATATATTTCAACTCAAACACCAACGTTCTCACTTTTACATCTAATCAACTGCAGGTTTCTTGAAGAAAAAATAATATAACCAAGTTGACTGCATTTATTTAAAAACCATATCAAATGAAGTCAATACTACTACTAAGCCTATGGTGATTCTATCAAATGTTTTTCCTCCTACCAGGAAAGAATTATAATTAGATACCCTAATACTTCCATAATCTTGTTGTTTATGGTAAATGACTAGATACATACTCTTATTTCTCTAGATGAATTTTCTCCATAAATGTTCATTTATGTCCATGGTTTATATGTTATTTGCATGCTAGCCATTTCCCTATTTTTATCTATAGTCCGGACCTATTCTTTAGCTCCTAGTTAATGTATATAATTGCTTACCTGACTTCATTTAGATAGTCATATGTAAGTTAATTTTAATCCCAAAACAGAACTTAGTGTTTCCAGTACAGCAGGATGTCTATTTTTCTCCCCCATGAAGGCATTATTTGTTCAGATAATCAGGCCAGATATCTACAATTAATCACTGACTTCTCCATTTTCCTCTATTACCTACTTTTATGATTTATATAACTTAATCAAATTATAAGACTGATATAGTGCTTATGCTTTAGAAAGAAATTATGACAATAACAACTCTGCATTATATATAATGAATACATTAAGTTGACATACATGTCCATCAAGTTGTCTCTTTGGTCTAATTCTTATTTGGTTCACTATTATTCCATAATTTAGATGTCCATCTGTTTATCATCGATACCATCTTATTATCATTAATATAATATCTTGATATTTTAAGGTCTCTTATATTATTTTATATTAAAGACAAATAACTTGTAATTAGCACAATTATTTGAGTTATTATATTCAGAATCATCAAATATGGATGTGTCATTAGTATTGTTTAAATTAAATAAATGTACCATATGAACTCCTAACACTACTCATCAAAAATTTTCATAGAACTACCTGAGATATTGTGAATTTTAGGAACCTTTATCTCATTACTTTTACCTAATTAGTTTATCTTTTGGAAAATACAGCCATTTAAACAAAATGCAAAAGAGCTTTTCATGGAAATATATAACATGTTCTTTTCATAATTAAACACATTGCACTGAAATTTCATTGGCACTAATATCCTACTGTTGAGGTAATTAAACTGTGAAAAGATTGAAACAATCAACTGATATTGCACTTACTGTAGTTTTGATTTTTTAAGAAATATATCATTCTCACGGTGCAACAACACGTAAAATTACCATTTGCATATAGACTGTGTACAATTAGTTTCCACTTTCTGTAATGGTTAGTTTTATGCATGGATTTGGCTAGGCTATAGTACTTAGTAACACTAGTTTAGGTTTTGCTGTGAAGGTATGCTGTACATGTGATTAATCAGATTCTTTTATGAAGATATCTTTGATAATCTGGATAGGCCTCATCCAATTACTTGGAAGGTTTTAAGACAAAAAGACTTCTTTGAGACAGAAGAAATCTGGCCTCAAGACTGTAACAACAGCCCCTACTAGAGACTCTCTAGCCTGATGATATGTCCCATAGATTTCAGATCTGCCAGTCCCAACAATCTTGTAAACCAATGCCTTGAAGTAAGTCTCTCTCTCTCACTCCCTCCCGCCCCCGACACACACACATGCTGTGGCTCTTTGTATGTGTGCACAAACAGGCTTAAAGAGTTGTGAAGTAATCTTTAATTTTAAACCCAGAAAATGTGCACGTGTGTGCATGTGTGTGTGTTGAGTGGTAAGTGATGGGGAGAAAACTTCTTAAATATATTCGCTGTTGGGCTCTGAATTTAAGAAAGAAAGGGCACTAAACTGATAAAAAGGGATGCTTCGTATAACATTGACTATTCTCAGTGGCATTTTCTCCAAAATTATCTAAAACTTATATTCTTGTATAAAGCACAAGAGTGGTTAAAAATTATAGGATGTTATAAGATGCCTTATCTGTCACATGTGCTTTATTTACTTCTCTTAAAATAAATCATACAATGTTATTTAGACACTTTGCTTCTGGAGTCATGTGAGTTTATTAATTCTCTTGATTAAATATGTCTAGGCCTCAAAATATATAACAATGGCCTTATCTGTATATTGATAACATCATGGTTGAGAAATAAAAATATTAAAATAATAAAATATAATGCAATAAATGGGGAGTCTTATGCTGACCAGTGATAATAGTGTGTTATGAACTGAGATATTAAATAAACTTAATTCTGTGTACCTGAAGACACTGAAAAAGAAGAAAAACAATCTATTTAGAGTAATGTCGTGGCCTAGGCTATATAGTCAAATCAAAGGTTCTTATGAAAGGAAAATCTACGTATTATCATCATATGAAGTACATAAGCCTAGTTTTCCCTTTAAAAATATATTAGCATACCTCTTCATTTAAAACATATCCAAATGACAACCAGATTCACAAAAATTAAGAAATTATGAAAGATATTAAAATCAAAGCAGATGTTCTGCAAATGCCATCTGCAGAGGTATCACTGACAGAAAAATGGAAAGTATTCACAAAATGTCTAGGATCTAAAAATTTATATAAAAAAGTTTTTCCTCTTCTAATTTAAAGAGAAAAGAAACAAGAATGTATGTCTATGTGCAGAAACAACTCTTGAATGCATATAATAACGGTATGGAACTAACAATAGACATATAAGAAAATAAAACAGTATTATTATTATTGGATATAAATACATTCAGTCATTAAAACTTATTTAGAAAATCTACTCCTAAATATAACAATCAATAATAAATTCTTTCAGTGTTTCCAGAATAATATAATCTAAATTTTTGGTATAATCAAATCAATGTAGATTAAGAAATGAATACCTCCCCTAACAGTTTATTCCCAACATAAATTCTATCATTTACAAACCAACCTGAAATTACACTGTGATTTCCTCTACCCATCCAAGTTCTTGTTGGTTCTGGCAAGGATAAACCTTTGACATAATCATCATTTAATGGACGTTTTTATAAGACCTTTTCCTATCACTATTACATTTCACCCTCTTCAATATTCCTAATACTATAATATGAACTATATAAAGTTTAGAATCCCAATTGCAAACTTTCTAGATTTTTCCCCTCACAATAATCATTCATTCATTCATCCCCCCCCCCAAAAAAATATCCAGACTTACTAAACAAAAACACAACACAAAAACACACATTCCCAAATATACCTTGAGAGAACTGTCTTAAAATATTTACAATATGTATATTTAAACTGTGGGACAGTAAGTAATTTTCTCTTTGTTTTTATTATTTGTCTACCTTTGCTCTCATGATCATGTATAGTTTCACAGTAAAGAAAAATGTATTAAAATAGGTGATATTTCATTTCCTTTCAGGGAAAAAAACCCCACATTAAATCAGTAGTATTTAGAAGACTTTATTGGTTAAAGCAGTAATTTACAAACTTTTTGTATAATGGCACACAGAAGAATATATTTTTAGGGGACACGAAGTTAATAAGAAGACTGTTTAAGGCTAATGGCTGTCAGCCTAGTTAACTGGTGTTCTGAATGCTGAGGCCACTAATACCTTAGCACAATAGGTAACTTCTAATCTGTACATCAAGTTGCCACACTTTGAGGACATCTCTGGGTTATTTTAAGACACACCATTATACAAATATTTCAATTACTCTTCAGAACATTGACATTAAATTTTTGACAGTACAATTTCCATTACTGGTTTTTGTTTGTTAGTTTTCTTGTTTGATGATTAGGTTTTCAGAATCAACTAAAAAAAGGTGAAATAGCAGTCAAGTATTTGTCTTTAATTTTTTTTAAGTTTATCTTTTTATTTTGAAGAAGAAAGAGAGCACAAGCAAGGGAGGGGCAGAGAGAGAGGGAGAGATAGTGCTGGAAAACAGAATGGAGGTTCCTCAAAAACTTAAAAATAGAACTACCGTACGATCTAGCAACTGGAATACAAAAATACTAATTCAAAAGGATACATGCAGCCCAATGATTATAGCAGCATTATCTACCAGAGCCAAATTAAGGAAACAGCCTAAGTATCCAATGACTGATGAATGAATTAGGAAGATGTGGTGTGTGTATACAGGTGTGTGTATGTGTGTGTGTGTGTGTGTGTGTGTGTGTGTGTGTGTGTGTAATGGAATATTTTTCAGCCATAAAAAAGAATGAAATCTTGCCATTTGCAATGATACGGATGGACCTAGGGAGTATAATGCTAAGCAAAAGAAGTCAGTTAGAGAAAGATGAATACTGTATAATTTTACTCATATGTGGTATTTAAGAACCAAAACAATGAGCAAAGGGGAAAAAAGAGTGAGCGAACAAGAGGAAAAGAGAAAGAGCGAGAGAGAGAGAGAGAGAGAGAGAAAACAAGAAACAGACTCTTAAGTGTAGAAGACAAGCTTATGGTTACCAGAAGGGAATTGGGTGGGGATGGGTTAAATAGGTGATGGGGATTAAGGATGCCACTTGTGATGAGCACTGGTAATGATACTACCTGGAGCATCAGTATAAGTGGGCACTACTTGCTGCCAATACACCTGGGCTCCTAATGTTACCAAGCCATTATTTCTCAATTTTTATGTAAATTTTTATTTCTTTCATGTTTTTATTTAAATTCCAGTTCGCTAACATACTGTCTTATTAGTCTCAGGTGTAAAATTTAGCGTTTCATCATTTACATACAACACGCAGTGCTCGACACTACAAGTGCCCTCCTACGAGATTTGTAGAATCCCCTTAAGGTTCATATTCTTGGCAGTAGCACTTTTTTGACATATTGTGGGACACAAAATTCTAAGGATGCCTAAACGAAGAGCAACCTTTGGTTGCCCAGTGCATGATGGGTAATCAACAAAAAGAAAATGTCCACTATGGAAAGAGACTAAGTCTCAAAAAATAAACTGATATAATGTTGATAAGAAAGTTTTAAACCATTACCCAAAGGTTATATTTTAAGCTTACCCATAACTGTATTTTAAGCATAGTAATCTTGTCAGAATTACATTTGAGAAATAACTTTAGTATCAAAATGGGTGCTATTACTGTAGCTCTGAGAGTCTCTTGATAGGGAATTTAGGTGTCTTATATCTGAAATGGGTAAGTGTCTCAACCAACAAAATGGTGTTGGGGTTGGGGAGATTGGAAAATAAAAAATGGGTATAATAGCTTCTTTTGAAGTAAAATTTAGAGTTTAATAACCTACTGGATATGACAGAGAATGGAGAGAAATAAGCCAGGGATATCTTGTAGATTCCTAAGTTGGCTAACTGGTTAATTGGGATTCTAGCAAAAGATAATTCAGTTTTGGACCCACTGTATTTGAAGCAAATTGATCATTCAAGAATTGTAAAATATTGGTCTAGAGTCTGGATACATAGTTTTGAGAGTTTTTAACATAGGGAAAACTAATACTCCAGGGATACACACAGAAAGATAAACTAGTAAGAAGCATAGCAAAAACCAAGGTGAGAATTTTGATAGAAGACAAGAAAATAGACTTCAAAGAATTAATGGGAAGCTGGCAGGAGATGAATTATGGGAATCTACTCCCAAAGCCAAGAGCACACTGTATACACTGTATTTCAGCTAACTTGACAATAAATTATATTTAAAAAATAAAAAAGAATAAAATAAAAACCAGTTAAAATCTGACTTTAAATTTGGAACTAAACATGAATCAATCAATCAATCAATCAATCAAAGAAAAAAAAGGTGAAGTGCTAGAGGTTCAGATACTAAGTAGTTACTAATACCCTTGATAACAATATTTTCTTCATAGGGGTAAGGAAAAATCATGATCATAAAAGTTAAAGAATGAATTTGTATTTTATAAGGCTAAAACATATTGTTTAACAATATGGAATTTTGGAAGGGTAAATAGGATATTATCTTGAAAAAGGGTGTAAGGATGAGGGAAGAGTTATTGTAAATATAATATTTTTTTAAGTTTTTATTTAAATTCCAATTAGTTAACATAAAGTGTATAAAACCCTGTCACATACAACCACAAAGTACATTAAGACACATTATGAAATAGCATACCAAACTATTACACTGTTCTGATTTCCAGGAATTATTTTATCATTCCTATTTTAACTTAAAATGTTTCCATTCATTATCCATGAAATATTTATTTTATTTTTATACTGTAACAACCTGCATGTGACCAAAGGCTGAATTAATCAATTACTTATTGTTATCTGTATCCTAAGTCTTATATACCATGTGTTATATCTTATTTCTATATACCTATACACTTCATGATACTTATTTGGGACTTTTACTTTCCCTACCTTTTATTTTTTTTTTCTTTTTTTTTTTTTTTTCAACGTTTTTTTTTTTTTTTTTTTTTTTTTTTTTGGGACAGAGAGAGACAGAGCATGAACGGGGGAGGGGCAGAGAGAGAGGGAGACACAGAATCGGAAACAGGCTCCAGGCTCCGAGCCATCAGCCCAGAGCCTGACGCGGGGCTCGAACTCACCGACCGCGAGATCGTGACCTGGCTGAAGTCGGACGCTTAACCGACTGCGCCACCCAGGCGCCCCCCCTACCTTTTAAACTGTACACTTTGGTAGACAGAACTACAGGTCATTGGTATTGGTGTGTGTGTGTGTGTGTGTGTGTGTGTGTGTGTGTGTGTGTGTCTGAAGATATACCAGGGCACTTATTTCAATGTAGGGATTTGATTGAATTACACAATAAAGAATTTTATAACTTTTAATTCCCAAAATATTTACTGAAAAACCACTGACATGATTACATTTAAGGAAATTATTTTATAGAATTTGAAAATTAAAGTTTTATGCATTTATTGAACATAAACTCAGGATAATATAATGTGATAATGATCATAATTATGATATCAAAATCTCCTTGCTTCATATTTCACATCTAGCCTATTGGCTAAACTATGGTAAATCTTTCTTAAGATTACTAAAAGATAATTCTTCTCTTTTTTTTTTAATTTTTTTAACATTTATTTATTTTTGAGACAGAGAGAGACAGAGCATGAACGGGGGAGGGGCAGAGAGAGAGGGAGACACAGAACCGGGAAGCAGGCTCCAGGCTCTGAGTCATCAGCCCAGAGCCCGACGCGGGGCTCGAACTCACGGACCGCGAGATCGTGACCTGAGCTGAAGTCGGACGCTTAACTGACTGAGCCACCCAGGCGCCCCAGATAATTCTTCTCTTAAAAAATATTTCAAATATTTTGTGTACTCAACTGTTCCATAAGTTAATCAATCATATATAGGTGGGGCTTATTTCTAGGTTCCCTATTCTGTTCCATTGATCTATGTTTTATGCCAGTATCATACTATTTTGGTTACTATGCTTCATAATATAGTTTGTGAACACCTAAACAAGAATTCATTATAATCGGAGAAAATAGCTAGTGAAAAAATTCCCTATGTTGGATTGTGCCTTGAGTTTTAAGAAATATTAAAGAGTCTGGTAAGTATGACTGGAACAAAGTGGTCAAGAGAAAATGTTAATGATGAGATAAGAGATGTAACCAGGATGTCAGGACACAGGACTTTAAAAAGCAGGTAAGGGCTTGGTTTTTACTCTGTCAAAAGGAGGAGAGACTTTAAAGGATTTTGAACCTAGAGAAAACTTGATAGGATTTATGTTTTATAATGTTATTCTGGCTGAAGTATTGAGCATAGATTTTATAAGACACACAGGTAATTGGAATATTGAGGCACTAGTTGGTTTTTGGTTTTAAAAAAATGTGTGGTCTCAGCAGTCTCTGAATGGGTGAAGTTTCTCTGTTTTTTAAGTTTATTCATTTATTTTGAGAGAGAGAGAGAGAGAGAGAGAGAGAGAGAGGCAGAGAGAAAATCCAAAGCAGACTCTGCACAGTCAGCATGGAGTCTGACGCAGGGCTTGAGCCCACAAACCATGAGGTCATGACCTGAGCCAAAGTTGGACACTTAACCAACTGAGTCACCTGAGTTATTCACTTTTAGAGAAAGCCTCTTGCTTTCATTAAAAGGCAGTTCCTAAAACCATTGATTTTTTTTTTCTTTGAGAAAAGTCCGTATCTTTGCAGGTGAAGGAGTCCGTTCCTAACAATGTCACAAGGAATATATTTGTCCCAAGAAATAAATAAACAAACCATTTCTACAGTGTCTTGTTCCTGTTAAAGATAAGTTGTCTTCTGATAAGATGTGTTCAGTTCCAACCATGCAGTGGGAGTCAACAGCAACTATCAAGAGTTCTTATATACCAAGGCTAATCAACCCACTTCACAGAAAAAAGGTCTTGGTCTGGTAGACGACTTGGTGCATCTAACTCTATCCTATCTGCTGCATGCATAACATGACAGTATTCTTTCAGACTTAATGGCATAATAAGGTAGAAATTGGCCTAGATTCCCTTATTATAAAGACAACACTAGGATTTTGAAGTTTATCTTTTTATATCTGCATTCAATTTCTAAATAAAAAAGCAATAAAAACAGTAATTTAAAAAAAGAATTTTCTGTAGAAAATAAAAAACAAAACAAAGGAAATGGAAGAAAATATGGAGAAATTTTAACACTATATATAAAATTTCACCCATTCAACATTCAGTTAAGCTTCAGCAACTCTGGAATTGTTAATTCAAACTTTTCATACTCTGATCATATATTCATATATCTCCATGCCTCTGTTCTTGCCATTGCACATGTTTATGATCTCATAAGTATTTCTATATTTTGTGAATTATTTAATTTATTCCTTTTAATTTAAAAAAAAATTTTTTTAACGTTTTATTTACTTTTGAGACAGAGAGAGACAGAGCATGAATGGGGGAGAGGCAGAGAGAGAGGGAGACACAGAATCGGAAGCAGGCTCCAGGCTCTGAGCCATCAGCCCAGAGCGCGACGCGGGGCTCGAACTCACAGACCGCGAGATCGTGACCTGAGCTGAAGTCGGACGCTTAACCGACTGAGCCACCCAGGCGCCCCCTTTTTAATTTTTTTTAATGTTTACTTTTGAAAGGGAGGGAGAGATGGAGAGTGAAACAAAGCATGAGTGGTGGAGGGGCAGAGAGAAAGAGAGATACAGAATCCAAAGCAGGCTCCAGGCTCTGAGCTGTCAGCACAGAGCCCAAGGCAGGGCTCCAACTCAGCAGCTCTGAGATCATGACCCGAGCTGAAGTAGGACCCTTAATCAACTGAGCCACTGAGGTGCCCCTTTAGTTTATTCTATAAAAAGAAACCTTGCCTTTCTCTTCTCCCTCTAAGCTAGAATCCATGTTTTTAGTAATACTCACAATACTGCCCTATTGTTGTCTTATTATTGTTCTAGCACAGACATACCTAGATCTTGGCTCAATGAAATTGTTGCCATTCATTGCAACTACGCAATTATTTATGAATTCAGTTGCACAGATTTTACAAATATTTTGTCTTGCTCCTGAAAGGGGTCTTTAAACCTGGCCCCAGGTGTTTCATTTCCCTGATCAACATTCTTTCCCATTAACAAATATGAGTTTCCAATATGTTTACATTTGGCTCATCTCCTGATTAGAACTCCAATCATTGTCAACAGACTCCTTAATATTTTGCCTCAGCGAAAAAATATGGACTTCTTAATTTCTTACACACCATTAATAAATATCAACATCTGTCATTCCTTTTAATTTTCTGTTATTATGACACAGGTGTTCTTACGTAAAGTTAAGGAGTCAACTTTACCTCTGGATCTCATTCCTAACTTCTTCAAAGAAATATTCTTTCATTGAATATCCTCACTTTTCTAAATCTCTCAACAACACTCACCAAAAAACAAACAAACAAACAAACAAACACATGGAATTTCTATCTTTGACCAGACAGTTATCTACACATTAGTATCATCAAACGAAAAGTCAAATTTGGCTTGTGAATCATATTCTCTAGTTTGATGAGTTATGTAATATTCAAATAATCACGCTTAACATGAACAATTTAAAAATGTAAATTTCTATGAAAAATTTAGTTTTACGAGATAATTTGATAAATAATTTAATAAAATAGGACCTTAGGGAGACTTCCTAAAGAAGTGATTATTTAGCTCTGATAACAAAGGAGAATCAGCAATTTTGAAATGGTTTGTAAAGAAGTGGATTTCCAAGCAAGAAATAATCCTACACATTAAAGGAGCATGACACTTTAATAAAAAAGGAAAAATAATAAACAGTTCAAGATAACTGAAATGTACAAAATTAAGAGATACACGGATGTTGGAACTGGAGAAGTAGATGCAAATGTATCAAATGCCAGGTTATTTGTATAATCAAGTTTCAGTGCATCATTCTAGGTATTTTGAAACACGAAGAGAGTTAATACAAAAAAATTAAGATCTTTAAAAATTCTTGGAGTCGCTAAAGAAATATTAGTTATGCTGCCATATAGTGATACAGCTTATCTGCCCAGCAACTTTTACAAGGGCCAGAAGATTGCCACTGCCTCCAAGAGTACAACTGCCTTGATCAAACGTGTCTAGACACGAAACGCCACCACACCAGTCATCGCAAACACTGAAGTCTCCTCAAACTCATATATCAACATCATAGCATCGAGCCATTTTAAAGCACTTTACCTTACAATTCCCTTCCTGTTTCATGGATGCACATCTCAATGATAGCATATAGTTCCTATCTTAAGCCCACATTGCTAATTAACCTAGGAAATGTAACATTTAGATTCATTCACTGCAGTTCAGGAAAGTACTTGGAACTGGGTAAGAATGGATGCTAAGTGATAATATACCATAATCTGAACAACATGTAAAGTACGTTGGCTTTTAATACTAAAGCCATAAAATCCATTATATACTTTTAGTAAATTATCTTCGCATTTTGGAAATATCATGGTTTATTGTATGGAGAGTGGTTTCAACAGATGCAAAATGGATTCTGGAAAGAAGTTTGGAAGGTATTGAAGTGTTGGTCACCAAGAAATTATAGCAAACCGTATTTATGGTATCACTATAAATAAAAGAATGCACTGATTATTAAAACACTAAGGGAATAAAATTGGTAAGACTTGTACATTCATTAGTTTCCTCTTCTCTGAAGTAGATACATAGGCAAAGACTTACGTGGAAGAGCTTTTTTGATGTGATTCAAAGAAACCCTGGTCAGTAAGAAAGGGGAGTGAGATGAGAAAGGGATGGAAGCCAGTTTCAGTGTGTTATTAAAAAAAAAATCCTCCTCTATAGACATCTGGAGCCCATTGTTGCTGGTTCTCTAAGAGACAATGTTGATAATTCCTCATCATGGTCCCATGCAAGGGTAAAGGTTGCTGAAGAATTAATATTCCAAATCTCATCCATATTGTCTAAAGAATGTTTCTAAATTATTCACTTTCTAGCCCTTCTAGACTGCCCCACATGTGATCTGAGTGTGTCAGAAAAAGACCTTGGATTAAGAGTCACAAGCATTTGCAATAGGTAGCCAAGAACATGGATAAGAATGCTGAGAGCTATGGGGATATGGATATGGACAAGGAAGTAACAGCATCTACTGCAAGAATAGATTGGACATGAATGTTGGAGGAGAGAGTGATAGCAAAGATGACTTCAAGATTTATATTTTGAACAACTGAATAGGTATATGTACCTTTTACTAGCAAAAACAATAGAAAACTGTTTATCAAGAGAGATTAAGAGTGTAATATTAGAAATAGTGGGTTTGAGGTGCCATTGATAGAGCTGCAAAAATATGTCAAGTATGCATTTAATATATAAACATCAGAGAGGAGATATAAGCTGGAAATTTATATTTTGCAGATATTAAAGCCATAAATATGTTCAGGGGTCAATATGGCTGCTGTCACTGTCTTCCTCAGATTTTCACAGCCAGGCCTTCACACTCCTTTTTCAGTTGTTATTGTTTTTTACAGCTAAGAGATCACAAAGTTCCCCCTCCATAGAATTTTCCTCAGCTAGAATCAGTCTGTTCACTACAGAATTAATGCAATGCCACAAGGATGGCCCACAACATATCCACATGGCTGCAATGTTCAGTTTGTCTAGCCATAGCTAGATTTTATTTGAGACAAAATTCTTGCTATTTTTCTTCTTCTTCACATTTCTACATTATTTTCCAATCATTTACATGAGTACTTTGTGAACAATCTCTCAGTAAATTATGTGCACCTTAATCTTTGTCCCATATGAGTAAAATGAATAAGCAGGTGGCACAGAACCCATTGTCACCTACCATTATTGTACTCATACTTCAAACTCAGAACACACCTCTGGTTACATGCAGGGTTTATTTTGAATTACTGACAGACAAGGAAATATCACAGGTTTAGTTTATTCATGTATTACCTGGGGATGTAGGAGAGGTAAGGATGGCCTGTTACTAAATCATAGCCACACACAGGGAATGACATGGAAAACAGTTTTGAAAGGTAATCCCTTGTGTTATCAGAGCATTAGACATTCACCTCCGCCATTTACTTTATGTGGGGAAAGAAGTAACTCAAGTTAGAGGCATACACGGAGTGATGAGCAATGGAAACTGGTCTGAAGTATGAAAGGGTAAAGACTGGAAGATTGAAGGTAATGAATCTTGGAGAAGAGATAAAAGGATCATCCCACCAAAGGTGACAGAATGTATAAGGATTTTTTTCATGGCACTTTGTTCCTCACTGGAGATCAGACACCACACAAAAAAAAAAAAAATAACAAAATGAACATAATGACTCATTCATATCATACCAGTTGGCTGTATCATTGGCTACATCAGTGCTTTCAAAAAGACAAAGAGCCATAGCAGAGATGGATGCTATAGATAGAAGATGGAAGAAAATACACATACTGAGGTCTGACCCTGCTCCACTAGAAATGGTCACAAAAGTCACTGCTGACATCCTTGTCATAGAATCCAATAATGATCCATTCTAATCATATAATCCCACATAACTCCATTTCTGTTCCAGTGAGCTTACAGTCAATTTGAGAATATTTAGCACTCTGCCTTTGTTGAGTACTTCACTTTTGACATTTAATGAACTGTTCAAGTTTTCTTTCTTCTTCTCCAGAACTACTTAGTTTTTTTTTGAAGATGGATATTGACAATCTTTTCTAGTTTTGTTGTTGCTGTTGTTGTTGTTGTCATTGATGTTGTTGTTGTTTATTTTACTCTCCCTCTTCTGAAGGTTATTGATGGCCAAGATTTTAGTCAGATTTAATAAGATTTAATAAAATTGTAATAAGCTTTATTATTCAATATTGAGAGACTGATATGGGATATGAAGTAGGTATAATAATTGCCATAGGAAGATAGAAGAGAAGGAATGTATTTGTGACTTCTGGAGTGGGGGTGGGTACGGAGGTGGAGAAGTGGTTGTAGAGGTGGGGAGGTTGTGGAGGTGGTGATGCGTTACTATTAAAATTTAAAAAGAAAAACATTTTGAAAATTTGAAATGAATTAAACAATAAAAAATGTATACAGGTAAATCTATTTGTTTATAAATGACTGGTTATTGTGTTAAGCAACTGAAAATTTGGAACCATTTTCATTGTGAAATATGGTACATATACAGAACATTCTGCAATCTAGAAATGCAAAGACCAATAATTTTTACAAAAATAAGTCCATTCATGCAACCCTCATCCTAAAAGGAAAAAAAACCTCTACTACTCTCCAAGATGGTACCTCTCAGTCCTTTCTTAATCACTGTCTTCTCTTTTTTTTCCCCAAATTAACAAATATCTAGATTTTACGGTAATCCATTTCTTGCCCTTACATATTTAGATCTATTGACATGTATACCCAGACATTGCTTTTATTAGTATATGAATATAATCAAATAACGTTACTGTTTTCTATCTGCATTACCCTCCTCAACATTACTGAGATTCATTCTTGTTGCATGCAGTCATAATTCATCCACTTCCATCTCTGCATAATACTCCATTTTGTGAATCATCATAACACTTCTATCCCCTATATGGATAGGTAATTGGGTTTTTTTCCTAATGTTTACTATTATAAATAATACTACTTTTAACATTTTCTTACATTTCTTCATATACACATGCCAATATTTGTCATAAGCATACAGTGGAAGTAGAAATTTTGGGTTACGAAGTATGTACATTTTAACTATTGCAAATAATACCAAGTATTTCCAAAATGGGTGTATAATTTATGCTTCAACCAGCATGTGTAATTCTTATCCCTCCATATGCTTACCAAGACTTCATTATTTTTTGCTACTCTCTTACAATTCATGAAGAAGGCCCATTTTCAAATACTGTTTGGTCTTATCCAAATCACAAGTTTGGAATGCCTATTTATATGCATTTTCCCATTTTATATTGAACTTTACTATTTATATTGAATTTTTACCTTTATTTATTGATTTGTAGTGTAATTCTATGTTCTGGATACGGATCCGTTATATTTGTTAAAAATACTGCCTGCCACTTTGCAACTTGAATGTTCACTTTCAAATGATATCTTGTGATAAACAGAAGTTATTTGTTTTTCTGTTATAACATCTGATTTGTTATGTTTGTTACATTTATATTCTATTTAAGAATTTTTATTCCATTTCACAAATAATGAAAAATTATATAATATTTATTGGGAACCATATAATTTTGCCTTTTGAATTTAGCTCTATAATCTACATGAAATACATTTTTGATTTATAGTATGATGATAGAAGTCAAATAACTAATTTTGTATCTGTCTATCAAATTATTCTATTATAACTTGTTGAAAATATTACCCTTTCCACCTGATCTCTAGTATAATTTGTAATTTTCCTTAATTTACAACTGTATATATGCATATATTTATAAATATATATATAAAATGTTTGTGTATATATATGCATACACACACAAATACATGCTTGTGTGCATACATGTGTGTGCATGTGTGTGTGTGTGTATAATAACTAACACTTTACTTTCCTTTTTTTTCCTCCCAGGAGAATGTAAGATTAAGAATCCAAAGTCTCAACACAGCATTTATACCCTTGGGAAAATTTACTGCAGATAAAAAGAAAATGTTCATGATAATATGAAAGCCTTTAGTTCAGATTTAGTTTAGATTCTTGTGCTACCTTGAGAGGTTCCTAAACTTTAATATATTTACATAATGCTTTAAAATACCTAAATTTAAACTAACCAGATTAACTGTTTAATTATTGAGTCAATGTTCTGTTTAATTTTATTTCCTGCAGAAAAATGTTATAGAACATGTACATAAAAAGTACAAATTATTTGTCCTCTTTAAAATTCGTTATATCTTTGTCTATGCAGTACTACCTAATTGAATTAGGCATTTAATTTTGACTTATTTGAAATTCTAATATGAAACATGTTAGTTCATTTGTCTTAGTATAAGTTTCTATAGGTTTATTCTGCTTTATAATAGAAAGATACCTAGTACAGAGGTTTTGAGGCACAGTGTATGTTTAATAAATTGAATTTGAGAATGCCAATAGTTTTTTATGCAAGTGTTTATATTATTAGGTTTTAGAAAAATGGAACACTCAACTTGTCAGGAAGTAAAAGAGAAGAGGCTTTACTCTATAATGGACATTCATTTATTCATTCATTTGTTTATGTTTATTGAATAAAATTGTATTTTTAATGTAAAAATAATTTATTATAATTTACACTATAATCTCTATAAATTTGTTGATATTTATTAATAATTTGTGGTATGACAATTAACTACACATTCCTATTAACATAAATACTATAGCAATATGAACTGGAATTCTCTCCCCACTCTGTATTTAAGCCAATATCATTCCTCTCAAGAGTGCATAAAATAAAATAGAATAAATATAAATTTTGCTAATTAAATGTTTATTGAACATATACTATGTTCAAAGTACATATATGTACACATATATTAATGTACACATATATACACATATGAATATATATGCATATATACATATACATGTATGTGTGGGTTGTGGTGTTTGTGTGTGTGTTAAAGCAGAGTGTACACATAAAGGAAGGTTTTAAGGTATAAAATTGGAGTGCATTGAATGGTCAATTAAAGCATTTGTGTTTTTCCATTAGGCATGAAAAACCATTAATCCCAGTTATATAACAGCAGAAAAAACATGATCAAAGTTCTGGATTGCTTAGCTAACTGTAGTGTATGATATCACTAATTATACCAATGATTATGTCAAAGGTATGACCTTTAGACTCTAACACATTGGCATGTAAAAGTTTTCTATAATAATTTACATAGAACAGTCCCCAATCTACCTATTGTTGGAATGCCCTGACTGTGATAATCACTAAAACAAATACTAAAATGATTCCCTAAGGGATGGATTACTTAAGTAAGTAGGGTGAGCAGTGCTCCTCTGAAGAGCCAGGCTGAATGCATATTGTTAAAGAAAAAAAAAAACTATCCTATCACTTGTTAATGATGGTAAGGAAGACTATTCAAGGAACTTGTAATGGGTTGTTTTAGTACAGAGAAGATTGGGGTCAACTGAAATGTGGAGACTTATAGCCAAGGAACAGGGTGCAAGTCAGTAAATGGAAATTACTAACAGAAAACATCAAGGGAAAGGGAGATTGTAGCTAAACCAATCTGACAGGATTCTTGTTGAAATCAGTCCAGAGTGATCAGATATCACCTAGGGGGTGAAATGTAGAGAGGGATTTGATTAGATATCTACTGAAGGTGAATCAGATATCTATAGTTGGGATCTCTTTACAGTGATTTAACAAAGTTCCTGCTGAAACTGGGTGTTGCAAGGTGGAGCAAGGAAAGATAACAAGGTTGAGGCCTAGATTAAATAAAAAGGAGGCTGATTAATACTTACTATTTTGGCAGCAGCTATGGCTAGAAATAAACTCATGTTGCATTAAGTCACTAGCATTTGGGAGTCCCGTTGTTAGAGATAGCATAGCCTGTCCTAGTCTGACTGAAATATTTATTGATTTATTTGCTATTTCTAAGAATATATGCTTCATGAAGTCATAGTATTTTATCTGTGGGATCACTCTTTATAGTATTATATCTGACACAATATGCATGCCATAAATATGTGTTGAATGAATAAATAAATGAAGATAAGATCAGGAATTTCCTTCACTGCAAGAAGAGCAAAGCCAAATTAGATAATAATTTCAAGGAAAGTTGTAGATTTGGAGAGAGTAAATAAAATTTCTTGTTTTCAATAAAAGAAAGAACAAGAACCATATGATCCTCTCAATAGATGCAGAGAAAGCATTTAACAAAATAAGCATCCTTTCTTGATAAAATCCATTAAAAAAGTAAGGATAGAAGGATCATACCTCAAGACCATAAAAGCCATATACGAAAGACCCAATGCTAATATCATCCTCAATGGGGAAAAACTGAGAACTTTCTCCCTAAGGTCAGGAAAGAGACAGAGATGTCCACTCTCGCCACTGTTATTCCACATAGTATTGGAAGTCTTAGCCTCTGCAATCAGACAACACAAAGAAATAAAAGGCATCCAAATAGGTCAGGAGGAGGTCAAACTTTCACTCTTCACAGATGACATGATAATCTATACGGAAAACCCAAAAGATTCAGCAAAGTGGCAGGATATAAAATCAATGCACAGAAATAGGTTGCATTGCTATTCACCAACAATGAAGCAACAGAAAGAGAAATCAAGGAATCGATCCCATTTACAATTGCACCAAAAAACATAAAATACCCAGGAATAAATCTAGCCAAAGAGGCAAAAAAAATCTATACATTGAAAACTATAGAAAGCTTATGAAAGAAATCGAAGAAGACACAAAAAAATGGGAAAGGATTCCATGCTCCTGGATAGGAAGAACAAATATTGTTAAAATGTCAATATTACCCAAAGCAATCTACATATTCAATGCAATCGCTATCAAAATAACACCAGCATTCTTCACAGAGCTAGAACAAATAATCCTAAAATTTATATGGAACCAGAAAAGACCCTGAATACCCAAAGCGATCTTGAAAAAGAAAACCAAAGCAGGAGGCATCACAATCCCCGACCTCAAGCTATACTACAAAGCTGTAATCATCAAGACAGTATGGTACTGGCATAAAAACAGACACTCAGATCAATGAAATAAAAAGAAAGTTTTTCTAAATAAGGAGTTCAATAAATTCTTGTTAATTGCATTAATAAATTAATAAAACAGAAATATTTACTCATGTTTTAATGCTGAAAAATACCTAGGATTTAGTAATGTACAGACAAGGGCTTAAAACTACTTAATAATGAAGGACTCCTGGGTAGCTCAGTCAGTGAAGCATCTGACTCTTGATTTTGCGTCATGTCATGATCTCATGCAGAGACTGCTTGGGCTTCTCTTTCTGCCTCTCTCTCTCTCTATCCCTCCACTGCTCTCTTTCTCTCTGAAAATAAATACACATTTAAAAAAAACTATTTAAAATTAATAAAACACAATATGAATATGTAATTTATACTTAAAATAAATGAAGTATCCATTTTCATTTTAAATATGTGATGAAACATAAAAAAGCTATAAAAATTTGTGTTTCCTAGAATCATCTCTCAAAACATGAAATATATATTTGCTTTTTGTTTGTTTTGTTTTTGTTTGTTTTTGCTTTTGTTTTTGCAAACAATGATTTAGTAAAATAGACTATTCATCTAATCCACTTCCTAAGTCATCATTCATTCTCTCTGAAGGGACAGAGTAGCTTTCATTAATGGAACATCTGTTCTTTTAGAAGTAAATCAGTTCCCTGAAGGACAATTAATAAAAAAATATTGGCACTAAATGCAGCTGTTAAAGTGTTAATAAAAATGTGACAAATTAAAGGGAAAATAACTGTGGTATTCAATAAACATGAAAATCATAAAATATATAAGTATTTTATTTGTTATAAAGTCAATTAAACTAGAATTTTCAATTTTTAACATAGATATAACAACATACCTTTCAATAACAGCATTTTGAGGGGGCCCTGGCTGGTTCAGTCCAGTGTAGCCAGCAACTCTTGACCTTGGGGTTGTGGGCTCGAGCCCATGAGTGTAGAGATTAGTTAAAAATAAAAATAAAACACCTTAAAAAATTGCATTTTGAATACTGAAACCAGAAATACTCATTATCATTTTATAATTACAAAATGTAAATTGTTGGATTTAATAAACTAAACACTGAGGGAGTAAAAACCTGTTTAATTGAAATGATGTTTCATGTATTAGAAGAAAAATATCAGTTGAGATCCTTTTAGGTACACTCTGGTAAGTGGTAGCATAAAGCATGATTAGCTGAACAAATACAGGCCATTTATCTCTCGATTTACTTATTTGCTATCTATCTATTAATGTAAACATTGGAGTAGAAAGTAAATTTGGCTAGATAGTATGTGAAAGGCTTGAATATTAGACTAAAATATTAGAATTAATTTGTTAGTCTACTACAGTCACTGAAGATTTTGAAGAATGTAAAGCAATTAAGAAAAGTACTGGAGGAAACTAATTGGTAGCACTATGTAGAAAGAACTGGGCAGACTAGAAGAATGGAAAGAACTGAGGCCAGCTATTTTATTAAACTGAAATTTTCATTTTCAGCATCACTAAGTAACTTTAAGGCAGTGTTTTTTAGCCTCAGTACTCTTAACATTTCTACCAGTGAATTCTTTGTGGGAGAAGAATGTGACCCCCGTAAATTGCCAAACGTCCCCTTGAGTTCCCAGCCTAAGTGGGTTGGGGAGTGCCAAGTTGTCCATGGTTTGAATCACTGCTTTACAGGAAGAAAATTGTTGGATATATGTATTTATACAATTTCTAAATTTCAATTTTTCGGGACATGTATATAAGAAGGAAGTGCCACCTTTCAACTCATGCTTTTTATTTGTAGCATATCTTAACTGCTACCGATTTTTTGGAAGCCTTCTGAAAATTTCACAGTTGAGTAAATTGCCTCTCATGTGCTCCCATGTAAAATAGCTTTCTGCAGATTTTCTAACTCTTACTTTCAGTTTTAAGAGTTATAACTCATGACACATTTTAACATTTAAGGATTATACTGTATTCATCTACCTTGAAATTGTATTTAACACAATGTGTGAAAATAGTAGTTGATAAATATATTCATTTGCTGAATTGAGCAATAATAGACATTTGGAAAAACAGAGAATCATATTTATCATTTTGTCCCATTGCCTAATTTTTTGATAAGTTCACTGATGACCAGAGATGTTATTTTTTCTGTTTTTTTGGTTGAACATATCTGGTGACCAAAGCAACAACATATAGGGCAATGTCCATACTGCACCTCTTGTGTTCTCAAGACAGAAACTTCTTACTTGATTCCTTTATCCTTTTTTATCTTCCACATTCAAAAGAGAATCTTATGTCTGTTTCTAGCATGTAGATGAAATTCATTCACCTGTTTCTCTTAATTTTCATTGTGAGTGCTCTAATCCTGGGCATTGCCGGCTCCCATGCAGATTACTGCAAGCACATCCTGATGCGCACCCTTCCCTCCAGGCTTTCCACACTCCTTACTGTATCCAAGTGGACACTGTGCTTAAAATCATCCTCTAGCTTTTCAGAGAGTATAAGATAAAATACAAATTCTTCTATATGACTTATAATGTGCCAATTTACTTCTCTATCTCTATAATTCATGCCTACCATTCCCCATCTAACATTCTATTTTTTTTTTAATGTTTACTTATTTTTGAGAGAGAGAGACAGGGAAAGAGCGAACAGGGGAGAGGCAGAGAGGGAGACACACACAGAATCCGAATCAGACTCCAGGTTCTGCGCTATCAGCACAGACCCCGACGCAGGGCTCAAACTCATGAACCCGTGCAATCGTGAGACTTGAGCCTAACCGACTGAGCCATCCAGGTGCACACCCCCACACCCCCATCTAACATTCTATGTTCCATTTTGAAATAAATTTATATGTTCTAATATTATTGCCACCTTTGCAAAAGTTAGCACCTCTATCATGTCATAGAATTATCCTTTCCTTTATGATGGAATAATGAAGATCTAGTAACTTAGCAAGTGTGATGATTATAATACAACACTATTGTCTATATTCACTATAGTGTGTGTTAGATCTCTAGGACTTACTTGTTTACTAGTTGCAAGTTTTTACCTTTAAACAACATCTCTCCTATCCCCCTACCCTGGCCCCTGGTAACCACCATTTTACTCTATGTTTTTATGAGTTTGGCTTTTTTAAATGACACCTATAAGCAATATCATATATTTGTCTTCTTTTGTCTGACTTATCTCACTTAGCATAATGCTCTCAAATTCCATCCATGTTGTTGAAAATGGCAGGATTTTATTCTTTCTCACAGCTGAATAACACTCTTTCATGTGTATATACTGTGTACACTGTATCTTCTTTATCCATTCATCTGTTGACAGACCCATGTTGTTTCCATGTCTTCATTATTGTAAATAATGCTTTAATAAACATGGATTTTGTGTATATATATTTGAAACCTTGTTTTCATTTCCTTTAGTTATATAACAATGGAATGGATCAATTATATAGTAGTACTAATTTAACGTTTTGAGGAACTTACATACTGTTTTCTATAATGCCTGAATCAGTTCACATTCTCACCACCAATGTATAAGAATACCCTTTTCTTCACATCCTCACCAACATTTGTTATCTCTTATCTTCTTGATGATAGCCATTCTAACAGGTGTGAAGTAATATCTCATTATAGTTTTGAGTTGCATTTCCCTTATGATTAGTGATGTTAAGCATCTTTTCATTTGTCTGTTGGCCATCTGTGTGTCTTCTTTGGAAAAATGCCTATTTAGTTTCTCTGCACATTTTTAAATAGATTTTTTATTGATTTGCATGAGCTATTTATATATTTTTGAGTTTAGACATTTGGAAAAAGAGAATCATATTTATTGATTCATCCCTCCTCCAATATATGGTTTGCAATTATATTCTCCCATTCTGTAGTTGCTTCTTCATTTTGTCAAATACTTCTTTGTTTTATAGAAGCTTTTGGTTTGATGTAGTCCTACTTGTTGATTTTTGGTTTTGTTGTTTAATATCACTTTTTTGGATCTTCAGGCTTATATATTATATATAACTTCAGCTTGAATCACCCTTTTCTCTGACAACTGCTTCTTCTAGATACCTCCAACCTACCTCATAACCTCAACTTAGATATTAGTTTTTGAAGAAAGCTTTCCTCAATACACTATTACCAGGCCAACTTCCATTGCTCATTACTTAAAAACATTTGACAAACTGGTAAAATTTATAGTTTAATTGTTAATCTTGTTGCATCATAACTCAGAGGGCGAGCTTATGTCTGTCTTATTTTTTTAAGTCCAGTTACCTGGCATCCATTCAATTCCCATTCACTTATAAATGGGTAACGTTTACAGATAACCATAAACAGTCACTTGTCCTTTGCCACAGGCTAAGTCCTGTGCTTCATTTTCCTGGGAAGAAATTGTTTTAAAAAAGTGAGTAAATTATCCAAGTCCCGGAGTTTTTAAGTAGTAAAGGCTAAACAGAAAAACAGGATCACATGGCCAGTATTGATACTCCTTACCACCGCAACAATTCTGAAATAATACTAAGCCCTAGGAATGGGTTTATTTTGGATTGAATTAAATGCTTTCAAATTTGCTTTTTCCTAAGAGGAATTGTAATTCCTTCTGAACGGCATCTTTATACATGTTCCAACTTTTCCAGTGGACTCTTTTGTTCAAAAGATACAATCAAGTGATAATGATGCTTTTGTGCTCCATCTTTTGACATGCTATTGTTACCAAATGATGAGCTCTGTCTCCCTCTTTACTCTGACCATAGCGTTAAAAATAACATTTTGTTGTGCTTATTATAGTCCATGAATTAATATATCCTTAATTGTCTTTCTAGGAACACTCTTTCAGGTTCAAACCACAGATTTTTAAAACTGCAAATCAAATCATCTTACTTCCAACTATTCTCTGTGTCTAATCTAAGTAACACCATTAAATTCTGTAAATGCTGACAAACTTTTAACTCATATAGGTCTTTTTTTATGTTACTACAGTTCTATTTTTAGACTCTACCACCTTTATTGATATATTTTTTCCTAATCATTTTACTGTTTTATTATTTATGATGTTTTCATTTATGTCTTCGAGGTTATGTCCATTGTATCTATCTGGTGAAAATACACTGTACTAGTGTGCTATTGTGCATGTTTTCACAACTTCATGTTCAGTGACGTCATGTTGGTAACTTGAGATCAGCTACTACTACCTTGTGCAATTGCTAGAACAGGGAGTAGTTCTATTTATTCCTTGGGTTTCAAGGATGGTTTAATATTCACAAATAAATCAACATGATACACCACATTAATAAAAGAAAGGATAAGTATGACATAATCATTTCAATTGATGCAGAAAACCCATTTGACAAAGCACAACATCCATTCATGTTAAAAATCCTCAAAAAACTAGATTTATAGGGAACAATCTCATATATGAAAAACCCACAGCTAATATTATTCTCAATGGGGAAAATTGAGAGCTTTTCCTCTACAGTCAAAAATAAGACAGGGCGTCTACTCTCACTAATTTTATTTAACATAGTACTGAAAGTCTTAGCATCAGCAGTCAGATAAGAAAAACAAACAAAAGTATCCAAATTGGCAAGAAAGAAGTTAAACTTTTCATATTTACATATGATATGATACTTTATATATAAAAACCTGAAAAAAAAAGCTGCTAGATGTGGTACACCAACTCAGTAAAGTCACAGGATGCAAAATCAACATACAGAAAACTGTTGCATTTCTATACAATAATGAGGCAGTGGAAAGAGAAATTAAAGAATTAATTCCATCTCCAACTGCATCAAAAGCAATAATATACCTAGGAGTGAACCTAACTAAAGAGGTAAAATACTTATACTCTGAAAACTATAAAACACTGATAAAAGAAATTGAAGATTTCACAAATAAGTGAAAAAATTTCCTTACTCATGGATTAGAAGAACAAATATTGTTAAAATATCTATGCTACCCAAAGCAATCTATACATTTGATGCAATCCCTATGAAAACACCACAAGCATTTTTCTTAGAGCTAGAACAAACAATGCTAAAACTTGTATGGAGCCAGAAAAGAACACAAAGAGCCAAAACAACTTTGAAAAAGGAAAACAAAGCTGGAGGCATCACAATTCTGGACTTCAAGTGATTTTACAAAGTGGCAGTGATTAAAACAGTATGGGTGCTGGTACAAAAATAGACATATAGATCACTACTAGAACAGAATAGAAAACCCAGAAATGAACCCACAAGTATATTGTCAATCTTTGATAAAGTGAGAAAGAATATTCAATGGAAAAAAGACAGTGTCTTCAGCAAATGGTGTTGGGAAAACTGGACAGCAACATTCAAAAGAATGGAACTGGACTACTTTCTTATAACCAAACATAAAAATAAGTCCAAAATGGATGAAAGACCTAAATGTAAGACATGAAACCATTAAACTTCTAGAGGAAAACACAGGTATTAACCTCCTTGACAATGGCCATAACAACTCTTACTAGCTATGTCTTCTGAGGCAAGGGAAACAAGCAAACATAAAACTATTGGGATTTCATCATGATAAAAAGTTTCTGAATCAGCGAAGGAAACAATCAACAAAACTAAAAGGTAATATTCAAATTAGAGATGATATTTATAAATGACAATCAGATAAAGGGTTAGTATCCAAAATATATAGAGAATTTATAAAACCCAAACCTCCCAAAAATGAATAATCCAATTAAAAATGGGCAGAAGACATGAATATGCATTTTTCCAAAGAAGACATACAGATGGCCAACAGACACATGACAATATGTTCAGCATCACTCATCATCAGGGAAATACAAATCAAAACTACAATGAGATATAACCTCACACCTGTCATAATGGCTACAATGAACAACACAAGACACAACAGGTGTTGGTGAGGATAAAGAGAAAAGGGAACCCTCTTGCACTGTTGGTGGGAATGCAAACTGGTGTAGCCACTCTGAAAAACAGAATGGAGGTTTCTCAAATGTTAAAAATATGATTATCTTGGGATGCCTGGGTGGCTCAGTTGGTTAAACACCCAACTCTTGATTTGGGCTAAGGTCATGATTTCATGTTTTGGGCGATTAAGTCCCACGCCAGGATCTGCACTACCAGAGCAGAGCCTGCTTGGGATTCTCTCTCTCTCATTCTCTCTCTGTCTCTCCTCCCACAAATAAATAAACATTAAAAAAATAGAACTACCATACAATCCAGCAATTCCACTACTTGGTACTACCCAAAGGATATTAAAATACTCACTTGAAGGGACACAGGCACACCGATGTTTATAGCAGCATTATCAATAATAGCCAAATTATAAAAACAGCCCAAATGTCCATGGACTGATGAATGGTTAAGGAAGATGTAGTATATATATGCCATGGAATATTACTCAGCTGTAAAAAGAATGAAATCGTGCCATTTCCAACAACATGGGTGGAGCCAGAGTGTATAAGTGAAATAAGTCAGTCAGAGAGAGACAAATACCGTATAATTTCACTCATATATGGAAGTTAAGAAATATTACACTGTATGTTAACTAACTATAATTTAAATAAAACCTTGAAGAAAAAGCAAAGTTGTGGGAGAAACAGTGGGGTAGAGGGTGGAAGTAGGTGTTTTCTTATTTTTAGATCACAAAACCAGTGATGTTATTTTGAAGTAAAAAATCCAGTGAGTCTTCTCCCAACCCTGAATTCTCCTCACCCAAACCTTTTAATATTTGCTACTTACTTTATTATATTAAATTATTTCTCTTTGAACATCTAGATTTTTCTATTTCCTTCTCCAGGCCCTGACTGCTATACTGAGAATATAGTATTTTTAATTACAAATGATATAGCTTTAGAGAATGCACCTTGTAGAGCTAATATATTTTTTTAATTCTGAATATATTCATATATAAAATTAAATAACTTTGATCTCTAAAAATTTGTACTACATTCTACTATCTCCTCCTACAGATATAGGCTTACATCAAGGGGTCAGTAATAAACCATGATGAAAGGTTTCCAGGAAACACTAATAATAAAGGAACACTTACATACGGTGGGAAGAGAATTCCTTTAGGGAAAGGTAAATGATTATTTTTTTTAAAAGGGGAAAAACTGAAGAGGAATAAGACTTAACTGGAATGTTAAGGGAACCATTGAGAATCTAGAATACTGAATACTGGAAGATATCAGTATTTATAACAAAAGAAATTAAGAATTAAGGGAGATGAAAATGTTCAGATATTGGAAGCTGAAAGTGTTCATTTTCCACATGTCTGGACTATCATTAAAATGTTCTGAAATCAGTAAGGTTTAAATAAATAGCCCTTAAACTCAGAAAATCCTGAAAATATATCATTGAACCTCAGTCTGAGGAATGCAGATGATGATTGTAAATTCAGTATACATGATATCTGTTATATGTCATATAACAGAGCATCTAGGGAGTATTCATTGCTCCTATTAATCACTTCCAAGTTTATATTGTGGAAACCAGCCCCTGCCCTCCTCAGCCCATGTGAATAAAAGAGGGCTGAACTCACATACTTAGTACAGGACCAGACATGTGACCTGGCCTTTTAAGAGAAATTATTCAATTCTCTTGGCCATACAGAAGCAGCTGGGGATTGTCCCATGACATAATGAAATCTGTATGTCTTTTGTATTGCTTCTGTTAATTTTACATGTAACAAGCTTGGGACTTCAGGTTTTAACATGTGGAGAAACCCAAACTAGAATAAACGATGATTCAGGATGAAGTACATTAACTGCTTGGCTCTGTCATGATATTAAGCCATTTAAGGTACTAGATCTCCCCTGATGTATAGGTTTTTTTGCTTGTTTGTTTGTTTTGTTTTCTTAAGTCCATTTGAGCAGACTATTTATTCCTCATAACCCAGAAATCCTGACTAATCCATTCAGTTTTAAATGATTATAGGCAACAGGGAAAGCAACAGACTCTGATTATAATTGGACACAAGAATGGGTGTTGCAAACAAATTGAAACCAGGGAAGTGAATGGGGAAAATATTTCTGAACAACAAATTCATGTCAGTCACTGAAATCATAAAACATTGTTTCACAACATTCCCATAAGAAAGATAGCATCAGTCATTTTTTCCTCAATGTAATTATTATGGCTCAGAAAATGTATATGAAAATATAATTCAAAATTGGGTCTTTCAGATTTCAAATGCCTCATGGTCTCAACATTGACATTTATTGACTAAATCTGTCTAGTAATTCTATAAAAGCCTGAACAGATTTTTCTGCTTCAAAGTTGGCTGGCATAAAGTTCCTTTTTGTTTGATGACTTCCACTGAGAATAAAGGTCACCCCTCAGTATCAACTCAGTATTAATTTGTATCAATAATAACAGGTTAACAGTAATAGAACCCATGGAACTTTACTGGCAGTCTGCAGGATATTTTAAGTAATGATCATGCTAATTATAATTTGCATCATGTTTAAACTTTACAGTATAGGTTCTGAACTATTACTTCATTTGAATTAAACTCAAGGAATATAGCTATTATTTACACACAAAATTTATATAAAAAGGACCTATAGCTCCAGTTTCTCTATGGTGAGCCCATTTCCTTTCTCACTTATCTTGTTATAATAGTGGAAAATGAAAAAAAAAAATTTAAGCTTGTACAGATACACTCCAAATAAGCCAACAGGAGGGAATTATATTGGTATTTAAAGAAAGACTCTTGATTTGAGATATTATTCATTATAAATGTAAAACATACTGTTAAATATGTTTTAGAAAAATAATTTATTCTTGTTTATTTTAAAGAGAGAGAGAGTGCAAGCAGGAAGAGGGGCAGAGGGAAGGAGAAAGAGAGAGAGAAAGAAGGGGGGAGGGA
The DNA here is from genome assembly GCF_018350215.1 of Panthera leo. Classification (NCBI taxonomy): domain Eukaryota; kingdom Metazoa; phylum Chordata; class Mammalia; order Carnivora; family Felidae; genus Panthera; species Panthera leo. The sequence goes on along the minus strand of NC_056682.1, from coordinate 153,115,287 downwards.
GAGAGAGAGAGAGAGAGAGAGAGAGAGAGAGAGAGAGAGAGAGAGAGAATCTTAAGCAGGCTCTATGCTCAGCGCAGAGCCCAAGGCAGGGCTCTATCCTACCACCCTGGGATAATGACCTGAGCTGAAATCAAGTCAGATGCTCAACTGACCAAGCCACCTAAGCACCCCAGAAAAATAATGTTTTTATCAAAGTATAGTTGACATACAATGTTATATTAGTCTCAGGTGTAAAACATAGTGACTGGACAATTACACACATTACAAAGTTCTCACTTTAAGTGTCATCACCATCTGTCACTATACAAACTTATTACAATATTATTGGCTATTCCCCTTATTGTACTTGAAAAATAAAATATTATTTATCAAAATAATATTCTGAAGAAAAAGAAAAAAATAGTTCTTCCTGTAAAAGGAAATTGAAGAGGAGATCAGAGTAAATCCCATTCCTAAATCATCTAACTCAAGTTATAGATTAGATGACTGTGCAGAATTATTTGAGGTATTTTAAAATATGGGACAAACAAGAATGACAGATTCAGGTAAAATTCTGTTGACAGGTAATGCTTTGGAGAAAATCAAGAAAGGAATAGTTAGAAGTATATTTTAAGCCTAATATTCTCCATTGTTGGAGGCAAATAAATAAATCTCTTCTGCTTTAATTAAGATAACTGTGGTATTTAATACAAAATACCACACTAAATAGCTAAATAATTGTTCTTATTTAGAGCCAACATCCTTCACAGGTCTCTCCAGGGTCTATGCTAATTTATAGGACCAGGAGGAACCAAAGCAATCTGGTAAAAGTACAAAGTTCAAGACTTATCTGACCTCAATTCTTCTTGTTATAAAATCACAGAAATAAGGGCGCCTGCGTGGCTCGGCCAGTTGAACATCAGACTTCTGCTCAGGTCATGATCTCACAGTTCATGGGCTCGAGACCCACGTCAGGCTTTGTTTGCATTGACAGCACAGAGCCTGCCTCAGATTCTCTGTCTCCCTTTCTCTCTGCTCCTCCCCTGGTTATGCTCTCTCTTTCCCCCTCCCTCTCTCTCTCTCTCTCTCTCAAAAATAAATAAATAATTTTTAAAAAATCATACACATCAATGCCGTATAGTATTTGGAAAATTTGAAAAAAACAATAGATAAATGTAACATAATAAAGAGTCCATGAATAAAACTGCCCTGATGTGATAAATTGATCAATTGATTTTCAAAAAACTTACCCAAGTAATTCAATGTGGAAAAGAGAAACTATTCAAGTAAGGGACATGGAGGTCATGTATTAATTTAAAACAATGCAAAAGAAATGAAATTTCTTTCATTTCAAATTTGATATCATATTTGATATCATGCCCTCACATAAATGCTTTCAAGGTAGCATATACAGAAATTTGTATGTTAAATCTATAGGTTTCTAGAATAAAATCTACAAGAATATTTTTTCAGCCTGGAATAGGAAATTCTTTCTAATACTATGTGTAAAGCACATAAGAAAAATCAAATAATGTATTATAATTCATTAAATTAAAGGCTTCTTTAACTGGTAAGAAAATACACAATTCACACACTGAGTAAATATATTTGCCAAATATGTATCTGACAAAGATCTGTTTTAAAAAACTTACAAAGGACTCCCACACTCAATTCAAAGGCAGAATTCCCTCAAAAGTAAGACAACAACATTTAAACAGGAATGAACATAGGGGGCACCTGGGTGGGTCAGTCAGTCAAGTGACCGACTTTGGCTCAGGTTATGATCTCACAGTTCCTAAGTTTGAGCCCCACCCTGGGCTCTGTGCTGACAGCTCAGAGCCTGGAGCCTGCTTCAGATTCTGTGTCTCCTGCTCTCTCTGCTCTTCCCCTGCTCACATGCTGTCTCTCTCTCAAAAATAAATAAAGATTAAAAAAAAAGAACATAAACTTTTCAAACGAATTCATATAAATGGTCAGTAAGGATATTTAAAAAGTGGTCAACATTAGTCATATGAAATGCAAATGATGATATCACTATATATACAGCTTCTAGAGTGGCTAAAATTTTAAAACCTGTCACCAATAAAATATTGGTGAGGAGATGAATCAGCTGAAACTCTACATTGCTGATAAGAAAACTCATGGTAGTTTGAACTGTGACAAGATATTGAGAACTTTTAGTTAGACACACCCTAACACCTAAAGATCTATTTTTCTGTGGAAAGCACCATAAATATCTAGAAAATGTATGTATATAATTAATTTTGTGGTACTAATTTAATGTCCTTTTTTCTCAGTAAGGTTTTTCTTATGTCTTGTTAATGTTTTTTTAGCGATTGAAGTCAAGTGGTTGGCAATTCTGCATTAAAAAGTTCATTTCTAATAAGATTTGGTGTATGTAAATGATGGACTTTTTTTATGATTTTAAGTTTATTATAATTACATGACTATGTCTCACTGAAACAAGTTTTTATCTATTTGTGTAAATATACAGACATATATGCAGTATCTTTCTGATTTTCGTCATGTTATTCTTTTTGATCCTATACTTGTTTTCATAATATTAATTGTTGTTATATAGCAAGCATATTTTAATGTGAGAACCCATTTATTAAACTGTATTTTCTAAATATATATTTTAAGGGGCGCCTGGGTGGCTCTGTTGGTTGGGCGTCCGACTTCAGCTCAGGTCCTGATCGCGGTTTGTGGGTTTGAGCCCAGCATCGGGCTCTGTGCTGACAGCTCAGAACCTGGAGCCTGCCTCAGATCCTGTGTCTCCCTCTCTCTCTGCCCCTCCCCCCGCTCACACTCTCTCTCTCTGTCTCTCTCAAAAATAAATAAATGTTAAAAAAATTAAATACATATTTTAATATTGTCCTCTTTTTATTTTTGATTAAGTTATATACTGATTTCTATATGCGAAATGGTTTAAATATGCTTAAGCAAATTAGTATATGTTGCTAACCATTCATTAGTCTTTTCATGAAGCATCTCAAATTTCATGTGTTTAATTAGAATGCAATTATATGACTTTGCAGATTGTAATTATAATTTCTAGAGAAAAGATTAGTATTTTTAAATGAGCTAGTGGCTACACTGAAAGTTACATGGAAAAAGGAGTGTTATTGCTAATTTATTTTTCTAATAGGTATGATTACTTATCCAATTTTTTATTTTATAATAAAAGTATAATTTATCATTATTTATAATATTATCTTAAAAATAACAATAACTAAATTTTAAAAATTCAAACACGGGGCGCCTGGGTGGCTCAGTCGGTTAAGCATCCGACTTAGGCTCAGGTCACGATCTCGCGGTCCGTGAGTTCGAGCCCCGAGTCGGGCTCTGTGCTGACCGCTCAGAGCCTGGAGCCTGTTTCAGATTCTGTGTCTCCCTCTCTCTCTGACCCTCCCCCGTTCATGCTCTGTCTCCCTCTGTCTCAAAAATAAATAAACGTTAAAAAAAAATTTTAAAAAATAAAAAAAATAAAAATTCAAACACAATTCTAGACATTTTATGATTCTTGTATTCTAGAAACCATGTTCCATTAGGACAAGTGTCTTACCTTCTTATTCATCATGACAGTGCTGATAAGATCGCCTGGCTTGAAATACGAAATCGGTTTACATTTCTTGAATGAATTCTCCTTTTTTCTTTTACATTCCAGTTAGTATAAATTATGATAACTCATATTAAGCTTGCACCTTATTCTCTTTATTTCAAAAGATTTTTGAATCATGTGTTTTAGTTGTTTGACTCAGTAATTTAATTTACAGGGCTCCCTGAAATACTACTAAGTCTAAATAAACATTTCTCATTGAGTTCATCCCACTTAAAATAACAAATTGTGCATGAAAATATTTAAAAAATATATAAATTAAGTTAATAAGAGGGAGTTATCATTATCCAATTAAGTCCAATGTATTTTTGTGGATGATATCATTATTAATTAATGTATCTTTATATTTAATATATATGCAATACTATTATTTTACAACTTCAATTTCATTAAGTTTCAAATGTTCATCCCCTACTTTTTTATTGAAATATATTTGACATATAACATTGTGTAAATTTCAGGTGTACAACATGTTGGCTTGATACATTTTCATATTATAATATGGTTGTCATTGTAGCAACAGTTAGCTATCATGTCAACTAATTATCATTTTTTGTGGTGAAAATAATTAAGATCTAGCAAGTTTGATAATTATTACAATATTGTTATTTATATTCACTATATTCTCAAGACTTATTTGTCTACCACGTGCAAGTTTGAACCTTTACACAACATTTAGCAGGGCAACCAAAAGTAATGCTTATAATGCTATATCTGTTGGGCTGCCCTCTTTTCTTAGGTTATTTCTTGTGAATTTAATCTTTTTAAATTAATAATAAGATTATATCTTTTCTTCCTGCCTGGTTATGTGCTCAAGGCATCAATTTTAAAGTCTTTGTTGCATTGTTTGCCACTTTATTGCTTAGTATACTAGTTCATTATTATTAAATTTGTAGTTGTTAATCTGTTCTATATATCTATCCTCTAACTTGTTATCTAAATGAGATGAATTGTGCATCCTTCCATGATCAATGGGTAAAATATTTTCTATTCCTTCTTTAATTCCATGATATATCTTTAAATTCTACAATGACTGATTCTTAGATTTCTTTTGCCATTTATTTTTTTTCCTAAGAAAAGGTAAAAAATTATAAAAAGAGATACATAGGGTTTTTGTTAATACTTTTTTCTTGGTTTGTTAAGAGTTTTGAATACCTAGAGTGAAAGTAATGGACATGAAAAAGAATTTCAGAATGCTACTAGTGTCTTTATTGTTTAAAGAATTGCTTAATGTCTGATCATTGGTATTAATTGTCTCAGTACTTTTTAGGATATACATGAAGCAGTATCTACAAAATTATGTAGCCTTTGAAGAGGATGACTTTATTTTCCTGGAAAATAGGAATAATCTATCATTTATAAAAAAGTCATTTGTGAATTTGGTGAGCAGGTTTTTGTATTATTGGAACTAATAGCTTATAGAAAAAATAGTGCAGGACCCAAGAAGAAAGTTAATTTTTATTACTGACATAAAAGACAGAAGGCAGTCTCTCTGTTGACAGAGTAAACAATATACTGAAATTTAAGGTAACTTTTTTTTAAAATTTACATCCACATTAGTCAGCATATAGTGCAACAGTGATTTCAGGAGTAGATTCCTTAATGCCCCTTACCCATTTAGCCCATCCACCCTCCCAGAACCCCTCCAGTAACCCTCTGTTCTCCATATTTAAGAGTCTCTTATGTTTTGTTCCCCTCCCTGTTTTTATATTATTTTTGTTTCCTTCCTTTGTTTCTTTCCCTTATGTTCATCTGTTTTGTCTTATAAAGTCCTCATATGAGTGAAGTCATATATTTGTCTTTCTCTGACTAATTTCACTTAGCATAATACCCTCCAGTTCCATCCATCCACAGTTGCAAATGGCAAGATTTCGTTCTTTTTTATTGCTGAGTAATACTCCATTGTGCATATATAACACACCTTCTTTATCCATTCATCCATCGATGGACATTTGGGCTCTTTCCATACTTTGGCTATTGTTGATAGTGCTGCTATAAACATTGGAGTGCATCTGTCCCTTCGAAACAGTACACCTGTATCCCTTGAATAGGGTAACTTTTAATTTTTGAATTAGCACATAATTTAAATTTATAATTTGGATATTTTATAAATAATGTTTATAAAAAATAAAATAAAATTACTTTCATTAAAGAGTTTGGAATATTCTTAAGTACCTCAGCATAAGCTTTGGGGAGTAGTTTGGTACATCAATACTTATTTTGAGTATTTGTGAATATTATATTTCTAAATATAGTTAGAACTCCTTAAAAAGCTTTTCACATTATTTTATTTCCTCAACTTCATTTTTCTTTTTATTCCTCTAGGTCTCGTTACTATAATAGAAAGCAAATATTCATAAAAAGTACAGTGGTATCCACCTTAGAAGTCCAGGTTTCATACAATGGATGCTTAATATATATTGCTGAGATCTTTCACAAATTTCTTGCTGTCCATGTATTTTTTTTTAATTTCTGGAGAAAACCTTCACATCAAGAAAAGTGTAAGTTATATTGAAGAATTTTTAAAAAGGCAATATATGTGAAAAAATATCACACAAATAAGGATAACCAACATAGCTTTGTTGACTATGTATCCATTGATTTATGTTTAAACTTTCATATGTATTAACTCCTTTGTTAATTAAAAACTGAACATTTTATAATGAGGTAGACATATGGATAAAAATATTTAAATATATTATGAGTATGCTTAGTAATATTATCATTTTAATTAACATAACTAAAATTTATCATTTTTTCACAGGCTTTATTTTTATTCAGGTGTACTCTAACTAGGGAAGGGCACCATTACTATTTTATGTATTAAAAATTAAGGGGTAGAAAATTTAACTGACTTAGATGATGTCTACCTAACATTTTCTCTTGAATATTTATAAACTGCTTCTCCTATTTAAATAAATGCCTAGAGTTTTATTCTATATTGAAAAAGAATATGGTTTATGTCATAAGGATGGATCATGTCCCCATGATCTTAGCATACAGCTTACTTACTGAGATTTGAAAAATCTAACATAGATGGATACTAACACAGGGGACTAAAATTAGCTGGCTAAATGCAGTTTGTATTAGACAGATGTGAACAAGCAGATAATAGAAAATATATCACAAACAAGAGCAACAGACAAATGACAGATAGCAAAAAAGGAAATGCAAAAAAAAAAAAGCCTTAAAAATTGAACAGAAAATAATGTTAAGAACTAGAAAGGTATTGTGATCAGAGGCATTTAGTGTTCCTAAATATAGTTTATAGCAATTATGATACTTATGAAACCCAGGAACTGGCTATATTTTTGGTATCTCCTCAATGCTTGCCACTTTAAATATATTTGGGACAAAATTATAATAACTTGCAATGTTTTGATCAACCACTATATGATGGGTATTGTTACTTATTTTCTTTCTTTTTTTTCTTTTTCCTTTCCTTCCTTCCTTCCTCCCTTCCTCCCTCACTATCTTTCCCTTTCTCTTTCTTTCTTTCTTTCTTTCTTTCTTTCTTTCTTTCTTTCTTTCTTTCTTTTTCAACAATTAAATAAGTAAATACAGTCTTTGAAATGATCTACTTCAGTTAGAGTGCCTGCTAATTAACTTAGTGGATAGAAATACCCTGAATAGTCTTGCATGTTTTGGTAGCTTTGAAAAGATATTACATTCTACCTAATAGGGATGAATGACCTAAAAGTTACAATACATAAGTATTTTAATTTCGTATCTGTTTATTGATGCCTTCCCACCCATAGTTCCCTAACGTAAACTCTGCAGTGCATGTTTTCAGTTATTTATCATCAGCGGATAGGCAAGTACCTGATATATTAAGTACTTCTTTTTTTTTTAATGTTTATTTATTTTTGAGAGAGAGATCGTGAACAGGAGAGGGGCAGAGAGAAAAGGAGACACACAATCTGAAGCAGGCTCCAGGCTTTGAGCTGTCAGCAGGGTCAGAAGCAATGCTCAAACTCGTGAACCCCGAGATCATGACCTGAACTGAAGTCCGATGTCTAACTGACTGAGCCACTCAAGCACTACTTAAGTAGTTCTTAAATATTGATTGAACTCATAGATACAATTTGAACTGAGATTTAAAACTACATTAAAATGAAAAAAACACATTAAAATGAAATTGTAATGAATTATGCATTATTTCATAATGCTGTAAACCTACTCATGTGATTTATTTTTCTTATATTTTATGTCCTAAAGATCAATATCAGAATAACACCAAGTCATGTATGTAGTCTTGGGCTTCTATGGATACAGACTATCTACATTGAAAGAACTTGTTATAGTTTTAATTACTTATTTCTGGCAAAATCAAAGATCAGGTGTTTGGTTTCTTTTTGGCAATAATTGTGGGCATGCATATCTGGTATAAAAATAAAGCACAATATTTGTTTAATATTTAAAATTTTCTATATTTATCAAACAATGAAATTATTACAGAACTAAGGTGTCTATTGTTATTTGTTAAGTGTGTGTCAATACCATAAGTGGCAACAAATGTAATGATAAAATCAAATGGATTTGTTTCACAAACCTTTTAAATTAACCTCCATTTTGATGTTTTATTAGGAATAGACAATACCAACTAGCTCATATTATTTCTGAATACTCCGTGTTTGGGATAGTATAAATTCTATTTTTTTCACTAAAAATAGTTAAATTAATAGTTTATTCTTCTGAATACTCATTTTAGTGCTATGCTATAAAAGCTATCTATATTCCAAACATATTTAAAAACATTAAAATAAAGCAGAAACAGAAGAAATTATATTTATAAAAATACTGTATATTTTTAAAAGAGTTAACATATTATCTTTAAATGATCACAGCATTAGTAGTTTTTACAGGTGAATAATGTGCAGTAGCAAATTCACCCAAGAGCAATTCATCATGTCATTGAAAAAAACATGAATTGTTGTCATGTCTCCTATTATTCTGATCCAGTGTGGGTCCTTCATATGAAGCAGAGTTATTGATTCATTCATTCACTAAAAACTTACTGAGTAACATCCTGGGTTAGAATGTGAATAAAACATATATGGATACTATTGTTCTGGGAAGACAGATAATAAAATGCCTGCCTTCACAGTGTGATTTTAAGCTCCAAGTAAAATGTTAGCATGTCACACAAATTAGTACATTGATAGCATATTTTTTTAACTGTTTGAAGCCCAACAAAGTTGGGATTAAATGATTGTCATTGTGGTTATAATATCTATTATCTTAATGAAACTGAGTTGAAATCATGGTTATACTACAAATATGTACCTAATACTACAATATACCTAATACCCTGTGAACTTGCAACAGTCAGCCTCATTTATGTGGTAAAATTAAGTGGGTTTAATCACTATTACTTTGACACCTTTAAAGCATAAAATAATTAATATGTGGGAAAACACACATGTACCCAGTATGTAATTAAAAAAACAAAACAAACAAACAACAACAACAACAACAACAAAAAACACACAGGCTCAGGTCTACTCTCCAGCTATGTGATCCTGAGATAATCTATTTTCTTCCAGATATTCTCTAGCTATGTGATCCTACGATAGTTTATTTTCTTGAGTTTATGCATTTGTACATTTTCTAAAATGCCTTTAAAAAGATTGAATACAGTTCTCCAGGGTGCGTGATGAGCACTGGGTGTTGTATGTAAGTGATGAATCACCGAATTCTACCTCTGAAATCAATATTGCACTGTAAATAAGCCAATTAAGATTTAAAGTAAAAAACAATAAAAATTAAAAGAATATTGAAAAAAAAGGCTATTTGTAACAGAAATGATCAGTTAGGCCAACTTAAAATTAAGGATTTCAGGGCACCTGTGCGGCTCAGTCAGTTGTGTCAGACTTCGGCTCAGGTCATAATCTCACAGTTCGTGGGTTCGAGCCCCGTGTTACTCTCTGTGCTGAGAGAGTAACAGCTCAGAGCCTGGAGCCTACTTCAGATTCTGTGTCTCCCTCTCTCTTTGCCCCTTCCTTGCTCATTCTCTCTCTCTTTCTCTTTTACTCTCTGTCTCTATCAAAAATAAATAATTTAAAAATAAAATAAAATAAAATAAAATAAAATAAAATAAAATAAAAATAAAATGAAGAATTTCTGGGGGTGCTTGGGTGGCTTAGTAGGTTAAGCATCTGACTCTTGATTTAGGCTCAGGTCACGATCTCACTGTGAGAGCGAGCCCTGCGTTGGGCTCCATGCTAACAGTGCAGAGCCTGCTTAGGATTCTCTCTCTCCCTCTCTCTCTGCCCCTCCACCTCTCGTGCTCTATCTCAAAATAAATAAAATAAACTTTAAAAAATAAAATGAAGAATTTCTATTTGTCACAGTTATTCATAGGAAGAAAATGTAATCCACAAAATGAAAAGATATAATCACCATATACATAACTGATGAAAGATTCATACCCAGAATTTATAAATGAATCATTCAAATCATTAATAAAAATGCATAAAGCCCAATATAGAAGTGGGCAAAAGACTTCCATATTTATCCCACAAAAAAGAAAAGATAAATGGTCGATGAATCATGAAATACATAAAAATGCTCTCAATCCCATTAGTAATCAGAAAGGCAAATAAAAAATAGCTATCAGAGATTATTAGACACTGATTAGACGGCCAAAATTGAAATGTCTGCCAACATTGTTATAAAAATGTTAATTCTCTTTATTTTTTAGAGTGCAAACTAGCAAAAACATTCATTTATAGTAAAATCAGATAAATTTATAACCTATTAACCCAGAATTGCACTTTCTTATGTAGCTTCAAATAATTCATGCATTTAGTGTACATGGATACACATAAAAGAATATTCAGAGTAACATTGTAACTTACAGCTGGAATCCAGCTCTCCATCTGCAGCACAATGGCTAAACCGCAGTCAATGCTAACAATTTAATGTTACCCAGCAAAGAAAGCAGCAGAATAGAGCTAGTTACAAAACATGGGCAAATCTAGCAAACATGTTTTTTTACTGAAAAAGCAAGTCAAAAAAATACATAGTGTAATTCCATTTATATAAATTCCAAAACAGGATAAAGTACTTTATTTAAGAATTTATACTTAGGTGATAAAATGCAAAAGAAAGACAACAAAAAAATCAGGATATCAGTTTGCTCTAAATAGGGGAGAAAGGTCATGATCATGGCTTCTGGCAATGTTCTATTTCTTGACCTGGGTGGTGAATATATGCATGATCTTTTTGTTCAGTGTAGTATACATTTTAATGTTATGCATCTTTATGTATGTGTTACATTTCAAAACAAGTAAAAAATTTTTAAAACCTGATTCAGTAAATAAACTTCACGATAAATTTCTTAAAGACTTAAATCCTTCCAATTCAAAATAGCAATTAATACATTTTTTTCCCTCACTATATAACCACACCTAAACTTTTCAGTTTCATGTTTTGCTCACATCAATCAGGAGCTGTCCAGACCATGTCTTGTCTTGAACAAGCTAAGGCTTCCCTTGGGGCATCCTTCAGCCCCTCTCTTTACTAAATCTGACTCTTTCCTACAGTCTAACTTACCCATCATAAGCCTTATGAACCTCCAATTTTGTATATGCTCTAGTATCTCTTGCAGTATTCATATTCAAAACAGTCACTTACCTCTGTAGATCTATTCAATTATGAAGATTGCTGCCAAGAACTGTGACTTAATCATTATCTCCTCTGCCTAATTTGTAGCCGGCTTTTATGGCACTGGGTCCAGAAAAATCTGAAATCCTTTACCTAGCAAAGTTAGTTTGCTTTATCAAGAAAACAATATATTTTTCAAGAAAATAGATCAATATAGCTGTACAACTTTCTAGATAGTTGCATATCTGCCATACAGGGGAATGAGGTTTGGCTGTAGGTCTGTGATCCAAACTAGACTGACTTACCCTCCATTTGCCTAAGGAAGCAACATGAATTCTGTGACTCTGAACCACTCAGACTATTAACACTCCCCAATTTAAGGCAAAGGATTGAAAGAATTGGAATGATTTAGATATTATTTGGATTTAGAGTTAAATAGTAAATACGGATAATATGAAATTAGTTGCTTGTGTCTCTAGGCATTTTAAAACAGGAATCATAGGATAATTATAGGGATGAAAACATTGTCTTGGTTAGAAAGTAGAAGGATTACTAAGTCTAGAAGATTCTAAAACAACAGAATTGTTTTCTTAATATTAGAAAGCTGAAATCGGAAAAACAAGGGTAAGAAAAATTGTATGGATGGAAGGAGGGTACTTGTAAGCATAATATGACCTTTCAGACAAAAGGTGACTGAGTTACTTCCATATATTCAGGCACAGAGCACACACTTATGAACAGCATATCAAAGACAACTGGGAAAGCCTATAGCAAAAATTCATCAACTGATGCCCTACTCTGTTCAAATCTTTAGATTTTTTTAGGTAGTATTATATTTATGTTTAACATATGTATTATTATACAGTATGCTATATGTTAAATATATATTATATTTATATAAAATGAATTTAGCAAGAAATAAAACAGAAAACAACAACAAGAAAACTTTTAGGTAGAGTTTACACATAAAGCTTATTTTCTGAGGTTGAGAAAAGAGAAGCTTATAATACGAAATAATTACTAAATTATCCTATATAGATTGTTCCTTTATGATTTCAAGTTTAATAATAAATTTATTATTCATAATCATTTATTCCATATCTGTTTTCAAATTTTTATTTAAATTCCAGTTAGATAACATATACTATAATATTGGTTTCAGGAGTAGAATTTAGAGATCATCACTTACATACAACACCCAGTGCTCATCATAAAAAGTGCCCTCTTTAATATTCATCACCCATTTAGCCCATCCCCCACCTACCTCCCCTCCAGCAACCCTCAGTTTGTTCTCTATCTCTTAAGAGTCTCTTATGGTTTGCTTCCCTCTCTCGCTCCCTTTTTTTTTCCCCTTCCCATATGTTCATCTGTTTTATTAAATTCCACATACGAGTAAAATCATTTGGTATTTGTCTTTCTCTGATTGATTTATTTCATTTAGCATAATACATTCTAGTTCTATCCATGTCATTGCAAATGGCAAGATTTCATTCTTTTTGATAACTGAGTAATATTCCATTGTAATATATGATGCCACATTTCTTTATCCATTCATCAATCAATGGACATTTGGGCTATTTCCATAGTTTGGTTATTGTTGATTATGAATAGAGAAAGAATGTGCCTTGAGGCTTAGCTGACATAATTTTAAGCTAAAATATTCAAATATTAATTTAAAACTTGAGGGAAAATATTTGACTCCAAACATATTTATGTGAAATTATCTAAAGGGTATATATATAGTAAGGCATATTTCAATGAGATACATCTTGAAAAACCCTATCACACTGGGTCATTTATTCTAATGGATCTTTATCTTACAACTTGATTAAAAATACATACTTTGTGCCAGCTCCTTTGCCTAGTATTATAAATTTGATTTAATTTCCTTCAAATTAAAAAACATATCCTTTGATTTGACACCTCTTTCAAGCACCTTTCTTTCTATTCTCTTTTTGTTGCATCAGTCATTCAGAGTCGTTATATTTGCTGTCTTTGCTTGCTTCTTGCCATTCTCTCTTAAACCACTCCATTTGTTTCCTTCTATCCACTAACACTAAATATCCAGGCCATATTTGACCTCAACATAAGAAAACTTCTTTCTTTCCTTTTCTTTTCTTCTCTTTCTTCCGTTTTTCCTTCCTTCCTCTCCCTCTTTTCCTTTCCTTCCTTCCTTCCTTCCTTCCCTCCTTCCTTCCTTCCTTCCATCTCTCCTCCCTCCCTCTCTCTCTCCCTTCCTCTCCTTCTCTTTCTTTCTTTCTTTCTCTCTCTCTCTCTCTTTCTTTCTTTTTTTCTTTCTTTCCTTCTTTCTTCCTTGTTATGAGAACACTTAGGGTTTACCTTCTAAGCAATGCAATGTTACAAACTGTCATTACATTGCTGTATGTTAGATCTCCAAAACTTATGCATCTTGCATACGAAAACTTTGTACCCTTAGGATAAAATTTGCACATTTCCCCTTTTCCCCATCCCCAACTGGACTCTTTTTTCACACGATACACAAAATCAACTCAAAATGTATTAAAGACTTACACATAAAACCTGAAACCATAAATTTTGTAGAAGAAAACATTGTTTTGGGCAATAATTTTTTGGATATAACACCAAAAGCACAAGCAACAAAAGTAAAAAAGGACAAAAAGGATTACATCAAACTAAAAAGCTTCGGTCCCCTAAATTGCTAAATCATATTATCTAGCCACTTAATCCTCCTCAATGTATTAGTCTATTAGGAATTTCAAACTAAAAATGTGTCTAAAAATTACCTTCTTGTTTCCAAAACCCTAAATTCTTCAGCTTTCATATGCTTTATCATCTTAGTAATTTTTTCTCTTTTTTTCCTGTAGCTCAAGACAAAAAATCAGATAAATTTTACTTTTATTTATACTTATTCCCACATCCAATACATCAGCAAACTCTATTGGCTTCACCTTCAAAATCTGTCAAAACTTCAATAGTTTCTTACATTTTTCCATTGGACTATTTGGCTCCATTTTCTCTATACCATTTTTAAATGAACATGCTATATCTTATAATTAGTGGTGACTCACACCTCCTGTATCTCAATTTTAGCTGCTTTGGAGGACAAGTTCCTATCTTTTGTGCTACCTACTGGGTTTTCAAAGCATGTGTAATTTTCTATGTGCTGCCTTGATTATGTTTTATATCAGACCATCCCAAATATGGATTTTACTTTCAAAATCTGTCAGTTAAATCATTTTCATATTAAGCTGTTAAGAAAAATAAAACTAGAAAATATTAATTTTTTGCCCTAGAACAGTAGTTTATTATTTGTTGCGTCAATCATTGAGTAACTTGAAAAATAATGATGACAAACAGGCAAAGTTTTATCTTGATGTTTGCTCTTTGTTTTTGCAAATTTACTTTCATTTGACGCTCTTACTTCAGCATCTGTTTCTCTATTATGCATATTTTCTACTTTTCTATATTCCTGAATTCCCATTTACCTACAGTGAGTATATCAATATTTATTTAAATGTTAATTATCTATTTTGCCATTTAAATGCATATTTTTAACAGTGAATTTGGCCTAAATTTGAATTGTAGTCCAAACATGTGCTTCATTTTTAACATTTAACTAATGCAACTTCTTAATTAGCCACAGAGTCTGGATAACTTTCAGATCCCTTAAAATTAGTTCTTTTCTAACTTTCAGTTTGGGCTTAAGATTTGATGAAATCGATTTTATTTTGTTTGAAATCAAGTTTAGCCAGTTACACTTCAGTCACTTAAATATCAATACTTATATTTTAAGAGAATCTATTTTTAATGTTTTAGACACAGAAATAAAGCTATTTTTGAGGTAGGAATTGCATGAAAAAATAAGACTGGTGTTTATTGTACAGCCTACCCAAATCACATCAAATCTGAGTTTTGGAACAAATGGAAATATCAGAAGTAGAAACTACATTAAAGAATTCCATGAGGATTGTGTATCTGAATAACAGAAAATGCTATTTTGTGGTCCAGATGGCTTAATACATCACGTTTGGGTAAACGGGTTTTTGAGTTTCTATGGAAAATAAATTGTGGTTCTGACATATTTAATACTTATCTTAACGTCATATCATCATATTTATGATTTGTAGTTTTTTTTTATAAGAAGGAAATAGCAACATGGACAGTGCTTCAGACTTTGCATAGGCAGCACCAGCATTAGTGAAGCAGCATCCTTATGAACCTTTGAGTGTCGTAGTAGTTTGCTAGAACTGCCTTAAGAAAATATCACAAACTGAGTAGCTAAACAACAAAGATTTATTGCCTGACAGTTATGGAGGCTAGATGTCCAAAGTCAAGGTGTTCCCGCAGGCTTGGTTCCTTCTGCGGTTTGTGAGGGAGAATATGTTCTATGTCTTTCTCCTAGCTTCTGGTTTCCTGGCAGTCTTTGTGGCCCCTTGGCTTATTGATGCATCACATCTCTGCCTTCACGTGCAAATTGTGTTCTTTTTGTGTGTGCATGTCTGTATCTAACTTTCCTTTCTGTAAAGATGCCAGTAACATTGTATTAGGGGCCCATCCTCCTCCAGTATGGCCTTATCTTAACGAATTGCATCTGCAACAATGCTGTTTTCAAATAAGGTCACATTCTGAGTTACTGGGGATAAGGGTTTCAACATAGAAGTTTTAGAAGTGTACAATTTGTGATGCTAAATTTTACATGTCAACTGACTGTGTTACAGAGTGCCCAAATATTTGGTTAAACATTATCTGGGTGTTTTTTGTTTGTTTGTTTGGTTGGTTGTTTTTTAAATTATTTTTTTTAATTTTGTAATGTTTTATATTTATTTTTGAGACAGAGAGAGACAGAGCATGAGCGGGGGAGGGGCAGAGAGGGAGAGAGACACAGAATTGGAAACAGGCTCCAGGCTCTGAGCTGTCAGCACAGAGCCCCACACGGAGCTCGAACCTGTCAACCACAAGATCATGACCTGAGCCAAAGTTGACGACCAACCGACTGACCCACCCAGGCACCCCTTCTTGGTGTTTTTGAGAGTTTTTTTTTGCTGATGAGATTAATATTTAATTGGTACACAATAAAGCGGATTGCTATCTGCAATGTAGGTGGGCCTTAATCCAATTCCACTGAAAGCCAGAATAGTATAAAATGTTGAGTAGGAAAGAATTGTTTCTCTTTGCCTATCTTTGGGTAGGTTATGTTACCTTTAGACTTAGACTAGGACTGGAACTGCACCATCAGCAATTTTGGTTCTCAGACCTTCTTTTGGACTTGTGAATTGTACCAAGGGCTCTCCTTGGTACTCAGCTTGATAAGTACAAATACTGGGACTTGTTAGACTCCATAATCATGTAAGTCAATTTCTTAACAAGTAAATATGTGCGTGTATGGGAGTGTGTGCAAACATAGACATATGTATCCTATTGGTTCTCTTTCTCTGGAGAACACAGACCAATGCACAGTTTAACCTGTAACAAAGTGTCATGTACATAACATCTGTCCTCAGAGTTATGTCTTCCTGCTAAATTAGTAAAATCTCACAGACCCTGTGCCAGAGAGTAAATAAGAATGGTTAAGAACTCTTTTAGGTATTCTGAACAAAGGAAAATTAACTATAAAATTATGCTATGAGCTTTTGCTAGAATGCAGTTTATTCCTCATGTAGAAGCAGATGACTTCATAATTTGAGAAGATTTATGCTACTAATTATGGAAGTAGGTGTTGAACACAAAAGAAATTATGCAACAAAAAATGCTGAATAAATAAGTTTGAAATAAATAATAGTTTCAAGTTAAAAAACAGTTTTGTAAAATATTCCTAATTAGAAAGTCCAAGTTTATTGTGTGTGTAAGAAGACATCAGAATAATGATTAGCACTTTTGGAAAAGGCTGTGGAAGAAATAAGACCATACTACATCAGCTTTTAAATATCTATGACAAAGTCTGTGAGGATATTTATACACAAAAAAATCTGTAAATAGCTAAGGTATGTAAGGGTTTGCTTTTAATAGTTTTCATTTTTTTCTTTTTATACTGAGGCAATAATTTAGTTATATACACAAACAAAAAGTGTTATTTCCATATTACATCAAAATGGTGTTATTTTTTAATACTTGCATAACGCACCATTACCTGCCTTACTTCTCAGCTGTTTTTTACTTTGTACGTAATGATTGCATGTGATTGTTTACCATGATGGCCTTTCAGGATTCACTTTTTGTTACAGACTGCTGTAGCATAGCAGAACCATCTTTAATTGACTCAGTAAACACTAAGATTATTTTTATTGTTTTCTTAGGAGATATTTGGTGAATCCTGACAGAAACTTTATGATTGTCTGATACTTCCAGATGTAATTAAACAGCATTTGTTCTAATAAAGATCCAAATTCATCATAGATTATCTTGTCCATGTTAATTGTGGATACTTATTATACTTATAGAGTTTCTTAAATTCTAATTAAAAAAATATTGCTTCTCAACCGCAGCTAAATCGAAAGTAATAAAGAAAAGCACCATTTTTCTAAAATTGTGTAAAAATTGGGTAGGCGTAAATAAAAAAAAAAGCAAGCTAGAATGAGAGGTTTATTTGTACCCAAGAAATTGGGTACAATTTCTTGAAAAAGGTTAAAAACAAGTGATAAAAGTGCCCTTTACCAAATGTTTCTCTTTACTGCTTTTAATGACAGCTATATTTTTGTCTCTTCATACCTTTGGTGTTTTTAATTGGCTGTCAGTCTTATTTCCGTACATCTCAAGAATGCTTGGAAGTGTCAAGCTCTCTTCCTTGAACTTAGAAATAAATTATTATTTTACATAGTAAAAATATTTAATAAATTCAGAATACAACAAAGCTTTCAATCTTCAGAAAAATGTTATATTGCCGCAGTCCTGTTGCAGAAGTACACAAGGGCAAGAAATACACTGGTTGTTGTCAAGAGGCAACCAACAAAAGCCATTGTAGGTATATTAATATTTTATTTAGTTCTATGCTTCCTTATTCTCTTCTTTTTGTTGGAGTCAATTATAATGCTATGATGTCTTTAACTCTTCTGTGGCTATCCGCTATTCAGTTCCACATACATCTGTTGCAGATAATGGGAATTAATATACTCAACTCTCATTTCCACACCCTTCTAGACTTTATTTCATTTAAAGATTATGCAGCCTGTACATGAATGTTCATAGCGGCTTTATTCACAGTAGCTAAGAAGTGAAAACAACCCAAATGTCCTTCAATGGGTGAATGGTAAAACAAACTGTAGTACATTCATAACATGAAATACCACTCACCAATATAAAAAACCAAAGTATTGATGCAACAACTCAGATGGATCACAAAAGTATTATGCTATGTAGAAAAAATGCCAATTCTCTAAGGTTACCTACTGTGTGATTCCATTTATATAATATTTTGAAATGACATAATTTTGGAAATGGAGATCAAATTAGTGGGTACCAAATTATGAACAGGGTGAGTGAGTGGGAGTGGCTGTACAAGGGTATAAAAGAGATCTTTGTGGTAACGGAAATGTTTTGGGACATTGTATCAATGTCAGTATACTGGTCGTGTTATTGTAGTACAGTTTTGCAATATGTTATTGTGGTAAATTATAAAGTGTACAAAGCATGTCTCTATTATTTTTACAACTGCATGTGAAAGGTTCTGGACCACAGTTCCAATGTGTGGGTGAAGGATCTCTCCCCCATACAACCAAGCACTGCCCTGGACACCAGCTAGGTGTCCTACAATACAACTCAATTCTGACACTACCTAGATATAGCATCAGATTCCACAGATAAAGGGCTCAGTCCTATAAGACTATCTCCCCGACCTCCACTTCAGATGCCAGTCGTAAATCCAAATTGTCACCTGTGCTTCTGACAACTGGCTATAGATCAGAGATTCCAACATCCCCATCTTCAGTTTCAATTAATTTGCTAGAGAGGCTCACAGACCACAGAGAAACATTTTACTTACTAGATTGCTGGTTTATTATGGAAAGATATAACTTACAAACAGCCAGATGGAAAAGATGCAGGGGTGCTTGGGTGGGTCGGTGGGTCAAGTGGCCGGCTCTTGATTTCAGTTCAGGTCATGCTCTCACAGTTTGTAGATTGAGCCCTGCATCAGGCTCTGCTCTGACAGTGGGGAGCCTGCTTGGGATTCTCAATCTCCCTCTCTGTCTCTCTGTCTCTCTCTCTCTCTCTCTCTGACTCTCCCTCACTCACACATGCATGTGGGCTCTCTGTCTCTCTCTCCAAAGAAAGAAAGAAAGAAAGAAAGAAAGAAAGAAAGAGGGAAGGAAAGAAAGAAGAAAGAAAAGATGCATAGAATAAGATATGGGGACAGAATATGGAGCTTCCGTGTCCTTTCCAAGCATGCTACTCCTCCCCAATCTCCATGTGTTCACCGACCCAAACACTCTCCAAACCCTGTTCTTTTGGGTTTTTTATGGAGGCCTCCCTTCATAGCTTTGACAGGTGAAATCATTAGCCACTGGTGATTGATTCAACCTCCAGCCCCTCTCCCTTCTTTCCTCCCAGAAATCGGGGTGTAGGACTGAAAGTTCCAATCCTTTATTCATGATTGGCAACCAGCAACTGGCAACCAGCCCCTGTGTTCAGTTGCTTTCCAACATCACATCATTAACATAAACCCACTTGTGGAGGAAAGGGGCTTGTTATGAATTACAAGATACCCATTCCACCTTTATAATTTCAGGATCTGAGAACAGAGACCAAATATTATGACAAAAGATGTCCCCATAGTTCAGGATGTACATACAGTTCAGGAAATTCCAAGGGTCTCTTATAAATCACAAGATCACAGATTGTTAGTGTAGGGTGCTGACAATACAGACTCCATGTTGGCCCTCCATCTTCCTAATGCCCACATAACGGCTTCCCTCCGGGCTGTACGCCCCATGACTCCTGGAGGTTGATGCATGCCCAAGCTGCAATGCGGGAAGGTTCGACCTGATCTTCCTTCAAGTGGAGCACAGAAGGACCCAGTTTAGATAACTGGCACACAGATGGTGTCTCTTTTCATAACTACCCTTCGACCTTGCCACAATGCTCCTCATTCTGTGTAAGCTGTGAGTTAATGTTTGCACAGGGCAAAGAATAGCTGTGCAGCATCTGGATCATTGCCGGCCCGATTCCCCCCTCAGTAAGTTATTCTCAATAAAACTCTGTAAACAGTGTGGAGTGGCTGGCCTTGTTTGGTTTCAAAGTGCCTTCTCAGTCTGGAGGATACTTCATTGTCCTTAATCCACATTTGACAGTTATGCTACAGTTATCTCAAAATGCATTATTATTTTTTTCAAAATTTAAAAATTATTAAGAATTTTTACATACAAGTATTTTATTTCCCAGACTATCTTACACTTTGAAGTGTCCATTTCTAGCAAATGGGTTATAGGTGAACATTCCTAGAAAAATATCCTTTCCACTTTGACCTTTTGTAGTTTTTTGTTTGCACCCTGAAATGGCTTAACCTTCAAAAAACCAAACTGGAGCCACCTTTAAGGTAAGAGGGCAGGAAAACAGGAAATGTATGATTCGCTAAATACAATAAACTCCTTGCTGTTCATATTGGCACAGGTTTTGTTTGTATTTTAAACCATACGCTTTGTTCTTTTTTCTTTTTTTTATTTTAGAGAGTGTGCATGCAAGAGGAGAGGAGCAGAGGCAGAGAGAGAGAGAGAGAGAGAGAGAATCTTTTTTTTTTTAATGTTTATTTATTTTTGAGAGAGAGAGACAGAGCATGAACGGGGGAGGGTCAGAGAGAGAGGGAGACACAGAATCTGAAACAGGCTCCAGGCTCTGAGCCGTCAGCACAGAGCCCAATGCGGGGCTCGAACTCATGGACCGCAAGATCATGACCTGAGCCAAAGTCGGCTGCTTAATCGACTGAGCCACCCAGGTGCCCCGAGAGAGGGAGAATCTTAAGGAGGCTCCATGCTCACTTGCGGAGCCCAACGCAGAGTTTGATCCCACAACCGTGGGATCATGACCTGAGCCGAAATCAAGAGTCGGGCACTCAACTGACTGAGCCACTCAGGCGCCTCTGTAGGTTCTATTCTTATTCAGGTATGGTGAGACCAGAGATTAGGAGGTGATTGACACTGCAAAGATAGTTCGGCATTCATAGTTCTTAGGGGAGCAGAGAGCATGCTGTGCCACACAAGGGACAAGGAAGCACCAGCGTCAGTCAGGAGGCCTAGGAATTAGTGGAAAACATGGGAAAGGGCCTTTATTGTGGTTTTCAATAAAGGGTAAGTAAGTTTAGGATTGGTTAAGTTGAATAATTTTAGCAGGTTCTGGGGATAGGAGTTTTCCCCAGTTGCCTGGCACCTACCCCTGGGGTGATTAGGATGATAACGGGCAAGTAAAGAGCCCTATATATGAGGCAGTTGGGAGTATATGGGCTCTAACTGGTTAGTCTGAACATGAAAGGCATGCTCCAAGAGGAGTCACTTGTTACCTCTGGGAGTTAACTATCTCTGGGAGGAGCAATCCTTCAAGGTCATCAAGGCCTCGTATATCACAGCATCAGACACATGGTTAATACAGTTTGTTTATTTTGTTTTTGTTATTGTTTTGTTATGTCTTTTTTTAATAGCCAAATATAATGTCTGTTTTTAACAATGGGGATATTAAGATAGGAAATGCTTTTTAATTGTTCTGAATTGTAATAGAATTACATTCCAGATTAGTTTATTTGGAAATCATAAACTGATAGAATTATATTCCAGAGCAGTTTGGATTATGATAATAGTTTGGGTCACTGTAATCATCCTGATTCACATCTTTCATTGAAGGCATAGTATATGTAGAGTTGGGTCGGAGCAGAGCAATCAAATGTGCCAAAGTTTGAAAAGACTCCTTTATGTAAATATTATTATTAAGATACAAATAAGAATTTAAGCAGAAGATGACAAACATAGTTTTGATAGTGTTTTTAAATTTTTTCAGGGGCGCCTGGGTGGCTCAGTCGGTTGAGCGTCCTACTTCGGCTCAGGTCATGATCTCACAGTTCGTGAGTTCGAGCCCCATATCGGGCTCTGTGCTGACAGCATAGAGCCTGAAGCCTGCTTCAAATTCTATGTCTCCCTCTCTTTGCTCCTCCCCCGCTCATGCTCTGTCTCTCTCTCTCCTTCCAAAAATAAATTTAAAAAAGTATTTAAAAAATTAAAAAAAAATTTTCCATAAAGATCAAAATAATTTATTTTTTATGTTTATTTTTGAGAAAGAGACAGAGTGTGAGTGGGGTAGGACCAGAGAGAGAGGGAGACACAGAATTTGAAGCAGGCTCCAGGCTCTGAGCTGTCAGCACAGAGCCTGATGAGGGACTTGAACTCACGAACTGTGAGACCATGATCTGAGCTGAAGTAGGATGCATACCGACTGAGCCACCCAGGCGCCCCTAGATCAAAATAATTTAGACAAAAACTGAAAGGAGGAAATATTATAAATGTGAAAATTAAGTCAGTAATATAATTATTTTAATGATAATAATACGGTCACAACAGCGACACCTATTACTACATTTTGATGATTATCAGCTACTCCACTCAAGCTTTAAACACATTATCCTAACTTACAAAACAAAACTGCTTTTCTACAAATGAAAATATTCTTATCAGACTGTCCCCAGAATGAGATGCAAAATTCCAACATGCACTAGATCATATCTGGAATATAAATTCTCCATTAAACTCAGGAACATCTGAATATCTTGTTATCTAAATGCTACATTATTAATTTATTCCTCAGTCTAATACATATAAAATAAAGGAAGTAGGAGAGAGAATAAAAAATATTAAATACCAATAAACACCAATGTAAATATGGATAGATAGATAATGTAAGTTACCAACAGAAATTTGAATTGAAATACACACACATATACGTAAAAATCAAGGAAGATAAGATGCATACTACTACTGTCCTCATTGCTATAGCTGATTACATACAGGGTTGCTATCGTATAATTGGTACTTGTAACTTTCATTTTTCACTTAGGTTCCTTATTTTGTTTACCTTCAGCCATAATTTTCTGCCATGATCTTAGCAGGTTGGATTTTTGTTTTATTTTACTATTTATTTATTTGAGATTTATTTGGTGTGGCACAAAATTTCATTCTTGAATTTCTGCATTCTTTTGACTTGGTTGCTGTGATATTCTATTAATTTTGATATTAGATAGACATCAGAAAATAAAAGGTGCCTTTCAAATCCCTTGGACTCTAGACACTGACCCAGCCCTATTTTTTTTTAAGTTTATTTATTTATTTTGAGAGAGAGAAAGAGAGAGAGAGAGACAGCGAAAGAGACAGTGAAGAGAGCAGGGAAGGGTCAAAGAGAGAGAAATTCAAAGCAGGCTCTGGCTGTCAGGTGTAGGGCTCAATCATAAACCGTGAGATCATAACCTGAGCAGAAATCAAGAGTCACATGCTTAATCAACTAAGCCACCCAGGCACCCTGACCCAGCCCCTATTTTTATGTGCAATTTGATTCTACCTTGTTAATCAAGATCTATGATCCCACTCAATTAAAAAAAGAAAAAAGAAAAAAGAAAAAAAAAAGAAACACCCTTCTTTAACTCTCACTTCATATTACAAGGAGCTCAAAATGTTCAAGTGTAAATAAATGTCATTTCTTTTTTTTTTTTCAATGTTTTTTATTTATTTTTGGGACAGAGAGAGAGACAGAGCATGAACGGGGGAGGGGCAGAGAGAGAGGGAGACACAGAATCAGAATCGGAAACAGGCTCCAGGCTCCGAGCCATCAGCCCAGAGCCTGACGCGGGGCTCAAACTCACGGACCGCGAGATCGTGACCTGGCTGAAGTCGGACGCTTAACCGACTGCGCCACCCAGGCGCCCCAATAAATGTCATTTCTAATTCAACCTGACTACCATGTGTGTCCGTCCTGGTGAAAACACTGCTCTTTTGGTCAACAAGATCTCCTAGCAAGCAAAACTCAAAGTAGCAGACATAGAGAGCAAAAATTTTACCAATGACTCATTAGGTATAATAGTGAGAGGAACCATTTCCCAACTCTATCCCATGATTCTCAAATTCACGAATTCTGTCTACAGGAAAAACGCTCTTTATTGGTCTCTGATTCAGTATTGCATCTTGTGAGTTGAGATGCTCTCCTTTCATAGTTTGCTTCCAAACGTGCTCTGAGTTGTCTGTGGGCTACACTGTAAGTTAAGCTGCTTCTTGGAAATGTATATAGTGAGAACAATTGATTCCATGGAGATAAGCTCATATTAAAACAAAGCCATTTAGCTGATGGCTCGGAGCCTGGAGCCTGTTTCCGATTCTGTGTCTCCCTCTCTCTCTGCCCCTCCCCCGTTCATGCTCTGTCTCTCTCTGTCCCAAAAATAAATAAAAAAAAAAACGTTGAAAAAAAAAATTAAAAAAAAACAAAAAAACAAAAAAACAAAGCCATTTAGGGGCACCTGGGTGGCTCAGTCGGTTGAGGGTCCGACTTCAGCTCTGGTCATGATCTCACGGTTCGTGGTTTTGAGCCCTGCATCGGGCTCTGTGCTGACAGCTCAGAGCCTGGAGCCTGCTTCGGATTCTGTGTCTCCCTCTCACTCTGCCCCTCTCCCACTCGCGCTCTGTCTTTCTCTGCCTCTCAAAAATAAAGAAACATAATTTAAAAAATTTAAAAAAAAACACAAAGCCATTTATTGTGAAATAACTTCCTTGATCAGAAACAATGTTGTGCATAACACCATGACAGTGAATAAGACATTCTTTAAGTCCATAAATGGTGGTCTAGCAGAAATATTACAGGAAGAGAACAAATCCTTTCAGAATATCTGTCTACTGCATTGATGTCCAAACTCTGCTCTGTCCCAGACAGAAAGGATCTGATATACCACTGAGTGGCTAGTGGGCCTCTCTAGGGAATCATGCCATATTGGAGTTCAATCTTAGTCTTTAGTTTTGGCAGGATGGATACTAAGCAGTATCTGTAGTCAAGTAACTTTCTTATGTTTTCAAATGGCCAATAAAATTTTTAATAGTTGTGCTTTTGTTTCACAATTTATTTTACATGGTTTAACCAGTTGTCGCTCACTCAACATTTCTTTTTTCCATTTTGTGTCTCACTTCAATAGCTGAAAATATTCATGACAGAGCTATGTGAAGTCCTATGGGTTTTTAGTAACAAATATCTGTTAAAAACACAAGTGTCATTTAAGGAATAAGGGAAAGTTAATGAGGAGGAGGAGAGGGGGGAGGCAGAAAAGTAAGAGTTTACCTTTACTGAAATCTAAATGCTCTATTAACTAAACTCATTTATTTTTTGAAATAATTATACAACCAGGTATTATTGTAATTTCCCATTTGAGAAATTAGGAAAGTGTGGCAGAGAGAGACTGAGCAGCTTGGCCGAGATCATGCTTCATTTTCCTGATGGTAACACGAATCTCATAAAATGTAAATAGTGGGGAGGTAGTAGAATAGATATAGAAACCAAAGCTCTTTTCAATCTACCATCTTTCAGCCTGACACCACTGAACCTGATCAGGAAAAAGCTGAATGTGGTGGGAAAATTCTCTTAGACTAGATTCTTTCTGACCAGTTGTTCCGTTAAAAAATATTCTCCCCCAACTTAATATGCATACCTTCCATTTCATCTTGTAATTCAGTTGTAAAACCATTAGTCGTTACAGATCTAAAGTGATCATACTTAGGGAAATATTTGCTATATACCATCTTGGCGGAAATCTTCCCAAATACACACCAAAAAAGGAAGCAAAGTAAGACCCCCACCACACTTTATCCCATTTGCCACCATTATTCACCTGGAACAAACCTCATCATTCCTTTTATCATATCTTGTACTATTTCCTATATGAACCTTATTCTCTTAGCCAATCAGGGATGAACACTTTTCCATATTGTACTATATGGTCCTGTACATATCTTTATTATACCAATAATCTCTTTATATGTCTGTCTAGTAAGCTAGACAGGAAAAATGTTTTGGAAGGCATAAAAATGTCTGATAACGTTTAATTAACACAAATATTTAATGAATTAGACCATATCTATACCCATCAAATAAATAGGAGTATAATTCATTAATGTCTTCCTTATCACAAATCTTATTCTCAAAGAAAATTTCCATATACATTGAAAGAAAGAGAACACTACTGTGATAATAGAGGACAAATGTGTGTAAACTCCTCCACACATACACACAAGATGGCATACGAAAAGAAAATACTTCTTGCATCTGGATTCTTTTCCAGTTTCTGCTTGATTATAGTCCTTTTTCTGAGACCTGCCTCCATTTCTGCTTTTGGGTTTTTACAATTAATATTTCTGGGTGATGGTAGTAGTGATTCTCCTCCTTCCTCTACCTTTTCTTGTCTTGTTCTAGTTATTGCTCCTATTTATTTGCTTATTTATTTATTTAATTATTTTTTTAACATTTATTTTTCAGAAACAGAAAGTGAGCAGGGAGGGGCAGAGAGAGGGAGAGACACAGAATCCAAAGGAGACTCCAGGCTCTGAGCTGTCAGCACATAGCCCGACGCGGGGCTCGAACTCATGGACCGTGAGATCATGACCTGAGCCGAGATCAGACACTTAACTGAGTTGTTACTCCTTTTTGGGCATCTGATTGTCAGTCAACTTTGTTCACATAATGTTTTACAATGGCAAAGACATTTCCTCTGTTCCAGTCTTTTTTACTTGCTTTTGTAAGCACCAGGTTAGTTCCATAGTGACGTTTGAGAAGGGGCTTTTTACCTATAACAACAAAGTCTAAAAGAAATGTTTTTTTTTAAAGGGGTCCTATCAGTTGCCCCTATTCTGTTCTTAAAGTGAATGAACACTTGTAAGTAGCAGCTCAAGTAAATACCTGACTTTAGATATGGTTTCAGATAGCTGCTGTGGATTATAATTTACAGTAAACTGGTCCCAAAGCAAAGTAAACCTTTTTAGCTATTCTTTTATATTTGATGCTTTTCAGAAGGTTGGATATTATGTGAATCAAAAATAGACTGCCATTGCTATAGCTTACATTTCTGCTCTTTAGTAATTCTTTTTAAAAATTAACTTCCTGAATAGATTAATAACTTATAAAATTTCCCTTCTTTGTTGGTTACGTTTTATGCATCTCATGGACACCATGACATATTTTCACCCAAAGTGGGACTCGAACTCACGAACTGTGACATCATCACCTGAGTTGAAGGCAGATGCTTAATGACTGAGCCACCAGGTGCCCTACTCATTTTCTAATACATACACACATTTTGAAAGGACACAATCTGGCCATTGGTATGATCTAAAGTTTTTTAGGATCTACCTTATATCATAAAATAAGTAATATATCACAATGTAAAAAACAACAACAAAAGACCCAACTTTGCTCTATAACTTTTTCCCCCAAATTCCTATTTTCTATTTCTATTTTCCCAAAAGTTTCTATATCTTCCTATTTTAGACCTAGGTCTGCAGGGAAATACCCAGGTGTTCTTGGACAAATGAAACAAGCTCTCAGTGTTTCACTTTCTTTAAATCTACAATAGGAAATTGGCTCAGATAATATTTAATAAGGCCTGTGAAGGTCTATCTGTCTTGAATTTAAAATAATTGATTTTAAAACATAATCTGTTAGGCTGAGTCCTTAACCAAATTAATAATTGGCATATCATGTTTCTTTTAAGAAACGGAGCATGATGATAAGAATTTAAAATAGTTCTTCTTTCAGGTCATGCTGTTCCTTCATACAAATAGTTAACCAAAGTATATAATTTTATATAAACTTTTCTGTCTGTCATTAAACTTCTGAGACAACATACGACTTCAAACTGAAATCTTCGTACATAAAAAACATGCTTAAGTACAGGACTTCAAGCTGAATTCTCAGCATAGCTCCATCCACTCAAGCCCCTGAAAGTTTACTTAGGAGTATAAAAACTGCATTCCTCTATTTAAAAAAATAATTAGAGGAGATCCACCCATGAAAATGAGGCTGGAACACATTTCAGAAACACAGTAAGGAGAGGGAGTATACAGATTCCAAAAAGGCAAGGAAAGCAACAGAAGAGGAAGTCAGTCAAAAGAGGGCTTCATTCCCACCAACAGTGCAAGAGGGTTCCCATTTCTCCACATCCTCACCAGCATTTTTAGTTTCCTGATTTGTGCATTTTAGCCACTCTGAGCAGTGTGAGGTGGTATCTCAGTGTGGCTTTGATTTGTATTTCCTTGATGATAAGTGACGTTGAGCATCTTCTCATGTGTCTGTTGGCCATCTGGATGTCTTCTTTGGAAAAGTGACTAATCATGTTTTCTGCCTATTTCTTCACTGGATTATTTGTTTTTCAGGTGTTGAGTCTGGTAAGTTCTTTATAGATTTTGGATACTAACTCTTTATCCAATATGTCATTTGCAAATATCTTTTCCCATTCTATAGGTTGGCAAACTGGTGCAGCCACTCTGGAAAACTGTGGAGGTTCCTCAAAAAATTAAAAATAGAACTACTCTATGACCTAGAAATAGCACTACTAAGAATTCACCCCAAGGAATACAGGAGTGCTGTTGCATTGGGGCACATGTAGCCCAATGTTTATAGCAGCACTTTCAACAATAGCCAAATTATGAAAAGAGCCTAAATGTCCATCAACTGATGAATGGACAAAGATGTGGTTTATATATACAATGGAATGCTACTTGGCAATGAGAAAGAATGAAATCTGGCCATTTGCAGCAATGTGGATGGAACTGGAGGGTATTATGCTAAGTGAAATAAGTCAGTCAGAGAAGGATACCATATGTTTTCACTCATATGTGGATCTTGAGAAACTTAACAGAAGACCATTGGGGGAACAGAAGGGGAAAAAATAGTCACAAACAGAGAGGGAAGGAAGCAAACTACAAGAGACTCTTAAATACAGAGAACAAACTGAGGGTGGATGGGGGTGAGGGAGGGGGAAAATGGGTGATGGGCATTGAGGAGGGCACTTGAGATGAGCACTGGGTGTTGTATGGAAGCCAATTTGACAATAAATTATATTTAAAAAAAAATAGGACCTCAAATGAGGCTGATGCATCGTTGTACACACCCATAGGAGCTCCAGACAGCGAGCATATCCATCAGAGATCATGAGCAATCACCTGGTGAATGAGACTCATGTTAATAAAAAAAGAATGACCAAGTCAGTCTGTCTCTGTCTCTGTCTGTCTCACACACACACACACACACACACACACACACACTCACATGCATGCATGCATGCCTACTTATACCTACACACCCAACACTAGGACATAAATAATTTAGAGAAAGGAAGAAAATATTAAAATGTGAAATTCCCAATTTGAATGAATTACTTTAGAATTATTTTCAGAAGCTGTTAAATGCATAGAACTAGAGACAAGTCCCGAAAATTTTCAAAAATAAAGAAATTGATTTTCCATAAGAAATATAACTTCTGGTTTTGTTGTTGTTTACATTGAAAACATGAGATGAAAAATAAGATCAAGAAACCAGCTAAAAACATAACCATAGAAAATAAACACAAGAAAGAACATAGATAAGGCATACAGAGTTCACTAGGGAGTTAAGCATTGCCCACTAGAAGTACCAGAAGGATAAGACAGATAAGGGCAGCTGTATAACAACTGCAAGGGCATACCAAGTGCTAAACACAAAGAATGAAAAAAAAAAAAAAGATGAAGACTCACATCTATGTTCTTTCTTAGTATCTGACCTGTTAATATACACATATATGACTTGATAAAAGTAAATTTCATTAAATAAATAATTAAATGTAGCAGGCTAACCTTCAAAAGCAAGGCAAAGCAATCTACAAGTTGCACATATGTAAATTAATTAGCTATATATTAAGTGTCACATAGGTGTTAGGGCTTTATCTGAAGTAATGAAGAAATATAAAAACAAATCTTTTCCACTGCCTTCAAATAGTTCTGGTTTTCATTACATGACTCTTAAAGTATTAATTTATCAAAAGGAAAAAAAAAACAGTAGCCATTAAACATGGAGAAAACAAGGGATATGAGAGAGGAAAGCTGAAGGGATTCCATTAGAAAGGCTCTGTCTCTGCTGGTTTTCTGTTAGACCCCATTTCCTCATGTTCCATATTTTGCCTCTGAATAAGCCAAATAAGCTATGTTCTGACATCAACAAGGAAGCAAGGAAGTTAATCATTCTCTGACTTTTGTCCTAGGCCCCAAACACCTGATAACACCTAAGAGCCAGATCTCAAATATGTTTCAGGACATTAGCTTCAAACAAAACTAGGCTAATAATGACATCCATACCCCTACTTTTGGTAATTTAAGGATTAACACCTATTGTTCACCTGACACTCTCCTTTGATTGGACCCTACCCTGATTTTCTGGAGGAATGAATACCCTAGACGTTTTCTAATATAAACCCCTAGCCTCAAGCAATAAAGAGACTCATTCTCCTTTCCTTTCTGAGTCTCCTAGACACTCTTTCTGCTATTCTCTATGCATCACTGACACTATTCAATAAACTCTGTTTTCACTTTCTCTGGCTTTTGCTTGATTTTTATCCTGCATGAAGTCAAAGACCCTCTTGGCTGGTCCTGTGGGACCCTCCCCTGAGTTCTTGGACTCTGCTTGCCTGCATCAGATATATTTTAGAAAGCTAACTGCCCTTTGAAAATATGATGCAGAAAATTTGTTGAAAATGTCACAATTTAATTATTACATTCATACTATAAACAAATAATTCAGAAACCACTTACACTGTTGAAAAGCCTTGAGAAAGAATGAAAATTTCTACAGAATTTACAGAGCCAGCATTCAATTAAAAAATCCTGTACGTTTAATTAACATGAACATAATCATTATAAATGAAGAAGAAAAGAATATATAATTGTAACTTGAAGAATCATGTACCTTGACACAGTGGGTTTTGCTCCAGGAAAAAAAGATGATTACTATAATTCACTATTTTAGTAAGTCAGTATGAAAATTCATGTAATTGTCTTAATTATTGTTGAAGTTAAACAAGTAAAAAATCAACATGTGCTATAACTTAAAACTAGGCATAAAAATCCAAAATTATTAAGAAAAATATTAACATATATTACTACATAAAATTAAACAAAAATAGCAAGACAAGAAGAGACTCCATACATAAAAGTAAAAAGCAGTAACCTGTGGCATAAAATATTGCCAAATATAAATGCAGAAATACTAATATCCATAGTATTTAAAAAGGCCCCATATATTAATAAGAAAAAAAATACATGTTAGAAAAATGAGGAATGAAAATGAATAGTTCATAGAAGAGGGTACACACTTTTCCCACAAATATAAGAATATATCCTCTACAAAGAATCAAATAAAAGGGAAAGTGAGCCATTTGGAAGATGTGTTTTCAAGCTGGTATCTGGTAAAGGCAATTAATCTCTAGATTTCAGGGACTGTACACTTGTGAAACTGTATACAGTGTATCATAATAGAAATAAGGGAACTATTACTCCTAATCTTATACTCTTCATTTTCCATTGGTCAAAGGTTCACCACAGAGGGTGGTGCAACTCTCCAGCACTTTGAACTTGTGAATGGGTGGTGGGCACACTGCAGAGCCCAAGGTGTACTACAGCTTTCCGTCCACAGGTTCATCGTGAGCCAGTTAGCAAGGTTCAGTTGTGATATATCTGTGGGGAACATGAGGGCCTGGGGACAGCTGCTGCTCTGGAAAGCTAGGCTGAAGCAATGGCAGGTGGATCATCTGGCTTGTTTAGGGTATCCAGATTAAAAGAAAAAACAAACAAGCAAACAAACAGAAAAGGTAATAATAAAAACTTTTCCATCAATAATAATAATAACAACAAAATAATGGCAATAGTGTTAAAAACCAAAATTCAATCAAATAAATCTAAAGATCTAATTGGCTTCATTAAAGGATTCATGAATGATCAGCATCCCATCTAGCAAGCAGCCCTGATGAGCTAAACAAAAGGAAAGTTTGTACAGGCAGAGAGAGAACATGAAAGAAAGAGAAGAAAAGAAGGAGGGAAGGAAGGAAGGAAGGAAGGAAGGAAGGAAGGAAGGAAGGAAGGAAGGAAGGAAGGAGTTTAGTAATACAGAATGCATTATTTACACAAGATCGCCCTAAGGAGAATGGAGGAATCTGTCAGTAAATTTCCTTGTATTGACCAGGAAGTTCCATGGTGACTGGTTAAAGGTTACATTCCTGGAGAGTTGAAACTACAGTTAGGTGACTTGAACTAAGCGATGTCATTTTGTGCCTGTGGTTTTCTTTTTAATAACAGTAACAATAAAATAATAAGCATTTATGTAGTAATTACATTATGATCTAAGTAAGTGCTTTGCATTTAATCATTCTAATAGTCCTATACATAGGTAGAATAATTATCACTTTATAGGTGAGGCTACTAAAACAACAAAACACATTCCTTCAACAAAAACACATTTCCATTCCTCATACCTTCTTTAACCCACAACACACATCGTACTTTCCTTAAACCTTAAACTCTTTAACCCATTTTCTCAGCAATCACCATAACATCCTCCTCTTCATTCTTAACTCTTTTGCAGAGATTCCACCCTTTAGCATCCTAATCAAGCTTTGTCACAATTGCCCGGATCTTAATCCATGGCATTTTGTGTCCTCCTAGCATTGTAAAATAACACACTAACATCTCTGATTTATCCTGCTTTCCCACCTGTTCTGCCAGCCCTGATAGTGGCAGAGAATTGTGGAGAACAGAATGGCCTTTTCTAATTTCAGCTCTTCTTCCTCATAGTAATTGTGTGTGCGTGTGTGTGTGTGTGTGTGTGTGTGTGTAGTACAAAACACACTTACTAATAGACCTAAATATTTTTTTTCTCACTGTAGAAATTAAAAAGCCAAAAGTAGCTAAACATTTTTAGGATTTAATGTTTGTCTTATCTGGAAATAATTTAGATATTTAATGAATATCCATCATTTGGCTTAACTTAGTATGATGTAAGAATCCTTTTACAAGCTTCTAAACGTTATTTTGTCTTTTAGAAGCTTCTGCACACTAATCAAAGAATGTATTCTGATGTCTCTGAGAGGTTTGGAATCCCCTACTTTTAGGGTGGACTTACCTAGTTGAAGTTTCCCTTAAGTATCCACTACAATTCCAAAATTTCACCCATTTTCCAAAAAGACACAAAATCCTCCTGGTCCACAGACCAGATGGGGCTCATCTTAGCCTTTAGGTTCCTAAGATGTTTTAACTGAGGGGACTTGTTATCCACCAACTGTTCCAAAACACCAGGAACCATATATTTTCTCCACTGTTGACTTACTGAGAAGCTTCAACAAAAGAACAACACTCACTAGAAAAGGTGATGCCTTCAGAAAAAAAGATCTCAAATAAATCTGGTGAGCTCAAAATGCAGACAGTAGAGCTCAAAATCAGTGGAGACTTACCTTTGAAATCCAGAGTCAGCAAGAAAGCAGTGAACTGAATAAGTTCTGTGGGTACCAGCACCTGCTTGCTCACCAGCCTCACTGGTGTTGGGGGTCTTCTCTAGATCCCACTTCTCTGACACCATGTGATGTCAACCTGAAAAATAAAATAGCCAGCTACTTTACTAGCAAATAAGTTTATTTGGGAACAGCAGAGGGATTGTAATGCGGGACAAGCAAACTATGGGAAATCATAGGCAAGTCCATTGAGAGTTTGGGGTAGGTTGTATTTATGGGGGATATAAAAAAGTGGAGAGCTCAGTTGGAATCAGTTAATTCAAAACCAAATTAAGACCAGCCTTGAAAATGTTCCCCTACACAATGAGTACAGTTACACAAACAAATCTCAAGTCAGCCCACTTTGTGGGCCCAACCTAACCTGGGTCATCTCCCGATCATGCCTTTGGCAAAACTTCTTAAGGTTAATATTAGACAACTTAGGATCAACCTCCTGTCCTTCAAGAAAATTCCAACATTATCAATTTTTTGTTAATCAGGCACTTAAGAGAAATCAGTCTCTTAGTCCTTAAGTTTTATCTTCTTGAGCACATGTGCATAAGATTCTACTTCCAGTTCTACTTAAAGTTGAATTTTTTTCACACTTCCTTGTGCAAATAAGCTCCAGTTCATTGACTTTATTCTTCACCGAGCAACTTACTTTGCAACCTGTCTTCTTTCATTGCTAGATGTCTCAAATGAATAGTCTCTTCATTAGTTCCTCATACAACCTGCCCCTCTAATCCCTTATTTATCAACCACCTTACTTTTGGTTCCATTATTCAACAGAATCTTTCCATTCAAATGTGTCTCAATTCCACTATATCCATTCTTGAAATTCCATAAGAATTAGTCTTTCTTGGATATATAAAATGAGAATAATTTAAATTGTATGGATACAGACACCCCCTTGGAAAATTAAATTAAATATTTTAATAATATTGTCATACTGAAAACATAAAACTCAACGTAATAAAAAGAATCTAAGATGTTATTAGAACATTTTCCTAGGGGAAAAATAGTATGCCAAAAAAAAAAAATCCTTTGGTGACAATTTATTTGCTCTAAGAATTAATTTATGGCAACAATGGTGAGGTCATTATGTTTGTAAATCAGATTCTTCTGTGTGTTCTCAATTTTCCCAAATTTAATAGCCAACTTTGAACTTTCATCTTGCTTATGACCTTCTGAATCAAGCTGAATAGGAGACATAATCCTGTTGTAACTCTTCTATGATTTGGTGTTGTTCTAAGTATTATAAATAAAATCCTTAACATGCTTTACAAATTTGCTACAGTTACTCACCTCTCTACTTTATCTCACATCAGTATCTCCTTTAATCTGTGTGCACCAGCCCAACATTCCTCCAGTTTTTCAAAAATACCATCTTATTTCAAGGATTTGTTACAGAGGTTTCTTCCTCTGCTCTCCCCCATGCCTAAGTAACTTCTATTTGGCTTTCAGAATTCTGTTCAAATTTTATTTCCTTGGGATCATCTACTCTGACTTCCCTAGATTAAATCTCACTTATGTATACCCTCAACATACTTGTATAGTTCATATGTTAAATTAACGAAATAACATTGTATTATTAGCTAAAGTCCATAGTTTATTCATATTTCCTCAATGTTTTACCTTTTTCTGCTCCAGAATTTCATCACAAATATCCCATTATATTTTTATACCATGTCTCCGTAGGCTCCTCTTGGCTGTGACAGTTTCTAAGACTTCCCTTATTTGTGATGACCTTGCCAATTTTGATGACCTTGAATAATCAAGTATTTTATAGAATGTCTGTTAGAATTTTTCTGATATTTTTCATGATTAGACTGAGGTTGTAGATTTTTCGAAGGACAACCAAAAACATAAAGTGCCATTGTCATCATATCACATCAAGGGTGCATATTATAAAAATGACTTATTACTATTGATATTGACCTTCGTCACCTGGCTGAGAATGTATTTATCAGGCTTTTCCACTGTAAAATTAACCAGTCCTCAGCTTACACCTAAGGAGTGAGGATTAATGGTTTACTTCAACAGAAATTATTTGGAATTCTTCTATAAGGGAGGGTTGTTATTCATTTACTCATTCATTCAATTATTTGTTATTCAGTTATTCCTTTATTCAATCCTTAATCTATATCAGTATAGACTCATGGGCATTGTATACTTTGAGTTGTAATCCAATACTACTTCATTTTGTTGCTAACATTGTTCCAGTTTTGGTCATTGGGAGCTCCTTCATTTGCTCTTATGTCCCTTTGACATATCCCTTCAATTTAGATTATGTTTGCTTTTTGACCACTTCCTTATTTTCTGGCTTATGAAATGCTTCAAGCTCATGTTGTAATTTCCTACTGCAGCCTTGGAATCAACTTCTTAAAGGAACTGTCATTCCTTTTATTGGAAAAGAATATTTTAAAATGAAGGCTTAGGAATGAATATGCTCATTTCATTTCTGGTATTAGTAATGCGTGTCTTCTCTCTTTTGCTCCCAGTTATTCTGGCTAGAGATTTATCTATTTTAGTAAACTTTTCAAGGATGATTTTGGTTTTATTGATTCTGTTTTAAATTTCATTGATTTAGTCTCTAGTTTTTGTTATTTACTTTTCTTCTTCTTGCTTTGTTCTTACATTGTGCTTCTTCCTCTGGTTTCCTAAAGTGGATAGTTAAATTGTTGATTTTAGACATTCCTTCTTTTCTAATATATACATTAATTCTTAAATTTCCCTGTAAACACTGCTTCTGCTGCATACTACACATTTTAAGTTGTATTTTTATGTAGTTATTTCTTAAAACTTTCTCTTGAGCCCTCTATTTTGATTTATGTGTTATGAAGACGTGTGTTCAATATCCGAATATTTTAGGATTTTTTCAAACGCCTTTCTGTTAATAATTTACAGTTTAATTGTCCCCTGAGAACTTATTTTATATAATTTATATTTCTTTTTAAATATGTTAATGTGTATTATATGGCCCCTAATTTGGTATATCTTTGTGACTGTCTCACATAAGCCAGGGAAGAATATGTATTTTGCTGTTTTTGAATAGAATACTCCAAAAATGTTGATTAAATCAAGTTGATTTATACTGTTTATTTATGCTCTTCAAGTTAACTATACTTTGCTGATTTTCTTCTTATGGACCAAGTAATTCCTAAAGAAGATATTGAAGTCTGCATATCTAATAGTGGATTTATATAAATCTTTCTTTTTTTTTCCTGTTTTATGCACACATTTTGATGCTCTGTTATTAAGAGCATACACTTTAAAGATTTAAGTCTTCTTGGGATCTCCTTAGGGACTTATTACATGAAGATCTTCATATAATACCTTTCTTACCTCTGTTAAGTTTCCTTGTTCTGAATTCTGCGTTCTCTGAAATACAGCTACTCCAGCCTTCTTTTAGAGCATGGTATAACTGCTACTTTACTGTTGATTTTCTGTGTCTTTAAATAAAGAGCAGGTTTCTTGTACACAAAATATAGTTAGAATTTCTATTTTCATCCACTCTTTAAAAACTGTTTCTTTTAATTATTGTATTTAGACAATATTCCGTGATTATTGATACAGTTGGATTCTTATCTACCATATTTACACCATTTGCTGTTAACTGCCTGGCTAAACTTGTTCTTTCTTTCTTTCCCCCCCCTTTTTTTTTTTTTTGCTTTCTCAGGGTCTAATTGAGCATTTTATGAAATTTAATCATATCTCTTCTATTAGTATGACAATTATATTCTATTTTTTTTATTTTTAGTATTTGCCATGGAGTTGGAAATGTACAATTACAGCAAATCTATTTTCAAATAACATTATACTACTTCATGTGTAGTACATGTGCTGTATAACAGATTATTTCTTTGTCTTCTCTTTTAGACTTTAAAGATTGTGCTCATTTATTTCAATTATTTATATGCTATAATTACACAGTACATCATTACAATTATTTCCCTGTATTTATTATGATACAACACTTTTCCAATTTGTATATAGACCAGATTTTCTGAATGCTAGTATTATTTTCTCACTGAAGAAATCTTTTAATATTTCTTTCATTACATGTAATACATTTCCTCAGTTCTTGTTTGTCTGAAAATTTATTTTCCCTTCAGTTCTTTTTTAAATTTTTGTTTGTTTTAAATAGGCTTTCCACCCAACGCAGAGCCCAATGCAGGGCTTGAACTCACAAGCCTAACTCATCAAAACTTGAGCTGAGATCAAAAGTTAGACACTTAACTGACTGAACCACTCAGATGCCCCTATTTTTCCTTCACTTTTGAAGAATAATTTCCCTGGATGTAGAATTCTATTTTTTTTCTTTCAACACTTTATATTTCACTCCTCTTTTGCATGCTAGGATTCTGACAAATGTCCCACTATAATTTCTAACCTGTTCTTTTTATTGGCAAAGTTTTTCTTTACCTACTCCCCATTTTCTTTTAAGTTTCCCTCTGGTTTTATTTCACTGCAGTTTAAATAGGATGTATCTAAATTTAGATTTAGATATATAAATTCCCTGGGATTCCTAGATCTGTACTTTGGGGTTGGAGATTAATTTTCAAAGCTATTGGACTTATTACTTCAATATTTTTCCTTCTTCATCTTTTTTTTTTCTTCTTTACTATTTCAATTGTGGATATCTAACACTTGTAAAATTACTTCATAGTTTTCAGATGTTCTTTTTTTCATTCATGTTTTCCTCTTTTGATATTTCAGTTTGTAATTTTCTACTGATACAACTTTAATCTCATTGATTCTTTGCTCTGGTATACCCTATCCACTGATGAGCCTATGAGAATAGTTTTCATTCCATATATATATATATATATATATATATATATATATATATATATATAAATAATTTTAGTCTTTCTTACTGTTTCCATCTTGCTGCTTGCATGTCTCATTTGTTATCATTACGTGTTGTCTACCTCTTACATTAGAGTCCTTAAAATATCAGTCACAGTTATTTTAAATATTATGTCCAATAATTCCAAAATGTGTATCATATTCAAATTTGATTTTGATTCTTGCTTTGTCTCTGAGGCTTTTCTTCTTGTCTCTTAGCATGACTTATATTTTTTCTATCTTTAGTTAAAAAGCCTTCATGATATATAGGACAATAGGAACTGAAGTAAATAAGTATTTGATGTTAGATTTTATGTTAATCCAGAGAAGAGTAGGGCTATGTTTCACATTTCCTATAGCTGTAGATAATAAGGGCTTCAAACTCCTCTAGCGTCCTTGTTTCTGTCTTCCCTATCATCTTTGGTTTTCCTGAGAGGATCCTAAAAAGCCTCAATATTATAGCTCTTCCAGCTGATCTTCTGTTATCATACAGTGCCCTGTTGTGGTGGTGGTAAGAAGTGGAGGAGAGGAAACATTCCTTAATATAATATAATGATTAAATGTCAGTCTTTTAGTGGGCCTGTGTTTCTGGGCTGTAATCTTTACAAGTAATTCTTATCTTCCCTATCCTAACATTCTTGTCAGATCCCTCCCCTTACATGAGACAAGAAAGCTAGAGACAGCTGGAGTTGGGTAATTTCTTTTTCAACTATGTGAGATAAGGCTACAGCAAAGTATTTGTTAAATTTTTTATTATTAAAATATAGTTGACACGAAATTTATATTATATATTAATATATATTAGTTATATATATAATGTATGCACACATACACACACACTCACCACACACTATATATATACACACACACTATGGTGCAATGTTATAAATTTTAAATATTCATAATTAAAATACTAGAAGGAGAAGTAATATATATTTTGAAACTATATATGTATATATATGTTGAAACTATATATATATACACACACACACACACACACACATATATATATATATATATATAATGTATACTTGACTTGATTTTATATATATAAAATGTATATACACACACACACCACACACTAAAATATACACACACACTATGGTGCAATTTTATAAATTTTATATATTCATAATTAAAATACTATAACATATATTTTGAAACTATATATGTATATATATATATGCTTATATATGTATATATGCTTATATATATGTTGAAACTATATATATATACACACACATATGTGTGTGTGCGTGTGTGTGTGTGTGTGTGTTTACATGTATATGTATAGAAAAGTGAAATGGTCAAATGCAGTGAACTTTATGTGCCTGCTTCAACATGAAAACAGCTTGCAAACTGTCCCTTCCTTGCTTATAGCAAGAAAAAGAGCTGAAAACAAACTAAGAATCAACAACTTTTTGTACCTATCAGAGAACTGAGGTAGTAGGGAAAGTCAGGACAAACAGATAAGTGCAAGAAACACAAATAGGATCAGCTTACACGGAAGAGAACGCTAGGGCCATAAACTGGTAGGAGCACATAAATGGCAATGCTGTCGAATAACTAGAGACTGAATGTGGACTAGCATGAAAGTGAGAAATTAGTGGCTACTGTAATTTTACAAAGTTACCCACACTTTCCTAGGTTTTACTTTCAAGAATTTTATCAGGCTCTCATGATGAAAAAGTAATTAATAGTCGTGTCAAGTCTTTGACAGGGAAAGGGGAAAAGTAACCATTTTGGAACATGCCCAGTGCATTCTCTATAACAAGGCTTACTCATGAAAAAGACATTATTAGAGTTTTGTTTGTTTGTTAGTCTTCTTTGGTAAATATCCAGTAGTGGAATTACTAGATCATATGGCAATTATATTTTTAATTTTTTGAAGAACACTCACACTGTTTTTCATTGTGGTAGCCCCAATTTACATTCCCACTATCAGTGCAAGGGGGTTTCCTTTACTTCAATCCTACCAACACTTTTTTCTTAGTGAAGTGATATCTCATTGTGGTTTTGAATTGCATTTCCCTGATAAGTGATGTTACTCATCTTTTCATGTGTCTGTTGGATATCTGTATGTCTTCTTTAGAAAAATGTCTATTCAGGTCTGTTCATTTTTAAATTTAAATTATTTTTTGTGTGTGTGTTCAGTTGTATAAGTTTTTAAATATATTTTGCATATTAACCCCTTCTCAGATACATCATTTGCAAATATCTTCTCATAAATACAGAGAACAAGCTGGTGGTTGCCAGAGAGGAGGGGGTGAGAGGATGGGTGAAATTGGTGATGGGGACTCAGAGATACAAACTTCCAATTATAAAATAAATCACAGCTTTGAGAAGTACAGCATTGGGAATATACCCAATAATATTGTAAAAATATGTTTACATCTGTGTGCCAAGGTCATCTAGGCTTACTCCTATGTTCTCTCCTAGGAGTATTATACATTTGCTTACATTCATGTCTATGATCCATTTTGAGTTCACTTTTGTGAAGAGTATAAGGTCTGTGTCTAGACTCATTTGTTTTGCAGGTGGATGTCTAGTTGTTCTTTCACTATTTGTTGAAAAGATCATTTTTGCTCCACTATGTTTCTTTTACTCTTTTGTGAAAGACTATATTCACAGGGTTCTATTCTGGTTTCTCTATTCTGTTCTATTGATCTTTCTGTTTATTCTGTAGTTTTTGTAGATTATGCTTACTGAGTTGAAAAAGTTCTCCTCTATTCCTAATTTACTGAGAGATTTTATCATGAATAAGTGTTGGATTTTGTCAAAGCTTTTTTTTTTTTTTTGCAACTACTGATATGATTATGTGACTTTTTTTTTTTTTTATCTGCTGATGGGGTGGATTACATTAATTGATTTTCTAATGTTGAACTAACCTTGCATACATGGGATAAATCCCAGTTTGTCATGGTGTGTGTATGGTATATGTATAACCATTTAACTATATATAATTAGTATAGCTAGCTAGCTAAACAGTATTTGGATGTGTTTTGCTAAGATTTTGTTGATGATTTATATATCTATGTTCATGAAAGATATTAGTCTGTAGTTTTCTCTTTTT
Organism: Panthera leo; assembly: GCF_018350215.1. NCBI lineage: Eukaryota > Metazoa > Chordata > Mammalia > Carnivora > Felidae > Panthera > Panthera leo. The sequence continues at coordinate 153,073,677 of NC_056682.1, read as the reverse complement.
GCAAGCTCTTTGCCTGGTTGTGCTATTAGGGTAATGTTGGCCTCATACAATGAGTAAAAAAAAATACTCATTTTGCTTCTATCCTCTGAAAGAGATTATAAGGACTTGGTACAGTGTTTCCTTAAATGTCTGGTAGAGTTCACCAGTGACCCCTTCTGGGCCCGGTGTTTTCTGTCTAATAACCTTATTAATATTGATTCAGTTTATTTAATTGATAAAAGCTTACTCAAATCATCTATTCTTATGTGAGTTTTGACAGCATCTTTCAAGGAATAGGTCTGTTTTCTCTAGATTATCAAATTTGTGAGCATTAGAGTTGTTCATAATATTCCTTTCTTATGCTTTTAATGTTCATGATATCTATACTGATGTTCTGTCTTTAATTTCTGATATTAGTAATTTGTGTCCTTTTTTTCTTAGTTTGCTTGGCTAGAGGTTAATCCATTCTATTGTACTTTTCAAAGAATCAGGTTTTGGTTTCTTTGATTTTCTCTATTTTTTTTTAAATTTCATTGATTTCTTCTCCAATATTATTTCTTTTCTTCCAAATTGCTTTGGATTTAACTTTCTTTCTTTTTCTAGTTTCCTAAGGTGGAAACTTAGATTATTTACTTTAGATATTTTTGTTGTCTAAAATATGTATTCAGTTCTATGAATTTCTCTTCAAGTACTATTTTCACTATATCTCACACATTTTGATAAATTGTGTTTTCATTTTCATTTCATTCAAAATATTTTAAAATTTGTCTTGAGATTTCTTCTTTGAACCCCATGTTACTTAGAAGTGTGTTATTTATTCTCCATTACTTTTGCCCATTTATTTTTCTGTTATTGATTGCTAGTTTAATTCAATTGTGATTGAAAATTATTTCCTACTCCATCTTTTATTCTACTCAGGCTTAAAAATATTAGATGAGGCCTGCCCACACTAGGGGAGTGGAATCTACTTGGTCTGCTGATTAAAATGTTAATGTTATTGATAAATAGCCTCACAGACATACTCAGAAATAAAGTTTAACCAGCCTGTCAGGTTGTCATATAAAATTAAGCCTTACATTATCCTTCTTAGATTTCTATCACAATGTTTGATTCTGAAGTAAATAATCATTTTTAAGTCAAAGTAACATGCATAATAGGAGCCAACATGTGATATCAAGTTTACTTATAAAACAAGCAAAAATGGAGGGGCACCTGGGTGGCTCAGTCGGTTAAACATCTCACACTTAATTTCAGCTTCAGTCATGATCTCATAGTAGGTGAGTTTGAGCCCCGCATCAGGCTCTGCACTGAGAGCAGAGCCAGCTTGGGATTCTCTCTCTTTCTCTCTATGTCCCTCCCCAGTTCATGCTATTCCCCTCCCTCAAAATAAATAAACTTAAAAAAAAGGAATGTATAAATTCCATCTTTTACAGATTCTAAAATGTAAAAGTTTCATATTTTTTTCATATTTGAAATTGAAATGTATGTCAAATCCAATGGCATCCTACAATCATTACTAGCAGCTTTGACATAGTTGGTATTGCTCACAAACACATAAACTTGGCACTCTGAAATTTGAGGAATATATTAAGTAGTGAATTTTGCATAAGTTTTTAATCTCTGCACAAGAATGACATATGTAAAGAATTTCATGTGTTAGGCTAACATAACTTGTCCAATAATTATAAATAAAATTTTACATAAGAACAATGTACTTATTTTTTGATTGGCAGCATTTTTATGGTAATATGTAAAATAACACATGCCTAATAGTTGATGGACTCATAGAGTGATGAAAATTGAGTAGATTGGCATAATTATTTTATTTTCTATAACTGAATTAATGAGTTTTGTTTTAACTAATTATATCATAATTTACTTTTAAATTACCTTTTATGACAGAAGAGGAACTGAGTCTGATTATGCTTTGTACTAAATCCATAGAAACATTTTCTCATAGTTTATATCCTCAGTAATAGGAAAGATCTAAATACTAAAGTTTCTCCTTTCCCTTCACTTAAGGAAAAAAAAAGGTCATGTTGTGCGTGACTTTTACCCTATAAAAAAGGCAAGTGCACACAAAATCAGATACATTATATAAATTTTGAATATGAGAATACTAAAAAAGAAAAAACAAAATATTGTCATATTCATAAAGGTGGATATTAGAAAAAAATAATAAAAGCAAGATTCAAATACCTGGATTAACTAGCTGTGTGATGCTGACTAAATCAAGACCACCTCATTAAACTATTTGGCATGAAAATTTTTAAAAACTAACAAAAAGTGGCTTAAAGTACTAATGGTTGAAAGGGATTAAGAAAGAAAAGGTGGAAGGAAAAAAGAAAGGATGGAAGCAAAAAAGAAAAAAAATAAGTAAATAAAAGAAAGACATATATATACTGTTAGGGAATGAATTATGCGTGCTCCCAAACTCACATGTCTAGTCTTAACCTTCAATGTGGCTACACTTGGACTAAAGAAGTAGTTAAGGTTAAATAAGGTTATAATCCAATAGGATTATGACCTTGTAAGAAGAGACACTGGAGAGCTTGCTCACTTTTTCTCTGCTGTGTGAGGCTACAGCTAGAAGGTGGCTGTCTGCTAACAAGGAAGAAGCGAAATAGGCTGGACTTAGATCTTGAATTTGGGCCACCAGAATAGTGAGAAAATATATTTGTTTTTTAAAACATATAGTATATGGTATTTTGCTATGGCAGCCTGAACTAAGGCATATACTGAAAACAATTACCTTAGAGGGTTGTTTGAAGGACTAAACAAGATAAAAAAATAATAACAAAAAATTCCTATACTATAATACACACATAAAATAATAACTATTATTTTATAATCATATACAGGGACATTTATCAAGTATTATGTCTCTAAACATCAAACAGTAAGATATACTGAAGATTTTAGTATCTACTTATAATTCTAAGAATCCTATTATAGGAGATGGGAAGCATTCATACTCTAAGCTACATACATAAAAATCAACCACCTTTACTTATAACCCTCAATAAAATTTTAGTCTATAGCCCTTTAAATCAAAATATTTTGAGCCAAAAAAAAAAGAGACAAAATATTTTGAGCCATATCAAGGTCAGGAGGCACTAAGACTAAACAAAACCTGAAAATCACAGTGACTTGATACAAAAAAAAAAAAAAAAAGATGATTTTGCTCCCCATATGCCTTATCTGGGTTAGCAAGGGAGCTCTATTAATCTTAATGATCAAAGGATTCCAAATGACAAGGACAGCTATCACATATTCTCTCACCATCACCAGAACAAAGGGGGAAAAAAAACTTACATGGATAATCATGGATAAGCTCTTAAATATCCTTCCAGAAAGAATAAGAATCATTTCCAGTCATATTATATGGCCCAAAATATCACATGGCCATGCCTAACTTTGAAGGGGGAGGAAATTCTTATCACATGCCATAAAGCAGACAGACTACTGTGGGGTGTGTGGGTGGCTCAGTTGGTTAAGTGTCTGACTTCCACTCAGGTCATGATCTCACAGCTTGTGAGTTTACCCCATGTCAGGCTCTGTGCTGACAGCTCAGAGCCTGGAGCCTGCTTCAGATTCTGTGTCTCTCTCTCTCTTTCGGCCCTGATAGAATACGTTTCCATACACCAGATTTGGAATAAAAAGTTTTACCACTAACAAGAAAAAAAATGTTTTTTAAGAAGACAAACTACTATGAATAGATCTATGAATACTAGTGACACTGTATTTTGCTGGACACAAGTTGCACCTGTTAGAACACTCAATAAAATTGAACATATTAATTTATATTTTTTCTGTCTTAAATTACACTTGAGAAAATATATTAAGACATTTCAATATTTCACTAAGCATACAGTTATTAACTGCTAAGAAATTACATATGCATTACTCAATTTAAAAAAAAAAAACAACTAGTTTTAATCTGTCACTGATAATAGCAGACCATTGCTTGACAAAAGATGTAAAATAGCAATTTCTAATACTGTTTAAAATTCATGAAGCCATATCTAGAACAGACAAATGGTTATTAATTTCTAAATTGCTTTATTGACTCTAATGACAAAAATGCAGGCTTTCTAGGCTGCAATACAAGTATAATTAAAGTGAATTTCTATTACCTATTTAGCTGTACAGGTAGTTTTGAGTAGTGTTACATTTTATTTTTTTTTTAAATATCATATTGCATTATTGAAGAGAGAAAGCATTTCTCAAACACATTTCTCAAGAAAAGGTGCTTTCAGTTTATTACAATACCACATTATATCAAATATACGGGCTCTATATATTTGAGTGGATCGTTGGTGTTCTGAATAACTGCGGAAAAATGATAGAACTGTAAACAGTCCATCTCTTACAGTTTGCTTTGTGATTTTGAGTTCCTCAAATAACATGATAGAGTCTATTTCCCCAATTTGTTCCTTTCTTTTTTTCTTTTTCATTTTTTTTTTAATTTCCCCATTTCTTAAACCTAGATTGGACTTACGACTTGCGTTGACCAATGGAATGCGTCACATTTGAATCAGTGCCATATCAGAGCCTAAAAAGGGGGTGTGTGGGTGGCTCAGTCAGTTAAGCCTCCAACTTTGGCTCAGGTCATGATCTCAGCGTTCTTGAGTTCCAGCCCCACCTCAGGCTTTCTACTGTCAGCTCAGAGCCTGCTTTGGATCCAGGACAGAGCAGTCTGCTTTGGATCCTCTGTCCCTTCTCTCTCTCTGTCCCTCCCATGCTCATGCTGTCTCAAAAAATAATACACATTGAAACAAAACAAAGAAGAAACTAAAAAGGGTAAGGCAGCTTGTGTACTTCAGCTTCTCTCTTTAGTCATCTGCTGCAGTATGGCAACAAGCCCAGGTTAGTGGGCTAGTGGATGAGGGACCACATGTAAATGGGCTGAGTCAATCTAACTTACACTTCTTTTAACCCAGTCCGCCTGTACTGCCAGGCTATAGCCAACCTTCCAGCTGACCACAAATGCATGAATAAGACTGATCAGCATTTGATCCTTGCCTACATGAGAAAAATTATCCAGCTAATAAATAAACTCCTAGGCAAAAAAAAAAATAAACTTTTGTTGTGGAATGCCACTGAGGTTTTGTGTTTGTTTGATATATAGCATTAATCGTGGTCATAAATAATTCAAACAATTTTACATGCTTATAAGAATTTGGCTTTTGGAAGTATTTAGTGTTAGTTAATACACACGCACAGGGACATTTCAGCTATATGCACTTTCATTCCAGTAAATTTATTTTTATTAAAATATGTACTTAAATAGACCAAGCTTCATGGACTTGAAATATATAAAGCTTTATGGGCAACACAGATACATAAGGAGCAATGATTTTATTACATTTCAAGTATATAGTTCTGTCTTTATTGCCTGATTTTTTTTTTTGCTTTCCAGCATCACTTTTTGTGCATTATATGAAAATGAAACTTTTTATTTACATTAAACCATTGATTTTATTCAACTGGAAAAAGAATGACTTAATTCTATCACATTCTCATTAGCTCCTGCAAGTATTATTTAGAATGACTTTTACTGAGTTAATTTCTGTTTTCAAAGGAACGAACAGGATGATAGAAAAATATAAATGGAAAGATGAGAGGAAGAGTTGTTTACCTTCCATGCTTAATATGCTTTAGATCAATGCATATTTTAATCCTAAAATTTATTGGAGTTCCTAACTTAATTAATGTCTCAGTCTCTAGTGGTACTCGTTGAATGTCTGACTTAATAAAGAATGAATGAATTTCAGAGATATTCATTTTTTATAGCATAACTGATACATCTTTGGAATGGTTTCCAACACCATTGTTAGCTGCAATCCACTTCATTATAGTAATTATGTCTGATATTAATTATTGTACAACACCACATTCCCATGGCTTTACAGGCATATATTTCTTAGGATTTGACTATGTTAAAAAAAAAAGGGGGGAGAGAAAAACAAACTTAGTTGAGGTAAAATAGGTTTATTGGCTCACGAACTTGAAAAGTGAGAAGTAAAAAAGAGACAGATACATTAAGAAAAAGTGGATCCCAGATGATTTGAGTGCTCAAGTTGAATCAACTGGTCCCAACCTCAGTGGAAGAGTTACTGTCACCTGATTAACAACCTCAACAAAATTATAGAAAACAGAGGAAAGAAACTTCTAAAAGTAAAATATTCTAAGAGGAAAAAATACACTTCCGCAATGTATTTGATTATTATTATTATTTTTTTGGTAAGTATCTGTTATTCTCAATTTATAGATTAGGAGACTGAGTAGATAGGATTAAAATACTGGTTTAAATCTAGACAGCCTTGAAGATTACACTCAATGAATTTTTGAGGCATTAAAAAGTAGTATTAATTACTGTTATTTTATTGGAATAATGTGGAGAGCTTAAGAATACATTTAGTAATGAAATTTGGCATGCATTTTAGTTTTGATAAAACTGTATCTATATAAAATATGTTGTGTATATGTAAATATTTCAAATATTTATTCATACTTATACAATGTTACTTTTTTTAACTTTTTTTCCTTTTGCTTTTCTTTTATTCATCTCCTCTTCCTCTTTCCTACATTATCCCCTTCAGGGAATATAGAGTGTCTTTTTTACCTTAAAAAGAGAAACAAAACCTTAAACAAGACCAGAAGAAGCACTAACCGTAAAGAAAAACAAAATAGATAAAAATACATAAAAATTAAGAATTTTCAGTCATCAGTTATACCATAGAGCGAGTGATAAAGGAATCAAAATGCTTTTGAAGTACATATTATCAACTGATTTATTCCAGAAAAAAAAAAAACTATAAAAAAAGACTAAGGAGATAGACAAAAAAGTTCTTTTTTCTAACATACCAATCTGTGAAGGTTGATTGACATGGCTGAAGTCATCTAATAGTATTAATTTAGATGCCCCCACATTGAAACATGAATAAAGGAAACCAGCTTCACCTATTTGATTCCATATATGTGCATTTTATATGTGTGTGCAAGTGTGCATAAATACATATATGTTTATACATATATTTATATATTTCTTTCAATCCATTAAGCTCCCATATTATGCAAGAACATCTAATGGATGTCTATTTCTCACTTTCACGTGATAACACCTTTGAATAGCCTCCTGGAACTCTTGTTGGCCTATGTAGATCTTTCCCATAGAAGACACTGACGTGGTTCAGAATGGTACCTTATTTTAGATTTAAGAGTACACAATGCCCAAAATAAAAAAAATCCATCAATCTATTTTCTTACTAAATATTTATAAATATGTTATGCTATAGTTTACATTAGAGATTCTTCAATGAAGCAAAATAATAACAGAAAGATATTCTAGTAAATAAAGTGAAGCAGGGAGAAAATCACACAAGAAAAAAATATATCAGCAAAAATGGAATAATTTATTTAAACCAAAACACAGACAAAATGATAGAATCATTACTTAAAATAATATGGCAGAAAAAATGTTTTGAATTTTAACTAAGAATGCTAATTTGGAAAGTAATATAATAATCCATATGCAAATTGTAAATTCAGCAAAATAAAAAGATCAATAACATATAATTAAAAATATAAAATTGACAAATAGAATGTAATTTAATGTAATTTAATACATAAGTGATGAATCCCTAAATTCTACACCTGAAACTAATATTACACTGCATGTTTAGGAACTGGAGTTTTTTTAAGTTTATTTATCTTTGACAGAGATATAGCGAGAGAGAGAGAGAGAGAGAGTGGGGAAAGGGCAAGGAGAGAGTGGGAGAGAGAGAATCCTAAGCAGGCTGCATGCTGTCAGCTCACAGTCCAATGTAGGTCTCAGTCTTACAAACCATGAGATCATGACCTGAGCTGAAATCAAGAGTAGGGCACTTAGATTGAGCAACTCAGGTGCCCCTAATGAACTGGAATTAAATACAAATATGAAAGCAAAAAATAAAATAAAATACTTAACTTCGGTATGCAGTTGGTATGGTCTTCAAAAGTTTTGACTGCACCCACCCTAAGAGAATTTTTGAAAAATTATGTATCTAGTTAACACATTTTTTAAAAATTTTTTAATGTTTATTTTATTATTGAGAGACAGAGAGAAACAGAGCACAAGCAGGGGAGGGGCAGAGAGAAAGGAAGAGACAGATCCAAAGCAAGCTCCAGGCTCTGAGCTGTCAGCACAGAGCCCAATGCGGGACTTGAACTCACAAACCATGAGACCATGACCTGAGTCGAAGTCAGATGCTTAACCGACTGAGTCACCCAGATACCCCTCTGGTTAACACATTCTTAAGTTACTATCTAGATATTTCTTACAGATTAAAACAGATTTAATTCTTGCCAATGAGAGATACAAATTATTCAAATTTTAATAGTGGTAATAAGAGAATTTACATTTGAAACAAATATTTTATGATATGATTTCATTATTGTGTTTTAACCACCTTACTGAGATAAGCAGAAAGAATTAGAAGTGATTTGTGTAAATATTATATATGGGCTTTATCCAATGTGTCCTGAAGAATTTAGTAATCCTGGAGAAGAACATCCAAGTATATTTAATTTTTTTAACGTTAATTTATTATTGAGAGACAGAGACAGAGCATGAGCATGGGAAGGGCTAAGAGACAGGGAGACACAGAATCTGAAGCAAGCTCCAGGCTCTGAGCTACCAGTACAGAGCCTGACACGGGGCTCAAACCCACAAACTGAGAGATCATGATCTGATCCGAAGTTGGACGCCCAAGCAACTGAGCCACCCAGGCGCCCCATCCAAGTATATTTAAAAGAATCACATGAGGTGGTTGCTTTGTTTTTCCGAAATTAAAGTGTCCCAGTGAACATAATACTCTGAGGCTAATGCTGAGTCTCAGTCCTTAGGTAAGTACTTTTACATTACATAATGGCAGAAAGCTTTATGAGTTTTTGTTCATAATTAGCTATCATAGTAAACATTTCTAATACTAAAATTTAATTATATCTCTTTGCTTGGCACATCATAAAATTTTATACCCCCAAATATGTACTGCATGAAGACTTGCAATAGATGAGGAAGAATATTTGGTGAAGAAGAGAATACTTTACCGTGGTAAACAGAATAATAACCTTCCAAAGATGCCCATGTTCTAATCCCCAGAATTTATGAATATGTTATTTTACATAGCAAAGGGGATTGACAATTGTGATTGAGGATCTGAAAATAAGGAAATTACCCTGAATTACCTAGGTTGGTCCAATAGAATCACAAAGGTTTTAAATGAGGGAAGAGAGGCAAAAGAGGAAGAAAGGTGTGTTGATAGAAGCAGAGATTAGGAGATACAATTGGTTTTCCAGATAAAAGAGGGTCATGAGCCAAGGAATGAGAACATCCCCTACCAGCTGGAAAGACATGGAACAATTCTTTCTAAAGCTGTAAGAAGGAGTATATCCCTTCCAATGCATTTTAGATTTCTGCCCTCCAGAATTGGAAGAAAACAGATTTGTGTTTTTAAGACTTAACATTAGTGGTAATTTGTTACAGCAGCAGTAGGAAACTAATACACTTGCTTTGATACAAAGGGGAAATGGACTACTGCGAACAAGGCTGGCTCTCAGATAATGAGTTTCTGAAAATATCATATATGGAACTGTGGATTTAGACATTGATTTCCCCTGAAGAGTCTTTGTAGCAACTGAGTATATTCACCACAGCTGGAGTCTCACCAAGGAGCATAAAACTAAGATGACCATGGACTCTGTGGTCAATGTTCCATGCTTAAATTAAATCTTTCTAGTTCCAGGACCCAGTGAAAATTATGTGCTTTCACTCACACACTTTTTGGTTCTGGAATCTCATGAAAATTACCTAATCTCTCTGTGCCTCAGTTCCTTCACTTTTGAAAACTGGAATATTAAGAGTTACCTAATAATTTGGATAGCAGATTAAATATGAAAAAAACCACATAAGCAAACACTTTTAAGATAATCTGCCACCCAGTAATAAGTTAATATGATTTTCTAATAACTGAAAGAAATTTCTTAATAATTATTTATTATAAATTCAATAATTATTAATTATTGAAGACCTATTTAAAACATGAGATATAATGTTTCCTGCTAAAATTGGATACAGTTGAATACTTACAAACAAGGGGTGAGTTGGACAGCATAATACATCATGCTGTGTATTAAAATGGTTCATTATGGTATGGAAAATATTTATTCCCTTTGTGTCATAGTTTTATTTTTTATTTTTTTTTTTTTTTTTTTTTTTAAGTTTTTTTAAAATTTTATTTTATTTTTTTTTTTATTTTTATTTTATTTATTTTTTTTAATATATGAAATTTACTGTCAAATTGGTTTCCATACAACACCCAGTGCTCATCCCAAAAGGTGCCCTCCTCAATACCCATCACCCACCCTGCCCTCCCTCCCACCCCCCATCAACCCTCAATTTGTTCTCAGTTTTTAACAGTCTCTAATGCTTTGGCTCTCTCCCACTCTAACCTCTTTTTTTTTTTTTTTTCCTTCCCCTCCCCCATGGGTTTCTGTTAAGTTTCTCAGGATCCACATAAGAGTGAAACCATATGGTATCTGTCTTTCTCTGTATGGCTTATTTCACTTAGCATCACACTCTCCAGTTCCATCCATGTTGCTACAAAAGGCCATATTTCATTTTTTCTCATTGCCACGTAGTATTCCATTGTGTATATAAACCACAATTTCTTTATCCATTCATCAGTTGATGGACATTTAGGCTCTTTCCATAATTTGGCTATTGTTGAGAGTGCCGCTATAAACATTGGGGTACAGGTGCCCCTATGCATCAGTACTCCTGTATCCCTTGGATAAATTCCTAGCAGTGCTATTGCTGGGTCATAGGGTAGGTCTATTTTTAATTTTCTGAGGAACCTCCACACTGCTTTCCAGAGCGGCTGCACCAATTTGCATTCCCACCAACAGTGCAAGAGGGTTCCCGTTTCTCCACATCCTCTCCAGCATCTATAGTCTCCTGATTTCTTCATTTTGGCCACTCTGACTGGCGTGAGGTGGTATCTGAGTGTGGTTTTGATTTGTATTTCCCTGATAAGGAGCGACGTTGAACATCTTTTCATGTGCCTGTTGGCCATCCGGATGTCTTCTTTAGAGAAGTGTCTATTCATGTTTTCTGCCCATTTCTTCACTGGGTTATTTGTTTTTCGGGTGTGGAGTTTGATGAGCTCTTTATAGATTTTGGATACTAGCCCTTTGTCCGATGTGTCATTTGCAAATATCTTTTCCCATTCCGTTGGTTGCCTTTTAGTTTTGTTGGTTGTTTCCTTTGCTGTGCAGAAGCTTTTTATCTTCATAAGGTCCCAGTAATTCACTTTTGCTTTTAATTCCCTTGCCTTTGGGGATGTGCCGAGTAAGAGATTGCTACGGCTGAGGTCAGAGAGGTCTTTTCCTGCTTTCTCCTCTAAGGTTTTGATGGTTTCCTGTCTCACATTCAGGTCCTTTATCCATTTTGAGTTTATTTTTGTGAATGGTGTGAGAAAGTGGTCTAGTTTCAACCTTCTGCATGTTGCTGTCCAGTTCTCCCAGCACCATTTGTTAAAGAGACTGTCTTTTTTCCATTGGATGTTCTTTCCTGCTTTGTCAAAGATGAGTTGGCCATACGTTTGTGGGTCTAGTTCTGGGGTTTCTATTCTATTCCATTGGTCTATGTGTCTGTTTTTATGCCAATACCATGCTGTCTTGATGATGACAGCTTTGTAGTAGAGGCTAAAGTCTGGGATTGTGATGCCTCCTGCTTTGGTCTTCTTCTTCAAAATTACTTTGGCTATTCGGGGGCTTTTGTGGTTCCATATGAATTTTAGGATTGCTTGTTCTAGTTTCGAGAAGAATGCTGGTGCAATTTTGATTGGGATTGCATTGAATGTGTAGATAGCTTTGGGTAGTATTGACATTTTGACAATATTTATTCTTCCAATCCATGAGCAGGGAATGTCTTTCCATTTCTTTATATCTTCTTCAATTACCTGCATAAGCTTTCTATAGTTTTCAGCATACAGATCTTTTACATCTTTGGTTAGATTTATTCCTAGGTATTTTATGCTTCTTGGTGCAATTGTGAATGGGATCAGTTTCTTCATTTGTCTTTCTGTTGCTTCATTGTTAGTGTATAAGAATGCAACTGATTTCTGCACATTGATTTTGTATCCTGCAACTTTGCTGAATTCATGTATCAGTTCTAGCAGACTTTTGGTGGAGTCTATCGGATTTTCCATGTATAATATCATGTCATCTGCAAAAAGCGAAAGCTTGACTTCATCTTTGCCAATTTTGATGCCTTTGATTTCCTTTTGTTGTCTGATTGCTGATGCTAGAACTTCCAGCACTATATTAAATAGCAGCGGTGACAGTGGGCATCCCTGTCGTGTTCCTGATCTCAGGGAAAAAGCTCTCAGTTTTTCCCCGTTGAGGATGATGTTAGCTGTGGGCTTTTCATAAATGGCCTTTATGATCTTTAAGTATTTTCCTTCTATCCCGACTTTCTCAAGGGTTTTTATTAAGAAAGGGTGCTGGATTTTGTCAAAGGCCTTTTCTGCATCGATTGACAGGATCATATGGTTCTTCTCTTTTTTTTTGTTAATGTGATGTATCACGTTGATCGATTTGCGAATGTTGAACCAGCCCTGCATCCCAGGAATGAATCCCACTTGATCATGGTGAATAATTCTTTTTATATGCTGTTGAATTCGATTTGCTAGTATCTTATTAAGAATTTTTGCATCCATATTCATCAGGGATATTGGCCTGTAGTTCTCTTTTTTTACTGGGTCTCTGTCTGGTTTAGGAATCAAAGTAATACTGGCTTCATAGAATGAGTCTGGAAGTTTTCCTTCCCTTTCTATTTCTTGGAATAGCTTGAGAAGGATAGGTATTATCTCTGCTTTAAATGTCTGGTAGAACTCCCCTGGGAAGCCATCTGGTCCTGGACTCTTATTTGTTGGGAGATTTTTGATAACCGATTCAATTTCTTCGCTGGTTATGGGTCTGTTCAAGCTTTCTATTTCCTCCTGATTGAGTTTTGGAAGAGTGTGGGTGTTTAGAAATTTGTCCATTTCTTCCAGGTTGTCCAATTTGCTGGCATATAATTTTTCATAGTATTCCCTGATAATTGTTTGTATCTCTGAGGGATTGGTTGTAATCATTCCATTTTCATTCATGATTTTATCTATTTGGGTCATCTCCCTTTTCTTTTTGAGAAGCCTGGCTAGAGGTTTGTCAATTTTGTTTATTTTTTCAAAAAACCAACTCTTGGTTTCGTTGATCTGCTCTACAGTTTTTTTAGATTCTATATTGTTTATTTCTGCCCTGATCTTTATTATTTCTCTTCTTCTGCTGGGTTTAGGCTGCCTTTGCTGTTCTGCTTCTATTTCCTTTAGGTGTGCTGTTAGATTTTGTATTTGGGATTTTTCTTGTTTCTTGAGATAGGCCTGGATTGCAATGTATTTTCCTCTCAGGACTGCCTTCGCTGCATCCCAAAGCGTTTGGATTGTTGTATTTTCATTTTCGTTTGTTTCCATATATGTTTTAATTTCTTCTCTAATTGCCTGGTTGACCCACTCATTTGTTAGTAGGGTGTTCTTTAACCTCCATGCTTTTGGAGGTTTTCCAGACTTTTTCCTGTGGTTGATTTCAAGCTTCATAGCATTGTGGTCTGAAAGTATGCATGGTATAATTTCAATTCTTGTAAACTTATGAAGGGCTGTTTTGTGACCCAGTATATGATCTATCTTGGAGAATGTTCCATGTGCACTCGAGAAGAAAGTATATTCTGTTGCTTTGGGATGCAGAGTTCTAAATATATCTGTCAAGTCCATCTGATCCAATGTATCATTCAGGGCCCTTGTTTCTTTATTGACTGTGTGTCTAGATGATCTATCCATTTCTGTAAGTGGGGTGTTAAAGTCCCCTGCAATGACCACATTCTTATCAATAAGGTTGCTTATGTTTATGAGTAATTGTTTTATATATCTGGGGGCTCGGGTATTTGGCGCATAGACATTTATAATAGTTAGCTCTTCCTGGTGGATAGACCCTGTGATTATTATATAATGCCCTTCTTCATCTCTTGTTACAGCCTTTAATTTAAAGTCTAGTTTGTCTGATATAAGTATGGCTACTCCAGCTTTCTTTTGGCTTCCAAGAGCATGATAAATAGTTCTCCATCCCCTCACTCTCAATCTAAAGGTGTCCTCAGATCTAAAATGAGTCTCTTGTAGACAGCAAATAGATGGGTCTTGTTTTTTTATCCATTCTGATACCCTATGTCTTTTAGTTGGCGCATTTAATCCATTTACATTCAGTGTTATTATAGAAAGATACGGGTTTAGAGTCATTGTGATGTCTGTATGTTTTATGCTTGTAGTGATGTCTCTGGTACTTTGTCTCACAGGATCCCCCTTAGGATCTCTTGTAGGGCTGGTTTAGTGGTGACAAATTCCTTCAGTTTTTGTTTGTTTGGGAAGACCTTTATCTCTCCTTCTATTCTAAATGACAGACTTGCTGGATAAAGGATTCTCGGCTGCATATTTTTCCTGTTTAGCACACTGTAGATATCGTGCCAAGCCTTTCTGGCCTGCCAAGTTTCAAAGGAGAGATCAGTCACGAGTCTTATAGGTCTCCCTTTATATGTGAGGGCACGTTTATCCCTTGCTGCTTTCAGAATTTTCTCTTTATCCTTGTATTTTGCCAGTTTCACTATGATATGTCGTGCAGAAGATCGATTCAAGTTACGTCTGAAGGGAGTTCTCTGTGCCTCTTGGATTTCAATGCCTTTTTCCTTCCCCAGTTCAGGGAAGTTCTCAGCTATAATTTGTTCAAGTACCCCTTCAGCACCCTTCCCTCTCTCTTCCTCCTCTGGGATACCAATTATGCGTATATTATTTTTTTTTAGTGTATCACTTAGTTCTCTAATTTTCCCCTCATACTCCTGGATTTTTTTATCTCTCTTTCTTTCAGCTTCCTCTTTCTCCATAACTTTATCTTCTAGTTCACCTATTCTCTCCTCTGCCTCTTCAAGCCGAGCCATCGTGGATTCCATTTTGTTTTGCAATTCGTTTAAAGCGTTTTTCAACTCCTCGTGACTGTTCCTTAGTCCCTCGATCTTTGTGGCAAGAGATTCTCTGCTGTCCTGTATACTGTTTTCAAGCCCAGCGATTAATTTTATGACTATTATTCTAAATTCACTTTCTGTTATATTATTTAAATCCTTTTTGATCAGTTCATTAGCTGTTGTTATTTCCTGGAGATTCTTCTGAGGGGAATTCTTCCGTTTGGTCATTTTGGAGAGTCCCTGGCGTGGTGAGGACCTGCAGGGCACTTCCCCTGTGCTGTGGTGTATAACTGGAGTTAGTGGGCGGGGCCGCAGTCCGACCCGATGTCTGCCCCCAGCCCACTGCTGGGGCCACAGTCAGACTGGTGTGTGCCTTCTCTTCCCCTCTCCTAGGGGCGGGATTCACTGTGGGGTGGCGTGTCCCGTCTGGGCTACTCGCACACTGCCAGGCTTGTGTTGCTGGGGATCTGGCGTATTAGCTGGGGTGGGTAGGCAAGGTGCACGGGGGCTGGAGGGGCAGGCTTAGCTCGCTTCTCCTTAGGTGATCCACTTCAGGAGGAGCCCTGTGGCAGCGGGAGGGAGTCAGATCCGCTGCCGGAGGTTTGGCTCCGCAGAAGCACAGAGTTGGGTGTTTGCGCGGAGCGAGCAAGTTCCCTGGCAGGAACTGGTTCCCTTTGGGATTTTGGCTGGGGGATGGGCGGGTGAGATGGCGCTGGCGCCTTTGTTCCCCGCCAAGCTGAGCTCTGCCGTCCGGGGGCTCAGCAGCTCTCCCTCCCTTTGTCCTCCAGCCTTCCCGCTTTCCGAGCAGAGCTGTTAACTTATGACCTCCCAGACGCTAAGTCGCGCTTGCTGTCGGAACACAGTCCGTCCGGCCCCTCCGCTTTTGCCAGCCAGACTCGGGGGCTCTGCTTGGCCGGCGAGCCGCCCCTCCGCCCCGGCTCCCTCCCGCCAGTCCGTGGAGCGCGCACCGCCTCGCCGCCCTTCCTACCCTCTTCCGTGGGCCTCTGGTCTGCGCTTGACTCCGGAGACTCCCTTCTGCTAATCCTCTGGCGGTTTTCTGTGTTCTTTAGGCAGGTGTAGGTGGAATCTAAGTGATCGGCAGGACGCGCTGTGAGCCCCGCGTCCTCCTACGCCGCCATCTTCCGGAACCTGTCTGCACCGACGCAGCGGTGAGATGCCAGGGAGAGAGCTGTGTCATAGTTTTAAATGATCAGTTTAGACCTAGTACTTTCAGGAATCTATCTTCATGAAAGATTCATACATTCAGATTACATCATGTACAATTCCATTCATAGCATTATTTTACAAAATAATAGAAACATTTTGTAAACAAGATAAGTGGGCATAGTTTATATGATGGAATAATGTACCCTTCAAAAATTGTACTCTCAGAGACATTTTTCTGACATGACTAAATAATACATATATAAATAAAATATTTAAAGTATATATTCCAGAAAGGAAAATAATAAAATATCACTAGTTGGTATGTCTCAATGATGGACTTTGTAAAAAGCAGTTTACAAAATTTTCGTGGTTTTCTACCTTTAAAATATTTCTTTAGTTTGTACTTCATTCACTATAATAAAAAAATTAAATATGTTGAGGGGGCTCAGTCGGTTAAGTTTCTGACTCTTGGTTTGACTCAGGTCATGATCTCACGGTCTTGGGATCAAGCCCTGTGTTGGGCTCAGCGCTGACAGCATGGAGCCTGCCTGGGATTCTCCCTCTCCCCTCCCTCACTGCCCTTCCCCTGTTCACACCTTCCCCCCCCCCCAAATAAATGAACTTAAAAATAAGAAAATTAAATATGTTAATAAATAATATATCTTTTAAAGTTCTTAAATTTAATAGGGATTCAAAAAAACATATTTGATTAAAATAACATATCTTTATGAGTAATGTATATTATCTCATAGAAGAGCAGTAGTTTTTAACAATAACTGTGAAGCAGAATCATCTGGAAACCTTCAACAGAACAACAACCTGACAAACAATCAAATAACTACAAAACCTTGGAATCCAGTCACACGCTTACTGATTCAATTGGTCTTGGGATCAGATGGAGACATACATTCACATCAGTAATTATAGTCAGTCCTGAGAAGTAGCTTGTAGTTTTACCAACATTTGTAATAGAACTGTTAGTGAGTCTTCACTGTAAAAAATGTTTTAAAAAGTATTTATAAATTATTTTGCTTTTACTCAGAATAATTTAGTATGTATTACAATATTAATCCCCCCAAAAATCAGGAAGCTTTATTGGGAACCCCAGTAATTTTTAAAAGCATGAAAAATTTTTGAGACAAACAAGTTTGAGAGTACATTCTACTATTCAATTTGGTGAAATTGTGTGTTATACTAAGACTGTTCTTAAAGTGGACAAGGTAAAAATTTGATGAGTGGGAAGACTGAGAACTACTTCAAGTTATAAAGTAAATAGGTCATTTGACTAGTTAAATGTTACACAGCCTTAAAATACAAATGCAGCCAAAATAAGAACACAGGGAAAAATCAATAGAAATACTTCTAAAAATATATTTGATTTAAAGAATATGAACTATATTATCACTCCATAAAAAGCATGATGAACTCTGATAATTTGAAAAGTGCTATTATGTGCATAGCCAATTAATTGACTAAATATTTAACATTAAAGAAACGTAATTGTAAATATTTGTACATTTTCAATGAACTTTTTAACAGATGATGTTGCATAGGACTCTAGAGACATTTTGGAAAATTATTAGTCCTTGGAGTCAAAGAAATTTATTGCTCCATTTATATGAAGAAATATGTTTGATTTCTTCTCGGAAACTTAATTACTCTTATTGAGCAACCTGGAAAAGAGAACAAATTATATCTAGGTTTTTCATCCAAATGTACTGTACATTTTTGAGAGCTAATATATATGCCAAAATAACTATCCCTCAAATGAAAATAGGAGTGCAAAAATTCTTTCCCTCACAGACTTCATTCCTAAAATTAAAAAAAGGAAAAAAAAATGTGACATTAATTCAACTAGTGTGTATTTTCCTTACATTCGCTAAGTAGCTTGAAATCCTTTCTTCCTTCTCTTATTTCCTTGACTTCTTTCTTTTTGCCTTTTTTTTTTCCTTTTCTTCCTTCTTTAACAAACATCTATTATGTGTTAGCCACTGTGGTTATGTAACACAGGGAAGATAGACATGCTGTCACGTATCTTAGCATCTAATGTTGGATACATACATTAAAAGGGCTGTTACAACTGAGAGTACATAGAAAGTACAGATAACACTGGTAGAACAGATAATACTCTAAACATTCCTTCGGAGCATAAAGCCATCTAAAATTACAGTGGTAATTAACTAGGTGAAGCGGAGGAATGAGGCTAGGGAAGGACAGTTTAGGGGAACCATCCAAACACAAGAAGGTACAAACAAAAAAATCTGAAACAAGACATTTATAACAGTTAATTTTATGTCTAAACTTGGCTGGGCCAAGATATGCTCAGATGGCTGTTAAAACATCATTTCTGGGTGAGTCAAGGCAGGTATTTCAGGAAGAGATTAGACTGAGTAAAGAGATCTGCCCTCAACAATGAGGGAGGACACCATTCAACCCATTGAGGGAGCCAACTGAATAAAAAGGCAAAGCAAAAAAAAAAAAAAAAAAGTTAGAGAGGGAGGGAGCCAAACCATAAGAGACTCTTAAAAACTGAGAATAAATTGAGGGTTGATGGGGGGTGGGAGGGAGGGGAGGGTGGGTGAGAGGCATTGAGGAGGGTACCTGTTGGGATGAGCACTGGGTGTTTTATGGAAACCAATTTGACAATAGATTTCATATTAAAAAAGAAAAGGCAAAGGAAGGGCAAGTTCACTCTCTATCTGAGCCGGGATGTCAGTATTTTTCTGCCCTTAGATATCAGAGCTTCTGGTTCTCCATCCTTCTGTCTTGTATTGGCAATTACATCTTTCGCCCCTCTAGTTCTCAGGCTCTCAGACTTAGACTGAATTACATCACGGGCTTTCCTTATCCTCCATGTTGAGGATGGCAGACTGAGGAACATTTTAGCCTATATAATTACATGAGTATTTCTTATAATTATATATAGTATATATTATTATATATAATTACATATTATATATATACACCTCATTTTGCTTATCCATTCATCTATTGATGGAGATTTAGGTTGCTTCTCTATCTTGGCTATTTTAAGTAATGCTGCAATAAGCATATGGGTGCAGATACCTTTTTGAATTAGACTTTTCATTTTCTTTGGGTAGATATCCAGTAGTGGAATTATTGGATCATTGTGTAATTATATTTTTAAAATTTTTAAGGAAACTCCATACTCTTTGCCATAGCAGCTGCACAAATTTACATTCCCATCAACAGTACATGAGGGTTCCTTTTCTTCCACATCCTTATCAACACTGGTTATTTCTTTTTTATTTTAACCATTCTGACATGTGTAAGGTGATATCTCATTATGGTTTTGATTTGCATTTTCCTGATGATTAATGATGCTGAGCATATTTTCATGTGGCTATTATTCATTTGTATGTCTTCTTTGGAAGTGTCCATTTGCCCATGTCTTAATTGCTTTTATTGCTTTCTGGTTGAACAAGTGTTGATTTAGCTCTAATAGTTTATTTTTGCTTTTTTTTTACCTTTGCCTGGGGAGACATATCTAGAAAAATGTCACTAGAGCCAATGTCAGAGAAATTACTGCCTGTGTTCTCTTCTAGAATTTTTATGGTTTGTGGTATCACATTTAGATCTTTAATCCATTTTGAGCTTATTTTTCTGTATGGCATTAGAAAGTGGTCCATTTTCATTCTTTTGCATGTAGCTATCCAGTGTTCCCAGTACCATTTATTGAGGAGAATGTGTTTTCCCCATTGAGTATTCTCACTTCCTTTGTCATAGATTCATTGACCATATAAACATGGGATTATTTTGGAGCTCTCTATTCTGTTCCATTGATGTATGTATCTGTTTTTGTGTTAGTATCATTCTGTTTTAATTACTATGGCTTTGTAGTATATCTTGAAATATGGAACTATGATACTTTCAGCTTGGTCTTTTGGCGACTGATTCTGAGTATGACATTTCCTTCATACGATGGATTACTGCTGTGGCTGTCTGACATGACCTTGAGGTTGACAATACCTTAGCTCCTGTCAAAGTAATGAACTTATTATACCAAAGTCAGGAATTCAGTCTCTGCTAGTTGTAAGGACATAAAAGAGCTGATATTTGAACAATGAGCAGATCTCTAATGTGCAAGTGATCTTGTTCTAGAATCTTGGGTGATACAGCTGTGAAACATCTATTGGAATTTGGCCAAAAATTCCACGTCATCTTTATCTGCAATGGTGATTTCTATCATCATATGACCTGCAAGATCATATTTTTCAAGTGTCAAGGAAACTTGCTACAGAGTCCTTCATTGCTCTGGACCTACTTAAAACTAATAGCTGTCCCAGGTACCTGATAAGTATGTCAGGGCAACATTTACTGTATGCAAAATCAAAAGAAGCCTACCAAGTGCTCTATTTCTTTCTTTGTGGTGGGAAGGGCAAGGTGCAATAATATATCATTTAACTTGTAGGGAACATTTTAGTGTGCCTAAGAGCTATAGACCTTTACATCTTCACTAAGGTGGGGTCCTCTAAATCTTTGTATTTTATAATATTGTACCTGTGGCATTTACGGCTCTAGCTGGGACAAGCAAAACACTTGGTAATTATTGTTTCTAGATCTAATTAACATAGTTTTATGCATTTTGTTCCCAAATAGCAATAAACAAAGTTAAGAAACAGAATTAATCTGTTATTGTAAAGGCACTGCATATGGAAAAGCTGTGATAATGGTAATACACTTGGTTAAGTTTACAGTAGTCTTCTGGCATGCACTATAAATCCATGTGATATTGAAGAGTAGGACTGATAAGTTACAAAGGGTTATGATGGGCCAGCATTATCAATAATAGCTTAATTATGGAAAGAGCTCCAATGTCCATCAACTGATGAATGGATAAAGAAGATATGGTATATATACAATGGAATATTACTGAGCCATAAAAACAGAATGAAATCTGCCATTTGCAATGACATGGATAGAGCTAGAGAGTATTATGCTGAGCGAAATAAATGAGTCAGAGAAAGACAAATACCATATGACATCACTCATACTTGGAATTAAAAAAAAAGCATTGAGGGTAAAAAATACAGAAAAAACATGAAACAGACTCTTAACT
Source organism: Panthera leo (assembly GCF_018350215.1). NCBI lineage: Eukaryota > Metazoa > Chordata > Mammalia > Carnivora > Felidae > Panthera > Panthera leo. The sequence continues at coordinate 153,052,363 of NC_056682.1, read as the reverse complement.
ATAGAAAACAAACTGATGGTTACCAGAGGGGAGGTGGCTAGAAGATGGGTTAAGTAGGTGATGGATATTAAGGAAGGCACTTGTTATGATGAGAGTGTTGTATGTAAGTGCTGAATAACTAAATTCTACACCTGAAACTATGTTAACTAACTGGAATTTAAATAAAACCTGAGGGGGGGAGAAAAAAACTTAAAAATAAGGGTTATGATGGGGAACATCATCCTCTGATTATTTAAGGATGTAAGAGTGGCTAATCTCTGTAATTTCACCTATATTCTACTTAGTCCTTTTAATTTTCTACCTTGTGCAGGAGTAAGAAAGTTTCAGGAGCTTCTATTTGATGTTTTCTACTATAATGACTTTTTTCCTCATGACAGAGAACTAACTTGAGGGTTCAGCAGGCTGTTGAATATATCCGTCCTGATTAATAATACCTCAGGCCAACGCATGGCCATAATGTCGGGCTGTGACTAATTACTGACAAATGGATTTGGGCCACTCCATTTATCACCTGGCTTCTTTATGTCCCATACTTACTAAGGAAGATATTACAGTATTTCTGCTCTTCTGTTGTCTGTCAGTTTTGTTCTCTATGTAAAATTTCTTGAAAATGTTGGGCTTTATTTTTCCCCGATGAATAGTGACTTTGCTAAATGGTTATGAGTGCCTTTAGAGAATAATTGGGGAAACACTATCATATACATTTGAAAGGATGTTTTGGTGATCTTCTTCAATGTCTTAGCCTTCTGTTCAACTTAGGTTCTTAAGTCCTGATAATTGGAAACTAAATGAGAATATATATATATATATATATATATATATATATGTATGCATATATATATATATATATATATGCATATATATATATATGTATAATCTCGTGAGGCAGCTGAAAGCAGACTTGGGTTCATTAGCCCTTGAACAGTTTTTGTTATATAAATTAAGCAGTGCCCTCACTGGTGACTTATATACCTAATCCCTAGGAATCCCATGGTGTCTTAGTCATCCGCATAGATCACTGTGAGTCATTCCAGCTTTCCTACTTGTTGCAGTAACTATATAAATCTTGTCTCTGACAGTTAAATGCTGTCATCAGGCTTCTGCTTTCTGGAATCTTATTATCATTATTGACACTTAGGAGCCCAGCTGCATAACAACTTCTCCTATTACCAACCCTGTCTACAAAGGAGAGAAAATACTATTTTTTTAAATGATGCCAGGGGCTCTGTCATTAGCACACTGTTTATTGTTCCAGGGAAAGAGATACCCTCTGGATCCTCTAAAGAGACAGAATTAACCAATAGGCCATCCAGTCTTATAAATCTCTGCTAGTATGGTACCCTTATCCTGAGATATGGTGACCTTATCCTCAATATTGTTCCAAGGCATATTTTCCATTTCCACCTCATTTACCATAGACTATTGTCTTTGTGTATATGTGTTTTGTTTTGTTTTCGTCCAAGATTCAAAAAGCATCCAAGCAGTGTATTAAGACCAGCTCAAGGATGTTAAATCATATAAGAAGGAATACCTATTAGTAAATATCTTATAGTAGACATATTTGTCCCATCCCCTTCATTCTAGTAACCCAAGATCCATTTCCAATCATATTTTCCCTATCCTATATGAATATAGTAGCCTGAACTTGCAGCTCTTTGGTGGCCAATATCCTTCCTCCCGAAATACAAAATGGTTGTCATATAATGCCATGCTGAGATTTGATACTAGCTATTGACTTAGAATATCTTAGTAAATATGAGAACAACCTTTGAAGAGGACAATTATCATTATTTGAGGCATCCACCTAGTAGAGGTTTCTGCATGTTTTCAAAGCATATTTAGGGCTTGGGGTTTAGAAATAAAGGTTCTCAAGCATGTCTAACAAGATGTCCCTATCCCAGCCATTAGGGTCTAACAGGATCTATCACAGCCATGACTTTAGTGAAAGAGAATTTTCAGAGGTTTGAGTAAGCCAACTCTGCAATTCTACTTATGAAGTCAGGTCCTATGCCCTGTTTCAGTCAATATGGTATGTGGTATCTTTAAATCTTTTCATAGAGGACTTATGGCTTTCTTAGAATTTCTGATTTTCAGTTTGCTGATTTGATAGTTGACTGGCTTGTGCCTATTATTTTCTTCCTTGAGTACCTCAATGGCACTTAACAAAACCCAGCCCACCAGCGCTACCATCCTCATAACTACATGTCCATCATTTTCTCACTCAAGGAAGGTTGCATTTTACCTATATCCTGTCCTAATTTCACACATACAGAAACCTTAAGGATTGCAATGTTATGGCACACCAGCACTTCTAAACACACCACTTATCACCAGAAGGTGATTTTTGTAGTCATCTTGCTGGCAAGTAATTCAATTCTATAATTTGAGTATCTGCTTTCTTGAACCATTTCTGGTACCAAATTAGTATAGGCAGCTCTAGAAGCAAGTATATAAGTATACAAGGCCAGATTCTTATTTGGGAGGCATAGAAAAAAATAGCAGAAGCATAGAGAAGTAATACAGAGAAGGAAAATTAGCCAAAACAGAGGAGTTATTAAACCAGCTACCACAAGTGCTGATGAGCTTAACCCTGTGGGGGGAGGAGGGCAAACACTGGCATGTATTCATTCATTTAATTAATTAATTAATTAATTTAATTAATTCAACTAATTAATTAATAACTATTATTATCATTATCAAATAAGATGAAACAGAAATAATCATCAACATATCTAGTAAGACACTCTAAAAATGTTTTTAATATTTGTATTAGTATAGATAAAATTAAACAAGAGCCCCATAATATTGGTGAGTTGCTACTGTCTTTTGTTTCATGGAGACATTACTATGTCTAATTGTGCTTCATAAAATGAAGACTGTCAGCTGACTATGAAATTCAAGGCTTAACAAATCTAGAAGATAATAATCTATATTAAAGGGTATCTATGTACCCTCTGGTCTGGCACTTTTTTAAGTCAGAAGAAAGAGCTTAATTTCACTTTTGTCAAAAAGAGGTTGGCATTTGGAGATAATCATATTTGCTAGTTTAATCAAATGTTTCTGATGCTTTGTTTCAGAAGTATTAAGATTATTCACTTCATGTGTATGTGTGTGCATTTGTTGATGTGTAGATAGAAATAAATTTGAACATTTTATTGTAAATACTCGTTTAATTTGTTAAGAACACTACTTACGTGATAGTATATTCGGTATATTGATTATTATATTTTGATAAATATCTCAAGTTCTAACATATTGAAATTCATCTCCTACTTGTCCTCTTTGTGGGCTCTTATTCTCTGCTTTCTCTCTCACTTTTTTTCTCTTTCGGTCTCCCTCTCTCACTCTTTTCCCCTAGTTCAGTTTACTTGCTTTCCCACATGCATACCAAAAAACAAACAAACAAACAAAACAAGAGTTACAGAATAAAATCATGGTTGTAAAAAATAGCATACAGACTGGAGCAAAAGTTTAAAAAATTATTTGTATGCATTTTTTATATTGTGTGTATTTTAGGAAGAATATGCATACTTCTTTTCCTAAAAAAAAATATTGTTCCTTTTACTCATGTAGATTATTTAAAATTTGCATTTTAAATTTCTTAAGTAATTTTAATTTGGTGGTGAAACTCAGGATTTTTTTAACATACTATTAAAGAAACTATCAAATCTACATCATATTTAATATACTTCTGTCCACTAATCATATCTTAAAGCATATATAAACTAAGTTATACACTATTAAGTATGACTTATATTTAGTCATAAAAAGCTGCTTGCAAGAAGTGTCATTTTTTTGGCATAACTAATGAATTGCAAAATGCATTTTGACTTTCTGTGTTAGAAAGAAAGACAAATCTGATAAACCCATTCCATTGCTTTAAAACCTTTTATGGCTCCCCAGTTCTCCAAGAATCAGTTCTAAAATCCTTAACGTGGCCTGCATTACCTGGTAAAACATTGCATTGGCTTACTGCAGCCTTGCCTCCCACCACTCACTATAATTTTGTTTCACTGAGTCCTGAGTGTTCCTTTAAAAACAAAATAAATTTAATTCAGAAGACTTTAAAGCCTTTCCAACACACATAGAAAAAAAAATTCAAATTTTTTTTGCCATGAACTTAAATGCTTTACATGCCCTGGCTTCTAATTCTCTTCGGTCCCCGATCCCCTCCCACACAACTTCTGTGGCAACCACACACAACTTCTTACGTTTCTCAAACCAATTCAGCTTCTTTTGCCAAAGGGCCCTTGCATTTTCTGTTCTAACCCCTCAAATTCTTGTCGTGGATACTTCTCAAAGGCCTAGAGAAGCTCAAAAGTCATTTCTTCAGAGAAAACTTCACTGATTACTCTATTTAATGTAGTAGCTCTTAACAACTTTTATTTCCTTCATAGACAATAATACCATAAATAGTATTTATATGTTACATGTGCACATGTGAGCATATGCATATGCATACATGTGTGTATATATGTGTACACACATAAACACACACGCACATTCTATCTCCTCCTTTTAACAGGTAAGCTCTGTGAGGATATAAGGGTAGGTATCTTTTCTATATTGTTCACTATATCTGGCCTAACAGAGAAAGATACTTGATATAATATTAGATGGGCTAAAAAAAAAGTTTAGATGCTTCTCTCTATGCATCACATCTCTTGTATCACCACGTATAGAGGATTAAAGCATGAATGCTTTAATCAGTTAAAGCAGTTAAAGCATGAATGTAAAAATATTAAAATAACCACACATTGAGGATTTATATTTTGTATTTCTCATTAACTGTCAGCTAAATTATTATGATTTTAAATCAATAAGGAGCTTTATGAGGTCAAAGAATTGATTCAAATTTTAAACTGTATAATCAGAATTAGTGCAACTGAGAGTTTATTCATTGGAAGCAGTTTATTATTACTTAGCTGTTTATAGAAAGAGAAAAATGTATTCCAAGCATACAATGTTTATTAATTAATTTATAAAAGTTAGTGTAATGGGTTTTATTATAAGAAAAAAAAAATCCTTGTTAATAAGGGCTCTTTCACAATGAACATCAAAATACCCAGTCACGAGAACAGATGGTTCAATCAACAGGAAAAAAAAAAGTTTCCCTTATTAAATGCATCTTCAAACTATTAATGTGAATTTTGCCCTAATTCAGTAAAAGTTGTATCAATCCCAAGATGGAGATAAATTGGCAAGATATGCATTCGGAAGTCTTATACAGACTTTAGAAGGCCACATCTGTTGGTGCTCTCATGATCTTATTTAGAAAGATTATCTCACAACAGATGTTCATGAGTATTTCTAGAAAATAAAATACGATGATAGCATAATGTGTACTTATATAAAAAGCTTAGGCCAAAGAAATCTCTAATAGATTGCTTATATGTCTGAAATGTCAACATAATGTGCTATAATACTTCAATATTTTAGAATGTATTTCCTACAAAGAAGGTTCTCTTCCTACTTAACTACAATGCAAATGTTAAAATCAAGAAATTACTAACATATTGCTACCGTCTAATTCTCAGATCCAACTCATATTTGCCAACTTTTCTAATAAAGGAGAACATTCCAGACTAGAATCATGTGTTGCTTTTTGTTTTCACTTCTATTTTGTCTTACTCAAACTAATTTTTTTTCTGTTTTTATTTGGCTTTTATAACCTTGACACTTTTGAAGATTATATGCCAGTTATTTTTATTAAGTTCTTCTATTTAGTTTGCCTAATATTTCCTCATGATTAGTTTTAGGTTATGCATATTTGTTAGGAAAATCACAGAAGTGAGGATTTTTTTCTCTCACTGCATGCTATTAGGTGGCACATATTTTCTACTAGGCACATTAGTGATGTTAACTCTGTTTGATTAAGATACACTTTCCAGTCTTCTCTATTGTAAAATTACTTTTTCTCTTCATCATCAAGTAATTTTGAAATCATATATCATGGATGCCATCCTCATTTTAATTATTTGCTTATAGACTCAAGGCATGCTATTATTTGTAATGGATTATAATCTTACAACTATCATTATTTTTCTAATGAAAGTATTCTGATTTTGCCAGTGGAAGTCCCTTAGTTTGGATTCTGTGTCTTTTTGATATGCCTTCATCATTCTTTGAGTACTTCCTAGATTTCTTGCATAAAGGATATTCTGGATAACATACTGTTTTTCTACCAGCCTTCAAATCACACATTTCACCAAAAAGTCCTGGTAATGTTTAGTGGAGAATGATATTATGAAACTAAGATCTAGATTTTATGCATACTCATTGTTGTCACTGTTCCTAGGTCCTCTCAGCAAACAAAGCTAAGGAAAATGTGTTTGAGTGCATACACACACACACACACAGACATTTATATGTTTGTTTATTTATATCAGTTCTATACAAAAGAATTTTCTGTGATTATTTAGACTATGTGTACATGCAAACAGATAAAATATATCAATCAATAGAATAGCAATAAATACACAGAAAAACAAGTATGTGTAATTATGTGTGTAGATATGTCTATGTAGATAAGTAAATGTGCCAGTTATCAATTCATCACCTCTAGTCTCTAAACCACCCTCCATTGCCTTTTGATGGCAATTGCCTTTGTCAGCTAGCATGATGATAAAATTTTGCCAGTAGAGGGCACTGGAGATACACTGTAGGACGGCGGGCTTTCTGGGTTCCAGTGAGCTTCTCTTTTTCTTTCTTCTGTGGGGCTCAAACACCTGGTGAGTTTCAGTGGCACCTCCAGCAGTTTCAGTGGCATCTCACAGGAAGCTTCCTAAAGGTAAATGGAGTGACACCCCCATAGGAAGCTTCCCAGTGAATTCTGTGGACATTCCACTGGCTTCCAGAGGCTGAGTTCCAAGGTCTTCCTATTTTTGTCTTTCAGACAACTTCTAAGTAATGGTTTCTAGGTAAGCTCTGTGGGTGTCCAGCCAGCTTCCCGGAGTTCAACATCATCCTTCCTGGAAAACTTGAGAGTAGCTTTCTGGAAAATCCAACCAGTGTCTTAGTTAGATTTCCAGAGAATTCATTACCCCATTCCCCACAGACAGCTTCCCAGAAAAAGTCATCAACACTTCTGTCTGTCAACCTTGGACTGACGATTGAACCAGTTCTTGCTCAGGATAACAAAACAGACTTCTCCACCATCCAGTGGACTACAACCATATCCTTGCCAAGAAGATCTGAATTCCAGCCTTGGAAAGCCCCCCACATCGTTTCTGAGTTTGTTTCTTTCTTGGGTACTCTCCTTTATCACAGGGTATTATTTAGAATTTTCTTTATTACCTTTATACTAAACCTTCCCCATTCAAGTTACTGTGTGGTTTAGATCTCCTGACTGAAACCCAACTGATAAAATACAGAAATAAATATAGGTCCGATTAGGTGTATTTATAGGAGTGTTTTTGTGTGTACACAAATGTATACACACATTTTTATATGTACTCTAAGTATTTGAATATATATTTCTGTGCTGTCCAATATACTACTAACCACATGAAATGGTTACATACTTGAAATATGGCTACCATGATGGAAAAGTTGAATATTTAATTTTCTTTAACTTCAATTAATGTAAATATAAATAGCCATATGTCACCAGTGGCTGCTGTACTAGACAAGGCATATGTATTCATACACACAATCACAAGTGCATGAGTTTGCAACTATATTTATTTCGTATTTGTCAGCATCTAGTTGTCAGTTCAATGCAATACAGACTTCTCTGGTGATCATGCTTTCTGTATTTGCACCCCCTTGCTCCCAACACCCTTATATCTTTACTTATTTAATAAGTCCCTTTGTATGTGCTCAAACCTGTATCATTCCCTCCTTACCTCACCCGTACTTTGGAATCTTGGACTGGGTTGCCACACCCCTGCTCCTTAACAGACACTGCTACCCTTTCATGCATATGCTCCCCTGACTACTCCGATCCCCCAACCATTCTAGGACACCCATTGCATTCTGTACTCTAATATACAGCCTTAGAAGTTTTTCTATGCAGATGCAGACACTCTCATTTCCAGGCCCTAATATTCCATTTACAGTGGCCATAAACACCCTTTTCACTGCAGTTAGGATCTATCACTGATATCAGAGTCTATGTACCAAGCCAGTCTTTTGCAAATAACTCTCCCATTCTGGGCTTTGACATCTTAGGCCAGACTCTCCATAAAGGATGCTCTACTCACCCTAGTCAAGATATGCCACTGTGTTCAGTGCTATGATATGTTCCTCTTCCATATTTAACACAGATCCCTCATAGAGCCCAAATAATGGCTTTGGACTGAATTTGGCAGAAAGGACATGAAAAGGAGTTAAAAAAACAAAAGGGGAAAAAGCATTCTTGTTTTTGTTTTTGTTTTTTTTGGGGGGGTGATCTTTGATCTATCATTAACTGATAGAATAACACTGAAATCTCAAATTATGATTTCACTGTTTATTCATTTTATTAACTTATCCCCCCCTTCATGTTGAGGTATTTTGCTAGTTGCATCCAGGTAAAAATTTTACAATATTTTCTTAGGAAACGTAACTTCCCTTATCATGTAATGGTGGTGTCCACCTCGAATAATACTTTTTGTTGTAAAGTCAATTCTATTTCTGATATTAATTATCTGTTGTAATTTTATTATTGTTTACTGAATTTTCACTCACTTTCCCACTCTATTGATAGACTTTCCCACTCTACTGATGCTCATCTTTACTGTATGGTTTGCTTTGGGAAGTGCTATTTTGTGGAAGTGATAGTGTGTCCTCAAGTAGAGTCTTTAGGTAGGCTGGCAAATTTCTATCCCTCATCTGCTTTCTACCACGAGAAAATGTTCCATAAATAAATTGTTTCTTCAATATACACTCAGAAAAAACAAGGCCTGTGGACCAGATCTGAACCCAATGTAACATCTGGAACAGGGTTTCACCAGTCAGCATTCAGGCCAGTGAAATAATAGTAATTATTATTATAAGACATGGATATTTTTGGGATTTTTGAAAACAATATTAATGCACCAAATGCTGACTAATATAGTAATTAGTGGAGGAACGATAAAAGAGAAAATATCTAGAAATTCTGAGATTGGAAATATGAACTCTCAAGAAAATACTGTCACAGGTAATATTAAGATCTGTTATAGCAAGCTCTGATTGGATTGAAGTTGCCCCCAATGAAATGTATTAATTTAAAAAATAAAAAAAGGACTTAAGTAAAAAAGAGTAAGCACATGTGCCACTGATGCCTTTTTTGTCTAAAGAATATGTATTCAAGTCAAGAAAGAAATAGCATTTCTTAAAAAGAATTGCAGGTGCGGTGTGACTGGAATCATATCAACAAATTATAATAATTAGGACAAATCTAATGACATTTTGCAATAAATCCATGGCCAAAATTGCCATCTTGGATAAAACTTTGACAATTTGAAAGGGAAATTTACCCTTGAGCACACAATACTTTATGAACAGAAATCTGATTGAGAAAGAGACTCAGCCGGAGGCGATATTCTCTAATGCTTTTTCCAAATGTGTCCAAGTGATAATATGAAATAGTCAGAAACACCCAGAGAGTAGAAGGAAAGAGGAAGGAAGGGTGAGAGGGAGGGAAGAAGGAAGGGGAAAGAAACATTCAATACAAGGTGATGGAACAAAGTTCTATTATAAAAGGAGAAGAACTGAAATCACACTGCAGGCATCTATAGAAATTCTGAACTCCCTTGATTAGGCCCTTGTACTACTACCTGGGAGTAGCTTACCAGGCCATTATTAATGATGCTTGGACTCTACTCTCATATATGTATATGTATATATTTGTGGCCAAATATATTATTTTTAGAAAAATTCACTCTTCCCTCCTGTAACCTCCAACAAAATTATATATTTCCTTTCCTTACTGATATGGATGGGTCATGTAACTTGCTTTGACAAATAGAATATGGAAGGAGTCAACAGTATACCATCTCCCAGATAACATGTAAAGAGTCACTATAACAGACATCTTATGTGTCTGCCCAGATAGGATATGCTTTTTCAAACTGGAGCCAGGAACAAGAACACACATAGAGTAGACCCAAATCCATCATGCCTCTGAAATAGAGCCATGGCAGGCAACCCGCAACCTTTTGAGTAATAAATATATAAGCAATTGAGAATTTTACACAAATTTATTGTAGCACAAATGTATATATTATTTTATATAATCCATTTGTTCCTCCTATTTTTCTGTTTAATTTTTCATACATGATTTTTCAATTGATAATCTACAGTTCTTCCTTAATAAGAGTATTATATTCCTAAACTTAATTTGATTTCCAGTGTTTTAGCCATACCATAATTGATATCTATCTCGAAAAGTTTTGATAATTTAGCATATATGATATTTTATATTTACTAATTATTAAAAATTGGATTATAAAACACCAAATATTTACATTCATGATTAATACTTCCATTTCTAATTAGCTTACTTTTTCATTGTTTAACTATTATCTATCCTTCCTTTTGATACTATATGTATGTCTCAATGATTGACTTGTCTACTTTTAGATTTGAAGCAAAAATATCTTGAACTTATGTCACTTACTGTAAGCAGTTAAAATATCTTCAGTTACATTCAGTAAAACTTTCAACCTAGAAACTCACTCTGAAAAAAAAAAAAGCTATGACAGACTATGCTATAAAAACATTTCAGTATTACCTATTAATTACAATGTATGTCATGATGGGTTTTCATTTTGAACATTTATCTATAGTATAATTAATTCTGTTTGTATCTTTCTCACTTTCAATTAGAAAAAGTCATAAGCAGGTGATTCTCATTTTTTTTTTTAAGTTTGACACTTAGACATCTTATGCCAAGGAGTAACACTTAACATCAGTTTATCTGTTTTATAGTGAGACTTCTAGTGGGACAATAATAATCTTTGAAACAGTTAGTGCTTTTTGCAATACTGCAAAGAATGAATGAGACAAACATAAATTGATCTAATATACTTGGCTCATAGATCTTTTTAGTTCACAGATTTTAGAATCCAATGAATTACTGATTTCATTTATTTAATAAAACTTATTTCTCAACACGTAAAAACAAAGGAAAAAAGAAAGAGAGAGAGAGAGAGAGAGAGAGAGAGAGAGGGAGACAAACCAAGAAAGAGACTCTTTTTTTTTTTTTTAATTTTTTTTAACGTTTATTTTTGAGACAGAGAGAGACAGAGCGTGAACAGGGGAGGGGCAGAGAGAGAGGGAGACACAGAATCTGAAACAGGCTCCAGGCTCTGAGCAGTCAGCACAGAGCCCGATGCAGGGCTCGAACTCACGGACAGTGAGATCATGACCTGAGCCAAAGTCGGACGCTTACCCGACCAAGCCACCCAGGCGCCCCCAAGAAAGAGACTCTTAACAAACTGATGGTTACCAGAGAGGAGGTGGGGGGATGGCTGAAATAGGTAATGGGGACTCAGGAGTACACTTCTTATGATGAGCACTGGGTGATATATGGAGTTGCTGAATCACTATATTGTACACCTGAAACTAATACAACACTGTGTGTGCTGGAATTAATATTTTTTTAAAAACTTGTTTTTTTGAAAGAAATAATGAAAACATTATTGTACACCAAAGAAAATCGGTTAATGTATTTTAATATTTTATTTGTTTTTCATTATGGGATTTTAATCTATACATGGAGAGTGGGGAACTAAAGGTGTTTTAGTCTCTAGACCAGAAATCCTTTTGACAACTGAGTCTATAATCTATATTCAGTCACCTTTTTTTTCTATTTATGAAATACTTGATTTATGAAATTGGACTTTCTCCTGTGGAGACTGTGATTTTGCCGAGCTAATGGATAGGAACTGCATCTTTTCTGTTCTGTATAAAGCAAACAAAGGGAAGAAAAGCTGACAGAATTTTAAAAATGTCAATCAAGTAGCAATTGCAAAGTTGAAAAGCAGAAGGCAATGGCATTCCTGACAAGCTGACAATACCTACAGTTCTTGATAGAAATCACTTTGAGTCTGAATGACTAGCACAGGGCAAAGTCTGACAGCTGATTTATGCACGTAACTAAAGAAGGCAGTAGGAAGAACGTGAATGTATTGAAGACTAAGTTAGAAATAGACCATAACAAGGAAAGGTGATGGACATCTGCTTTCTCCTTGCAACCACCATAATAACACACCCCACACCTTGTATTTAAACTTCTTTCTTACATTATCTAAAACAAATAAGCCTGAGAGAAAGAAATAATAATATGATTAGTTTATTTAGTTTTTATATATTATCTTATGTACTTGTCAATTCAGGGGCGCCTGGGTGGCTTGGTTGGTTAAGCATCAACTCTTGATCTCAGCTCAGGTCTTGCTCTCAGGAGTCATTAGTTCAAACCTTGTGTTGGGCTCCACACTACACGTGAAGCCTATTTAAATATATATATACATATATATAATTTAAAAAATATATAAATATATATATTTTTTATTTAAAATATATTTGTCAACTCAAATTTTACTAATTTAAATATTAATCACAGCTAAAAAATACCTACACAGTACCATCTAGAATGCTGTTTGACCAAACTGGGCATCACATTCTTTCCAAATTGACACATAAAATTTACCATCACACTCCATACATTATCAATTTGGCAGCCATACACTACTCTTTAAATCATACTTAATCTCCTAGTAAAGACAATAGCGAAGTCATACTTCTGCCTAGCATGATGCATTTATCCTGTGTACTGTTAGAGCTTCTCAACCCTTTCCCCAAAAAGAATGGGAAATCTTTGGGTGATGTTCACACTTTTGCTTGAAAACCTGTAAATTAAATACTATGATGAAAAGTTAATACTTATTATATGATAAAGTGATAAAAAGGTCAAGAAAACAAAGATGATTTGACACACACACATGCATATTCATAACAAAATAGGGAAGAAATACTGATAACAACTACAGCTCCGGCTTTGTAACTTGCCACCTAGCTGTAGCTGGTATTTAAAAATATCTTTCTCCACTGTCCATTCTATATTTCTTTGTGCTCAGCAGGCACCTCAGCTGATTACTCATTATTTTTTGAGTGATTTCTGATACCATGTTTTTTTTTAATTATAGCAAAACATCGAACATGAAATCTATCCTCAACATATTTTTAAGTGTACAATATGGTATTATTAACTATAAGCATTATGTTGTACAGCAAATGTCAAAAACTTCTTAATCTTGCATAACAAAATATACACACATTGAACATCTCCCCATTTCCCTCTCCCGCTATGCACTAGCAACCACCATTCTACTCTCCGCTTCTAGAATTTTGACTATTTTAGATACTTCATGTAAGTGGAATATGTAATATTTGTCGTTATGCCACTGGCTTATTTCACTTAGTAAAATGTCCTCCAGGTTCATACCTACAGCAGAATATCCTTTTTTAAGGCTGAATAAAATTCTGTTTTCTATATATACCACATTTTCTTTATCCATTAACCCACTGATGACATTTAGGTTGTTTCCATATCTTGGTTATTGTGAATAATGGTACTTTGAAGTTGAGAGTGCAGATACCAGAGTTCAATTCTTTTAGATGTATACTCAGATGTGGGAATTCTGGATCATATGGTATGATATGATACATAGACAAATGAGACAGATTAGAGAGCCCATAAAAAATACATACCCAAATGATCCTCAAAAAGATGTCAGGAATGCAAAATGGGGAAAGGACTAGCTCTTCAACAAATCAATGATATAACTGGATATTCACATGCAAAAGAATGAAATTATTCTCTTATCTTACACGCTACACAAAATCAATTCAAAATGTATTAGACTTCTATGTCAGAACTTAATCTGTAAAACTCCTAGAAGAAAATATAGGGCAAAATATTCCCAACATTGGTCTTGGCAATAATTTCTTGGATATGATACCAAAAGCACAAGCAACAAAAGCAAAATAGAACAGTGGGATTACATCAAACCAAAAAGCTTTTACATAGCACAGGAAGCAACCAACAAAATAAAAACACAACCTATGGAATGGGAAAAAAACTACAAACCATATATCTGATTGTGATTAATATCTAAAATATTTAAAAATTCCTACAACTCAGTATAAAAACAACACATACATGAACAAAGAACTTGAATAGACAATTCTTCAAAAAAGACACACAAATAGTCAACAAGTATATGAAAAAGTGCTCAACTTCATTAATCAACAGGGAAATGCAAATCAAAATGACAATGAGATATCACCTCATACTTGTTAGAATGGTTTATTAAACAACAATACATATAACATCTTGAGTTAAACAAGTACTGGCAAATATGTGGAAAAATCAGAACCCTTGCAAAATGTACAATAGCTTAACAGATATGCATAAAAAAATTAGAACTACCAAATGGTCATGGTATTGACCTGGTTCTGTGACCCAAACTCTCATTGCTAATGGACTAGTAGTTGTCCTGCTTGCATTGGGTTGTTATAGTTTTCCATTAACTTCAATAATAGGGTATGATGATATTAAAAGATGTCCTAGGTGATCTCATATAATCCAAACATATCCTTCCACTTTCATTGTGTTGTAGTGGCAGTATAATTTCCCCTTAGTAATACGGATCAGTAGACAATTGGAATTGTCTATTCAAGTTATACATTCCAGAACTGGGGAAATAACCACAAGATATGTTCATGGACCCACAAACTGATCTGATCTGATCTAAGTTAAAATCTATAGATCACCTGACCTCCACAAACGCCCTACTCTAACTAGTAGACCACAGTGACCTTTTGGAACTCCTGGAATCAATATCAGTAAGAACCAGTGTCCAGTAATCTTGAAAAGTTTCATCATTTTCTTTCCCCCAATACACACTCTGAAAGTTCATAGGTTTCTTTGGGGGAAGACTGGGAATAAGATTAATAATATAAATTTTAACAGAGTAACAGGATCCTTCCTATAGGATCCTATAGGGACTCATTTTCCCCTTCATTCAAGAGGTTCAGTGTCTTAATACTGATGCAATGCACAGAATTGAATGAGAGGCTTTGAATCTGTTTTTATGATTTAAGTTATACTTCTGTTCACCTGACCTAGATCTGCTTACACAGATCAAATAAGAAATAAGTCAGAGAAAGACATATACCATATTATTTCACTCATGTAGAATTTAAGAAACAAAACAGATGAACATAGGGGAAGGGAAGAAAAAATAAAACAAAAACAGAAAAGGAGGCAAATCATAAGAGACTCTTAAATATAGAGAACAAACTAAGGGTTGCTGGAGGAGAGGTGGGTGGGAGAGGGGTTAGACGGGTGATGGGTATTAAGGAGGGTACTTGTAATGAGCACTGGGTGTTAGTGATGAATCACTAAATTCTATTCTTGAAACCAATACTATACTATATGTTAACTAACTTGAATTTAAATAGAAAAGAAGAAGAAGAAGAAGGAGGAGGAGGAGAAGGAGGAGGAGGAGGAGAAGGAGGAGGAGGAGGAGGAGGAAGAAAAAGAAGAAGAAGTAAACAAACAAAAAAAGAATTTAGCAGACTTCCCAGCTATTTCACTTTAGGGATACCACAGACAACCAGCCAACACCATAGGGCTTTGAAAATCAGAATATTCTAAAAACTGATTTGACTCTGTGTTCCATTACGGTAACCATGCCTACCTTGCATGTAGGCTTCCCAATTCAGGGGCAGTAGTTCCTGTTGTAATTTATGACCCACAGAAAAGAGTAACGAAGTTGTACAACTAAGAACTCTTTTAGTAAAAGATCGTTTGAAAATTATTAAGCATCCATTATGTTGTATTTTAAGATTCTGAGTAAGATATCAAAGTGAAATTCCATTATATAATCAATAATCCCTATATTTATAACAAAAATTAATATTTAAATATTCTGTGCTCTTTTATTCTTTGAAAATTTGAAGTCATAATTTGGTTATATTGAATGCAATAATTTAGTGTCATTTATAATAATATTGTTACTTTAATGCAAAAATTTTAAACATTAAGGATGTGGAATTCATGTGAGCAGAAAACTAAAATTAGAATTTATTTTATAAATTAAATATCTCTCTGTAATGTCCTAGCAATATATAAGAAGAATTTATAAATATCAATATCAATTTTATTTTTTTTTTATTTTTTTTTTTAACGTTTATTTATTTTTGGGACAGAGAGAGACAGAGCATGAACGGGGGAGGGGCAGAGAGAGAGGAAGACACAGAATCAGAAGCAGGCTCCAGGCTCTGAGCCATCAGCCCAGAGCCTGACGCGGGGCTCGAACTCACGGACCGTGAGATCGTGACCTGAGCTGAAGTCGGACGCTTAACCGACTGAGCCACCCAGGCGCCCCATCAATATCAATTTTAAAACAGCAAAATATTTTAAAGAAAATCATTTTAATTTTTTCTTAATACTTTTATGGCTTTGAAATATCAAGTAATTTTTCCTGAAATATTCAAATAATCAATATATGACATATTAATTGATACCTATATAGAATACTCATAAGTGTGTGTATATACATATATATGCATACACAACTAATATATACACATAATTCTGTAAAAATTGCTGATTATATGAAGAAATCCTTTATAACCTGGTTTCCTGGGATATGTGCACATGCTTCAGGAATTCTGTAAAAATCTTTAAACTTGATGCAAATACTTGTATAGATTATTTTTTCCTTTGGAAAGGGTACAAGTTTCAGCAGTTTGCTATATGTCCATTACTAAATAAGGCTCTAAACCATTATTTATAACATAGAAATACTGATTTTTTTTATATCTCAAATGGGAAAACTGGATTAATGAAATCAGTTTGGATTTATTACCAACTGCCATAGGTACTTTTCTTTATTCTAAATAGCTTTCTGTACAAAGGGCTATGGACTTGCTTGGGGTTCACATATGGCATATATATTTATCTCCACAGTCTTAAACCATTGTAAACAAACAGATCAGGATTGTTAAAGGCCAGAGTCAGAAAAAATTTCCACTGAAGCACATAAAATGCCTGTTGAAAAGCAGAACCCTGTCTCAACCGAGTCTACATTTTTATAGCCTATAATTATTTCATATGGTTAGTAGGAATGGTTTATGATGTGCTAGAATATCATTCCTTGAGCTGAAAAAAATATTCTCAAAAATTACAGAATATTATAAGTTGCATATATTTAATGCATACAAATTGTATCTCTGTTGATTAAAAGCAAACCAAACTTTCTGCTTATAATCATTATTTGAAACCATCCTAATTCTCATGCATATTAGCAGTGGGGTACATTATTATTGTTATACAGGGCAGAGACCTTTTCAGTACTTATAAATCTAAGAGAGCTAATGCCAGAGTGATATTTCACAAAATGTGCTGCCACCGGGGAGTCTGAACATATTTCATTTTCAGTAGCGACATTGAGTATCCTAATTGCCAACACTCCCAAGCCACTATCAAGGTATTCTGTCATCCATTTTCACTAGCAGTTTGTCTGTCTCTATTCCTTGTCCTTTACTTGTTTTCTACTTTCTCTTTCTCTGTCTCTTCAAAAATGCTGACAGATTTTAGCTTACTTGTAAGATTCATAAAAACCCACCTATAGTATCACTAATCCGAACTCTTTCATCTGTGATTTGAACAATTTATACCTTTATAAATGGTAATGATAACATCACAATTATTCTTCTAAAATACTGTTTTTTTCATATCTAACAGTATGTTTATGCATGTCCTACTTTGTCTTATAAAATGGTAAATTTACTATAGGGCAAATTAGATGGACTGCACAATGGATTGTTAGAACTCATAATTGTACTTGATAATAATGCTAAAGACAGTATTACTTTAGGTTATTTTTCCCAAATATCTGATAATAGTAAACATGATTTAGCTATTAATAATAATGCATTAGTACACTCTTCTTCGGAGGATGATGAAATATATGCAAATAACTCCTTTTCCATTTAATGTAAAATAATCAATTCATCCGTACCTATGGAGAATTTATGTTTCTACTATAAATACATACGGAGAAACTTTCCTTAGGATTTGATTTGATTTGATTCCTATTTTATTTTGAGGGAGAGAGAGAGAGAGCGAGAGAGAGAGAGCTCACCAGCAGGGGAGAGGGGCAGAAGAAGAGAGAGAGAGAATCTTAAGCAGGATCCCCAGTCAGCAAGGCTCGACCTTATGACACTGGAATCATGACCTGGGTCAAAATCCAGAGTCGGGAGCTCAACCAACTGAGCCGCCCAGGCGTCCCTTTTCTTAGGTATCCCTTTTGCTAGGTGTCACAAGTTTATATGTGTAAGATTAGCATTTTCAGATAGCACCTTCTCATTTTAGACATATTGTAAATACTATTATTACTCTCCTTTAATATTTGGATATTTAGAATTTAGATATTTAGAATGTTGGTTTTTCAAATTCTATAGGATTTGATTTATGAAATTTAGGTCAGTTTTCATAAATATTCCTATGTGTTTATAAAAAAATGTATATTGCAGTTGTTAGGTGCAATGATCTACAGGTTTTCTGTTAAGCTTGCTTATTATGTGGATAAATCTATAATTTAACAACTTATATGGGAAGGTATGTTGTTTGTACATTTTATTTTTCAGTTTCCTATTAGTATATTTAAAGAAATTCAGGAAAAAACATGAAGATAGAAGCCAACTTACATTGGGTTGAGGAGGAAAGTAAGAAGAAACATTGAGGAAATTTAGACTAAGGTTTTAGAAATTTAAGATGATTTTAAAAGATAGCCTACACTTAATTTATTTTTCAAAAAATATTTTGTTCATAATTTCCAATGATATCACAAATATTGAACATACATATTAACTTTACTTAAAATGCTGTGACACCTCAAATGGAAATTTAAACGCACAAAACCAGAAATACATATATCTTGTATTGTTTCTCTCAGTGATTAGTTTCCTAATGATAGCAATTAATATACTGCAAATAGTATATGAAGAAATTTTGCAAAATGATATGGCTTCTTCCTTAAGGAAACTAAATAACAATTTAATTTAAAATAGGCCACACCCTTATTCTTGGCAATTACAAATGTAAGTCTGTATATAGCATTCTCTATGCTATAGGTTCTTAGAGAATAAATACTCTATTGTATTCGAATATAAACTGGTAGGTGAACAAAGATCAAACAACTGTTTCCTTCTACTCCATTATTTGTATGATTTTGATAAAGATTGTCATTAATATATTTTTTAATGTTTGGTAGAATTCATGATTAAAACCATGTAGTCTTGGGCTTTTCTGTGCTGGGAGATTTTGATTCCTAATTCAACTTTGATTATTATTATTGATCTAAGATTTCCTATATCTTGGATTCATGATTTGTGATTTAATCTTGTTAATTTATGTTTTTAGGAGTTACATGTTTTTTTTTCCCTAAATTACCTGACTTGTTAGTCCATAATTGCTTATAGTTACCTGTTATCACACTAGGTATTTCTGTGGTTATTTGCTGCATTGTTTTCTCTTCCATTTCTCATTTTGGTTTCTGAGACTTCCCTCTTTTTTATTCTTAGTTAATGTAGTTAAGCCATTTGCAATTTTATTTTTTTGGAAAAAAACTGGTAATTATTTTCAATGTTATGCTTATTATTTATTCTGATCTCTATTGTTATTTGCTTCCTCTGATAAATTTCTTCTTTTTCTGGTTCCTTGTGGTGTAATGTTTATTTGAACTTTTTTTTTCTTGTAATAAACACTTATAGCATCAATTTCACTGTAACATCTGCTTTTGCTACATTCCATAGGTTTGGGAATATTTGTGTTCTCTTTTTCTTTTGTTTTGAGACATATTTTGATTTGTCATTTGACTTCTTATTTGGCCCATTACCTGTGCAGTAGTGTATTGTTTAATTTTTGCATAATAAACATTTAATATTACATGTAGATTTTCCAGCCTTGTTTTATTGTTGATCTTTAATTTGGTACCATTGTGGCTGGAAAATACACTTGGTATGATTCCAGTCTTCTTAAATTTGTAATATTTGTGATATCTTTTTTCATGTGACTTAAACAGGGGATTCTTCTGTGTGTACCTGAGGAAATGTGTATTCTATTTATCTTGGATAGAGTATTTTATATTTATATTTTTTAGAACCATGTATTCTGAAGGATGCTTCAAGTAAAAAATGTTCTTGTTCAAAACAAGTAACTTTACTTGAGAGTACTTGTTTAAAATAAAGCCTATCAGAGGCGAGGTAGGAAGGGGGAGGGGTGAAATAGATGATGGTGACTAAAAGTATACTTATCATGACGAGCACTGAGTAATGATGTATAGAATTGTTCAATCACCTGAAACTAATATAACACTATGTGTTAACTACACTGGAATTAAAATAAAAAACAATAAAAAATGCAAGATTTATATACTTCAGATGAGCTACTCTCAGAGGTTACTGTGTTACTGTGACATTGTATTTTGAGACAGTGAGTTTTTTAGGTGGTAATACCATCATGGGTAATATTTTTAGTAAAATATGTTTTCAGGATGTAAATTTATCTCTGAGTCATAAGAACATTCGATAGTGTTAGTAAAAATAATAAATTATATATTTTATAATAAATATGAATAATAAAATCTGAGCATATTACTAGAATGGGTATTTGAAATGTTAGAGCTTTTGGTTTAAGGAATATTTTCGAAAACTAGGATTAACAAAAATAGTCTAATAATTTTTGTTTTCTCCTTTTTTGTTAAGGCTGCCATTCTGTTATCAATGTATGCATATTTTTTATTTTATATAAATTATCTCCAATTCTTATTCAAAATATTATTTCTACACCTTAATTTAAAGAGCATGTTTATCTTGGCACAATGTTCCAAAGATCAACTTTGGTAACATTTTCTATCCTAAGAATAAAGCTCACAGTTATGTGAGGATTCAAAAACAAACACAAACAAATAAAACTGACATTTTTTTCAATTGAAAATTAATGATTAAAATATATCTAAGGATTGTCAATATATTGATTTGAGAGAAAGAATTCTGTCAGTTTTGTAAAGTTATACTGTCATTAAGTTCTCCAGTCTTAATAATGAAGTTGAAAGAAATACACTATAATTATGGTCCATTTTTCAGGGAGACACATTTAAAAACTTAAGTCAATTTACTGAAATAGTAATTCCATGTTTCTTTAAGTATCATGCATTTAAATACATATTTTAGCTTCTATGTTGTGTTTTGGGTTAGATATCCTTTTAAAATTATTTCCACATGAAATTATTATTATTCTTTTTAAGATTTATTTATTTATTTTGAGGGAGAGAGAGCAAGAACAAGCAGGGGATGGGCAGAGAAAGACGGGGGGAGAGAGAGAGAATCCCAAGGAGGCTTGCACTGTCAGTGCACAGCCCAGTGTGGGGCTCGATCCCAGGAACTGTGAGATCATGACCTGAGCTGAGATCAAGAGTCACAAACACTTAATCAACTGAGCCACACAGGCACCCCAACATATGAAACTGTAATAAGAGCTCTTCACATAATTGTCTCAATCTCTTAGTGAATATGTATAATGTCTTAAGAACATAGATTTTTTAGTCCAATGGGCTATTTTAATTTAACTTAATTGGGCTTAGGCACTTACTAGGTATTTAACATTAAGCACATGATTTTACCTCTCAGTGCCTGAGTCTTTTAATTGTAAAATAAAATTACTAATTTTACCTCATAATGTGAACGTATAGGTTTAACTCATAGGGATTTATGAAGTAATCACTTGTAAATCACTTGGAACAATCACTAACACTTTATTAACTATTAGTAATCATACATTATTTTACTATAAGTCCAGGGGTCTAGTTCTTCCTTTAGAGATCTACTAGGGACTAATTACTCATTTTTAAAATGAAAAAAGAAAAAGAAAAAGAAAATATAAAACTTTATTTGGTGTCATATGATATCATTTCTAAAGTGATATCATTTCTAGAATCTTTTTGCTTCTCTCTAAATTTCAACAGTTTAAAATTGGCATGTACAGCTTAAATTGTTATGTTTCTGACTTATCAAGATACCAAAATGCTTTACATTATAATACAGTTTCATTGTAATTAGTACATTATAATAGTTTCATTATAATTAGTATGTTGTGTTAACATATATTTATAGACTACTAGATAGAAATAAAGCAACATCTAGGGTTTCATTAACGCATGAGTTTATTAATAAGCGTTTAATACAAGCTTGTGATTTGCTAGGTAGTATGTTAGGTGCTAAGGATACCAAATTCACTAAGATATGATGCCTCCCTTAAAAAGCTATTGCATTCAATCCCAAAGTGCAAAGAATCCTTTAATAGTAATAAAGAAAAAAAAGAGCAATAGTTATATAGATAATGATTGTTCTACTTATTTCTTTTCCCAAAATTGTGCTGAATGATTTAGAATTTTGGATAGTGATTTCTTAGGCATGTTTAGACTAATACTCCCAACAAATTATTACTTAACCTTCAAAAATTTGATATCTTTCTCTGAATACTCTTGAACATGATTGTACATCCTCATTAAAAAACAAATACAAAAAAAAAACATAAACAGTCCACCTATCTGCTTAACTAATGTGTTAATATTTCTTAATCTTTATCAGAGTGTATCACATTGTATCACTCATTTGTCACTTTTCATAAGTTAGGAGCTCCTTGGAAGTAAGTACTTTGTCTTTATCTCTTGTAGATCCCGGTTTCCAGTGTATCTGGATCATTTGGGTAATTATATACACACAGATGTAGACAATACGCTTGTCCAATGGTGAAGCCAAAATATATAGGAGGACATGAAAGAAGTGAGTAGAATAAACATAATTTTTATTTTATTTTATTTTATTTTATTTTATTTTATTTTTATTTTATTTTTATTAATTTATTTTCAACAGGGGAATTCAAATACCGCTTTCTTTTTCTAAAGTTTTTTACTTAAATTCTAGTTAGTTAACATGTAGTATAATATTAGTTTCAGGTGTACAATATAGTGATTCAACACTTCCACACAACACCCAGTGCTCGTCACACGTACATTTCTTAATCCACCTATACCACCCAAGCCCCCACTCAACTCTCCTCTGGTAACCATCAGTTTGTTCTCTATAAAGAGTCTGTCTCTTGGTTTGCCTCTCTCTCTCCATCTCTCTCTCTCTTTTTCCCCTTTGCTCATTTGTTTCTTAAATTCCACATGTGAGTGAAATCATATGGCATTTGTCTTTCTCTGATTTATTTCACTTGGCTGTATACTCTCTAGCTCCATCCATGGTGTTGCAAATGGCAAGATTTCATTTTTTTTTTGATGGCTGAGTTATAATAGTCCATGGTGTGTGTGTGCAGTGCAATTGCTGGAACATCAGGTAGTTCTATTTTTTTAACTTTCTGAGGAACCTCCACACTGTTTTTCAGAGTGACTGCACCAGTTTACATTACCACCAACAGTGTAAGAGTAAACATAATGTTTTAAAATGTATGTATTTAGAAATGTGAAATAACAGAATGTTTGAAATGAAATTGGTTGCTACTAAAATCAGCAAACTACAAGTTTGATAAGAAAAAATCCTGTTTATCAATTTTAAAGGAAAAATTTGAACATCTCCTGAAGACATTTAAGGATACAAAACAAAGTGACTAGGTAACATGACATGAGCCCAGACCTCACTGAACTCTCATACACATAATTATAGAATGGTCAAGAAAGTATAAATATTGCTTTTTGTTTTTAACATTTATTTATTTTTGAGACAGAGACAGAGAATGAGGGGGGGGGGAGAGTGAGAGAGAGAGGGAGACACAGGATCTGAAGCAGACTCCAGGCTCTCGGCTGTTAGCATAGAGCCCAATGTGGGGCTTGAACCCACGAACCTGAGCTGATGTCAAATGCTTAACTGACTGAGCCACCCAGGCACCCCAAGAATGCTATTATTTTGAAAGAAACTTTAGGGAATTGTCTTTAATACAGTTCAATATCACAAAAATTTAAAAGCTGATTGCAAGTTAACTTGTCCCTGACATTAAAGCTTTCCTTTAGTATTTACATGGAAAATAAGCTTGGAGAACTTAACAAACAACCTTTAATTTGAAGAGACAGAATGCATGGGAAAAGATGAGCAATGATGAAAATAGCTAGTGTACATATTGGTGATACAAATCACCAACATTATTTACATTGGAGCTATAGATTATATGGATGCCTGTCTGTGTCAAGGTATGATGTGGGGTGTGTGTGTGTGTGTGTATGTGTGTGTGTGTGGGTGGGTGTGTGTGTTGGGGAGCAGGGGTGAGGTGAGGAAATAGCTTGTTATAACATAAGGCATCTAGGAATATCTTCTAAATATACGCAAGGGCAGGCACAAATGGTAACTGGAAGCCGGACTAACTGCAAAGTCTAATGAACCCTGTATCCTAGCTCATAAGAAAGAATAAAACCGAAGGGAGAAGAAAGTCCACTTCTGGGATGGCTCATAGTTTTGACTGTCATACTGGTCTACCAAATTAATAATGTGTAATGTTAATTTATGTTAAAAAGCCCCCTCAAATTTAAAGTATGAAAAAAAGTTTAAAGTAATGCTGTTAATACTATAAATGAAATTTCTTCACATAATTGTGTGCCCTTACTACCTGCATCCTCCAACTGTCTCTGCCCACCCCCAAAAGAAAAACAACAAAATGAAAACAAAGATGAATTAAGAACAAAAAAAGAAAAATAATATCCTGAAGCAGAGCACAGAGGTATCACCTATTCAGATACCTATCCTGCAGGCACCCAACTGATATGGGGATGGGATTTGAAAAATTCTCACTAATCTCTTCCAATATGTAGAGAGAAGTACAGCAAATTCATACCCTTATTTTCTTTTTTTTTTTTTTTTTTCGATTTATACTGGATTGATTTTTATTTTTTTATTTTATTTTATTTTTTTATTTATTTATTTTATTTTATTTTATTTTTTTAATATATGAAATTTACTGTCAAATTGGTTTCCATACAACACCCAGTGCTCATCCCAAAAGGTGCCCTCCTCAATACCCATCACCCACCCTGCCCTCCCTCCCACCCCCCATCAACCCTCAGTTTGTTCTCAGTTTTTAACAGTCTCTTATGCTTTGGCTCTCTCCCACTCTAGCCTCTTTTTTTTTTTTTTTTTTTCCTTCCCCTCCCCCATGGGTTTCTGTTATGTTTCTCAGGATCCACATAAGAGTGAAACCATATGGTATCTGTCTTTCTCTGTATGGCTTATTTCACTTAGCATCACACTCTCCAGTTCCATCCATGTTGCTACAAAAGGCCATATTTCATTTTTTCTCATTGCCACGTAGTATTCCATTGTGTATATAAACCACAATTTCTTTATCCATTCATCAGTTGATGGACATTTAGGCTCTTTCCATAATTTGGCTATTGTTGAGAGTGCCGCTATAAACATTGGGGTACAGGTGCCCCTATGCATCAGTACTCCTGTATCCCTTGCATACCCTTATTTTCAAAATCAATTTAGCATGTCATTTTTTTTCAGGACACTAACTTTCAATACCCAAATTTCCTTAGGGTCGCTACCATGCATATTGGTAATTATATGTAATATTTCCAATTTTAATGAATCATGCTCAATTATAATGACTTGTTATCCATTATCTCACTAGAATGTAAGTTACTTAAGTGCAATAGCAGTTTGGTTTACTTTTGTAGATTTCACAGATCATAAGCCATGTTGATTAAGTAGGCAAGCACAATATAAGGTGCACTTTAAGAAAAATAAAAAAATCTAGCAACATGTTGTTAAAAGCAACATTTTAGTGTAATTACCTATAGATATAATACGGTATACAAGTTTGAAAGAAATGTATTTATATGATCATTTGTTTTTATAATAAGACCCAATGATCATGGCCAAAAACAATGCCTAGTTTCCCTAAAATGGGATTAAATAACATTAATTTTGGGTTTTGTTTACCTGATAGTGAGCAAGTTCGATAGAGGATAAAATAAGTGATGATACTTCTCTCCATAGTTGTGTTTTGCCTCTCCACTAAATTGTTGGTGAAAACAATGCATGTAAAAGATGCTGTGATGGGCATCCATTTTTCAAGTCATAGTGCTCACATGTCTAATCATCATGTATATTTGTTATATGAATAAAAAGTTATATACCATTTAAAAACAGTTGAAACTGTTAATTTCACCTTGAAAACTGAGTAAAGAGGAATGAAACACATCTGTCATACCCATGGAGGTACAGAACCAGGAAGCAGAGAAATATTAGAAAATTTTCAAGGAGGTATACCAGGTTCAGTTTCTTTACATTCAATATTTATAATCTCCATTCATTTGCTACCCAAATAACTAGATAGCCCAATAAACAATATTAGCCAAATTACACCATTTTAAGTAATCACATTTTGAATGAACAAAAATTTCACTGAGATCAAAACTTTTACAAGAGTGGAAAGTTCAAGGGTAGTGCATCTTTACCTCAGCCCCTACAAAAATGCTGGACAATAATAGTTAATGTTCACTTTAGTCTCTATTTGGAATAATTTTAGTTATAGTTAAAAGTCAAAATATTTTAAAATCGAATATTTTACTCATTATCTCAATGAATTTTATTTATCTAAAAAGTATTAGAGGGATGTCTGGGTGGCTCAGTCACTTGAGCATCTGACTCTTGATTTCAGCTCAAGTCATGATCTCATGGTTCATGGGTTCGAGCCCTGTGTCAGGCTCTGAGATGGCTTGGGATTCTCTCTTCCTCTCTCTCTTCCCCTCCCCCCATTCACACTCTCTCATTCTTTCAAAGAAATAAACATTTAAAAATAATAAACCGTTATTAGGGCTCCTTCCACTTATTGAGTACTTTATGACCAATTACTCACACACAGATTTTGAAAATAATTTTCTGCCCCTTATTGAAATGAGAAAATTTAGGTTTAGAGATTAAAGCAAGGTCACAGAATAATTCAGCTTGTAAGTAGCACAGCTTGGATTCTAATAAAGATCTTCTTAATACTAGTACATTATTTTCCCTACTATAGTGTGTAAAATATATGAAATAAATTACAATTGCATACAAAATTAGAATTGGAAAGTATAATAAATGTTCTTTCAACAAATTTTATATTAGCATTATATTCTTTTTGAATAGATTTTTCATATATTACTGCTCTGTACTTAATACTCAAAAAGCAGGAAATTGTTCAGATATTTCCATCATATAAATTAGCAATTATCAGGTACTTCTTATCAGATACTTCTTATCATAAGGAAGTAAAAAAATACTAAAATAGCTCAAAGTCCTCTAAACTTCAAAGGATTTATGACTCTCAATCCTCTCATTAGCAACATATTGAAAATGTAACAATGAGAGTGGAGTAAATCTCATTAGCTTCAGGAAGGTACAGAATCCTTAAATTCTATTCTGGTCCTTAATTGTACTACACATACTTATTGAAATAAGAGGTGGAAAAAATTATTTGACTACACAAATTGGGTTTTAACTACATATGTGGAACTTGAAAATATGTAACTGCTTGTGACTAAGTCTTTCTACAAGAGGTCTTTCAGGTTTTACCCCTCCCTTGTATTGAGAATAGATTTTTGCTTTGGAGCTGTCTCAAAATGAAATTAAAATCATTTAAGTCAATACCCACATTCCTCCAAAGGTTGTATGGTTTGGTCATTGTGAAATATTGGTGAAGCCAGGAACCATATTAGCAAACATCAGGAAGGAGATAATCTGCATATTTACCACAGTTCTACCATACATTTGCTTGAGAACACTTATCTTTATGTCTATCTGAGTCATATTACCCATTCTCTGCCTATTCTAAATTTTACAAGTCTTATTATTATCTCTGATTGTTATTATAATAAAGGGTAAATTAATCTATACCCATGCTTTAAATTCATGATTTTATGCATATGAATTACATCTTTCTTCACCCTAGAGCTTGTCTATGTCCTCAGAGCCATATATCTAACAGCCTATAATACAATTACTACTCTGATATTCTGTAAATTCCACAAAATCACTATCTCAAAAATTGTAATACTCATCTTCTTCCCTCAAATTCCCTCTTTTTCTAGAATCCTCCTGTCAGTGAAGATAGTCACAATCCATAATTCTTCAAACCTGAAGTCAGTGCCATTTCTGTTTCTTTTTAATCACTCCTTTTATTCAATCTGCAACCAAGTTTTAATTGAACATATTAGGGATTCCTTGCGTTTTAGTCCTCCCCACCCCCAGGACCAATGGCAGTTATCACAGATCCCTGAAATTCCTCAAATATGTGCATAATCAATGGAATCTCAATTTTAGTTTGGAGAGTTGGTTTCCTGGGACTACTTCCAGTACCAATTACTCAATCAGGGTACTGCAATGAAATACTTGGCATATTCCAGTTGGGTGATTTAAAGGGATCTTAGTAATGAGACCATTCACAAAGTTGTGAAGGTATGGATAGGATAGAGTGGAAACAAACAAAAAATAGTGTAGCCACCTCGAAACCAGAAAAAACAGAATGTCATTATTCCTCCTGTGCCTGAAAATAAGAGGGGAGTAAGGGAGAATCAGAACTTGGACAATGAGAGGGTTTGTGTTAAAGGTTTCCTGAAAGGAGATGTGACTTTAGGTTGAGGAATAGCCAGGCCACAGGAAGAAAATCTAAGGAACAAACACTTCTGCTCTTGTTTTGCATTGGCTGAAGCAGACACTAGAGAATAAAGCAGCCCATTAATTTAAATCAGACTCCCAAGCCATACAAAAGGATACAAAGGACAAAAAGTTATCTGAAAGGAATCACAGATGAACAACACAATCTTCAATCCTTATGGGAAAGAGCCTTCATGATGCCTGTCAGTAGGATTTCAGAGTTGGTATACCAGGGTTCAGTTCTTCCCTTTTTACAGAGGGGAAACTCACCAGGGTTTTCCTTTATTTTCTGCTTCACATTTGTATATTAAACATTACTGGGGGTGGGGGAAATTCCTCAGTTTAATTCTTACGTTGTCTAAGTACAAAAAGCCACGTGCAGAATAATGGAAAAGACAGAATATTACCAAACATTCTTGGATGCTGACTGAATATGACTTAGGTTGCTTCTGAACCAGAACAAGTTGAACTTACTCTGAACAGAATAAGTTGTCTGACAGTAAAAGTGGTACACTTTCACTTTGCTTTAATTTTATTATCAACAATTTTTGTATATTAATTTAGGTTTATGATGGATATCTGAGTTCAAACTTTTAATTTAAACTAGCAATTCTCAAGTTTGTTCTTAATATATGATAAAGTAAGTGACTTCAAACAAGAGAAACAATATAATTTACTAAGTGGTTTTGGGAGAACTGCAAGGCAAGTTGTAAAAACAAAAAAAAAATCTTTACTTGATCATACAATAAAATACATGTGAAGAAAGATTTAAGGTTAATCCTGTAAACAAATTTATAAAAATGCTAGGAAAAATGGATATTGTATCTGTGTGGACACAATAGGCATACATAAATACATATTTTCTATAAAGATTGAAAACAAAAATCCAGTTTTAAAATAGTTAACTAAAAATGACCCACATAGATATAACTGTATTTACAAATAAGGAATTTAAATGTATCTAATAGATAAACAGAAAAAGTATGACAAAATTTGAACACAGGTGAAAATGCAAATTTAAACTAATTCTTGACACTTGCCTTTTTTGCCTATAAAAGACAAATGAAAAGAGAATAAACATACCAATTTTCTGAATCCAAAAAGTCTTTTTTCATAATAACTCCTCACTGTTGGTGAGATTATGGAAAGTTGACAGTTCATATTCTGCAAGTGGCAATGTAAATTGTTACTTTTTCCCTTTGATCAACCAATATGTCAAAATGACTCAAAAGTCACAAAAATGCTCATTTCCCCCTAACCTATTATTCAAAGAGGGAAGAATTTATTCTAGCAAAATAATTCACCAGAGGAAAAACTCTTCCTGAGCTAGTTTGTCATTCTTTTGTAGGATAATATTGGAAATAATCTAAATTCTGGATAAGAAAATGATGCTTGTTACTATATGGCATCATTACATCTGAATTTCTTTTTATTCCAAATATAATTATGATTATTATACATACAACATAGAATATGGTATGATATAATAATAGTAATAGTTGTTTATATAGTATTGATTACTAAAACTATAAAATTGAGCAATTTATTTCGAGTTGAATGAGAACAAAAACATTTTTTTTTTTTTTTACTTAAGATACTTTACAAGAAAATGTTTCTTAGGTCTCTTTCCTGTACTAGTCCCTTATTCCAATAATCCATGGGTTTTGACAGGAACAGAACAATATGAAAACTACACAAAGAATATCATATTAGGGAAGGAGAAAAACATTGCACATTGAAGTTATATTGATAAGTGCACCATATTTCTCTAATTCTTTCCCTCTTTTGTGTATTTATCTGTAATGTTCTATATACAGACTCTTTTGTAAATTCTGCCTTCCACAACATAGCCATATTCTCCATGTAATTCTTAGCCCCGTGTAGAAAAAAGATCTGTCAACAATAAAGACTGCAGACTAAACAGAAGAGAAATAAATCAATTTTAGCTATATTTTCAAAAGAAGCAGGTACAATCTTTTATAAATTACTATGACCCAAGACAGTAAATCATGTAATAAAAGAAACAGCTAGCAATTTTGGTCAGGGAATATTTTTTAAAAATATAAAGCTGTGTGAATTCAGTATTTTTATTTGATGACCAATAAAAGCTCTATTTCTTCCACTTATGTGTTGTTTCTTTGTTATTGATTGTCTGTTTCAGAGGTGTCATGCCAGTTAATGTCCTATACATTGGGGGGGGGGTTATTCTTTCATCAATTTATTTTTTGGAAACTTGGCATACATTGTGACAGACATGTGCTACTCATTTCAACAAACTATTATTTTAAACTTTGGTGGTCATATTAGTGAAAGAAAAC
Source organism: Panthera leo (assembly GCF_018350215.1). Lineage (NCBI taxonomy): Eukaryota > Metazoa > Chordata > Mammalia > Carnivora > Felidae > Panthera > Panthera leo. The sequence goes on along the minus strand of NC_056682.1, from coordinate 153,021,374 downwards.
ATTTCATACAGATTAATGACTGGATAATCATTAAAATCATCTTTATATAATTGATAAAATGCAGGCATTTCTGATATCTACAAGAGAATCTTGGTTGGCTTCTCTGTTACCCCACTTTAGGTGAAAACCAAGCTACCATTGGTCCCATGATAACACTATTGAAAGAGAGAGATTTCTTAATATTTCTATTTTATTGACCCTTTATTTCAGGATGGTCAATATTCTTTTTTTTTCTCAACATATGAAGTTTATTGTCAAATTGATTTCCATACAACACCCAGTGCTCATCCCAAAAGGTGCCCTCCTCAATACCCATCACCCACCCTCCCCACCGTCCCACCCCCCATCAACCCTCAGTTTGTTCTCAGTTTTTAAGAGTCTCTTATGCTTTGGCTCTCTTCCACTCTAACCTCTTTTTTTTTTTCCTTCTCCTCCCCCATGGGTTTCTGTTAAGTTTCTCAGGATCCACATAAGAGTGAAACCATAGGGTATTTGTCTTTCTCTGTATGGCTTATTTCACTTAGCATCACACTCTCCAGTTCAGGATGGTCAATACTCTTATCACAAAATAGTAATATCAGATTCATTTAATTACTAAATACGACCATAGTATCTGCTAGTTTCTGTCCATATATATATTTTTTAAAGGTCATGCGTTCAAGTTGGGGAAGGGCAGAGACAGAGAGAGGTGAGAGAGAGAATCCCAAGCAGGCTATATACTGTCAGAGTGGAGCCCAATGCTGGGCTCAAACCCATGAACATGAGATCATGACACTAGCTGCAGTCAGACACTTAACCAACTGAGACACCAAGGCGTGACTCTATCCATATGCTTAACATTTGATTCAATTCAGTCTTATGAGGCAGTCATGGGGAAAAGCCATATCAAACTTACTAGAAAACAAACAAACAAACAAACAAACTCATTTACTCCATTATATCAACTGGATAATTAGTATAGTTCATATGTTCCCAAACATCTTTCAATAGATCTGATGCATTTTGCAATGCTCCCCCATTAAAGAAAAAGTTATTTATGTTAGGCCTTATCTTTTTACAAACACCTCAAAAAAAACATTAATTTATGATCAGTCCAGACCACTTTGTTATATGTTCATTTTAATCTCCATTTGCAATTCCTCTGAATAGCTAACTGGGAACAGAGTATTGAAAAATTAATATTAATTACACTTCAAATTTATTCAATACTACACAATTTCCAAAGCACCTTAACAAATCTGTATCATTAGAAAACTATATGATCGGGGCAACTGGGTGGCTCAGTCGGTCAAGCGTCCGGGTCTTGACCAGCTCAGATCATGATGTCACCATTCATGAGTTCGAGCCCCGCATCAGGCCCTCTGCTGTCAGCACAGAGCCTGCTTCAGATCCTCTGTCCCTGCCCCCCTTTCTGCCCCTCCCCTGCTTGTACGCTCTCTCTCTGTCTCTCTCAAAAATAAGTAAACATTTAAAGAATTATATATAAAAAAGGAAAATTACATGATGTATGCTAAACCCATCTCCCAGATAAGCTTCATTTGCCTCATACAATATATATTACTCATGACAAATAGAACAATAGATACAATGCTACTCTCTTGTTTCAAAATAGGTGCTTTTTCTGAGATACATGCAACCTGCTAGAAATACCGAAACAGAGGAAATGGTGAAACAATTTTTTCATAGAACTCCCAGCCTCAAAAAAACAATCTTCATGTTAAAAGCAATCTTCACGATTTGCATCAGTTAGTGAGAAAGGACCAAGTGCCTGAGATTAAGTAAGATAAATATTTTCTTGGAGAAATGTTTGTTGATTATTCTCAGGCCCAAGTTCAAGAATAGATGACTCCGTCCCTTATTCACTCTTATAACTCCCTGTATATGCCTCACTGCAACTGTCCTTTTTTAAAATTCTATATTTACATAGGTATTTGATTAAAGTTTTTCTACCAAACAAACTTCACACTTGAGGGCAAAGATAAAAATCACCATTTCATGGACAATTTTGTTCCTAGCACGTGGCATATTTTATGCATGCCAAGTAAATATCAAGACTTCTGTTGAAAGAATGAATCAATAACATAAATAAATGCTATGATACAGTATGAATCAATAACATAAATAAATGCTATGATACAGTACTGTCTTCACTTTATTTTTTAAAAATTTCGATAAGAATACACTCTGCTTTATAAAAACCATCAAAGAACCTAAAGTATTCCTAGAATACACAATGTTACACCAACTGTAGAGACCAGCAGACACCAAGTTATTACCTAAATGACACCATAAATTCTAGACCTAACAATAACTCTGATTTTAAGGTCAAATTCTATTTCAGATTTGGACACAACTTAACTGGAGTCTTTTCCTCCTGTTTATGTCTGTTTTCCATAATCTTCTCCTGTCCTCAACACTCACGTCCAAATATTCCAGACATTTTCAATTTAGCTAATTATTTACTTGAAGAATGAATATTAATTACCCGATACAATTGTTACACAGCTAGAAACTGGATGTCCGATATGTATTTGAATTCTATTATTTTCTATGTGTGCACTACCACTCATATTTAATCCTTGCCCACAGGTAACCCTAGTCATTCCTCACTTCACCAAGTATTATGATGTGTCAATGTAGGTTCATCATTCGTAACAAATATACCATTCTGATGAAGGATACTGATAATGGGGGAGGCTATGGGTGCGTGGAGCAGGGAGCATATGGGAAATCTCTGTACCTTCCTCTCAATTGTACTGTGAATCTAAAACTGCTAAAAAAAAATCGTCTTAAATTAGCCAAGCACATCAATATAGTTTTGCCCATGAAATAAAGTATATGAATTATTGTGCCAGAAAAATTACTTTTGAACTTTATCCTGCCAAATTAAAAGTGCAGAAATTAATCACATTGCCTTTTTTTGATAATTTAGAAACTTTAGAATGATACGAGGAATTCATACAAAAATAAATGATAGTTTTTTTAACAGTTCACTGAGCAGAATGTACCTGTAGTACCTATGCATAGATACTGACCTGTGAAAAGGAATGATAGCAATAGTTTGATTTATATAATGTAAAACAATACATAAGACACATTGTGTCACTTTATTTTTGTGAATATATCAGTTCAATGATATATGGAATAAACTGAATAGCGCTGACTGATGTTTATAATGGGAGACATTTTCCCCTGCTGGTTAAAATTTTATTTCTCTAACAAAAGGAAAATCAGGTATTTATTTTAAGCATTTGGTTTTAAGGCCTATAATTTATGTTGTAATTAAAATTGAAGTTATGTAAGACTTATTGTTCATTAATAGAAATCTTTTCAAAAAATGTTTTATGGTATAAATCTAAAGGAAATTTTAAGATGCGTGTCTTACATTTCATTATCTTGAACCATTGCTTTTTGTTGAGAATCTCATTAAGTGCCTAATAGCTTCTAATGTAATACTCACTTAACAACATGACAGTCTCCATGGAAACCAAATAGCAAGATATGGATGTAGTAACATAGGTTAATGTACTGTATTTTAATAGTGTAGGAGTTCCCTAAAGCACCACAGCATTGTTTTTTCAAAAAATGTGTGTTGTTAAATCAATGTAATATTTAAATAGGAAAAGCAAATAACTTCTTTTATAAGATCTATTCCTGTCAAGAACAAATAATTCATGTCAGTAATTATTTTGAGCATCTCCTATCTACCACTCTGAAGGCACTTATTTTGGGAAATAAAACTACATCAGTTACCTACAGTCCCTGATTTCAAGAAACGTCAAGATTGAGAGAGCAACAAACACAAATTACAATGCAAACATAAAACTAATGTGATGCCAATGCTGAGGATGGTGATGGCAACAGCTTCCTATGAACCAGGAAATGTGCTAAGGATTTTTCATAAGAAAAATCTATGTCATGCTAAACAGATATAAAGATATCCCTATTTTATTATTGAGGAAATTAGGCTAAAAAGAATTAAAATTTTTTTAAAAAGTGTAGGAACTGGAAGATAGGGCTACTAACTATTTCAATGTCTCATTTATAATAGCTGAATAAATTAGATATGGTGATGTGGTAGAAACATTTCATGAATATTTACTATCATGTATTTAATATATAATAAAAGATATCATTTGTTAACTTCATTTTAATTTTCAACTAGAAAAAGAATTCTTTTATACTTATTAAAAACCAGAGCATGATCTAACCAAACAAGGAGAACTGCTGTCTAAAATGCAATGACCCCAAGGAAGGTCATTTCAGCAACTCAATTAAGATGGTCTTCTTCATTACTTACAATTATGTGACTCTTGAATTAAACTTCATTATTCTTTCACTCTAAGAGAAATACATTTACTATTATGTCCTCACTTAACAAAAACTGGTTTTTTCCTTTTAATATATGATGTTTATTTGGCACAGCTTGACCTCCAAAACTACCCTTAATTACTATTTCATCCCTCTTTCAATTCTCTTCCATATCTTACATTTTCTTGGATATTACTTCTAGACTACTATATGCAACAATTATTTATTTTCACTTTTGTAAGAGTAGTGTTTATATTTCACCGCATCATCTTACCCTGATAAGTATAATTTAATAACTTAAAACCAGGATATGATTCTGAAAAATTAGGTAACTTTATGTAGTTATGTATTAAAAATATATAAATATAAATATTTATGATGTATCTTAAAATATATATTATATGAAGACATGATAAAAAAAACATATACTATATATTTATATTATATCTATCATACCTAAATTGAGACTAACAATTCTTACCTCATAGTTTTATTATGTATATATGTGCCAAGTAAGATAATATGCATAAATTTATCAGAAAAAATTTAGACAGTTGTTGTAAAAGTCACTTTTAAAAACAAGTAAATGTAAGATAGCAATAGATCATAAATAATTCAATTTTATTGACAATGGAAAATGTTAAAGCCCCAAACATGAAACATATTCCTAATAAGTAGTTGACAGTGAAATTAGAAATGAAGAAAGAAAATAAGAGGAAAACTTTCAAAAAACGTTAAGGTATATAGTGACTATAAGATTTATATCTTCAAAAAAGAAGTAGAAATTTCCCCTACTAGGCCATCTAGAAAACCTTAGCTTACTTTTTTATTAGGAAATATATACTCTTCTTCATATATCTTTTCCTTTTTTTTAATTTTTAAATTTTTTTTTTCAGTTTAGTTTTAGAGAGAGAGAGAGACAGCAAGAGCGAGAGAGCACGAGCAGGGGAGGGGCAGAGAAAGAGAGGGAGAGAGAGAATCCGAAATAGGCTCCTCTCTTTCAGCACAGAGCCCAATGTGGGCTCAAATCCAAGAACCATGAGATCAGGACCTGAGCCTAAATCAAGAGTCGGACATTTAAGCAACTGAGCACCCAGGCACCCAGATTTTTTCCTCACTTTATTAGAAAAAAATAATAAATAGAAAAGTCCAGAAAATTACACACTAAACAACCATGTCTTCACTACTTAGATCCTCACATTAATTGTGCTATAGTTTTTTTTTTATAACCTATCTATACATCAACCCTTTTATCCAACCAGTAATGTATGTTATATACCTACAAATTTCAAAACTGTAGTTATTTAGTAGACTTTACTCCTAAACATTTCATGATTATTATTAACTATAGATAAATTGTTGTTAACTAGAATTAAATATTATCTTTAGGTAGAGTTCAATATTTATTTAAAGAGTTTTTTGTAGTAAAACTCATGTAATGTTTTTAAACATATCTATCACTCAATGGTCTTTACCAATTCATACATCTGTGTAGCCCAGATCCCTATCAAGCTACAGAATTCCCATTACCCCCCAAATTTCTCTCCTACCTGTTCCTAGTTCATTTGTACCTAGAGGTAAATAAAAACAAGTTATTCCATCTTTTTTTAAATCTTTTAAAACTGATTCTGTTATAGACCTTTTATAAATGTGTTCAATAGAGTACATAGTCTTTTGTGTAAGCCTCCTTTGTTCAGCATGTGATTTACGAAATTCACCCATGTGGTTGTATATCCTTTTTATTTCAGAGTAATATTCCATTGATAAATATGCCTTTTTTTTTTTTAGTTCAATCTCTTGTGAACGGAAACCCAAGCTATTTCGAAGTTTTGACTATTTTAAATAAAGCTTTTGTGAACACTCCCATGCAATCTTTTCAGATACATGTTTGCATTTCTCGTAATTAAATATGTAATTGTGGAATTGCTGCATCATCTGGTAGGCATATTGTAGGTTTTGTGAGACACTGCCAGACCTTTCCCATAGTTATTGTACTATTTTGTTCTTCCACAAAAATGTGCAAGAGTCAAAGTTCTCTGCTCACTTTTCTGGTGGATGTACACTTTAGCTTGACGTAGTTTTAATTTGCATATCCTTAATGGGTAGTGATATTCAACACTTTTATGTGCTTATTGATCTTTTGTGTTCCATTCTTCTGTTTCATCCCATATCCTCCTACCTTTTCATAAGGTTATTACTTTAGTATTAATTTGTTGGTATGTTTTACATATTCAGGATAGAAGTCCTTTGTCAATTAATATGTTTTTTCTATTCTGTCAGTCTGTGACATCCTTATTCATTTTCTTAAAAACAAAAATGGGATGCATTTTCCTTTTATTTACATAAAGACATACTTAATTACAGTGAGGCCCAATATTTTATTTATGTTGTAGTCATTGTACTCTGGGCTCAGTTTCAGAACTTATGTATACATCCCAGTTGTAATTATACCTGTTATATTTTCTTCCAGAAATTGTAACTTTAGTTTTTATATTTATGTTAATCTTTAATTTTTACATATGGTACCTGTTATTTTCAGGGCATATGTTTTTCTGTCCATTTACTTTCAGCTTACCTAAATCTTTATAATTAAAGGTCATCTCCTGCAGTTGTGTCTTGTTTTTTCTATCAACTTTTATAATGTATGACCTTTTAAAATTAAAATATAATGAACATACAATGCTATATTAGTTTCAGATGTACAATGCAATGATTCAACAATTCTATAAATTACTCAGTGCTCTTCATGCTAACTGTACTTGTTTCTCTTTTATTTCACCATCCTCCTACCCACCTCTCCTATGGCAATCACCAATTTGTTCTCTGTTTTTAAGAGTCTGTTTTTTTTTTTCTTTTTTTTCCTTTATTTGCTCATTTGTTTTATTTTTTAAGTTCCACATATTAATGAAATCATAAGGTATTTGTCTTTTTCTGTCTGACATTTCACTTAGCATTATACCCTCTAAGTCCACCCATGCTGCAAGTGGCAAGATCTCATTCTTTTTTATAGATAAGTAATATTCCAACATATATATCACATCTTCTTTATCCATTCATCCTTGATGGCCATTTGCGTTGCTTCCGTATCTTGGCTATTATAAATAATGCTCCAATTACTAAGGGTGCGTATACCTTTTTGAGTTAGTGTTTTTGGTTATTGGGGTAAATACCTAGTCATGGAATTACTGAACCATATGGTGAGATTATTTTTACATTTTCTTGAGGAACCTCCATACTGTTTTCCACATTGGCTGCATCAATTTATATTCCCACGAACAGCGCATGAGGGTTTCTGTTTTTCTACATCCTCACCAACACTTGTTATTTCTTGTCTTTTTAATTCTAGTTATTCTGACAGTTTTAAGGTGATATCTCATTGTGGTTTTCATTTTTATTTACCTGTTGATGAGTGGTGTTGAGCATATTTTCATGTGTCTTTTGGTCATTTATATGTTTTCCTTGGCAAAATGTCTGTTCATGTCCTCTGTCCATCTTTCATTGTTTTATTTCTTTCTTTTTTGGTGTTGAGTTGTATAAGTTCTTTATATACTTTGGAATTAATCCCTTTTTGGATATATCATTTGAAAACATCTTCTTCCATTCAGATGATCTTTGACTTTTAATGGACCTATTTAATACACATATTTAGATAATTATATTTAACATAAGTATAAATATGAATGGGATTTGGTGTGTCATTTTACTATTTTTGGTTTATTCAATCTTACTTTGTTATTCTATTTCTACTTTCCTAGAATCAGATATCCAGTTATATACTGGCTTTTTTTTTTTTAATTTTTTTTTTAACGTTTATTTATTTTTGAGACAGAGGGAGACAGAGCATGAATGGGGGAGGGTCAGAGAGAGGGAGACACAGAATCTGAAACAGGCTCCAGGCTCTGAGCTGTCAGCACAGAGCCCGACGCGGGGCTCAAACCCACGGACCGTAAGATCATGACCTGAACCGAAGTCGGCCGCTTAACCGACTGAGCCACCCAGGTGCCCCTATACTGGCTTTTTAAATATCTTAACTAAGACACAGCTGACATGTAATAATCGGCACACATTAAAAGTGCACAGTTTGATAAGTTTCGACATATGAATAGATCTATGTAATCATAGCTACACTCAATATAATAAAGATATAAATCCTCCCCACATTTTTCTTTTTGTAAACCTTTTCTCTTATCCGCAAGCAACCACAGACCAGGATTGTTCAAGAGCAGCACTTTCACTTTTTGGTCTGGATAATGTCTTGTGCATGGTAGGTCATTTTGCAGCATCTCTGGCCTCTACCTCTGGCCACTTTCTCATTATATTCACAATGGTTACCTACACATTTCTTACCCCAAATAATCAGTTTCCTTGAAATACTTTAATCATAAACAATAGATCAATACAAAAGACAATCTGATAAATCACAAATGAAGGAATGAGGAAAATCAAATAAATTTGGGTTCTGCAAACAATATCAGTTATTAAGATACCTTTTCTATCTGTAAGAAATCCAAAGTATATAATGCAAAAGAATCCCAAAACAATGATTTCATTTTACCCACAACCCACATAGCCCAGACTTAGGTTGAGAAAATTCAGGCAAATAGTCGTATGATACATACTTACTAAATAAAAAGACTTCACAACAGTGAGCACAAGATGAATCTGTAAATAAATTTATCATTTATAATGGCTTATGCATTAACTTTTTGCATGCATTTGGCTTTGCATTTTACATTTAAATAAAAATAAATTACAACTTTTGAGGGGAGAAAAAAAAAGATTTGTTAAATGGAATGAAGGAAATCTCATTTAAAATTGAATTGGGAAGGGTCTCATGGGTGGCTCGGTTGGTTAAGCCTCTAACTTTGCCCTAGGTCATGATCTGGCCATTCCTGAGTTCAAGTCCTGCATCAGGCTCTGTGCTGACAGCTCAAAGCCTGGAGCCTGTTTCAGATTCTATGGCTCCCTCACTCTCTCCACCCATCCCCCACTCATGCTCTGTCTCTCTCACTCTCAAAAAAAAATAAACACTAAAAAAAAAAAAATCTAATTGGGAGGGCAAGAGGAGAAGCATTCACACCCTACCAACTCATGATCAATTGCAGAACTCAAGAGGAAGAAGTCACCCTGCATTTTCCAATAAGAAGACTACTTTACTAATCCATCAGGAGGGAGGATGATTCCTCTTCTTGGTGAAAAACATCTCAGTCAGGGAGAAACTGCTACAACTCAACAAATGAGAAACTGTCACCACTCTGAACTCTCATTTTCCTCCAAAGTACTTTCATTCAAAATAGCCCTTCCCAACTTCCTCCATATTTTTTCTATAAAGTAATGTCCTTGTCCTCTATTCTCTGGACTTGCCTATGGTTTTGAGATAGCTTGCATGTCCCAAACTGCAATTCCTCTACTATCTTCAAATAAAACTATTTTGCCAGTAAATAATTTGTTGTTTTATTTTCAAGTTCAACAGAATATTTTAGAAAGTCTAAGATAGGTTATTTTTTTTAACACCATGTATTCTGTGGTGCAAACTTTTAATATAATAAGTGTTCTAGATATTTAGTGATGTGAAATAAACTACCCCATACTTAGGCACAAGATAAATAGCATTCCCTTATTTTTACCATCTATCATAATCTCAGGATTGACTGGATTCTACTAATCTGTCACTGGTCAGAGTCTCTCATTCAGACAGTGGCTTGTGCTGGAGTCATTTAAAAAGTTCCTTATTCACTGTTTGGTGTCTGGTTTAGTAGGGAAACAGTTGGGAGTAGTTCAGACTCCTAGCACATCTTACTCTGTTTGCTCTCCTTAGCCCTGTAGCCTCCATGTAACTGAACTTCTTATTATGGAAGCTGGAGGGTCCCAGAGATGTGTTACAATAGAAACCAGCAGAAACTACATGTTTTTTTCTAACCTCATCTCACCAATTATCAGTCATCAGTACCACTTTCACCACAGTCTAACCATTAAGTCATTCAAAGGAGGGGCATTATTAACTCCAACTCTATCAAAGGTGTATCAAAGTGTTAACAGGTAAATTTACATCAAAGAGCATGCAATAGGTCATTTTTATTTACTTGAACTATAAATCTGTTAGGCAGCTAGTTAGGCATGAGCGAGGAGAGAGAAAGCAGATGCTGGTACACCTGCAGAGCCACCTCAGTCTCCCACCCCCAGGGAGGGTTAATAGCCACATCTTCAGAGCCACCACTAAAGGCTAACAGAACAGGAAAGGCCTAACCACAGAGCTGGCTCAAAAGCCAAAAGGGGACTTTTAAGAGCTGAGCATGCACACAAAGGTTGCAACTTGCTCTTAAGTATTTTCAAGGTCACAGCGAAAGCTCAGCAGACAATCATATATATACAGTATGTAAATAAGTACAATTATAACAGAATGCATCATGGGTAGGCACATATGCAGAGGCCAAAATGTTATAGAACCTCCAGCTGTCATTCAGAAATGTCAATCAAAGCCACATTCACATGTACACAAAGCAGGCTTAAAAGGGTGAAGCTAGAGCTTCTAGGTGCCCTTGCCAATCTTATGCCGGTAATGGCCCACTTTTTTGAAAGTGTACTATCCTAATCTACTCAATGAACCCTATCTCCTCATTCTGATCTCAGGTCTTCCATTCTTTGGTGCATCTGGGACAAGAACCGAGACAGCCAGGAACAAATCTATTTCTTTATTTAAAATTAAAAAAAAAATGATAATTACTTCAATCCTGACCTCATGAATTCATCATGAGGACTTTGGCTGTTCTAAATCTTCAGTATATCTGATTGTCTCATTCTACAGTTTTTCCATACCTGAGATATTACAGTTACATCGAACCTGTCCACTTGCATTCTGATGAGCAATAATGAAACCTTAGTTTACAAAAATTTTCTCCCATTTGTAAGCAGGCAGGTGCATGCAGAAGTCAAGAGTGAGGGTAATCCATTTCCACCACTTTCATTTCTGCACCATGCATTCACCAGGCAATACACTTTATCATTATTTTGCACAAATCAAGAGACTTTCAAGAAAATGCTATTATAATATTACGATAATCTATGGTATTTCAATTTTTTTCACATTTCCCATGATGGAAAATATTAATTACAAAGTCATCATCTCTTTCTAGAACAATAGTTTGGAGGAACAGGTGCATGTGATCTTGGTCTCAGTCTGGAGCTCATTTCAAACAGCTCAGGCGGGCTGCATTTTTAAAGACAGCGCTATTAGTTGTCTCATTTGTTACAACCATTCTTTGCAATTCTCACATCTGTCAAAGTCCATACAAATAGCCCCCTAGAGGAAGCAGATGTTACAAAGTTATAATTTAGATGTTTGTTTTGACTTTTAGACAAAATCTGGACAGCAAACATCCTGTTCTGTTAAGTAGCATTGTCAAATGCAAATGGGTGATGAATTTTTTTTATTAGTTTGTTACTGCTTTTGAAATGCTTATCTCTATAATTAGTACTAGGGAAAACATAATATTCTCAGAATGCTTAGCCTTTAAATAGATAGGGAAGTAGTGGGGCAGGGAGGGATGGAGGGATATGATAGATAGCTGATAGATGATAGGTGGATATAATAGATGAGACAAATTTAAATAGATATTGATATATCTGAAAGTCAAGTGTGATTTTAAATTGTAATGATATAATAATGCTAAATTGGTTTAACAATATTCATAAATTTTTGATTTACCCAGAAAATATTACACCATTCATATTTTAATCAAAATAAAAAATATTAGATATTGAGTACTGAAGGAAGAAGATAGACTTTTGCAAAATGTTAAATTAAGTTTTGGTTTTGATTTTATCTTGATTTTTACTTTGTTTATACAGCTTCTTCAAGCATATACCTATTATTTCTGAAGAATTAATGGCAGGTTAAGAAACCCTATTAGTTTTCACACTGCGGAATCTCGGGGTTTTTTTAAGTTTATTTATTTTAAGAAAGACAGAAAGCACGAGCAGGGGAGGAGCAGAGAGATAGGAAAAGAGAGAATCTCAAGCAGGCTCCACAGTATCAGCTCCTTCCCACAAACCATGAGATCATGACCTGAGCTGAAATCAAGGGTTGGCCATTCAATCAACTGAACCACACAGGTAACATTTTCATTTCGCAACATATATATATATATATATATATATATATATATATATATATATTTACAAAACAGAAAGAAGTAAATGAACTAAATTTAATTTTTAGTTTGATATACCAGTAGACACATTTTCTGCTTAATCCTTAGCAGATGTCCTATGATGATAACATTAATGATGATAACAAAACCAAGCTACAGAACGCAATAGATAAACAAAGATCAGGACATACCTTTCACTGTATAGAATTTTTTTTTCCTGAAGTGATTTTGGTGTGTCAATATCCAAAGGCAAATTTTTCCCTATTTTGGAATTCTAAAACATAAGTTTATTGTATAGAATTTTTACACAATTCTACATAGAATTTTTTTTTTCTGAAGTGATTTTGGTGTGTCAATATCCAAAAATCAAATTTTTCCCTATTTTGGAATTCTAAAACATAAGTTTATTGTATAGAATTTTTACACAATTCTACATAGAATTTTTTTTTCTGAAGTTATTTTGGTGTGTCAATATCCAAAAATCAAATTTTTCCCTATTTTGGAATTCCAAAACATAAGTTTATTCTGCTTATATAATATTAGCCCTATTATAAATGTAATGAAAATATTAAGGCTACAGTGAATTGTCTATATATTCTTGTTTTCCCAAGTATAAAAAGAATACTTATTTTTTCTACTAAGTTTATATAAGATGGCATGATTTCTTTCTACAGTGAATGAAATCCCCACTTCATTTTCTTAATTCTTCCAAGCTAGGTTAAATGTTATTCTATCACACAAAAATGAGAAAATATCATCCTCCTTGTCTGTAAGTGAATATGAAACCTTATAAAATTATTTGTGATTTTGTAAGTTACTAAGAATAAAAATTATAAAGTATTTCATATTTCTATGATACAAACCAAATCTAGATATTCATGTACATGTATGTTATGCCATATACTCAATTGCTTTTGAAAATTTTTCCTTAAAATAGGGGTTAGATTTTTTTTATTATGAAATTTATTGTCAAATTGGTTTCCATACAATACCCAGTGCTCATCCCAACAGGTGCCCTCCTCAATGCCCATCACCCACTTTCCCACCCCTACCACCCCCCATCAACCCTCAGTTTATTCTCAGTTTTTAAGAGTTTCTTATGGTTTGGCTCCCTCCCTCTCAACAGGGGTTAAATTTTAATAACACAAATTTGCAGAATGCCGTCAATAATTGTTCACGTTCTTCTTTGTTTCTCCAAAATCATTAATATGATCATGACTTAAATATGATACTTAAAATAATGGCTTGTATTAATTAAAAATAAAATTTGAAAAGGGGTGACTGAGTCTGTTGGTTAAGTATCCGACCTCCGCTCAGGTCATTATCTCACGATTCATGGGTTTGAGCCCCATGTCGGGCTCTGTGCTGACAGCTCAGAGCCTGGAGCCTGCTTCCGATTCTGTGCCTCCCTCTCTCTCTGCCCCTCCCCCGCTCACGCTCTTGCTTTCAAAATAAATATGTAAACTTTAATTTTTTTTAATGTTTATTTATTTTTGAAAGAGAGAGACAGAGACAGAGCATGAGGGGGGAGGGGCAGAGAAAGAGGGAGACACAGAATCCAGAGCAGGCTCCAGGCTCCACATTGTCAGCATGATCCTGACGCATGGTTCGACTCACCAACCATAAGATCATGACCTGAGCCGAAGCAGGATGCTTAACCGAAAGAGCCACCCAGGTGCCCCTAAATAAATAGACTTTTAAAAATAAAATGAAGTTATAACATTAAATTAAGTCAGTGTGGTTAAGACACTGAACTCCTATTTAAAAATTGCCATTATATTGTTCTATTTCTATTTCCAACGGTATTTTATAAAGTTTTAACTATCATTTGCTAATGCTAATTTTTAAAAATCTGCACCAATTTGATAAAGTATGCTATATAATTCTTTTTGTACAACATTTTCAAGAACTTATTAAACACTTGAAATCCTCATTTGTTGAATGAATTGTTATATCTTGCCATTATTATTCTAAGGGATTCACATGTATTTATCTGTTTTTGAAATCCATATATTTTTAAGTTTATTTATTTTTTGAGAGAAACAGCATGAAGGGAGGAGGGGCAGAGAGAGAAGTGGAGAAAGAATCCTAAGGAGGCCCTGCACATTCAGTGTGGAGCCTGATGTGGGGCAAAAATCCATGAACCATGAGATCAAGAGCTAAGCCTAAACCAAGATCAAGAGCTGGCCAATCAACTGACTGAGCCACCCAGATGCCCTTGAAATCCATATGTATATCATGAGTATTAGTATTCTAACATAATAATTATTAGAAAATTTCATTATCTTTTCATTTATTTTATGGTTAAATTTTGTATAAAGCATTTAAAATTATTTATGTTGTCTGTCATATCAGTATTTTTATGTGACTTATTAGTTATATTTAATCAATAGAACCATTTTTATCCCAATATGATACAAATGCATTTACTAAAGAATTATTCTGTTTTTTTTTTTATTTACATTTCCTTAGACAATAATCACACATTGAAAGATCATGTTTAATATGTTAAGTTAAATTTATTTTAGTCCCCAATAATTAAAATTTGAGTAAATCATTATGAGGTAATTTAACTTAAATATTTGCTTATTTCAACAGTTATTATATTTCATGTGTATAGTATCAGTATTAGTGTCATGGTATGTCAAACATCATAAATTTTACATGGAAACATTCCTTCCTGTTATTCTTTTAAAATTCTTAATGTTCTTGTCCTATAATTCTTAATTTTTTTAAGTTTATTTATTTATTGCGAGAGAGACAGAGACAGCACAAGTCAAGGAGGGGCAGAGAAAGAGGGAGGCGGAGAATCCCAAGCAGACTCTGCACGGTCAACATGGAGCCCAATGCGGGGCTTGAACTCATGAAACTGTGAGATCATGACCTGAGCCAAAACCAAAAGTCAGATGCTTCCTGAGCTGAAACCAAAAGTCAGATGCTTAACCAACTGAGCCACCCAGGTGCCCAGTCTTGTCTCATAATTCTTATATGCTGTTGGTTCACAAACTTGTCCCTGTACATGGAGGGCAAGGAGAGACTAAAGAAAGAGGCAGACCAATCCAGATTAGCAGGTAGCAGTATTCATAAGCAAGGGAACTTATTTATGGGGCTTGTCTTGGGTGGCAACAATAAAAGTAGACCTCCATACTCACCCATCAAGTCTTAAAAGTATATGTAGAGGCCTTAACTGGGTTTAGTCACAACTCAGTCCCATTGGTCTCAATCCATCTACTCTCTCAAGGCTCCATGGAAGGGAGCCCAGTGTGGGTACAGTAGGCAGAGTGTACGTTCCAAGGAAGGGAGGGCTGAGGAACCTCTGATTTCCCTGTTGTAGATTTAGGGTCAACTGGTAGATGCATCCTCTTGATACGCACCTCTAACACATGCACATGAGTATGTAATTTTTTAACGTTTATTTCTTTTTGAGAGACAGAGAAACAGACCATGTGTGCATATGCGAGCGGGGAGGGGCAGAGAGAGGGAGAGAGAGAATCCCAAGCAGGCTTCCTGTTGTTACCATGAAGCCTGACATGGGGCTCAATCCCACGAACCATGAGATTGTGACCTGAGCCGAAATCAAAAGTCAGACCCTCAACCGACTGAGCCACCCAGGTGCCCCATGAGTATGTATTAATACATGATGCATGCACACACACACACATAGTTATATATACTGAGTGTATTATATATAAATATATTGGTAAATAAAAAAATAAGAGCATGTATCTAATATCCTATTATGGACTGAATGTCTGTGTCTCAACCAATACTCATGTGTTGAACCCCTAACCCTCAATATAATCGTATTTGGGGGTAAGACTTTGGGGAGGTAATTAGGGTTCAATGATGTCATCTGAATAGAACCATTATGACAGGATTAGTGCGTTTTTAAGGAGATGAAGAAGCCAGGGCTCTCTCTCTCCCATATGAGGATTCAAAAAGAAGGTTGCCATCTGTAAACCAGTAAGAGAACCTTCAACAAGAATCAACCATTGTGGCACCTTTATCTCTGGTTTCCAGCCTCCAGAATTGTAGTAAATCAATTTATGTTGGTTAATCCACCCACTCTATGGTATTTTGTCAATGCAGGCCAAACTGACTATGATATATTCTATTCCTATATCAATCAACGTAAAGAAAATTTGGGGAAATAGCACAGGTAGGTTTAAATGTATTTAAATATGCTCTTATTTATACTATAGTCTTACATATGTGGGAATCAAAACAAATAATTTTCAACATTATTAAAATAATTTCATTTTATTTTATTATAAACTTTAATTAATATAATAATATCAGAAACTGATTTTAAACCTATTAACTTTCTATACAAATATATGGGAGTAAAATATAATTAACTTATATAGCAAATAGCAAAAAAAGTTAATATCAAGCCAAACAGATACAAAATACAAATACAAATACAAAATACAAACAGAAAGCCAGTAATGAATATAAACATAATGTGTATCTATCTTTATGGATAAACTAGATACATGTTTAAAGGTTAAATGCAAAAAAATAAAATAAATAAACACAGATGTAAATTCCTTTAATCTTCCAGAGGGAAAAATGACTAATGAAGATACCTGAAAGTATTAAAAATATAGAAGACATTCTTTAAAAGCAGGTGTAGCACTGGTATTTTATAAAGCGAGCACATGATTGATATAATTAGACTAAAAGACCCTTTTATATTGGTAATGTATACATGCCATATCAAACATCTATTTTTATGAGACAAAATACATCACGCTGAAATACATTATAGTAAATATGTTACCAATTCTTTCTTTTTTTCTGGTTTCTTGTGTGGAATTTATTTTATATAGGTCACTGAGGTTTATTGTGTACTACTGTTACATTTGTCATGGTTTAATGAATGAAGCAGAAGTGCCCGACCTAAAGTCAGATTATGAGTATTTTGATAAAAATTATCTCCTTAGAGCATGACAAATGACTCAACAAGCCAGTTTCTTTCTAGAGACATATGGAAATGTCAGTTAAAGGTAAACTTTGTAGCTCTGCAAATGGTAGTGATTGAGGGAGCAGCATGACTAAGGTAGTGTGCTTATTAAGAATAACATGATAAAGTAGCCTGCATTTGTTCCTGTGTCCTGAATAAGCAGCTAGGCTCCAAATGAGGTTGTCTACCTCATGTGGTGTTAATAAAAGAAAAGAAATAATGAAAAGCCATGTTGCAATTAAAAAGGATAGACCACAAAACATATAAAATTGTATTCCATAGTATGTGGTAAAGATATCACTTAGTTGTGTGGATTCTATCCTGAAATAATTTAGACCAATAAGTAAAGGGAGTATCATTGCAAATGAAAAACTTCAAAAAACTACAAGTGACTAATTGTTTATACAAACAAGCACATAGACTGAATATTACTATGTTGTAGTAGGTTAAATATACAACTAAGTTATAATAAATACATGTGAGATATATTTTCATGTATTCACTAATTGCACATGTGTCACCAATCTGGAGAAGCCTTTGAGAAAAGATGAGTATTTCAGGTGATTTTAAAATATAAGGAGTGGTGCCTGGGTGGCTCAATTGGTTAAGCGTCTGACTTCGGCTCATGTCATGATCTCAACGGCTCATGGGTTCTAGTCCTGCATCCGGCTCTGTGGTGACAGTGTAGAGCTTGGAGCCTGCTTTGGATCCTGTGTCTCACTTTCTCTGCACCTCCCCCACTCACACTGTCTCTCTATCTCTCTCTTGCAAAAATAAATAAACATTAAAAAAATAAGATATAAGGAGTGTATCCAATTTTTATATTTTAAGTAAGAAAACAGAAAAATAAAAAGTATGTATCACAGGTATAAAATATGAAAATCCAACTGCCTTTCCCCAGAATTTCTGAGTGAAGTATGCGACAGAATAAGCATGAAAGTACCTCGACAGGATGCTTGACACAGAATAGATAATTGCTACATGTTGGATCCCTCTCTTTAGATTTAATTTTCAAGTTTTCATTTCCCTTAAGTTTTTAGAAATTCTAGGAGTCACAGCCTGAATTAAACTCCTCCAGAGAGCAGACAGGCTATATAATGAGCAAAACCACTGTACTGGTTGTAAGAAGATAAGGAATGGTAAGGCATCGTATCATCACTGTGCCTTCACACTTACCAAGGTGTGTGCACAACCTCAACAAATTGATAAATCTGTATTTAAAAAAAAAAATTAATGTTTTATTGATTTTTTTAAGAGAGAGAGAGCACAAGCAGGGGAGGGGCAGAGAGAATGGAAGACACAGAATCTGAAGGGGACTCCAGACTCTGAGCTGTCAGCACAGAGCCTGACGTGGGGCTAGAACTCATGAACTGCGAGATCATGACCTGAGCCGAAGTCAGTTGTTCAACCGACTGAACCACCCAGGTGCCCCAGAAAATCTGTATTTTTACTTAAACTTTTCTAAATTTCAATTTTTTGACAATTTAATCTTAATTAAAACACTGTAAAGAACAAATAAATCTTATTTGTAGAGCACAATAAGATTGCAGCCTTTGATTTTGCTAATATACAAATTTGATCATGATTATTGTGATGTTCTATGATGTTTATATTACAAGTAGCAGAAGGGAAAATGAAATTTTTTCTTGGTTATTATTTTAAGTATTGGCTGCTTAACAACAAAGGATGCAGGAACAGTCAATGTGATGTAAAAGAAATACAAAATAATAAGATTCTACTATAAATACTTGTTATAATAGTGATAATATAATTGATTTACTTTGATGTTCACTTTCCATACCTGAAAATGAAAAAATATGATTGGAAGATATTTAATATCTATTTAAATTCTCAAGTTCAAAGGTGAAAAATGGCATTGAAATTGTGTCTCAATGTTCAAACCTTTATACTAGTAAACCAGTTAGAATCAGCTGATAGGCTTTCTGTGAGGGATAACAAAGAAACTTCTTAAAGGCAGTTAATATGTATTATTTATCTTTATGTTTTTGGAATTAAATACTGGCCTCTTGAAAAGGTGGTGATTCCATATTGTTAAAAATGTTAAAAATATTTAATTCAATAAGCTTTAAAGTTAAATTTTGCACTGCTCTAAAAAAATATAGGAATTTAAGGTGTCATTTATATCTCTCTGCATGCATAATTCTAAGTAAAGATATGAATAAAGTATGTAGTAAGAGAAGAATATTCTACAGAGAACATTAACTTTCCCACCAAAATTTTACTCATATTCTTCTTGACAGTATTGTATCATGTAAGGTATTTAACACATGAGTGAAAATATAGAACTAGAAAAAAATAATTCTTGACTATTTTTTCTAAATATTTTTAAAATAACTCCTAAAACAAACAAAAATTATCTCTTGCTCTTTATAGTAAAGAAAAACTGTGTATATCTATACCTATGTCTATATATCGATATCAATATTTTTATCTTCTATATTTAAGTGTAACAGTCCTGTATTTCAATGAGGAAAATTTTTATCCTTAAGCACGTATCCTACCAAAAATGGTATAATGATTAATGATAGAAAATGCCAGATGAATGGATATCATAAAAGCTGCCAAAACTTTGATTCTTTTGCAACTTACATTTTATCTTTCATATTCTCTTGATGTAGTTATACATTATTAATGCAGAAACCTGTTATTGCATTCATGAATAATTTAGGGTGTACAAAATGGCTGATGGAAGGTTGAGAAAGAAAAGATGCCAGCACAGAGTTGTGCAAAGCACAAAAACAAATGTTACTCTTAACACTGTG
The DNA here is from genome assembly GCF_018350215.1 of Panthera leo. Classification (NCBI taxonomy): domain Eukaryota; kingdom Metazoa; phylum Chordata; class Mammalia; order Carnivora; family Felidae; genus Panthera; species Panthera leo. The sequence goes on along the minus strand of NC_056682.1, from coordinate 153,001,164 downwards.
TTCCATGTGTTCAATCAATTGCCTTGTAAATTTTGGTGCTAACTCTGTGATTAAGTAAAGTGAGGAGATCTCTGGCTTCACTACTTAGGAGGATATACATTTTGTTTTCCCTTTTGGAATTTTCCTCTTATGTAAATTAACTTCTACAACAGAGTGAAAAGCATGTAGCTATATTAGGAATGGTTCTTATGGACAAAGCTGATTTACATTCATCAATATTATAACAATTTATTATATTACTAAAGTGCTTTATTAATTATCCAGTTTTATTTTGCTAATGAATACTACATTAAGATGATATATGTGAGAAATGTATGTTGACATTCTTTAATATATGTGTAAGTCTTAATATGTTTTGTCTAGATTAAATAGTTTCTGGCTAAGTTTAATGTGTGGTTCAAACAAAGGTGGACAGGGGCGCCTGGGTGGCTCAGTCAGTTGATGACCGACTTCCGCTCAGGTCATGATCTCACGGTTTGTGAGTTCGAGCCCCGTGTCGGGCTCTGTGCTGACAGCTCAGAGCCTGGAGCCTGCTTCGGATTCTATGTCTCCTTCTCTCTCTGCCCCTCCCCCATTTGTGCTCTGTCTCTCTGTGTCTCAGAAATAAACATAAAAAAAATTAAAAAACAAAAACAAAAAAAAAACAAAGGTGGACAAAACCATCCCAATCTCTTTCACAAAAAAAATCATGTTTTTTTCATGTCGCCCATAAAAAGGGGGATATGACTAAAACAGGCTTTGTGTTAATTTATTAATCATTTAATTAGTGTAATTTTAATGAAACACTTCATGAAAACTTCTGATTCTGGTAACTGTAGGTTAATGCTGAAGGCCAACTTCTCTACTGAGGACACCAAAAATTATGAATAAAATAAAATAATAATTGAAATATGAACATCAAAGTGTTAACAGCATAATAAGGGTTTAATGGGCCACATTTTAGAAGAAAGGAAGAACCTATAAACATGTGTCTACACTTGAGTAGTTTTTGTATTCAGAGGCATTTTTCAATTCAGAAAATATCCACGTAGAAAATTGAGCTTCAGCTTTATAGTAGAGAGAAATGGGAACATGGGTGTGCAGAGCCTGCTTAGCTAAAGAGGAGAGTCTACTCTATTTCTGTCTTAATCTGGGATCCCTTAAGGCTACTCCTTCAGACTGAGGGTGAAACAGACGTAAAACTACACCTTCAGCCTGTTCTACCTCAGGCCTAGAGTTTGGATTAAATTGTCCTTGTCTCCTAGTGCCCCCTGCCCTTCGAGTATCTAGCACAGAATTAAAGAATATATATTCTCAGAAAGTTAATATTATCCTAGATCTAAAATTCTTACTACAAATAAAGTTTTAAATTCTATATTAAGCACATACTCAATAGAAGCCGGGCACATAAGATTTTAAATACCATGCCTGAGAAATACAGAAATAACAGACAATAGAAGCATATTCAAAAAGACAGATTTGAAAATGAGCACGTACTGTGTGATTACAGATTAGTTATAACTGAATAGAGAAAATGAACTACTTTAAGGTTAGAATAAATTTTCCAAAATTTTACCTGGGGTAATAAAAAAACTATCAAATATAGAGGAGGATGAAATAGGAATATCTCATATATGTTTAATCTGAGTCCCAGTACCAGAAGAAAGAGAATAGTAAAAAGCGATATTTGAAAAGTTAATGAATGAGGTATTTTCCAAAAGGATGACAAATACAAATCAGAAAATTCTACAATCCCACAGAATCGTAAGCAGAATAAATAAAAAGAAATCATCACGAGATACTTCATGGTGAAGCTGCCGAAACGAAAAAGTGCAGGAAATATTAAGGAGTACCAGATAAAATGTAAGACTTCCATTAAAGGAGTGAAAGACTATAATTAATTTTCCAAAAACCAAATTGTCTGCTTAAGATACTGAAGTCACCAATGCACCACAGAAAATTGACTGTGTTCTGTTATTCTATAATCCACACGCAAAAAATAAAAGACACAGAAAGTCATGGTCAATTGTGTGTCAATAAATCTGTTCATTGTGATAAATCTGAACAATTTCTAAGAATAATATAAATTACTAAGCCTAAACCAATAGTAATTACCAACATAATTACTCTTCCTTTTTCATGTCTTCCTGTACTTCTATCCTTTCATCTGAAGAATGTGGTACAATGTTCTATTTTTAGCAGCCATTTTAAAGAATTCTAATGATAAATTCTTTCAAGTTTCATCTAAACATGTCTACATTTAACCTGCATTTTGAAAGATAACTTTATTGAATATAGCATTCTAGGTTGGCAAATATTGTTGTTTTGTTGTTATATTCAAAGATGTAAGATAATATCTCTTCATCCTTTCATTGTTGCTGAAAATATCATCAGCTTTATTGTTGCTCCTTTGGAAAAAAAAATGATCTTTTAACTAGAGACATTTTTTTTATGTAATTTTTCATGCTTAGTGTAAATATTGATTTATGTATATAACAGGATGATAAATTTGAATATTATTTCAAGTTATTTACACTCACTTTTAGTAAAATCAAATGACCATGCTCTTCAGCCTTTTTAGGCTTTTCAGTGCCTCCAACTATGATCGGAATGATTTTTTCTACTGCACTGGTACTATGCTTTACCATAGGACTTGCTTTGTTCTATTGCATGTGGGCAGACGCCAAGTCTGCCAGGGTTAGCCAAGGACAATGATACGTCTTTGAAAGACATCGCAAGAAAAAAAAACATATACCTACATGCTGTCCATATAAATACATAGACATAAAGATATAGATATGGAAATATATATATACACACAAAAGAATCTAAATTATGTATGTAACTATATCACATATAATTTACATAATTAATTTTTTTTTATTCTCAAGTTAGTTAATATACAGTGTAGTCTTGGCTTCAGGAGTAGAACCCAGTGATTCATCTCTTACATATGACACCCAGTGTTCATCTCAAAAAGTGCCCTTCTTAATGCCATCCACCCCCACCCCACCATCAGCCCTCAATTTGTTCTCTATTTAAGAGTCTCCTATGGTTCGCCTCCCTCTCTGTTTTTATCTTATTTTTCCTTCCATTCCCCTATGTTCATTTGTTAGGTTTCTCAAATTCCACATATGAGTGAAACCAAATGATGTATGTCTTTCTCTGACATTTCATTAGCATAATACCCTCCAGTTCCATCCACGTTGTTGCAAATGGCAAGAGTACAAAGAAAAATTGAGAATGATAAATGAACTCATGTTTATATCAGAATATAATACCAAATGGTATTGGTCATGTTGTAGTTTCAAAATTTTTAGTGCTCTTCATTTAGATGAGATCATTTCTAACATACATACATGGATTTCATTCAGGAATTCTCCATACCTTTTATAGACTTCCATGAGAGCAGTTATGCTTCCCACTGGACTGATACGATCATCACTCAGTGAGTGTCAAATACAAGTTTTGACAGTATTAACTCTAAATTTTGACTTATTTCTTCATGTTTCTCAATCCTCTCAGTCCTTCTCCCTCTTTTTCATTATGAGATCCCCATGGATGAATCTACCCAAATGACTCTGCTTTTTCAGTAAATCGTAGGATATATTAAATTCAATAGGATGTTACAGGCAAATACCAATTAATCAAATCTAGTTCAACAACAGTAACAAGAAAATATTATGGAATATCAACCTCTGTGTCAGGGCTCCAAAAAAAAGCTCTTTCTTCTCTTAGCCAGGTGCAGATACCTAACTCTTATGGTAAGTCAATAGAAATTTAATTTTAGTCTTCTAATATTTAGGTGAATATGTCTTATCGAAATAATGGTTAACAATTTTGATATAACACTTGAACCATTTCTAGTATGTGAAAATTGATTTCTAAACTGTTAACCTGTTCAACATCATGCTTTTATTTTTATACATTCTAAAATTAAGTTTTTCTCCTAATATATCAGAGATAAAATATTGAATTCCCATATTGCTATTAATCTCCTTAGGAGTGCTCCTAGTGTAAAACCACTTAAAACCATAAACGGCATAGTGATTGAGAGGAAAGAGAAGTCATATGCAATATATTTGGTGATTCCCGAGTCAAACTTAAATGTTAAGTTAAATTAAGTTGACTATGATAAATTGGCAATATTAAAACAGGCGGACATGTTGTAGGATGCTGTAAAGTTAATGAATGATCTTAAGGCAATTAATTTGAGATAAAGTAACAGTGTGGTCCTTAAAAATGACGTGATTATTTTACAAAAGGGAAGAGGATGTAGACATGTAGAGAAGTAGAAGTATTATTACATCTTTCTTTAGTTATATAGAGTCTAATCGTTATGGAAGAAATTGTCCTTTTATGTGTTATATAATTCTCAGTTTTTCTGGAAATTTCTTTTTATAAACTTTTATTTTGGTATGAATTCAAGTTTATAGCAACGTGAGAATATGGTAAGAATCTCCTGTATACCTTTTAACTATATTCACCAATAAATTCCATTTTCCCAGCTATTTGTCTTATTAATCCTCTTATCTGTTCTCGGTCTATATCTCTTTCATTATTATTATTTTTTAGTTATTATTTATTATTTATTATTATTTATAGTTATTATTTTAATTTCCCTAATGATTGTTAGTGTTTAGCATCTTTTCAAGTGCTAATTGCAATACAAATGTCTTCTTTGTAAAGGATTTTCTCAGATCTTTCACCTGTTCTTTATCGGGTTGCTTGTCTTCTTACCATTTGGGTTTTCTTATGTCTATATAGTCTTGATGCAAGTTCCTTTATCTAATATGCAATTTGCCAATATTTTTCCCTAGTCTGTTTCTTGTCTTTTCATTCTTCAATTGGTGTCTTTGGAGTAGCATTTTCTTTTTTTAATTTCAATGCCATATTGTTTGGGGCATGATATCTTAGAAATCTTTTCCTAATTCAAGGACATAAAGTTTTTCCTATGTTTTCTTCTAAATTTTACAAACAGTATTTGTTAGTGTTTTGGTTTTTTCATCATAAATTTGCTGCATATCATTAAGGGATAAAGACAAAATATCTTCAATATATAATTTGACTAACATGTACTAGTGACTGACATTTCAGAAAGTTGTGCACCATGAAGTTAATGAAGTTAGTATATGTAAAACTTCTAGAATGGAGTTTGTTTCATAATTGGCACAAAGTATCATGCTTTGCAATCAAACATGTTAATATGCTAAACTGCTTCAATAAAAATGTGATGCATGGTATGTATGTAATGAGACATATTAATGAGACTGTAAACACATACCAACATGTAATAATCACTATACAAGTTTGTTTCTGTGTTATTATCCTTTTTTCAAATTTGTAAATTTAGGTTCCTTTAATGGTATTGGCATTTATGAATCCTTAACAAATAGAATGCTTATAGCAGAAGAACAATTGGCTAATTTAGTAATATAGAAAAATGAATGGTAAAATCACTGGTACCATAGCAAAGTGGCAAATTATTGATTATAAATCATTTTAAAGAATTTATGTAAACAGTACTAATGTTCTCAGTGGTTATATATTTGGTTAATTAAAATATTTACATTTTCTATATTTCCTACCTGGATTTTATTTAAATTTTTTAAATGTTTATTTATTTTTGAGAGAGAAACAGAGGGCAAGCAGCAGAGGGGGAGAGAAAGGGGGAGACACAGAATCCAAAGCAGGTTCCAGGCTCTGAGCTGTCAGCACAGAGCCGGACATGGGGCTCCAACCCATCCACCATGAGATCATGACCTGAGCCAAAGTAACTGACTGAGCCACCCAGGAGCCCCTGGATTTTATTTAATAGTTGATTATACTTTGGTATAAAAATGTACTCTTAAGGATTAATAACTTGAGGTTCTGAAAAATGGAATATTTTAAAATTAAGTGGTGCTAACACAGCCTTAAGCTAGAAAAAGACTGATTTATAACACATTTAAATTGTCAATATTTTATCATATATTCACTCCATTCATATCAGAATGAACAATATTAAAAATAAGTAATGTACTTAGCAGTTAATATTTTTGATGTGATTTTCAAAAGTAACTATTTTAATTAGGTCTTTTAAATTATATAGAAGTCTAGGGGCGCCTGGGTGGCTCAGTCGGCTAAGCGTCCGACTTGGGCTCAGGTCACGATCTCACTGTCCGTGGGTTCGAGCCCCGCGTCGGGCTCTGTGCTGACGGCTCAGAGCCTGGAGCCTGTTTCGGATTCTGTGTCTCCCTCTCTCTGACCCTCCCCCATTCATGCTCTGCCTCTCTCTGTCTCAAAAATAAATAAACGTTAAAAAAAAAATTTTAATTATATGGAAGTCTAGTGTAGCATTCTCTATTAAAGTTAAATGGCCAAGTGAAAATTTTATTTACTCAGAGCAACACTTTCAATGGGAGTATATCTATGTGTGTGTTTTTATATTTTTAATATAGATTTTGAAGTATTCTCTGATAAGTGTGAATGCAAAATCTACCACCACTGACACAAATGCGGAATAAATATTTGTTCATTATATATTTGGTTTCCATTATTGTCCACTATATTTCTCAATTTTATTCTGTTTAAATTATTTACTCATTATACAAGAATTCTCATGATGAATCACAAATGCCCAAATATAAGAATCACATATTCAGTACTTATGAGAAAATGATGCATAATTATTATGACTTTTTGATGTATACTAACGCACACACAAAACCCTAATGACTAATAGACACCTCTACATGAAAATATGTGAAAACTTGTATTTTAGGCCAAGGATTTTTAAACATATGTCTTTTTTAACAAAAATAAATGTGATATCTTATTTTGGATCTTTGAAAAACCTCTGTCAGAACTTCAGAAAAATGTGAACAGAGTCTATATGTGAAATTATAGGACTGTATTAATATCAATTTTGGATTTTGATAATTGTTCTATGGTTTAATAATATCTTCTTGTTTTTAAAGTATATTCATTGCAGTACTTACATAATAGTTTATATATAAAAACACATGTATACAGTCAATATTAATGCTAAAGAAAGAGGAAAGGGGAAAAAGGAGATAAATTATAATTAAGTAAATATACATCATTTGGGGAATCTGTGTCTAATACTTATTCAGAAATTATTTTTGTAACTTTTAAAATACAAATTTTTCACAATAAAATATTTTATAAGTGAGACTAATTCAGTGCTATAATTTTAAAAGAATATAAATATATCATGTTTTTATAAATTAAATAGTAATGAACATACAAATGAACATACAAATCTTCCTCATAAGGTTCCAAAGCAATGCAAGAAACCAAATCAAAATCCTGGCAAATGAAAAGTGACATGTATATCCTATATTCAATGAAAATTTTAAGCAATTAAGTTGCCTTTTATAACCTTCATATGTTCAATCCCCTAACTAACCTTTTCTCTATCTCTAGTGTTAGCTGATTTTAGATTAATGTATCATTTGATGTGCTTACCCTATACCAAATGTTCTGTGACAAATTATTTACAAATGTCAATGTTCCAATTTAAATCAGGGATGTTTTAATTTAAGTCAGATTTACTTTTCATTTAGTTTCCCTTGTGTTTTTATATTCTTACTGCAAGGATCAGATTAAAAGTTTTAAATTTAAAAAAAAAACAAAAAGCAAACTATGAGATATTGATTAAACTAATGAAATGGTCTGTTGAAAGCATATCATCCATAATTAGCTACATTACTTTAATTTAATTCACTTAGTATTTTCCTATTTATGTTTTTCTATGCTTGTTCAAATAGGACACTTAGGTAAAAACAGTAAAAAGCCTTAGATAGCTATGTAAAAAAGAAACTTGGAATACAGAATTAACTGAGACTTGATACTTGATTTGTATCCCAATCCATGATAATATTTACTATAGGTGCAAGAGATGATTTTACTGTTAAAAAACAGAGAGTAATTCTATATTTTCTACTGATTTTGTAAGAGATTAGTCTGTTTGCCACATTTCCTTTGGTAGATTCACCTACCCTCAAAACCCCTAACATCAGACCAACAAGTATTCTTGGGAGAAATTAATCAATAGTATCATCACACTTAGGAAAGACTTCTCAAATGTAATTAAAATTGTGATATTTGGGGGTAATTTATCTACTATTTCTGTGTGACAACAGGACACCTGCCTTGTTTCTGCCTACTGTATCCTTTCCAGAGATAAATCTAAATACATTTAATGTATATTTGAGTTAATCTTATTTGACCTTTTTGTTATTTATCTTTACTGTGCACTTTTGTTGAATTTTATCCAGTCTCACCATTTCCTTGGTATTTATGTTTTACTTTACAATTATTTCAGTGCTTAATCTAAAAATCACTAGTTGCATTTTGATGAAAGGCAAATATACATTTCCTAGGAAATGCAAAGACCTTGGAAAAATTCAACTGCATATAGTTCCCTTTTGAATTATATGTTTATTATGTATATTGGGGCGCCTCTGTGGCTCAGTTCATTAAGCGTCTGACTTTGGTTTATGTCATGATCTTGCAGTTCCTGGGTTCCAGCCCCACATCAGGCTCTGTACTTTCAGCTCAGACCCTGGAGCCTGCTTCAGATTCTGTGTCTCCCTCTCTCTCTGCCCCTCCTCTGCTCATGCGCGCGCTCCCTCTCTCTCTCTCTCTCTTTCTCTCCCTCTCTCCCTCTCTCTTTCTCTCTCTCTCTCTCAAAAACAAATAAACATTAGGGGCATCTGGGTGGCTCAGTCAGTTAAGCATCTGACTTTGGCTCAGGTCATGATCTCACGGTTCATGAGTTCAAGCCCTGCATCAGGCTCTGTGCTGACAGCACAGAACCTGGAGCCTGCTTGATTCTGTCTCCCTTTCTGTCTGCTCCTCTCCCACTCAGGCTCTGTCTCTCTGTCTCTCAAAAATAAACAAATATTTAAAAAATTAAAAATAATAACATTAAAAAAGATTTATGTTTATTATGTATATTTTAATTATTTCTGTATGTTAAATTCACCAGACATTGTTACCCCAATATAGTCAATATTCATCTACATTTACTCAAATATGTAGCTCACTTTGCTCCTGAAGAATTATCTGTATCTGCTTTCTATTTACTTTCCTCCTATACCATCACACTTTACTCCAAACTATCTTACCCTTATTATCAAAAAAAATGATCAAGGACTCATTAAATAGACTTCTCATATCCAAATTACAACTATTTACTAGCCACTTGAGTTTTTAGCCATCTCATACTTAGAGTTTCTATGCCATAATTGTCTCATCTATGTAGTGAGTATTGAAAAAAAAAAAGCATGTACCTTATTTCTCATTCCAATAAATAAGTTAATATATTTAATGTGCTTAGAACAGCACCTGCACATATTAGGTATTATACTTGTGTTATTTTTATCACCACCAATGAAACAGTTCCTTCTAAGGACAATACTAAACAAGATATCTATTTACCAATTTTTATCTTTTGATAAGCATTTTACACTATGGTTGCAGCATCACTTTGGATACACATTTTTAAGCTTTTCTGGCCCATTTTCTCTTCCTCTTAGATTGTTACTTCCATGTTTCTTTTACAGAATTAATGTCTTCTTCCCCAACACTGATTGGATTCCTAAGGACTCTGTCTTCGTCTTTCTTCTCAATATATTGTGAGAAATATATTTGCCTAAGCAATCATATTTATGCCCACATGTTTAATTGCTGGGTATACACAAGTATTTCACTAATTTATAAATATTTCCCAGTTATATTACTTCTATATCAGACATATATATCCAAATGCCTACCTGGCTTCTCTCCTTTGAAATCTCAAAAACATATCAAACATCAAGTGTACTCTTCCCACAAAAATAGACTTAAATTTTCTTTCCAGTATCTTCGCAACATAATCAACAATCCAGTTATGTGATGGTAACAATTTGATGACATCTTTAACTTACCCTCACTCTTCATACCTAATTGGTCACCAGATGCTCTCAATAGAAACTTCTGATTATATCTAAAACAATTCAGGTTTCTCTGGATCCCTGAATATTTTCTTATCCCAATATAAATCTATATTCTTCATACCAATTTACAGTGATAGCCTCTATATATGATTTATTGTCATTCTGTCCCATCAATCAGGGGCAAATTCATTAATTTAAATATCCAAATAACTACTATAACTAATATTTTAAACTATTTTCTACTGCCCTGTTAACAAAGAATAATTTTTAAAAACCTTAATATGCCTTTATATTTTGGTACCTATCTCTGCCCGTCTGTACCTTGCAACAAACACACATCTTTGGTCTCATCATCGCAACTATATTACCCATATAATTCCTATAGGGCACCATGTTCTTTCCTATCATAGAGTCCTTGCACATGTTGTTCTGTTCTGTGTGGAAATCTCTTCTTTTGCCAAATTTGAGGCTACTAATACATAAGATTTAAGTTATTTCACTTCATTAGAAAAGACTTTCCATACATACTTGACTAGATCAAATTCTCCAACTGTAAAATTTCCTGTTACCACATATCTTTCTTCTTGTAACACCAGTCACAATTTGTACATGGCTGATTATTTTCATATTTTTCTGTGTATTTCATGGACATCTGTTTTTCCCATCTTTGGGTCTTTACGTCCTAGTATTTAAAAGGTTTATGAGGTTTATTGGATCCTGATTATGTATTTTTAGATCAATTAAGAGGTCTTGATTGAGATTCATCAAGTTATAAGTGAGAGAGAAGACAGGGGTTGAATGTATCACCACAGAGCAGAAAGCAAAGAGTATACTGACAGTCAATAAACTATTGGAAGAAGATGGGTCCACAAAGGATATTTGATAAGCCATGATAGAGAAAAAAAAATGTAAAAAGATGGAGTGGTTACATCAATAAAGTAGAAGATATTAAAGAATCAGTGAGTACAATATCCAGTGATCCTGAGAAATCAATAGACATGCAGAACATTTTCAGTGGAATTAACAATGCAAAAATAATTGGCTATCTTTTTAAAAAATAATTGTCCATCTTAATCACAGCATCGTGCAGTGCTATTTCACAAATAACACTGTATGAGTTTGATTACTAAGTAGGAAATTACAAAGGAAATATAGACTCCTATTTAAGAATATTATCAGTGAAGAAAGACCATATAAGAGATGAATGAAGAGGAAAATTTTACCATTGTTATTTGAGATGTTCTATTTTTATATTAAATCAAAGAAATATAAAGATGAGGCTGAAGTTAATGGAAGAGGAGTGATTCCGAAAGCCTAGAACATGAGGAAGGAAGAGAAATCACAAGCTAGACACAATTAAGGTACATATGTGTGAATACAAAAACAAAAACAAAGCAAAACAAAAACAAAACAAACAAAAATTATATGATGGTGGAATTGGGTAGTTGAAAATTAAAATGGAATTGTATGTCAAGAAAAGGAACTAATGCAAGTTTTGCTTATCGTTATTGATCTTCTGTAAATTATCAAATTTCCCTTGGAAAATTAAAACAGAACGAGCTGAGAATATGCTCATGATGTTAGGATTGTAAAATTAATTTAAAAAATTGGATTAGCAGATGAGGATCTTTAGAAGAAGTTAAAGGGAGGCAAGGTCGTCACTGACTACTGAGGAGCACTCAAAAGAAGTAAGAATATATCAATTCATAATGTGACATCTATATATGTATATCATCTATATCTTTATACATATACATTTTCCATTTGGTTGTCTATTTGTGAATTTATTTAGTTATACATTTACTTACTACTGATTTATGCTTATTTGTAGTTATACTAAGGATAGTGTTTATAAGAACTGAAGGCCATATTTTACTTGATCCAAAGCTGAAGTGTCTTATGGTGGAGAAAATAAGTCTATAATAGTAAGAAGAAAGAGGATAATGGAAGGTGAGTGCAATAAAAGGTAATGAAAGTGGCGGAATCGTCAATTTGTTGTGTGTGTAGGCCATGGCTTCCCCTCCTCCTTGACAGCTTAGATTCTTCTTTTTCTCCAGGGTGCTCTTTTATTCACCTCTGTCACATTTCTCTGTCTTCATTATACCACTCCCACTGAAAGCCTAAGAGAACAAGAAAAAGAGAGGGAAAAAACAGAAAGAAAAGAGAGAAGAAAGAAAAAGAGGAAGGATTGAGAGATGAATAACCTATTTTGAGGAAATATACAAATATTCAAGATCAGAAATTCTTATATATTGAAGGTTTAACATGTTAAGTAGTTAAAAGTGAAGTCCTGAATTCAAGTGCAACTGTGATGATATAACCCTGTACTGAGAAAATACAGGAATAATAAGGATTAAAACACTGAATGAATGTAGTTAGAAAACTAGTCGAAGTGTTACAGTAAAGTAACAGAAGTGATATTTTGCAGTCATCTAAAATCATAAAATGTGTTAAGTACTGTAGCACATTCTGGAGCTACATCTCTGAAAAATATACAATTTTCTTACTTTTTTACATTTCCTATTTCTTTAAAATGGTATATAATCTGCAAGAGAAATTATTCAAGAATATTCATACTGAAATATTTGGAAGCATTTTGATGATTTGGGAAAATAAAAGAGATTATTGAGAATGATAGTCTCTGAAAATTATTGCCTAATACAGATTTTCATGGGTAGACAGGAAGTAAAAAAGGAAAGATAAATTAAGAAAATAAGGGAAGGAGAAAGAGAAAGAAAAAATGCAAATCTACGAAAAATAACAAATGATCACAGTTGAAATATGCAAAAAGTTTTATATTCAGTTACTTAGAAATGAGACACACTGATGTATATATTGTATATGCCACCTGTTAATAAATATTTAATGTCCAATGTGAGCTAGCTGGGGATTGCTAGTGGAGGTGTCTAGCTAAAGCGAAGGGTAATAATGAAGAATGCAAGGTAGATAGTCTTTGGAAGGAAGAGATTAAGAGCACAACACACATTTCTCCTGACATTTGCAACTCCATGTTTAACTCTTCATATCATTTTAAATGTCCATTCAAATGTATTCACTTGACCAGCTGTTTTAAGTTTAAAACTGGGATTCTGTTAATTCCACCTGTGGAATCCTCCACATCCACTGTTAACACTTAGCTACTCTTCTGCAGCAGTTAACTCTCTGATTATGAACATGACGACTGAAGAGACATAATATTCAAAAGCCTGTCTTTTATCATGGTGATAAAGGATTGTGCAATATTAATTTTTTGAAAAAATCGTTGATTAAGCTAACCTTTATTTTAAAATCTCAATGGTCTGGTTGTTTGGTATCTTGTTTTGTTTTGTTTTCATAGGTTTGCTTTTTTTTTTTGCTGTTATTTAGGGGAGTGGAGTTTCGTTAGTTGGCGAGTTTTCCTTACAGAGACAAAAAAAAAAAACCATGAGCTTAAAAAAATCACTTAAAATCTTGGCATTTTAAATTATAAAAATGAGTGTGTAGTGGAGCAATGTTCTCTAAAATGTTCAACAGGAAAAAGCTTCAGAAGTAAATATTGTTCATTTCATTAAATTAATTTTGTCGCAATTTAATCGTATATTTTATTACTATAGAGCATTTATAAGTCCTCCAAATATACCTTTAATTGTATCATATTTCCATATATAGAAAACACCGAATGTCACAGCTATGTGGGGAAACCTTTGTCATATCAGGTAACTTGACTTTAATAAAACTCAAGAAATATAAGAGTAAGAAAAGAACTATGAAATATAAAATACAATAACTAATCATTGCCCATAGACGACAAAAACAGACACACAGATCATGTTAAAACTAAAATAAAAAGCTCTTGCCGCTCACTAACTTGAGGGCAACAGTTTACCACAGGCAGCATATGTATATTTGTTAAGTCATATATCAGCAAAGCTCGGTAAGCAGTATGTGATATGTGCAGTTTTCTATGTAGATACAAAGGACGTGATGTACATCACCATTTAACTGTGATGGTTTATAAAGCAGTTGAGCTACCAAGTTATGCCACTCCTACTTAAAATAATATAAAATAATTGGCTTAGTTTAGTGGCATTTCAAAGTATTATACTGTGTTCACATTATGGTGTCTTAATGAATAGAATACTGATAATCAGGAAAACGATATGCCCCTTTACTCAAATTGATAGGCAATAATTCATGAAGAATCACCAAAAATGAAGTTGCAAGTCACATTTTATAGTAATTAAAATAATCTATATTGACATGAGAGGAAATTGCCATACTAGTCATATGCTTAATACTTACAAGTACAATTTTTTTTTCTGTAAGCCTTTAATAAAAAATAAGGAACAAATATATATGGAATATTTTCTGAGATAGAGAAATCAACGGATATAAAACAGGCATGCCCTCAAAGACATTTCTCTCTAATTATGTAGTCAAGATATACACCAATGTTATCTTTAAGAAATATAGGATTCTAGGAAAAGGTGGAAGAAATATCACAGGACAATGTAGATAGAGTTTATCATTAATAATTTGTAACGATCTTTTTTTATGTAACCTTTAAATGACATGAGATATAAACACTGGTGGAGATGTATTGGGAAGGTCTAACAGAACAAGTGGGATTTGTTTGCGAGCTCTTAAAACAGGAAATGCTTTGTGAGTTGGAAGAAGTGTTTAGATACGTGAGAAATACTGAGGAGAAAGCTCAAAGGTACAAAAGTTCACATTGTAGTCCAAGTTGTTAAATAAATCAACTGCTTCGTGTTTAAAGAAGCAGTGTGTAATGGAACCGGATATTCAGTTTATGGCTTTCCTTTGTGAAGTCCCAGGAAATGTAGTCTAGGAAATGTTAATCATTTTCTAGACTTCACATACATCTTCATAGATATATATATTTATATTTGATCCTACAGTGTCACAAAATTCAGCTATGGCAGCACTGCATTCCTTTTCCTAAAACATCCTCTTCAATATAATATGCTGTAAAAGATAATAAAACCCAACTATACATTAATTTATTCATTAATTTGATATTTACGAGCTGTCATTTTGATAGATACTGTAAGTATACAAATATTGTGACTCAATAAATTAGAAGCATTTTCGTGTTAGAGTGGGAATGCAAGGGAACAGTATATCAACTCTGAATCAATAAAGGTCTCAGAGATGTGCTCCCCCATGATCAGTCTTGAAAGCATATATTACCACACAAGGGATATTGACAAGAATACATTCACAGCATTGGTCAGTGACTGAAAATAGAAAGAAGATTACAGGATGTCCTCAAAGTTAACTGTACTACTTTGAGATTCAGAGAAATTCGGTGTTATTGAATAAAGGGAGTTTTAAGGTAAGAAGATTAGTTCTAAAAATAATTACCTTTCAATTATGTCTTCTTTTAATGATAATGAAACAAAGAGATATGAAATTCTTTATTCAGACCTGAAATAATGAATGATATATATGTTGTCAAATAATGTTATCTGTACTTTACATTGAAAATATGTTTAGATTAGCATAAATATATGCAAATATAACAGTCATCTACTTAATAGCTTAGTTAGCTTATATGTTGAGGTTTGGGCAAATAAAAAGATCTAACCTTGAAAAATAATTTTAGAACTAATTTGGATATAGACAAAAATCAGTAAGAGGCAGGTCAAAATGTGGACTTTATTTTCTGATAAACCTGATTACAAAAATTGTCTTCATCCTTTCATATATTTAGTTACCTTATTTTTAAAGCAGACACAGATTTACCCACTCTGAAACATACAAAACTACAACACTGCTGATCGATTCTACAGGAGCAAGCAAGCCCCTTCAAATATGGCCACAAACCCACCAAAGGCAAACAACCTAAAGGAAGACTGATGAGGTATTGTGATATAGCTACCTAATTCCTTACCACAAATCCACTCGTATAATTCATTCCTGTGCCACTAGGGAGAAAGGCATGAGAGGGTAGGACATGAGGTCAGTGGGGTAAATCTAGTAGATGTTCCTCCAGATGAGAATATAAGTATGGAACTATCGTCTTCTTTCACATTATAAAAGTAACCTTTAAAAAGAACAGTAATGGGCACCTGGATGGATCAGTCAGTTAAGCATCCGACTCCTGAGTTTGGCTCAGGACATGATCTCAGTCATGAGATCGAGCCCCACATCCAGCTTTGCCTCTGAACTGAGTGTGTAGCCTGCTTAAGTCTTTGCCTGCCCCTCCCCCACTTGTACACACACACTCTCTCAAAAAAAAAAAAAAATTGAAAAACAAAATAAAAAGAACATTAAAAATAAAAGCAGAATGTAAGACAATTATTTGCAACTGGGCCTTTGTGCATGCTATTGCTTCTCTCTGAGATTCTATGACCTTGTCTCTTTCCACTTGACAGACAAACATCATTTACTAAGGGAAGATTTCCTAGGCAACCACCACCCTCATCCTGCATACATACGCACTTAGAACTCAGTTTGGGTATCGTTTTCTCCCTTTTGTACATCACAAACATTTGATTGAATAAATGTCCCCGTTGGCATTTACATGTACAATAGTGTTTTAGTTTTTCTGTTTAGTTATTTATTTTTCGAGGGGGAGGGCAAGTCAGGGAAGGGCAAAGAGAGTGGGAGACAAAAATCCCAAGTAGGCTGTGTGCTGGCAGAGCTGCCACGAACCGCGAGATCATGACCTGAGCCGAAGCCAAGAGTCTGACACTTAACGAAGTCTTGAGCCACCAAGGTGCCCCTACGCACATAGTGTGGTTTTTTAATCAGTGAAATTCTAAGCTGCAGGAAAGAAGAAACTGAGACTTTTGCTCCATACCCATTCAATTACCAAAACTAATAGATTGCCTGACAAAGAGAAATTTTAAAGTAAAAAAATTGTAAAGACATATTAATGAAACATTCAATAATACAATATTAAAATTCATTTTCCGCAAGTTAGGACAACATAAATAACTGCAAACTATATTTTTATGTCAAAATTGGCCTTTGAAGTATTACCAACCATTCACAATGACAGAAAAAATAAACTGCCTTATGATGAAGAAACATGGATGAATCTAAGGCATAATGATGAGTGAAAGAAGTCGGATGCAAAAGGACACCTACTATTTCTGTTTATATGAAGTTCAAGTAGAATGCAAAATTAATCTATGGTGATTTTGGACAAAATACAGATTACAGTGGAAGTAACTGCTGAGAGGAGGCTTGAGGAAATCTGTGATGCTGAAAAGTTATTTACCTTAGGTTATACATATGTAAAACTTCAACAAGCTGTACATCTAAAATTTGGATACATGTTGCCTATAAGTTATAACACAATTTTTAAGTTAACTTTAAAGAATGAAAGATTACCTTGGATAAACTTGGATATTTTCAATTCCGTATGAATTTAAAATCAACTTTTCAGTTTACACAAAACCATCAATTTATAACAGTACTATATTGAATCAAGGAATGATATTTAGGCAGAATTGACATATTTTACAATATTGCACAGAATCAACATTTAAAAATGTATAATAATTAGTCTTCTAAGCAATGCACTTGATGCCTTCCTTTAAATTTTCTTCAATTTAATAAGTCTATAATTTTCTGTCTCGAAATCTTGCATATATTATGTTACTTATATACTTTTTTGTTTTCAAAGCTATTGTAAGTGACACTTTTCCTAAAACTATGTTGTAATTGCTTATAGTTATTGGGTATCAGTAAATTTATTTTCATATTGAACCTGTACATTATAAATGTACACTAATGTACTAAATGTACAATGTTACACTATTGGATTATCTAGATAGAAAATTACACCATTTATAAACAAAAATAGTTTATTTCTATTTCTTAAACTTTTAATTTCCTTTTATCTTATTTTATTGTCAATGTACTTCAACCAGTGTTATACTGATGCAGTGATAATGGAAATGCTTTTCTTATTTCCCATTCCAGTGGAAAATACTGAAATTATATATGCTGGAGGGGCGCATGGGTGGCTCAGCCAGTTTAGGGTCCAACTTCTCATTTCCATTCAGGTCATGATCCCAGGGTAGTGGGACCCAGTCCCACGTCGGGCTCCACACTGTGTGTAGAGCCTGCTTAAGATTCTCTCTCTCCCTCTGCCCCTCTCCGCTGCTTGCATTCACTCTCTCTCTCTCTCAAATAAAAAATAAAAATAAATAAAAATAAAAATCATATATACATATATGTATATATGCATATACATATTAGACTGTTATTAGCTGAAAATAAACTTAGAATTGTTAAGTCTTCTACATAGAGTGATTCTTTTATCATTATGAAACATCCCTTTTTATCTTTCATAATGTTTCTTGCTTTAAAATCTACTGTTCCCTTGTGGGAAAAAAGTTATAGCAGATCTCTTTAGCTATTGTATATATGCTATATACTTTGTCCTTTTACTTACTTTGTAATGATACTTTGTGTCATTATTTTTAATTTGTACCTTCTTTTAAGGTAATGTGCATTTTTTTTTTTACTGACTCTTGTCAGTCTCAACCATTGATTTCTTAATGGAAATATTTGTTTTTGTTTCTTACAATACAATGTAATTGTTGATGCATTTGGATTTATAAGTCATTTTGCCATCTATGTTCTAGTTGTTTTATTTATTCATTTGCCTCTCCTTTTTGGTCAGCTATTAAATTAATGTTTGTAATATTTTTTATATATATATATACATATATATATATATATATATATATATATATATATATATATCAACTAGCTAATCCTATACTATTTTATTATTATTATAATGATTACCCTAGAGATTTCTACATACATCCTTGTCATATTGTAACTAAAATTATTATTTTACCACCTACTGGTCAATGTGAGAAATTGAAAGGTTACCTCTTATTTATTTCTCTCTCTTTTCTGGTAATGGTGCTTTGTCTTATTCCTATGTATATTTAAATTTCTCAAGATAGTATGGCTATCAGTGTAGACTATATTAATTTAATACATATATTTAACCTTTGTATTTCTATTCATTTCTTCTTGCATCAATATGGAATAATTTTCCTCTGACCTAAAAAATTGTTTTTTATGTTTTCCATTGTAATGTTACACTAGTGACACATGTCCTTAGTTGGTTTTTCTAAAATTGTATTTATTTTCTCTCTTATTTAAAGAAAAATTTTGCTGGGTTTAGAGTCCCATGTTGGCATTATTCTTTTTTTCAGCATGTTGATGACATAATTTGATAGCTTTCTATTATTTATGCCTTATTTTATTTTTACTGGTAAGTAAACTACCATTCTTACATTGTTCTTTGCTTTCTAGCTACTTTTAAAATTTTGTTTATTTTATATCATCAGTTTTCACATAATACGCCAGATGTATTTCTTTTTAAATTTGCGGCACTTTGTAAAACTTCCAAAAGCTGAATATAAAGCCTTTTTTCAATTTTGGAATTTTTTTTCCAATTTTTCAATTTTTTTCAATTTTTCAAATTTTGGAAAATTTTCACAATTATTCCTTTAAATATTTTTCGTATCTATTATCCTGTATTCTTTGCAGACTCCTTATGAACCCTTCTATTACTATTTAAATTCTTATAATAATCATTTATTTTAAAGCATAAATCTTATTCATCAATCACTTCTGTATTTCATTCTACTGTCTTATTTGAATTGCTACTGTTTTATCTTTCTGAAAATCTCATTATTTTTTATTGAATGCTGGGTTATTTTTGTTTCCAAAGAAAAAACTGAGGAACAATTTATGGTTCTGCTGAGGTTATCTTCCAGAAAGAAGTTAATATTGCCTTTGGAAGCAAGTTTAATTATGGTTGATCATCTTAAACTAGTTAGTTTAAATCATCTTAAACCAGCTCTCATTAGGGCTTAGTTTTGCTGTAGATAAGGTCATGTCTATTTCTCATTCATGCTTACTGCTATGTAAGTTTTAGAAGGGCCCCAAAGAAGAGACATGGTATGTTTAACCAGGCCCCTCTTAATTGACAGTTCTAAACTCCAATTTCACTGCTGCCCTACATAACTCAGGATAGTTCAACTTAACTTATAAGGTTCTCATTAACGGCTTTCTTCTCATACTCCTACAATTCAGCTGTAGTTTTTTGGGTTCGCCATTTACTCAAGAGGAAAATTAATGCCAAAAATGTGTTTAATCTCTCTGAGTTTCTAACTCTCCGGGATCTTGATCAATAGTCCAAGGCTTTGGTAACCTTGAAGAACATTTGTTTCATACAATCTAGTCTACCATAGCTGAAAGTGGAATTCTTTATAATGATAAAAGAAAAAAAATACTCTTTCTGAAATTGTCTGAATATAGCAGAGCTGAATATTTAAATATATAACATATTAAATATCATAAGCTAATCCATTTTCTTACTTGCAGATCAAAAAAAAGGTCTAACAGTAGATTCATATGTATGATGTAGGAAAAATACAACACAGTAACAATAACAATAAAACATGCAACATAATATTGTCATGCCTCTGGATCTTTAAACTTCATTATTGCCTAGATCTGGATGTGTGTTGTGTCCCTTTCAACACTTGGTATCATGGGCTGCATATTTCTGAGATTATCATCTAGAAATATCATCATGTTTTGTGTTTCCTATAGTATCACCTTTTAGAAAGTTAACTCTTTTATGTATGTTCCCAAAGTACTTCTTTATTTGTTTTCTTGTTGTTGACATTTCAAGTGTTTATTTAAATTCTAGTTAACATATAGGGTAATAGTTGTTTCAGGTATAGAATTTAGTGATTCATTATTTACATCCCAACAAGTGCCTTCCTTAATGCCCATCACCCATTTAGCCCATCCTTGCCCACTTCCCCTCCAACAACCCTTAGTTTGTTCTCTATGGTTAAGAGTCTCTTATGGCTTGCCTCCCTATCTCTTTTTCTTTTTTTCCCCTTCCTCTATCTTCATTTGTTTTGTTTCTTAGATACCACATATGAGTGAAATCATATGGCATTTGTCTTTCTCTGACTGACTTATTTCACTTAGCATAATACACTCTAGCTACATCCACTTGCAAATGGCAAGATTTCATCCTTTTTGATGACAGAGTAATATTCCATCACACACACACACACACCTCACCTTCTTTATCCATTCATTGGTTGATGGAAATTTGGGCTCTACCAATAATACGGCTATTGTTGATAGTGATGCTATAAACATTGGCATACATGCATCCCTTCAAACCACTATTTCTGTGTCCTTTGGGTAAATATCTAGTAATGCAATTGTTTGGTCATAGGATAATTCTATTTTTTAATTTTCTGAGGAACCACCATACTGTTTTACAAAGTACTTGTTAACACATGCATCCACTAATGCATTTATCCCATTGATCAGAATTTTTTCATTGCCATCCTTTTGTTTTTTGTTTGTTTTGTTTTGTTTTCCTGCTAGATGATGAATTCCTCTAGAATAGGAATTATCCATCAGAATAGCAGAGACATCTATCACAGTGAAAAATCAGGCACTCAGTATAATTACTGATTCTTAAAACAGGATCCACAAGACACCAGTAAAAAAAAAAAAAAAAAAAAAACTCATAAGTAAAATATCAGACCAGGAATTTAAAACAACAATGATTAATATGCTAAGAATTCTAATGTAAAAAGTACACAATTTGGAAAAACAGATAGTTATGTATAGAGAGAGATGAAAATTCTAATAAAAGAATCCAAAAGAAATGCTAGAAATTGAAAACAATATAACAGAAAGAAAGAATGCTTGTTGCAAAAAAAAAAAAAAAAGTATCTTCAATAAAAACATTTATCTTGAATGGGGAAAAAAAATTCCATAGAGAGTGAGCCCATGATCTTGGATGAAAAACAAACAAAAAATTACACTTTATTTTCACTAATGTCTAAGTGAAATTTAGTATTTTATTTAGCTATACATATAGGTAAGAAATGATATTAGTATTAGCAGTATCTGTGATTTTGTTACCACTAAACACCCAAGATAGTTTCATAGCAAAGTATGGGGTTTATTTCAAGAAATTTTGAAATATGATTTAATGTCCCTGCTTTGCAATGATGGTAATTATTAATAAGTCACTAGATCATTTTATTTACTCTTTTAATGGAGAATGATAGACAGACAGACCAAGTGATCAATAGGTCAGTAGATAGAGAAATAGATGACTATTTCAATACAATGTTTGTAATTACATCTATTTTAGATATTTAAAAATATTATTCTAAGAAGATGGTCCATAGACTTCCCAAGAATAAAGACTTCATGACAAAGATGTGTAAGTACCCCTGGAAAACATGTTTTTTGAAGAAAGAATATCAAAAATGCTTTATCGGTGTTAGACAACAATTTGTTTTCATTTATATTAAAAATTAAATATTTTTCACAGGATATAAATTCTGTTTTAGTATAGCTTGCTTATTTAAAAAAATAAAAATTAACTTTAGCATTCCACTACTTATTTGGCGCTTTGAAAACAAAATTTAGGCAATGGTATTCACTTTCTCATGGATGATATGATTACACATTCAAAATGACAACTTTAAGCAGAGAAAGTCCCAGAAAATTCCATGTGTTAATTTATTTATTTTTTGGCTTGCCTAATTTCCAAGACAGATTAACCCAATAGTGAAAGCTCTTATCTCTTAAACTATTCTATTTTTAAAAATGAAAAAGAAAAGTGGAAGTCATATACTGGGCAGTTCTGTCTCTCTCCCTCTCCACCTTCTCTCCCACCCAATAAAAAAATACAAGAATGTTGGTTAAATATTCCTCAGACCTTATGGCCTTAATTCAAGAAGGTATTTAACTGCACTAACACTAAATAAGAAATTTTATCCAATTAAACTGTGAACTGAAAAAAAATTAATAAAATAATGATGAATATTTTCTTAAAACATTTGTTTTCCAATTGGATCATAACCATGCAAATCCAAAAACCTACATAAAAATAGAAATATTTACCTGTAATGTTAAAATTTTTCTTATTCGTTATTCATTTGATAAAAACATAAATACATCCTAGTTCAACCCAGTAATTATAAAAATTTCAAGATTCACATCGAATATGAATAAAATGGTGACTTAAAAATGATACCAAGTTACACATATTTTAATCAGACCACAATTCAGTGTATTCAAATTAAATCACACAGAACGTGTAATCTAAAAATGGCCAAGAAAAAAATAAAACTTACTTCAGAAAACAATTTTCTTTCAACTTTAGACTACCAAAATAAAAAAAAAAAAGAAAAAGAAGAAAGAAAAGATAGAAAGAGGAGGAAGGAAGGGAGACAAAGCAAAAGCAAAAATCAAGTGCTGAATGGAAAAAATATATTAGTATTTTCTTAACTATTTACAGGAATTGCAACTTTACTATCTTGAAATTAACTGGTCAAGGCCTGTATTTGTCAAGTCCTTTACAGTAAGACATACTTTACTGAAGAACAGAGCATTTTTCTAGAATCAATTTTCATTTATTAGTGGGTTAATAAGGAGCTTATTGTTAGTATTTTCTCTTCCGTAGAGGTATTCTTAAGAACTAAGACATTATGAAGAACTAAGACATAATGATCCTAACACTTGCTTTAAATGATGATGAAGCTAACTTTATTAAGACCAAAAAAAAAAAAAAGGAATCAGATTCATGTGTAGAAAATATTTCTCAAAGATATTAGAATTCCAATGCATACTATGCATATATGTGAAGCCAAAGGCTGAATTGTTGCACGTGAAGTTCCTTTTTTCTATTATAATATCTTATCTACAAATTGGATATGGTCATGTGTCACATAAATTCTGAATAAGAAGCTAGAATGTCAATTTTATCAAAGTTCCATCTGATTACAATGCAGAATAGCTTTAAGCAGAGGCCTTTGGGGGCCCTGCTTCCACTAATAGAGATATGGATAAATTATAAGCTTGCTTGCTGCAGAACCCATAACTTATACAGTAGTCTCTTTTGTAACAGAAGCACTAGAATAGAAATGAGATTTCACAACAATTTTTTTAGTATATCAAGGTTATTACATTGTGTGATTAAACTCATGTAAAATTAACAATCAAATACATTTGTTAATTAATTGTCAACGTTAAAAGATCCCCAACCTTCTCACAGACAAGACTGCCCATGCAACATAATCATAACTAATCACAAACGCCCAAATACATTGTTACTGTTTTACCCCAGAAGTGGAAGTCTTTAGGGGCTGAGCTAGGAACCTGGGGAGGGTTTAGCTTCCCAAAGAATAAAGAGGAAAAACACCCAATAAAGACAGTTTGTGTCTTTCTCATCTATTCTGGCCAGAAATGTGAATGTAAGGCCTAAGGGATAAAGGAGACTCCAATAACATGAGAATAAAGTTGTATGCTAATAACTGAAGGACCTAGTTCTTTGACAACAACGTTGACTTGGAATACCAGGTTTAAACTCTTAGCCTTTAACATCTTTTCACTTATAAATAAACCCATCAACTGTTTCTTAAATTTTTTTAATGTTTATTTATTTTTGAGAGTGGGGAGAGACAGAGAGAGGGAGACACAAAATCCAAAGTAGACTCCAGGCTGGCAGCTGGCAGCACAGAGCCAGGCACAGGGTTCAAATTCACAAACCATGAGATCATGACGTGAGTTGAAATCGGACACTTAACCAACGAAGCCACACAGGGCACCCCCCCCCCCCAATATCTGCTTTTAATTATCCTTAGTGGATTAGATTTCTAACATATAATTTAAAGATTCACTTATTAGTCTATCATGTAATAGATCTCATAAACCATAGAAATTCTGAATTCCATAATCATGTATATTAAAGTACCTCAAATATCAAATAATTAGATTTATTGCAATCATGCTATACTTAAGTCCAAATTATATAAAATAATAATGAAGTTAATAAAGACTTTATAATTAAATATACATACACATATGTAACATAACACTGCTTGCCATTTTAAGTACCAGCAGTACCCATTAAATTAGCAACTTGTATACATAAAACATTTCAAATTCATATACAATGCCACTTCCTCCTTAGAATTATGTTTATATCCTCATTATCATTACATACACTTTATTATTTTATAACATATGTTATAAATATTAGAAATTCTAGGACAAATTTTCTTGCTTTAAAGTATCCATTTAAATAAAAATAGTTCTATACATTTGCTTAGCATTCTCAAATATTTTAAAAAATTCTATTCAATGCATGATATTTCATGAAATTTTCAGTTAATTTAAAAATTGACCAGTAGTTACAGATGGATACTATTTTTCATTTTGCTCCTAGACACATTAATCAACCGGCAGGCATGTTGGGATCAATCAATTGCATCAGTTGTGTTCATTCATCTTTGTCCTGCCATTCATTCCATGGCAGCAAGGAGCACACTGTGTAATTGAATTTGGTTGAAATCTAATATAAGGGCAAACTGTGACACAGTAGCAATAATCAGTTTGATTCAAAAATTTTAGCAGTAATTTTTGTTTTCTGCGTTCAGCAAAAGGAGTAGGATATCTTATTCTGTATACTATCATAAGTGAGAGCTCTGGGGAAAAGGCACACAGCATGCTTTAGGACACATCAAGTGATCATAGATTCTCAGCTGAAAAATTAGAGATGGTTAGAGGAAGGAGAGTACTAAATACAATAAAATGTGTATAGAAAATAAGGGAATAAAGCTAAGGCTTCGAGGATTTCTCAAGATATATAAGAAAGTTTATGTCTTAAAATTTTCTTGTTAACTATACTGGAATTAAAAATATTTTTTCCATAAATACAGTCATGAATTTAGAGAAAGTTATGTGATACAATAAAGTTCCTTGTTTTAGAGATTTGGGGATTCTGAAAATTATATCTATACTATATATCTATAAGGCTAAGGCTACATCCATATTTATACATAATTGTGTTTAAAGCAAAGCTTTCTCTGGCTCTTTTTATAAAGTTAATTTTGAAATGTGATCAAAACTAGCCTATGTGAATGAGAATAATCATCTGGAATTATTTGGTTTTATATTTTAAGAAAGTAACAAGTTTTCTCCATTCCACTTCTAGTCTAGAATTAAAGTAAATTTTTGGAGAGATTTGAGTCTACATATTCTACCTATTTACTCTATAAATTTTCCATCATACATTCTGGGTTACATTGAAATTTTCATTATTAATTTTTAAATGCCATTTCCTATATCATTATGATTTTCCCTTAACTAGGTAACTGAAAAAGTTTTTATCTCAAAATGATAAAGACTAAATTCAGAGACAAAAGATACTCAGACAAGTTTTTCCTATGGCTGGTTTCAATGGAAAATGCTCATTTTTTTCAGTTTATTTTTTATTTTATTTATTTTTTGTTTCAAGTTTTCATTGAAATTCTAGTTATTTAGCATATAGGACAGTATTGGTTTAGGAGAATTTAGTGATTCATCACTTACATATAACAGCCAGTGCTCATCACAAGTACCTTCCTTCACATCCATCACCCATTTAACCCATCCACCTGCTAACCTGCTCTCCAGCAATCCTCAGTTTTTTCTCTAATTAAAAGTCTCTTTGGGTTTGCCTCCCTCTTTTTTTCCTTTTCCTCTATGTTCATCTGTTTTGTTTCTAAATTCCACATGAATGAAATCATATGGCATTTTCTTTTTCTCTGACTTATTTTGCTTAGCATAATACATTGTAGCTCCATCCATGTCATTGCAAATGGCAAAATTACATTCTTTTTTATGGCTAATATTCCAGCGTGTGTGTGTGTGTGTGTGTGTGTGTGTGTGTGTGTGTGTGTGTGTGTATAGACCACATCTCTTTATCCATTCATCAGTAGTTGGACATTTAGACTCTTTCCATAATTTGGCTATTGTTAATAATGCTTCTAAAGCATCAGGATGCATGTGCCCCTTTGAAAATGGTAAATACCTATTAGTGCAATTGTTGGGTTGTTCTATTTTTAGGATAGTTGTATTTTCAGCTTTGTGAGGAACCTCCGTACTGTTTTCCAGAGTGGCTACACCAGTTTGCATTCCCACCAACAGTGTAAGAGGGTTTCCCTTTCTCTGCATCCTCGCCAACATCTGTTGTTTCCTGTGTTGTGAATTTTAGCCACTCTGACAGGTGTGCAGTGGTATCTCATAGTAGTTTGGGCTTGTATTTCCCTGATGGTGAATGAGTGGAGCATCTTTTCATGTGTCTTTTGGCCACCTGCATGTCTTCTTTGGAAAAATGGCTCTTCGTGTCCTCTGCCCATTTCTTAGCTGGATTATTTGTTTTTTGGGCATTGAGTTTGATAAATTCTTTATACATTTTGGATACTTAACCCTTTATCACATATGTCATTTGAAAATATCTTCTCCCATTCTGAAGATTGCCTTTTACTTTTGTTGATTGTTACCTTCGCTGGGCAGAAGCTTTTTGCCTTGATGAAGTCCCGATAGTTCATATTTGCTTTTGTTTCCCTTGCCTCCAGACATGTGTCTAGTAAGAGGTTGCCTATGGACGATTCAAAGAGGTTGCTGCCTGTGTTCTCCTCTAGGATTTTGATGGTTTCCTGTCTCACATTTAGGTCTTTTGTCCATTTTGAATTTATTTTGTGTATGGTGTAAGAAAGTGGTCCAGTTTCATTCTTCTGCATGTTGCTGTCCAGGTTTCCCAACACCAGTTGTTGAAGAGACTGTCTTTTTCCCATTGGATAGTCTTTCCTGCTTTGTTAAAGATCAGTCGACCATATAGTTGTGGGTCCCTATCCCGTCACTTTCAATCTGCGGGTGTCTTTAATTCTAAAATGACTCTTGTCAGCAGCACATAGGTGGGTCTTGTCTTTTTATCCATTCTGATACCCTATGTCTTTTGATTGGAACATTTAGTCCATTTGCATTATTGATAAAAATTTAGTGCCATTGTATTACCTATAGTCCATGTTTCTGGAGATTTTCTTTTTGTCTTTCTAGTCTTTGTTGCCTTTGGTCTTTCTTTCCCAGAGTCCCCTTTAATATTTCTTGCAGGGCTGGTTTAGTAGTCACGAACTCCTTTAGTTTTTGTTTCTGAGAAACTCTTTATCTGTCTATTCTGCATGATAGTCTTGCTGGATAAAGTATTCTTGGCTGCATATTTTTACCATCAGCGTGTTGAATATTTATTTCATGCCTCTCCCTTCTAGCCTGTCAGGTTTCTATGGAGAGATCTACTGCTAAACTGATTTTTCTTTCCTTGTAGGTTAGGGATTTCTTTTCCCTTGCTGCTTTAAGGATTCTTTCCTTATCTCTGTGTTTTGCAAATTTTAATATGATATGTCTTGGTATTGGTCTGCTTTTGTTGATTTTGATGGGAGCTTTCTGTGCCTCCTGGATTTGGATGGCTGTTTTCATTCCCAGATTAGGGAAGTTTACAGATATAATTTCTCAAATAAACATTATGCCCCATTTCCCCTTTCTTCTTCTTCTGGAACTCCTATGATACAAATATTATTATGCTTTATGAAGTTGCTGAGTTTTCTAAATCTACTTTCATGATCCAATATTTTTCCTTCTTTTCAGCTTCATTATTTTCTATAACTTTGTCTTCTGTATCACTTATTCATTTCTCTGCTTCCTCTATATCTGTGGTCATTACGTACAGTCAGTTTTGCATCCTGATCATAGCATTTTTTTTTTATTTTGCCCTGACTAGTTTTTAGGTCTTTTATCTCTGTGGTAAGAGACTCCCTGGAGTCTTTCATGCTTTTCTCTATCCCAGCTAGTATCCTTATGATTGTTGTTTTAAATTCTGGTTCAGGCATATTACTTATCTGTATTGATCAATCAGTTTTTTGGGGGGAAGAATTCCTGCATCTTGGCATTTTGCCTGGGTTTCTGTCTTCTGTGTGTTTGAAAGCCATTTACGTTTCCTGCTCCTGAGAGAAATGGCTATATTAAGAGGAATTCCAGAGACTGATGCTTCACGAAGTGTTTCTGGTATATGCCATGTGCATTCTGGTGTTGTGTTTTGGCTGCTGTTTCCCTCAAGTCAGTCCTCTGCAGAGTTTCTCCTTGACCACATTGGACCATCTTTCCTCATTTGTCCAGACTTCCCTCAGATCCTTGCCTTCATCTTGTGTGTGTCTGAGCTGTTTGCTCACCTGATGGCATAGTGCTCCTGTGTTTTATCTCAGGCATGCAGGCTGGATTTCAAAATTCCAAATTTTAAGGACCCAGTGTTCCACAGAGTAGTGCTGATCCTCAGCAGGAGGGTTTTGCCGCACTGTGGCTAGTGACAGTCTGAGAATGGCATTCACATGAATGCACATGGGCTTGGAGTATACGGTAAAGTGCAGCAAAAAGCCTGGGTCCAGGTTAGCTGCCCTCAGCAACTGCTTCTGCTCCTATGCTAATAAATGGGGAAGCTCAGTGGTACCCACTAGCTCTTTGTCCCTGGAAAGTCAGTGCCACTTCTCCCAAATCCACTCCAAGGAGGGGAACTGTGTCTCCCTGTGTGACCTAGGGGGTCCTCAGACCACACTGTCTGCCCTACTTACCCACTGGAGAGAACCTCTTTGCCTGCCAGGATCCACCCTGGCGATGGGCGAACTTCTAAAAAAACTTCAGCCTTTAGCTCCACTGCTTTTAAAAACTTGTTATTCACATCCCCTCTCATTTTCCCAGTCAAGGTTTTGGGGATATGTTTTACGTGTGCAAACTCTGTGCCCTGCTCATACACTCTCGCATGCTCTCTCTCTCTCCTCTTGCTGATCAGGGCATCCTCCCCTGTGTAGCACCAGCAGTTCTTTTCTCCCTGAAATCATGTCTCCACACCTCCTACCTTCCACAGTGTGCCCTCTTTTCTCCCTCTAGTTGTGCAGTTTGTTCTCTCAGTCCTCAGATCGATTTCCTGGTTCAGAATGATTTGATATATAACTAGCTGTGTTCAAGGGACAATGTAATCATAAGGTCATCCTACTACTCCAACATCTTTTTTTTTTTTTTTTTTTTTTTTAATTTTTTTTTTTCAACGTTTTTAATTTATTTTTGGGACAGAGAGAGACAGAGCATGAACGGGGGAGGGGCAGAGAGAGAGGGAGACACAGAATCGGAAACAGGCTCCAGGCTCCGAGCCATCAGCCCAGAGCCTGACGTGGGGCTCGAACTCACGGACCGCGAGATCGTGACCTGGCTGAAGTCGGACGCTCAACCGACTGCGCCACCCAGGCGCCCCTACTCCAACATCTTAATACCTACACTCTTTGCTTAGCACTTTTAACTCTAGAAACCACCCTGTGCCTGTTTCAGAATAGGTGTTCCAAAATGTATCTAACAAAGAAAAGCGAAATATATATATTCAGTTTCGCTTTTCTTTGTTAGAAAATATACACACACTCTGTTGTTATTGTGTAGAGTGTTTTGTATAGACTTTTAGGTCTAGTTGGTTTATAATATTGTTAAGTCCTCTATTTCTTTATTAAGCTTAAGCCAGGATGTTCTATCCACAATTGAAAGTGAGAAATTTAAGTCTCCAACTATTATGGTACAGCGTTTTGTTTCTCCTTTTAATCCTGTCAAGTTTGCTTCATATATTTTAGGACTTTGTGTCTATATGTTTAAGTGATTATATCTTCTTAAATAGTTGACTTTTTTTTCAATATGTAATGACCTTTTGGTCTCTGGTAACAATTTTTGATGAAGTCTATTTTGCTCAATATTGATATATCTACCTAAGGTCTCTCTTGGTTACTGTTTTCATTGAGTATCTTTTCCATCCTTTCACTTGAAACCTACTTGTGTCCTCGAATCCGAAATGAGTTTCTGGTGTACAGCATGTAAATTAATCTTTTTTTTTCCTTCTGCCAATCTCTGCCTTTTAACAATAAGTTTAATATATTTATATTTAAAGTAATTATAGATAATGAAGGAATTATTTCTGTCAATTTGTTGTTTGTTTTCTCTCTATATTTTTTTTTTCTTTATGGTTGCTTCTTCAGTTTCTCCAGTAAGTCCTTCTTCTGTGCTTTTTTTTTCATTGTTCTATTTTCATTTTGTCTTTAGTTAGTTATAATTTTAGTTCAGTTTAGTGTTCCTTTTGTTTGTTTAGCAATTACCACTGAAATTATAGTTAACATTCTAAATTTATACCAGTCTAGTTTGAAACAATAACATCTCAACTTTAATAGCTTGTGTTAACTGCATTCCTGTCCACCTCTTCTTTTCCTCTTTACGTTGTTATTGTCACAAATTAGTTTTTGTTGCCACAAATTTAACCTGTACACTGTATTTTCATTAGTATAGATTCCCATTAATGTGAAATAATAATTAGTATTTTATTCATTTTAAGGCATATAGGAAACACAAAGAGGGTTAGAAGCAAAAAAAATATATAATGTTAAGTTCTCATATTTACCTAATTAGAGATCTTTATTTCTTCATGTGGCTTGCAGCTAACACTTAGTATCCTCTTCTTCTAGCATGACAGACTTAATTTAACATTTTATATGGGACATTCTATTAGCATCAGACTCTACTGGCTTTTGTTTACCTGGAAATGTCTTGAATTCTTCTTCATATTTGTAAGATAGCTTTGCTGAATATAGAATTTTTGATTGACAGTTTTTACTTTCAGCATTTTAAGTATGTCTTCCTCCTTCCTGGCTTCTATGGTTTATAATTTTTAAAAAAGCTATTAATCTTATTGAAAATCTCTTGTATCCAATGAGTCACTTTTCTCTTACTGCTTCCAAGATTTTCTTTGGCTTATGCTTTGGGCATTTTGATTATAATGTCTTGCAGGGTGGATACCTTTCTCTTTATCATGCTTGAAGGTCCTGATCTTGAATATGTAGCTTCATGATATTCATAAATTTTAGGAATCTGGGCGCATTTTTTTATTTAAATATTTGTCACTGCTTATTTCTGTACACTTTATGAATCTTCCATGAGTGTGTTGGTGTGTGTGAAGAGGTTCCACAGGTTCCTTAGGCTCCATTTATTTATTTTTTTCATTTTTCTTTCCCTACCTTTATCTATGTGATTTCAATTGCCCTATCTTCTAGTTTGCTTATTCTTTCTTCTACCTACTCAAGTCAGTTATTAAATACCTCTAAATGAAAATTTTATGTCAACCACTGTATTTTTTGAACCAGAATTTCTATTTCACTTATTTCTATAATTTCTTTCTTCATTATTGATATTCTTTACTTTTTAATTTTCTTGACTTCCATTACTTATTTGTCCATGGTTTCATTTAGCCTTCTGGGCATATTTAGGATTGTAACTTAACATCTTTGTCTATGATGTTCAATATCTGAATTCCTCTGGGACAATTTTTGTTAATTTCTCCCTTTCTTTCTTTCCTTTCTTTTCTTTCTTTCTTTCTTTCTTTCTTTCTTTCTTTCTTTCTTTCTTTCTTTCTTTCTTCTGTGAATGAGCTATGTCTCCTTTTTATATGATTTATAATTTTTTTTCCTTGTTGAGAACTAGACATTTTGAATAATATGATATCTCTGAAAGTCAGATTTTCTGCCTTTCCCAGGAATTGCTAATATACCTATGGAGTGTTTCATTAGTCCATTTGTTAGTGACTTTTCCAAACTGCTTCTGCAAGGGCTGTATTCCTTGTTCTGTATGGTCACTTATCTCTCTTCTGTTATCTCTATAGTCAGCAAGTGACCTGACAGAGATTTCCTTCAATTCCTGGGTATAATAAGGAGAGAGAAAGATAAGAAATATTCTGTTTTTTTTGAATTCCCTCTAACAGTTGTTACCAAGAATGTTAGTTTAGACTGAGGAGGCAGAAACAATGGGTATTTCTTGTACTAGTCCCTCAGTGAACCACCAGGCAGATCAAAACAAATAAACTTGATCCTTAGAGGATAAAGTTCTATTGCCCAACCTTGCACCAGCAAGCCACACAGGAATTCAAGCCAAATCCCTCATAGCTGCCTGCCATGAATCTGGGCCTTGGACGATAGTAGTTGCTATACTAAATACTGAAATTAACCAAAATTTACCAACTTTTTTCTTCATCAAGTACTCCTTTTGATGCTGGAAGTGTTCAACTGGAATCAAAGGTTTTAAAATAGTTGATTCTGATGATTCTTGCTTATTTCCTGAATTCTCGCTTCCAGGGGGTTGTGATTCCTGGAACTTCCTACTCTGTCATCATTTATTTGATCTTTTTCAATATTTATATAATATTTTCATTAATATAACAGAATGAGCAATATTACATTTGTTTTTTTTTTCTTTATGTTTTTATTTAAATCCAGGTAGTTAACATACAGTGTAATATTAGTTTCAGGTAATATTACATTTAAAAAAATAAACTGATTTTAAAATAATTTGCCTGTTTTTAAATTAGCACAATGTAAATATTAAAATAAAATAACAAATAGCCAAATTATATTAACAGCCATTCTCCAACATAAGAAGAATTAGTTCCTAAATGTTTCAAGGTTACATTGCTATACAATGTTTTGTTTATAGTCTTTATAAGTATTTTTGCACCCATTTTGAAAATGGGTTATTATTTTCTCTTTTTTTCATATATCTATTCCCCCATGAATCCAGATTTTCAAATATGTTACTAGATCCACATTTAAAGGTATTTTTTTTTGTTTTTGTCTATAATTATGAAGAAAGTAAATCTCACTATATTGAAGTAAAACCTGATACCCACCCTTGATTCTTTTTTGTGTGTTTGATAACTTTATCTGCTATATTTAATACTAGCCTTTTGTTGTTGTTTTTTTCTAGGAATGTTTATGCATATTCAAGTTACCAGGATCTTTAATTTTTTAGAACTATATGGCTGTTGACCATAGAAATGGGCCCCAGACAGGAAATATAATTCAAGTTCATATAATATCTTTTGCTCTCAAGACTGTGGATCTTGCCTAAAATTCTGGCTTTAAAAATGATTTTAGAAGGAAAAAACAAGTTTGTATTTTTTCCGCTATCAGTGGCCTCCCTTCCCACCCCTTCCGTGCCCTCACTTCTGTGGAAGCCAGAAAAAGACTGTAGTTTTGAGCACCAGTAATATAATTAGCATATATTTTAAAATCAATTACGTTTTTTTTTTTTCTTCCTTATGATAAGATATACCCTGTGATCTGAAATTTAGTTCTCTCATTGGAGTTCCCAATGGAGGGAATTGTTTCTCTGTTTTATCTTAAAATTTTCTGTTCTGTCCATTTAGGTTCTCAGCACAAGGGGGAAATACATGTATTGTTGACTTACGTATATGGTTCCTCCATAGATTTTGTTTTCTCAGTTGTTAGTTGAATTTTTTTTTCTTTCTTTCCTGCATTGCCTATGACAATCTCAATTTTGCCCTCTCTGCCTTTAATTTGATTTCCAGGATGAAGCTTACTCTCCCTTGTTATTTATGTTATGGAACAGATAGTGTTATTTTTTAAAATCCATTTTTAGCCATTAAATCTCTGTTTTAATGTATCATTTAATAAAATACATCTCATTTAACATATTTAATATTTGCACATTTTATTAGGTTATTGTACCATACAAAGCAATTAGGGAATATTTTCTTATGTTGATTAGATTTTATTTTTATCTTGACTGAATTCTTCTGAATCATGTGTGATAGTTAATTTTATGTAATACATGCTTACACATAATGTATGGTACCCTGTTGTTGGTCAAAAAACAGTCTGGATGTTGCCATGAAGGTATTTTTTAGATGATTAACATTTAAATCAGTAGAGCTACCTTCCATAGTGTGCATGGGTTTCATCCAATTGGTTGAAGGCCTTAAGAGGACAGAACAGAGTTCCACAAGGAAGAAGAAATTCTGCCTCTAGACTGCCTTTGGAATCTAACTTGCAACATCAACTCTTCCCTGAATTTCCATCGTACCCAGTGACCTATAGATTTCAGACATGCCAGCCCCCAGAATAAGATGAGCCAATTCCTTAAAATAATCTGTCTGCTGATGGACAGTTTGCTACAGATACACGTATATAGGTATATTAACATATATGTACACATGTATATGACGTGTATATACATTTACGTATTATTTGTGTGTATATGTGTATACACACGCACACACATGCACACACATGCATATATCTTCTTGGTTCTGTTTCTCCGGGAAAATCTAATACAGCATATCTCACTCTTTCTCCTCCCTTCCTCTTTTCTCTGCCTTTCCCTTTCTCCTTCCATGACATCAGCACTTTGCTACTAGCTCTATAGATTATTACCCTAGATTAAAATTACTCTGGAATATGGCAATCCCTGATAATTATTCAGTGTGTTGTTCAGTGAGCTGCTGCAATAATATAAAGGATTCTGAACTAGAGTATAATTGAGGAATTTTACTTAAACTATTCAATTATAGTATCAGTTTCCTTCCTATTTAATTATAGTATCAGTTTCCTTCAGATTCTGTTTGATTTCCTTAAAATGACTTTTTTTAGTCCTTATAAGGTTATTTCTCCACAGTGCTCTAAGGAATAGGTTTAGGCATTTTGCTACAATATGCCAGAAAAAATGATTTTATACTTTAGCCAAAACTTTTTGAACATATCACCAGATTGTTTTACTAACACAAAATGTGTGATGAATGTGTCTGTATTTGAGTTTTGTGGCTAAGTGTGAGAATAAGAAAGTCAATAATAGAATCACTCCATTTTGAAAAAAAATCATTATAAAACACATGACAGCTAGTGTATTTGAAATATTGCCTAATTTACCAATCAGCTTAAGAAATGGAGCATTTATTTATTGAGCCTTTTCTTCTTTAGAATTGTGTTTTAAAATTTTCAAATATGTGGGGTTTTCCTATATATTTATTGTTATCTAATTTAATTCACTTTTGGTCAGATAACTCCATACGATTTTTGCCCTTTCAGATTTATTAAAACTCATTGTTTTGCCTAGCATATGTTCTATCTTGGAGAATATATTATGTACACCTGAAAAGAATATTTAGTGTCTTGTAAATATCAATTAATTCAAAGGGATTGAAGTTAAATAGGTATTTGCAGGTGTGCCTGGGTGGCTTGGTTAAGCAGCTGACTCTTGAGTTCAGTTCAGGTCATGATCTCACAACTGGTGATATGAGCCCCATGTCGGGCTCCTGCTTGGGATACTCTCTTTCTCCCTCTGTCTCTGTCCCTCTCCTGCTCTCACTCTTTCTCAAATCAATAATCTTTAAAAACATAGGTATTTGCACATGTGTATCTAATTGTTCTATTAATTGCTGAGGGGGGTGGTTAAATCTTAACTATGATTTTGGAATTGGCTATATCTCCCATTATGTCTGTCAAGTTTTGTTCCATATATTTTTGAGTTCTTATATTAATTTACATATAAAGTTTATATCTTAGTAATAAATTGACCTTTTGTCATTGTTAAATGTAGCTCTCAATGTCTTTAATACCTCACATTTTGAAAACTGATCTAATATTTAAGTAATGATTTTCTTCTTCTTATTCTTTGTATGATACACATAGGATCCATTTTATCTTTATATTTAAAGCACGTCTCTTACAGGCATCATGTAGTTGAGTTTTGCTTTTTTTTCATCTGTTCTGACAATTTCTGCATTTGAATTATGATGTTTAGTCTATGAACATTTTTCTTTTGCTTTCAAGCAACATTATTGAGATATAACTTACACACAAAATATTCATTAATACTGAGTGATCAGTTCCAAGAGTTTTGACAGATATACACAGTTGCATAACCACTACCATGATCATGATACAAAATTGCCATTACGGTCTCCCTACCCCAATCTAGCAAGGAAAACTTATCATTTGCTTTCTGTCAAAATAGTTTTGCCTTTTATAGAATTTATTATAAATGGAATCATACAGTATGTAATCTTTTATATCAGACTTCTTTCGCTAAAAATAATGCTCTTATGATTTATCTATGTTGCTATATGTAACAATAATTTATTCTTTTAAATTTTGAGTAATATTTTAGTGTATGGATATGTAAAATTAGCATATAAATCAATACTTCAGTTAGTGTATCATTTTGTTGTTTCTAACAATGACCATTATGAATAATTTTTTTAAAAACAGGGATATTTGCATACAAATCTTTGTGTTGATGTATTTTTACTACTTTTAGGTAAGTCCCTAAGAGTGGAACACATGGGTCATCTGACACATGTAATTTTAAGAAAACTGCCAAACTGTTTCACAAAGGGACTAGATTTCTTTTTTCCATTCTTGGCAGCAGTGTGTGAACATTGTATCTGTTATGCATTTTTGCAAATACCTGATATTTTCAACATTTAAAATTTTATCTATTCTGTGTACAAAGTGATACTACATTACGGTTTCAATTTGCATTAAATGTTGCTTAATAATGTTGACCATAATTTTCATGTATTCATTTACCATTGAGATATACTTTTTGATTAAATGCCTGTAAAGTTTGTACCGATTTAAAAATAGGTTGTCTTATGATTAAATTTTAGAAGCTTTTTATTTATTCTATATACAACTAATTTATAAGATATATTATTTGCAAATATCCTTTTCAAACATGTAGCTTGTCTTCATTTTCTAGCACAAAAATTTTAATTTTTATGGAGTCCATTTGATGAAGGTTTAACTTTTTAATGTTTCTTTTTTTGTATGCTCTTTAAAATATCTCAACCAAATCCAAGGTTGCATTTTTTATCCTGATTTTGTCCCTAAAACACTTGTATTTTCTTAGCTCTTGTATAGCCATATGAAACATTTTGAGACACTTTTTATATGGTATAAGGATTGAGGGTTGTTTTTGTTGTTGTTGTAGTTGTTGTTTTATGTATGCATATTTGTTTCAGTAACCTTAGTTGAAAGCATTATCTCTTTCAATTTGAATTACTTGGTATTTTGTTAAAAATCAGTCCATCACCTATGTGATGTCCATCACCAAAAAAGTCTTTTAGGGCTTTGTTCCAATTTTTACATTTCCATCCCAATACCAGGAAAACAGTATTGGTTACTATTTGGTAAAAATTTATATTTCCCTGTATTAAATAGGTCTTGAAATCAGATCATGTAAATTCGTCAAATTTTGGCAAGGGGGGATTATTTTGGCTATTCTAAGGCATTTCTACATACATGTATATTTTAGAATTAGGTTGTGAATTTATACCAAACAAAACCTTCTCTCTTTTTATTGGGATTTAGTTGATCACAGAACAATATAGGATTAACTGACTTTTTATCAACACTGTTACCTGTCCAATGAGCATAGTATATTTCTTAATGTATTTAATTCTTTAATTTCTTTTAGAATTGCTCTGTGGCTTTCAATGTACAGATTGATGTATATTTATAAAGTTATATATAAATGTATCACTTTTTGATAATATTTAAAAAAATCTCAATTTCTAGTGTTCTATGTAGTATGTAGAAATATAAATGATAATTTAGATTTATCTTATGTATTTTGACCTTGCTAAACTCACTTATTAGTTTTGGTAACTTTTTTGCAGAGACCTTGGAATTTTCCCTAAGATCTTCAGTTGCCTGCAAATAGAATGTGTTTTACTTATTCCTTTCTAATTGGTACTTTATTTATTTAATTATTTATTTTTCTTTGTAAAAATGGTTATTGCATCCAGTACAATGAGTAATAGAAATGGTGAGAATGCATATCCCTGGCCTACTCTTAATCTTTCTTTAAATTTTTTTTTCTAATGTTTATTCATTTTTGAGAGACAGAGAGAGACAGAATGTAAGCAGGGGAGGGGCAGAGACGGGGGAGGCAAGATACAGAATGTGAAGCAGGCTCCAGGCTCTGAGCTGTCAGCACAGAGCCCAGGCCGGGCTTGAACCCATGAACCATGAGATCCTGACCTGAGCAGAAGTTGGATGCTTAACCAACTGAAACTCCCAGGCGCCCTGGCCTACTCTTAATCTTAAAAAACATTCAGTGTTTTTACCATTCAATATGATATTAATAAGAATTTTAGAGATACACCCTTAATTTGTTTCCTTTCTTTTATGAATTTACAAGGCCTTTTTTTGCATTTATCATGAATGTTAAATTTTATCTTTCATTTTTACATCTATTGAGATGACCATGTGGTTTTAGTTTTTTAGTATATTAATATGGTAAATTAAATTAATTGATTTTCAAATGTTAAAGCAACCTTACATTCTGCTAAA
Source organism: Panthera leo (assembly GCF_018350215.1). Classification (NCBI taxonomy): domain Eukaryota; kingdom Metazoa; phylum Chordata; class Mammalia; order Carnivora; family Felidae; genus Panthera; species Panthera leo. Next base: position 152,962,163 of record NC_056682.1, on the reverse strand, counting down.
TGAAATCCGTTTTGTCATGATTGATTATCTTTTTACATTTTCTTAGATTTTATTTGGTAAAAATTTATATTTCCCTGTATTAAATTTGCTATATATATTTTTTTAATTTTGTATTTAATAATTTTTTAACATGTTATTTATTTTTGAAAGACAGAGACAGCATATGTGGGGGAGGAGCAGAGAGAGAGAGACAGAGAGAGACAGAGAGAGAGAGACAGAATGCAAAGCAGGCTTCAGGCTCTGAGCTGTCAGCACAGACCTTGATGCAGGGCTTGAACCCACGAACTGTGAGATCATGACCTGAGCCGAAGTCAGTCGCTTAACTGACTGAGCTACCCAGGTGCCCCTATTTGCTGTAACTTTATTAAGGTTTTTTTTTTGTTTGTTTGTTTGTTTTTATGAGAGATGTTGTCTGTGGTTTTGTTTCCTTATATTGTTTTTTTGATTTTGTTATTAGGGTAATATAGGATTTATGAAGTCAAGTTGAGAGAATTCTCTCCAGTGTTATTTTTGGAAGAAATTGTGTAGACTTGGTATCTTAAAAGTGTGATAGAATTCATTAGTGAAGCCATATGGTATAGGGTTTCCTTGAAGGGCTTAAAAAAATTTTTTTTTAAGTTTATTTATTTTGAGCGACAGAGAGACAGAGAAAATGCAAGTGGGGGAGGGGCAGAAAGAGGAAGAGAGAGAGAATCCCAAGCAGGCTCCACACTGTCAGTGCAGAGCCCTATGCAGGGCTTGAACTCAGGAACTATAAGATCATGACCTGAGCAGAAGTTGAATGCCTAACCAACTGAACCACCCAAGTGCCCTGAGGGGATGTTTTTAACTACATATTAAATATCCGAATGTATGTAGAGGTAGTTTGGTTATTTATTTTTGTGGGTGCTTTCGCATTTTATATCTTTTAAGCAGTTTGTCTACTTACATTATCAAATGTGTTGGTGTAATATTATTAGTGATATCCCTTTATTATGCTTTAAGTTCTTAATATCTATAATCATGTCAGCTCTTTGTTTTTAAGATTGGAAATTTATAGCTTCCTTTTTCTTTTTTTTTTTTTATTTGCCTGGCTACCTACTTGCTTCACTGATGCTATTTATTTTCAAAACTGACTTTTATTCTCTTCTTTGGTGTTTTGATTCATTGATTTCCACTCTGATGCTTATTGTTTCTTTTCTCTTGGTTACTGTGAATGTAATTGTCTTTTTAAAAGGGATCTTTTGGGGCACCTGGGTGGCTCAGTTGGTTAAGCATCTGACTTTGGCTCAGGTCATGATCTCATGGTTCAAGAGTTTGAGCCCTGCATTGGGCCCTGTGCTGACAGCTCAGAGCCTGGATCCTGCTTCAGATTCTGTGTCTCCCTCTCTCTCTGCTCCTCCCTCGCTCACACACACTCACTCTCTCTCTCTCTCTCTCTCTCTCTCTCAAAAATGAACGTTAAAAAAAATTAGGGGCATTTGGGTGGTTCAGACAGTTGTGTCTGACTTCAGCTCAGGTCATGATCTCATGGTCTGTGAGTTCAAGCCCCACGTCGGGCTTTGTGCTGACAGCTCAGGCCCAAAGCATGCTTCAGATTCTGTGCCTCACTCTCTCTCTGCCCCTCCCCAGCTTGTGCTCTCTCTCTTGCAATAATAAATCAACTTTAAAAAATATTAAAAAAAATTTTAAAGGAATACTTTGATCATATCAGGTTGGAAATATTTCAGGACATTCTCAGTTATCACAGTGATGTGTGATTCCTATTGTCTTGTATTGACCAGATTCAGGAAAAATAACCATACAACCTCCTATACATTGAAACTTTATTAAATAGTAAGAAACCATCCATATGTTAGTACATGTTTATCAGATTGGTATGTTCCTCTATTACTTGAGACACAGAGCAGTACAGTTTGCTGGGGAAGATAGAAATCAGGCAAAATATAATTTGGGTTACATGAAAAAACTAACCTGCATGTGACAAGAGTCTACAGAAAGTAGTGCCAAATGATGGCCATGTGAAGGGACCAAAAATAAGCTTCTGCTTTCTTAATCTTGAATTATGTTTGTGCTATTTTTGATAATTTTCTAAAATATTACAAAATGTTTATGTCATTATAATAAAGAGCAAATATCAATTTTAAAGAGCAAATATCAATTTATAAACCTCAAGAAAGGACTAAAAATAAATATTTTTAATGCATTGTCTTGGCAAACTCCTTCAAATATAAAGACTCCTAGCACACTGAACTTATTCCCATGAGATTAGTTTGGGAAACACTTTTATTTACACCAAAAGCCTTTTATACAATCTAATACCAACTAAATCCTTGAAGGATTCTGCATAATACAGCACTAAAAAGTACCGCATTCATACTGCCCATTTCTATGCAAAGAGACAGAAAATGGATCATTTGGAAGAAACTAATCTCTACTTATTCCTAAGTTTAATTTTCTGAAGGCTTTGAATCATTTGTATTTAAACTGACTGACATTTCCAGTTTATCCAACTGTTAGCAATATAAAATTGCAGATCACAAAAATCGTGTTTTCTTTAAAATATAACAAAACACATATTTGGAATCTTCTCAGAGTAAATATATTTCAAAAAGACCTTTCTGCCATTCCCACTTTTATCTCAAAAAAGTGTTTTTGGATTTATAACTATCATCTATCCCTTGCTTTCACCAACTTACTGATTCCTAATAAGGGTTAATACATGAAGGTCTGTCCATTCCACTCATTATGAAGCACGTGCAAACTGCCACAAATAAAGTTGAATGAATCTTTTATATTTTACAGTAAAGATCTTTGTAGTTCAAAATTCTTGCATTTATAACTTCTTGAAATTTATCTATGTCATTCTACTTGTTTTTATTTTTAAAACTACAAAATGAGACAATTCCATTAGTGTCTCTCTCTCTCTCTCTTTTTTTTTTTTAAGTTTGTTTATTTTGAAAAGGATAGCTAGTGAGCAGGGAAGGGGCAGAGAAAGAGGAAGAGAGAGAATCCCAAGCACACTCTGCACTGTCAGCCCAGAGACCTATGTGGAGCTCGAATTGATGAAGTTTTGAGGTAATGTGAGGTTGGTGTGGTCCAAAAGAATTCTTGAAGAAGGCTTTGGAGCAAAAAGGTGATTTGATTAAAGCCTGGGGACAGCACCCATCGGCAGGAAGAGCTGCACTGTAAGTGTGGGTGGCTGGGGCATTTTATGGAGGTGGGGAAATAAAGTCTAGAGGGAGTTTCCAAAGAGACTTTCACATGCTAAAGACTTACTGGAGGCCAAGCTATTGTTAAGTTAAAGTTGGTTTTTGCTCTAGCAAGACGTGGGGTTTTCTGATAAACTGGTGGAGACTCTTATTAATTTGACCTTTTGTTTTTAGTCCTTTCCCATTTTGGGGTAGCCAGAAGTGTCCAAAGAATATCACACATGTCCCACAGCAGCGGGGGGTGCTGTTCACCTGCACTTGACCTTCAGTTTGTCCCACGCTCCCTCATCATAATGACTGGAGCCGAAACCAAAGAAATGGATGCTTAACCCACTGAGCCACCTAGGCACCCCTCCATTAGTATCCCTCCTACACAATGCTTTGCCTTTTATGGCCCATAACTACCACTGTAATCTACATATTACATTATTATCTTTTCTCAATTTTATAAAATTTATTTTAATCATTTTAACTAGTTAAAACATGGAATGAATGTGAATATTGTATCAGTAAAATTTTTGTTAATCTTTCAATAAAATACATTTGATACAGACTCAACCACTACAGAGAGATCTAGACTAGATTTAGAATAATTTAAATACACAGTCATTTTTAAATTGAAGTAATCCACTAATAACTTGACCAACTTAACCAGTATTGACCCCTTTTATATTACCCACCAAAGTTAGAGAAATCAGAGTTAATTCATACTGATACATTTCCACAACTAATGGTATAATTTAATAAATTATATTATGAATACATTATGAATGGAAAATTGTCATTACACTTAGCTCTGGGAACAATAGCAGTTAATATTTTCTAATATATTTTATCTCATAAGAATAGTTTGCACACTAGTCTCACTTGAAATCTCATCAGAATTGATATATATTCCTTACCAAAATTACACAGTTCTTGTAAAGTGATTCTGAAGAATCTTTTTTGCTTGTTTTATGAAAGGAGAGACCTCATAGATCAAAGTGGAAAAGAAAATATAAAAAACAGCAAACAAAAAATATACACAGTACAGCAGAATAAAAATTTCTAATCAAAGCAGTTCTTTCAGTATATTCTTTTAAATTTTTTTTTTTTCAACATTTTTTATTTATTTTTGGGACAGAGAGAGACAGAGCATGAACGGGGGAGGGGCAGAGAGAGAGGGAGACACAGAATCGGAAACAGGCTCCAGGCTCCGAGCCATCAGCCCAGAGCCTGACGCGGGGCTCGAACTCACGGACCGCGAGATCGTGACCTGGCTGAAGTCGGACGCTTAACCGACTGCGCCACCCAGGCGCCCCTTTTTTTTTTTTTTTTTTTTTTAATTTTTTTTTTTATTTATTTTTTTTTTAGTATATTCTTTTAGAAGGTCAAGAAGTGGTACAAAGGTCTAGGTATATTTTTCCTTACATACTTTTTACTCCCAATAAAACCTTTACTTATCCCAAGAAGGTAGGGAAAATAGTACACAATTCATTTTTAATAGGTTTCATAAAAAGAAGAAAAATGTAATTATTTTTGTAAACTCTACTTTTCATTTGTACTCCATAGAAAACCAAATAATGGGATAAAAATGCTATCTGATATGGATAAATATGATTTAGTCAGTTAACTATATTATGAAATTCAAAAAAAGAAAATATCAAGCATAAAACTTGAGGTAGGGAAATCACTGAGCAGTAAATGAGTTAATTTATGTAATTACATATTCATAGACTCACAGAATGTTAGAACTGGGAGAATTTTGAAAATATGTTATTTCACAGATTAGGGAATTTTTGCTATGTGCTCAATAAAATTTTGGTGATTAATTTGATACGTTTTTTAACTTTAATAAGCAACTACTTTTTATTATTTTTCATGATAAGCAACAGAAAGATGAGTAGAAAATTCCAGTGGCTCCTCTTTAAAAAAATATTATTCAAATTTAGTCTTATTTTATCTTATAAAGATAGTGGTGGGTGAAGACTAACCCAGTTAAAAATGAGTAATTTTCAGGGGCAACTGGGTGGCTTAGTCAGTTGAGCATCCAATTCTTGATTTCTGCTCAGGTCGTGATCCCAGGGTTGTGGGATGAAGCCCTGCATTAGGCTCTGCACTGAGAATGGAGCCTGTTTGAGATTCTCTCTCTCCCTGCCCTTCTCTCCTGCTTGTGCTCTCTCTCTCTCTCTCTCTCTCCCTCTCTAAAATTTAAAAAACAAAAAAAAAAAAAAGCATTTGTCCTCATCAAGACCGTATGGTACTGACACAAAAACAGACACATAGATCAATGAAACAAAAGAGAAAACCCAAAAATGGACCCACAACTATATGGTCGACTGATCTTTAACAAAGCAGGAAAGACTATCCAATGGGAAAAAGACAGTCTCTTCAACAATTGGTGTTGGGAAACCTGGACAGCAACATGCAGAAGAATGAAACTGGACCACTTTCTTACACCATACACAAAATAAATTCAAAATGGACAAAAGACCTAAATGTGAGACAGGAAACCATCAAAATCCTAGAGGAGAACACAGGCAGCAACCTCTTTGAATCGTCCATAGGCAACCTCTTACTAGACACATGTCTGGAGGCAAGGGAAACAAAAGCAAATATGAACTATCGGGACTTCATCAAGGCAAAAAGCTTCTGCCCAGCGAAGGTAACAATCAACAAAAGTAAAAGGCAATCTTCAGAATGGGAGAAGATATTTTCAAATGACATATGTGATAAAGGGTTAAGTATCCAAAATGTATAAAGAATTTATCAAACTCAATGCCCAAAAAACAAATAATCCAGCTAAGAAATGGGCAGAGGACACGAAGAGCCATTTTTCCAAAGAAGACATGCAGGTGGCCAAAAGACACATGAAAAGATGCTCCACTCATTCACCATCAGGGAAATACAAGCCCAAACTACTATGAGATACCACTGCACACCTGTCAGAGTGGCTAAAATTCACAACACAGGAAACAACAGATGTTGGCGAGGATGCAGAGAAAGGGAAACCCTCTTACACTGTTGGTGGGAATGCAAACTGGTGTAGCCACTCTGGAAAACAGTACGGAGGTTCCTCACAAAGCTGAAAATACAACTACCCTAAAAATAGAACAACTCAATAACTGTACTAATAGGTATTTACCCAAAGGATACAAAAGTACTTATTCAAAGAGGCACATGCATCTGGATGCTTTAGCAGTATTATCAACAATTAGCCAAATTACAGAAAGAGCCTAAATATCCATTGACTGATGAATGGGTAAAGAAGATGTGTTATACATATACAATGGAATATTAGCCATCAAAAAGAATGAAATCTTGTCATTTGCAATGACATGGATGGAATTATGCTAAGCATAATAAGTCAGTGAGAGAAAGACCAATACCATATGATTTCATTCATATGTGGAATTTAAGAAACAAAACAGATGAACATAGAAGAAGGGGGAAAAAAAGAGAAAGGCAAACCAGAAGAGACTCTTAACTATAGAGGAAAAACTGAGGGTTGTTTGAGGGGAGGTGGGTGGGAGATTGGCTAAATGGGTGATGGATATGAAGAAGATACTTGTGGTGAGCACTGGGTATTATATGTAAGTGATGAATCACTAAATTCTACTCCCGAAATCAATATTACCCTATATGTTAAATAACTAGAATTTAGATAAAAACTTGAAACAACCAAACAGAAAAAAAAATACATATATATACACACACACACACACACACACACACACACACACACACAACTCAAGTAAGCTAGCTAGCTAAGCAAAGGGGGCAGGTATCTTGGAGGGAGGATGATGATGGGAAAGAAAACAATGTAGAAGTAAATAAATATTTTTCAGAATGCTAACTTGTGTGAAGAAGAAAAAAAACATGGTGGTGAGAAAAATATAGAGAAAATGACATTTCGTGAATCCTGACTGACAAGAAGGAGCCTACAATGAGAATGTAGAGAGTGAGAGAATTTCAGACGAGAGGCTGAAAAACTGACAAGATCTTAAGGTCAGATACGTTTAGAGTATTCAAGAAATGGAAGGCAGCTTTTTGGTTAAAACACATTAACAGGAATTGTATAGGATGAGGCTAGAGATGTACAGGACCAAACAAATACCACTGTAATATTGACAATGTGGAAAATTATCTGAGCCCTGTGATACTGGAAAATCCTCCTGCTTGTTTGTGTTAAGGAACCTTCTTTCAGCATGGAGACACCCATGTGACTTTAATAACAGATGACGAGGCCAGGCTCAGACCCTCCAAATTCTCATTTTTAGCTCCATAAATGATTGGGTGAAGTACATGTACGTACTGATAAATCAGAAAAAAATGATTATTAATCTGACTGATGAAACTTTAGTTAAGGTTCCCTCAAGTCCCTGACTTTGAGAAAATTTCAGCCTTAACTCCTGGGAATAAACTGACCTCTGAGTAAAACATTCTCTAATCTACTGTCTGATTATGCCCCATCAAACCTGTTTATTCCACTTTCCTACACAAAGCTGTATTTAGTGTTGTTTACTCCTTCTTGTAGAAGAAAAAAATCTTTTTTGACTAACCTGGGACACCTTTGCAGTCTCATGGTCAGAGCTTTCTCCATCTTTCAATAGTCCATCCCCCTATTACAACTCCTTTTTCCATTCTTATAATAATCCTTTTGAACATAGTGTCCCTTACCCAAGCCCTGATTTTTTTTTTTTTTATTTAATAGGCATCCATGTTATGCATTTAGGATTTTTTAAATTAAGTCCTTGGAAATCCCTGAAATATATAAAATAGGAGACATATGTGATCCACTGGATTTTACTATATTTCTCTGACTGAGCCATGAAGACAGACTACAGCAAGGCAAGAAGGTCTCTTTAGGATATTGTTGCAAGAATGGAGACTAGAATTTATGGCTTGGGCTGTACTAGGCACAATGGAGGAGGAGGGTTTTAGGAATCAATGTGGAGGTTGTGAAAACAGGATTAGGCTAATGGGTTTAGGCCTGAGTTGTGACAAAAAAAAGAATCAAAGTTGATTCCTGGGTTCTTGGAAAGAGCAATGGATATAGGAAATTGGGGTTCATTTCTAATGGAGATATCAAGTGACTTATTAAATTTTTAAATCCTGAGCTCAGAGGAAAAGAGAAATATGGTCAGAAAATACTAACCAGAACATCCTTAGCAAAGACATTAAATGAAAGCCATGGGCCAAAGAAAAGAATGAAAACAAAGAGGGGACCTATCCCTGAGCTCTAAGGCACCTCATTTCTGTAAACCTGATGAAAAAGAATCAGCAATGAAAACTGAGGCAGCCAACTCTGACATAGGAGGGAAACCAGGTGACTTAAATGTTATGTCCCACAATGGAAAATCTTTGTAATTTACTTCTTTATTTTGTTCTACTGTTAGAGTATAAAGTACTCCCACCTACTGTTGTGACTAAAGGTAGGTATCCTTTGTTTCATTGACATCTCCCTTTCTTCCCAGTAGTCCACTCTAATTTCTGATCTAATTTCTGGATCAGGTGCTACAGAAATGTGTTCCAATAGGCTCTGCCTATATTTAAAGTTTATCTAACTCTCCTTTCTACTCATTCAATGGCTATATTCTGTATTCTTCACTACACTTTGAACTTGCAGTTCTGTTCCCTCACTTAAGAGAACATTGCAAATACTTGTACAAATTATTAAAATGTAGAAAGATAAACAAGTTGAAAGGGATGATAAGAAATTCTATTTGTGGCACAGTGAGTTTGAGACACCCATTATACTCAGGTCAAGACGAAGTAATGGAAATTTTAAGATGCTTCAGCCTAAGTCCCTAAATACTTTGGGTTAATGCAGTTTTTACAAAGAAAGTTGAGTCTGAGTGTTGTGTGAGAAAAGTTCTCACTTTAGAACTAGAAGAAGGTATTGACCCTACTGAAAGTTAAATTCTCCAACTACAAGAGATGGAACTCTTCAGAATTCATCACTTTAGGGTGTACTTCCACTTCTTCTATAAGTATATTAATATAATTTCATGGGTGGGAAACAAAAAAAAAATCAAAATCCGACAGCTAAGTATCTGAGACCTGATACATATTCTCCATAAATATTAAGACTTCTGTCCTTTCAAATTTATAATAGAACATGAAATATTTATCTGTGCTTCTTGGAGTTTAAGGAAATGCTTGAAATGGAAATACCTAAAATACATTTACTTTTTATTTTATTAATGATACTTTAAAAATAATTTTGAAAGTTACATTAATACCAAATTATTATTGTGGTCCTTCAGTTCAAACGGGTGTAGAATAATTCTTTATATAGTCAAGTGACTATTAATTATCATGGCTGAAATTTCAAACATGTTTAACATATATAAATAAAACTATATATTATATAGCTTTATATTTATAAGTAAATTATTTTATGATTATAATATGCATATATTATAATTATATAAATAACATATACTTAAATACAAAACTATAAATAGTACTTTGGATATCACAGATATCACCAACGATGCAATTACTGACTTGAGGATATACATTAAATCATAAAATATTTAATAATGTTTATTTTCTACAAATTGGTTTTTGCCTACAAAATAAACCATGAATTTTTAATTCTCTTTACTGTTGATCATCATCTTCCTATATCAGGATTAGTTTGTAACTGTGTCATAAAATAATCAGGTGCCTACTGTTTAGGACACAATTTTACCTCTCATTAAAAAATTGTTACCATTTACACCATTTGGGAGAAAATTTCCTAAGTTTTTTTTTTAATTAATCCTTTAAAAAAGTGAAATGTGTAGAAAAAGGAAAACAAATAATTCAATGTAAAGAAATAATTTACCTAACATGACAGTAAAAAAGTTAAATTTGATGTCATGCTGGGAATCTTTTTTAGGTAGTTGATTATGTGAATTTTTCTGAAGGCTGATTCATAATTTTGTCTTGATTCTTATAGTGTTTGTAGAACAATAAAAGCTACTAAATTCAAGAGAGTATCAACTAATCTAATTTGAACCTTTCATTATTTATATTCATATTGTTTTCCAACTTCTCTATAACTTTTTTTTTAATCTTTCACTAATCTGGTACTTAAAATTATTCAACAGAACTTGGTTTGATTAGTGCAGATTCTGTACCTAAAAGGCAATTTCCAACTGCATAACAATTTGTTAATCTGTCTGGAATGTCCAAACAAAGAAGAAAAAGCTCTTTTCTTAATCAAAATAAAATTTTAGACCACTGGGCCCTATTTGTTCGACAAGTTTACCCTTTGGACTTATTTTTTAGGATTCATTTAATGCTTCCATTGAATGGTCTGGCATTTGAAAGGTTTTAAAATGTGAATTGTCCATTCTACAATGTGGGAAAAAAAATCAATGATTTCTACAAGTGCTAAGGGCATAAAGTATTGACCCATTTAAATCAAGCAGTATAGAATAAATCTGCACAGTTTTAATACTGAATTAATTTTGTAAAACATAATTATGCTGATTTTTTTTATTATATTGTTAAAAGATTAACTTAAAATTAAAATTATGTTTGGGGCCCCTGGGTGGCTCAGTCGGTTAAGCGTCCGACTTTAGTTCAGGTCATGATCTTGTGGTTTTTGAGTTCGAGCCCTACATCGGGCTCTGTGCCAACAGCTCAGAGCCTGGAACCTGCTTCGGATTCTGTGTCTCTCTCTCTGCTCCTCCCCTGCTGGCACTCTGTCTCTCTCTCTCTCAAAAATAAATAAACATTTTAAAAATTTTAAAAAAATTAAAAAAATAAAATTATGTTTAATCATTTTATCTGTCAATTTTGTTTTGGTTGACAGATTATCAGTCTGACAGAAGATAATTTACTTATTTTAGCAAATGACTAATCTTTTTTTGGTTTTCATTCAATTCTATTTTTATTGTCTGCCCCAACCAATTTAAACTGGCTAAATCAATGTACAGATCTGTTGCATTTCTAGATATCAACAATGAAGCAGCAGAAAGATAAATCAAGAAATCAATTCCACTTACAACTGCACCATAAGATATCTAGGAAGAAACTTTACCACAGAGGTAAAAGTTCTGTACTCTGAAAATATTTCTGATAACAATGCCAGATACAGATTATGATAGATAGATACACAGATATATTGATAGATATCAGTCTTAAAAGTCTACCTAGTCAATGAAATTACTTGGATACAATGGCAGCTATATGGGAGAAACAATCAGTAATTGATTTGTCAAATATGAATAATTTTCTATTTTTTTTACCTTTGATACTTTTATCAACATAATCATCTATTCTTTTGTTTTGGGAGAAGTGATTTGTTTCACATTCTCTCTCTCTCTCTCTCTCTATCACACGCGCACACACACACACACACACACACGCAGAAAAGGGAGGGTTGATATCTGAAAGTCTCTTAAAGCATTTTTTCAAAGTATATATGTCATTATTTAGAAAACAGTGAAATGTTCCAAAATATTTCATATCTCTTTAAAATTACTAGAATACGATTAGAGCTATTCTACATATTTTTTGAAATAAAAATTGCTAAGATCTTTGTTTATACATTGGCTAATTGAATTTGCCGTTTAAATATACATACATTAGCATACGATAACACATATAATGTACTGGAAAAGAAGTACATAAGTCAAACTGGAAATTTTCATTTTTTTAGAAAATTTTCCTGGAAGTGAATGCCTTAAAATAAAAATTCAACCAAAATAAAACGCAAGGAAAGATAATTTAAAATAAGTAGCAAAATGTCTACTTACTGAAATGAAAGAAGATAAATTTAAATAAGAAATGACAAAGAACATATTTTAATATACAAAGAATAAGATGTTTTTGATAATTTGTCATATGATTTTTTTAATATTTATTGTGTGAAAGATTGTATGGTCAGGGGTGCCTGGGTGGCTCAGTCAGCTGAGCAATCAACTCTTGATTTTGGCTCAGGTCATGATCACAGGGTCTTGGGACCACATGGGGTTCGCACTAGGTGTAGAGCCTGCTTAAGACTCTCTTTCTCTCTTCCTCTGCCCCTCTCCCTTGCTGTCTCTCTCTCTCTTTCTCTCTCTCTCTCTCTCAAATAATAATAAAAAAGATTGTATAGGATTTTTGAGGATAAAAAGGAAAAAATAAAAAGCCATCTTTATTATCAAGGAAATTGTTATAAAGAATATTTCAAAAGTTAATTTTAGGTTGATTATATAGTAACTGATTTTAACCAAAGAATATGTCAACTATTTTAGGGAAATTTCTAAATATATTTAAAACTTCAATTGGGCCTTGAACTTGGAAAAGTAGAACATGTTTCACACTAATGAAAAAGTAATCTTAAGTGTTTCCATAGTGATAACATTTACAGAGAACCAATGTTCCCATTTCAACAATGTTCATGGTGACTACAATCCAGATTTGCCAATTTACCATGTAGACTTTTTAATTTTGTTTCTTTTTTTTTTTTTTTTTTTTTTTGCTTTTGGCCAGACTACCCTAACTCTCAATAGTTTCCTTGGTTCTTGATGTCCCTCAGAGCTTGACCATCTAAAAGCAGTAACTATAATGTTAGAGGGAATTTGAATATCCGTTTAAATGTAATGAAAATGTGTGACTGACTAGAGTTGGTCTGGGTGAAAATACAGAGACCATGCATATTAAATTAGAAAGTATGGTATCTTTTCTTGAAAATCTTATAAGTTCTAGAATACAAATGCTTCACATTTTAACATAAAATTTGCCTAAAATACATACAGCTATGTACTGAAGGTACTTGCATAAAATAATACTGAACATACATTTTTGTTATATACTATCAATAATAGAGGCACGAAGAGAAAATGATTCCAGTTTTTCCATTTTATTTGGGCAAACTTAACACTACCCTACCTTAGTTATGTCATCTAAAATATAGGAAAAATAACAGTAGGTAGCAGCTAAAAAGACACTTGTATTTGTTAGGGTTCAACCAGAAAAACAGAATCACTAGGAGAAACATATATACATAAATTGCAAAGAATTGGCTTTCTCGATCATGGGGCCTGGAAAGGCAAGATCAAAGTCCTTTGGGCAAACCATAAGAAAGGGCAAGCTGGATGAATCTCAGGCATGAACTAAAGCTGTTATTCATAGGTGGATTATTTTCTTCCATCAGGAACCTTTACTTCAGCTCCTAAATCCTTATACCTAATGAAATCAGGCACACCCAGATTAATTGGGATAATATCAAAGCCAACTAATTATGGACTTTAATCACATATACAAAATACCTATGGGGCAAAACCCAGATTAGTATTTGATTGAATAGCTGGAAACCATAGCCTAGCCAAATTGACATATAAAACTTGCTGTGGTAACACTGAAGACATGCTGTAAATTTCAGACAATAAGATACAATACAGAATAATTAAATAATTATATTTATCTTTAGTTTTATTCTTACTAAAGCTCCATTAAATAACATAAGGAAGCTGAGAAGAGGTACTCGGTGTTGATAATAAGCAAAAGGCAGGAATTAAAATCAATGTTTGAGATAACACATGCTTTCTTTCTTTTACACTGTACTGCTCACAGAAATAATGAAACAGAAATAATGTGGACCATTACAGTCCAAGAAGTTTATTTAGAACTATTGTTTTCTGTGATGTATGGACTTCTATTGTCTTTACTGACTACCTTCACGGTTTACAAGTCCTCAGGTACCTTTGCCATCTTTTCCATTTTAATTGTGAAGTATGCAATTCTATTTCATCTGAAACACACTGATACACTTAAAACAAGTAACTGAATTGCCAAAATTTCACAATTTGCATTGTTTTCTCCCTATGAAGTAAAAATAATACAGATTTTTTCATTAACTATTTTCCTAATATAAGAGGACACATCATCATTGTGTCCATTGTATATTAATTTCTTTTTTTGGCAATAGAATAATATTTTTGAAGGATAATGTGATTTCAACAAATAATCAACTGAAAATACATATAATTAATATGTGTTGTGATAGCAGTATTTGACAGAATATATGTGTGTACCTATCAAATATAACTAAAAGGGTATAAATACAAGATAAAAAATATTTCACAAAAGGTATTAAATATATTATGCTACAGACTATGTGTTGATAACACATGCAGTGCATTTTACACATAGAACTTTAATAAATATTGTTGATTATGTAAATAAATATTTGTACTGCCCATGATTATTATTATTTGCTGTAAGCTGGTTCAAAAGGCAAGCATAAACATTATATAAGATGGTAAAATGAAATTATGAAGCTAACAAACTTTCCAGAGCTTCAGGACTATCTAGAAATATTTTACCATTATTAGAACAATAGACTGTTAAATATCTATAGCACTTATAACTAATGGACTATTTCTTGATACTGGTGTAAACTTAATCATTTATATTCACTCCAAAGAAGCAGTGAGGTATAAATAAGCTTCAAAAAGTACTGACAATGAATAAATGGAAAGGTAGCCATTTAGGTAAAGATAATGTAAGTAACTTCTTTGCGCAAGATGAATTTCAAGGTTGGTTTGAAGACATAATCTGAGTCTCGATACTAAAAGACATCATTTGAGAGAAGAGCACATGTAAGAAAATAATTCAGGAAAATTTGTAAAATTCTATTAAAATCCCACAACTTTAACATGTTTTATCACGCATTACAAAATGTGTTGGCTTAAAACAACAGAACTATAGCCCACCATTCTGGAGGCCAGAAGTCCAAATTCAAGGTGCTAGAATGGCAGCACTCTCTCCAAAGTCTAGGGGAGAATATTCCCTTACTTCTAGCTTCTAGCAGCTCTATGTGTGGCCTCCGCCCATAGTCACATAACTCCAATCTCTTTCTCTGTCTTTATACAGTCTCCTTTTCTCTGTCTCTGTTCTATATGTTTCTCATATTGATATCTGCCCTTCAATTTAGTGCCCACAAGAATGGAAAAGAAGATATCTTCTTGACATTCTCTTTTTAATTTTTTTTATGTTTATTTCTGAGACAGAGACGGAGCATGAGTGGGGGAGGGGCAGAGACAGACACAGAATCAGAAGCAGACAGAATCTGAGCTGTCAGCACAGAGCCCCACATGGGGTTTGAACTCACAAACCGTGAGATCATGACCTGAGCTGAAGTCGGTCGCTCAACCAACTGAGCCACCCAGGCACCCCGACATTCTTAACTAAATATATCAGCAAGACCTTTTCTCCAAATAAGGTTTCATTCATACCTTCTGGAACATGTCCACATCCTTAATGGGGACATTATTCAACTCATTACATCTACTGCCTCCCCCCAACCCCAATTTATACCCCACATACCAAATACCTTCATGACCTGAGCTGAAGTCGGTCACTCAACCAACTGAGCCACCCAGGCACCCCGACATTCTTAACTAAATATATCAGCAAGACCTTTTCTCCAAATAAGGTTTCATTCATACCTTCTGGAACATGTCCACATCCTTAATGGGGACATTATTCAACTCATTACATCTACTGCCTCCCCCCAACCCCAATTTATACCCCACATACCAAATACCTTTAACCCACCTAACATCACAAATGCTTCAACCAATTACAGTATCAACTCTAAATTCAAACGCTCATTTAAACATAATCAGCCCCAAAAGTCCCCAATTTCATGACTTAAATCAGATACCCATGAGAATCAGTATGATTCATCCTGAGACTAAGTTAATCTCCATCTATGAACTTTTAAAATTAGAAAAAAAAGTATCTGTTTCTATAGTATAATGGTGGGGCCAGCATAGGTTAAAGATTCTCATTCCAGTGGTGCCTGGGTGGCTCAGTCGGTTAAACGTCCGACTTTGGCTCAGGTCATGATCTCACGGTTCGTGTATTCAAGTCCCATGTCATGCTCTGAGTTACAGCTCAGAGCCTGGAGCCTTCTTTGGATCTGTGTCTCCATGTCTCTCTGTCCCTCCCTACTCATGCTCTCTCTTTCCTTCAAAAATAAGTAAACATTAAAAACAAACAAACAAAAAAAAAGACTCTCATTCCAAAATATAAAAATTGGAAGGAATAAAGTAGCCACTGATCTGAAGCAAATTTGAAATCCAGCAGGACAAATTCTGTTATTTTTCAATGTCTGAGAATAATCCTCTGTAATTCCATGTCCTGACCTCTGGAACCGCAGCAGCCCTGCCTTCTGCTCTGCCCATGGCAATCCTACACATCTGTGCAGTGCATGGAGGCTCCGCTTTCAAACGCAGTCTTCCTTCTTTGGAGGGTAGAACATTTTGCAGCCAAGTAGGTCTCTGAATTCATTCTCTACCCTCATAATTTTTGGAATCCCCACAACATTCTCTCATTCCATCCTGCATTATTATTATTATTATTATTTTCTTCTTCTTCTTCTTCTTCTTCTTCTTTAAAGTTTATTTATTTATTTTGAGAGAGAGAGAGTGTGCACAGAAGGGGCAGACAGAGAGGGAGAGAGAGAGAATCCCAAGCAGGCTCCATTCTGTCAGTGCAAGGAGCCTGACGCAGGGCTCAAACTCACGAACCCATGAGATCATGACCTGAGCCAAAACCAAGAGTACAACTGAGCCACTCAAGTGTCCCTATCCTGCATTTCTTCTGATATAGAATCCTCAAAATTCCGATCCTCCTGTGTGAAACAGGGGTCCATGCCATTAGATCAGAAGGACCTCTACACATCTTTCCTTATTAAACCCATCTCTATTCCTGGCTTCTGTTGAAATGGTTCAGTAGATCCAAGTGTCACACAACTGTTTTCTTCAGCAAAACATTTAAGCCATACCTTTGGTTCTCTGTCCTGAGCATGCTTTTCCAACAATGAATTTACTAATTTTAGTATCTTTTGCAATCTGGATAGGCCAAGAACTTCCCAAATCACCAGTCACTAAAAACTGCATTCGTTTCTTAGGGCTTCCTTAACAAATTACCACAAACTTTATAGTTTAAAAATAACAAATTTATTTCTCCACAGTCTGGGTGCCAGAAATCTGATATCAAGATGTCCCCAGGTTTTTGCTTCTCTAAGAGGCTCTTGGAGAAAATCCTTGTTTCTTCCAGTTTCTGGTGACTCCAAGTATTTCTTCTCATGTAGCTGCATAACTCCAATCTTTGCCTCTGTCTTCAGATGGCCTTCTTTTCTCTGTAAGTGTTTCTATTCTGTGTCTCTTATAAGAACACTTGTAATTTTATTTAAACTTCGCTGGGATAATATAGCATGATATCATTTCAAGATCCTTAATTTTGTCTACAAATATCTCTCCCCACCCACATTCCAGAAATTAGATCACATTCATAGGCTCTACAATGTGAATGTATCTTTGGGGAGCTAACATTCAGCCCAATGCAAGGACAATAATAGTGTCCCCGTTCTAATCTTATTAGCTGTGTAAAATATAAAACTAGTTATGTGCAACAGACCCTAAATATTTGAGGTTATATGATCCACCAGAAAGATTTTTTTTTTTTTTTTTTTTACATCCCTACTGGCTAAATCTCTACTACATGTTTAATGTTGATCAAAATAGCTAAGACAGGGGCACCTGGGTAGCTCAGTGTATTGAGCACCCAACTTCAGTTCAGATCATGATCTCACAGTTGGTGAATTTCAGCCCTGCATCTGCTCGCTGCTGTCAGCGTGGAGTCGGCTTTTGATCCTCTCTGTCCCTTCACCCTCTCTGCCCCTACCCCACTCACATTCTCTCTCATAAAATAAATAAATAAATAAATAAATAAACCTTTAAAAAATAGCTAAGACAGACTTTGTATAAATGTGACTTTTTTAGATTTCAAGTATATAAACATAATAATAATATATATATATATATATATAAAATATAATATAAACATATAGATCGATATATAATTCAAATCTGTGGTAGTGAGAAACCACTCTGTCGGCTAAATCCAAATACAAACAAGGCATGAATGATACAGTCAATGAGGTGGTTTTAAATAAATAAACAGAATACTTTGCAGTTATTGTATTTTGCAACAATTTTAAATATAATGATATTCAAAAAGTAAACCACGAATTCCAGGGAAACATATAAACTTAACATAGGTCAATTACCTGATTAACAAAGAACCAATAAGATGCTGTGACTGGCTCAAAAATCATCTGAAAATTCATGATATATCTAGGTAATTTAGCACAAAAATGGGTGGATGAGATTATTGTGCAAAATATAAAACTGGTTATGTCTAAAAGACCCTAATATCTGAGGTTATATGATTCACCAGAAAGATTTTTTTTTAATCCCTACTGGATAAATCTCTACTAATTAGCAAGTAACTTCATTAACCTTAAGACGTTACAAAATAAAAAAACAATGACACGAACTGAATAGAGTCCCCTGAGCAATATTTGGGTATTTTTTGTTTTGGGGTGTTTTTTAAAGATGTGCCACCATCTTTTCAAGTTTTTTTTTTCCAAAATAGGATAATTTTTCTGACATATTAAATTGATAAATGAACAATTACAAATTACCAGGGATTACCATAATCATATTTACTACTACATAAACTTCAATATATCAAAATGGAAATGCAGCCATGAAAAATAATTGTAATTCTCATTATTTGATTGTAATGCAGATAACTTGAATATAAGTCGGAAGATAAAATAATGGCGATGCAAACAAATCTATTTCAGGGATTTTGAAAATTATAATTACAAAATAAATTATTAATACTTGAGAAAAAGGAAAACAGAGCAACAGTTATAAACTATATGAGTATTACTAAATATATTAAGTAATATGAATTTATAATCAAAATCTACCATTTATATGTTAATGCATACATGATTACAAATTATACTATTAAGAATATTATTGTATAAATTAAGATAAATGTAGCTGCTATGACATAACCTTAATTAATTCCCTTTTATGAACTATATGTTAAGCTATTTTGTCATCCTTTCTGCTGGCCTAGTTATCTTATTACTAATGAATTTTTTTCATTTTTCATTCAATATAGTGTTCTCATTGTCACTATTAAAGTCATGGGGCGCCTGGGTGGCGCAGTCGGTTGAGCGTCCGACTTCAGCCAGGTCACGATCTCGCGGTCAGTGAGTTCGAGCCCCGCGTCAGGCTCTGGGCTGATGGCTCGGAGCCTGGAGCCTGTTTCCGATTCTGTGTCTCCCTCTCTCTCTGCCCCTCCCCCATTCATGCTCTGTCTCTCTCTGTCCCAAAAATAAATTAAAAATGTTGAAAAAAAAATTAAAAAAAAAAAAAAATAAAAAAAATAAAGTCACCTGTGGGATTACAATTGTTTCTTCATAAATGTTCTCAGTAAAGGAATTGCTTCAATTGATGAAAGAGTGGAATTTAATATTCAAAACCTGAAACCCTGAACAAGGGAAATTATACACTTATATTTACATTAGAATATTTAAAATGAGCAAATTATAAATACACAATTTTGAAACATTATTATGAATCATTTATTATGAAATCATAATATACTCAAAGTTAAATAATGTACAAGTATATAAGTGGACAAGTAGAGCTAAAAATAAATTGTAGCAGTAGAAATGCAGGGGGAGTGCAATGTTTACTCAATTTATTTAAAGGTAATTTAAAGCATATTCCTAGGTTTTACTTGTATTATTTAGGTTGTAGTATAATTTTACTTAAAGTCTGCAAGTAGATGATACAAAATGATTTACATCTGAAAATCTAAATTTTTAAATATGAAGATTAAAAATTTTAAATAAAACTTTTATCTAAGGGATGCCTGGGTGGCTCAGTCAGTTAAGCATACAACTCTTGATTTAGGCTCAGGTCAGGATCTCACCACTCCAGAGTTTGAGCCCCATGTCAGGCTCTGTGCTGACAGAGTGAAGCCTGCTTGGGATTCTCTCTCTCCCTCTCTCTCTGCCTCTCCTTTGCTCTCTCCCTCTCTCTCTCCCTAAATAAATAAACATTAAAAAAAAAAAAAGACATTCTGAAGACTCAATAATCTAATTTACAAAGAAACTCAGAAGATAGGAGACATGAAAATATATTAAAAATATATGTTTCTTGGATGAAAGACCTAAATGTGAGATGGAAAACCATCAAAATCCTAGAGGAGAACACAGCCAGCAACCTCTTACAAGCTGTAGTTGTAGCAACTTCTAACAAGATAGGTCTCCTGTGGCAAGAGAAACAAAAGCAAAAATAACATGGCTTCATCAAGATAAAAACACTTCTGCACAGTGAAGGAAATGGGTCAACAAAACTAAAGGCAACTTTCAGAATGGGGGAAGATATTTGCAAATGACATATCTGATAAAGGGTTAGTACCAAAATCTATGAAGAATTTATCAAACTCAATGCCCAAAAAAGCAATCCAGTTAAAAAATGGGCAGAAGATATGAAGAAACATTTTCCCAAAGACACTCAGATGGCTAAGAGACACATGAAAAGATGCTCAACATTACTCATCATCAGAGAAATACAAATCAAAACCTCAATGAGATATCACTTCACACTTGTCAGAATCACTAAAATTAACACAGGAAACAACAGGTGTTGGTGAGAATGTGAAGAAAGGGGGACCCTCTTATACTGTTGGTGGAAATGAAAACTGGTATAGCCACTCTGAAAAACAGTATGGAGGTTCCTCAGAAAGTTAAAAATAGAACTACCCTATGATCCAGCAAGTACACTACTTTGTATTTACCCAGAGGACACAAAAATACTTCTTCAAAGGGATACATGCACCCTGATACTCATAGCAGCATTATCAACAATAGCCAAATTGTGTAAAGAGTCCAAATGTCTACCAACTGATGAATGAATAAAGAAAATGTGGTATAGATATAGATATAAATACAAATATAGGTATAGATACAGATACAGATACATATACGGATATTATTCAGCCACAAAAAAAAAAAAAGAATGAAATCTTGCCATTTGCAATGATGTGGATGGAGCTAGAAAGTATTATGCTAAGCAAAGTAAGTTAGAAAAAGACAAATACCATATGATTTCATTCATCAGTGGAATTAAGAAACAAAATAGATGAACACAGGGGTAAAAAGAAAAAAAGACAGGCAAACTAGAAAACAGACTGTTAACTATAGTGAACAAACTGATGGTTACTGGCAGACAGATGAACAGGGGAATGGGTTAAATGGGTGATGAGTATTAATGAGGGCAGTTGTGATGAGCACTGGGTATTGTATGTAAGTGATGAATCACTAAATTCTATACCAGAAATTAATATTAAACTGTATGTTAACTAACTGGAATTTAAATAAAAATTTGAAAAAGAAGAAAATGTGTATGTATATATATATTTCTACCTTATGAGTTTGGACAAAAATATACATGTATATTTCATGCTCATATAAACAGTTTATATCCACATATATCCATATATATGTAGTTTTTATGAGCACCCCAAGACACTAAGATGTATGTGTATACATTTTAATTAACTTATTGTGATGTTAAAGGTTTTTCTTTAATCTGAAAGTTATAATAAACTTTACAATCAATAATTTTTTAAAGAATTAAGTGTTTAAGCTCATTTTGAGAGAGAGAGAGAGAGAGAGCACACATGAGCACGAGTTGGGGAGGGGCAGAGGAAGAGAGAGAATCCAAAGCAGGCTCCACACTGTCAGCACAGAGCCTGACTCAGGGATTCATCTCCCAAACCAGAGATCATGACCTGAGCTGAAATCAAGAGTCTAATGCTTAACCGACTGAGCTCCCCAGGAGCCCCAAGAATTAGAGTTTTTAAGGTAACCCATACACCAATTATCATTCAACTCTTCCATTATTCAGTAATACAAATATGGAAATAAAAGCTAAATAATTTAACATCCTTCACAGAATTTTTTTTAAGCTTCATTAATGGCTTGTGATTTCGTCAAAAGGTCTTGAATGATTAAAAAACTTGAAAAACTAATACAACTCAAATAACCTGATGATGTCTTTTATTTCTTTTTCTTGCCTTAAATGCTGTGGCTAGGACTTTCAATACTATGTTAGATAAAAGTGGTGAGAGCGGACATCCTTGTCTGGTTTCTAGCCTTAAAGGAAAAGCTTTCAGCTTTCAGCATCAATTTTGATGTTAGCTGTGGGTTTGTCATAGGTGGCCTTTATTACGCTGAGGTACATTCTCTATACTTTTTTTGAATCAATGCTTATTTAAATGAAAATCGGTAGAGCTATGCCATGTCACTTTTTTTTTCAATAAAAGAATAGTGTGCATGTTTCAGGTTATAAACAATCCTTCAGAAATCAGTTTCACACAAAAGTTATTTTTATGTCGAGTAGATATATACACATTCTGTAAATACACTCACATGTACATAGATATAAGTGGGATTTGTCTACTTCTTGTGGTTATTGGTTTTAAAGCATGTTCAGTTCACTTCAACCTTGTGTAGATTTTATGTAGAGATTTTACTGCTTTTCTGGTTACTTTTCTCATTATTTTTAGTTATAATGGTACAATTATTATCATGGTACATGATACATGGGGCAATTTTTCAAGTGTCCTAAGTAGTAGGAATAACTTTGCTTCAATCATTATAAGGTATCTAAGATTGATGACACCACTACAACCAATTCTTTAAATCTGTCACACTGGAATTCTCAAATGATTAGGAATTACTCTTCTGTGGCTGTTGTTTGTAAAGAGCAGCTAACCAAAGCATACAGTGCATAGTAAAAAAGAAAACAATGATAAGAGAATAAGAATTCAGACACTGCCAAATGCAGTCTTGTTGACATTGAAAAATGATCCCCCACTTTTTTAATGAACGTAATTTTAGCAATCTTATGTGATTTAGTGACTGAATACATGGTCCAAAACTAAGATTTTTCTGACAACATATATGGATCTTTTCTGAGACTCATGAACTAATTAGACACGTATGACTTTTTGCTTTATACAGAGCTGGGACTTGGCTCTTGTTCAGAGTGATGTCTTCAATTTAAAATGGGATAGAGTTAACTAAGGAAGAAATATGAAACAGGTGTCCAAATCAAGAAATGGGTATTGTTGGCTCAAGCTGATCTAGAAAAGTGTGTGTATCTGACCAGGATTTGAGGAGCAAGTGAGAAGAGAAAAGAATACAAGTAGTCTAATGTGGAAAGTAGATTGCTGCCAAGGATTCCTAGGAATAAATTTAATGCATTTGTGAAATTGTGTATATATTTTAATGGATTCTGCCTTTGATGGGTCAGAGAAGAGATGATTAATGCATCACTATACTACCCATACATGCTGTGGTAAAATATCAGAAAGCTTAAGAAAATAGATAATAGAAATAACAATAATAATAATAATGGAAAATTACTTTTTTAGTTATGTACTTCATTGCATTTTATCAAAAATATTCTGTAAAGCATAGAATGGTAAAAATGGAAATAATGAATTCACAGAATCTTGAATATAAAGATATTTATAATAAAATATATTTCTAGGGGTGCGGGTGGCTCAGTCAGTTGGGCATCCAGCTTTGGCTCAGGTCCTGATCTCACAGTTTGTGAATTCGAGCCCTGTGTCCATCTCTGTGCTGATAGTTCAGAGCCTGGAGCCTGCTTGTGATTCTGTGTCTCCCTTTCTCTCTGCCCCTCCCCTGCTTGTGCTCTGTCTCTCTCTCTCTCAAAAATAAATGAAATGAAAAAAATAAAAAAAGGAAAATACATTTCTATACAAAGAATTAACAACAACAACAAAATTCTTAACACTACCAAGTGTTTACAGCAAGTTTACAAGATGCAGGTTGATAGAAAAGTGTTCATTGTTGTTCTATATATCATCAATGAACAACTGGATTTTGAAATTAAAAACACAACACCATTTACATTAGCACATACACATAAAACATGAAGGGCTTTAGTATAAATCTAACATAATATGTACAAAATCTATATGAAGAAATCTTTAAAAAGAAATGCTGATGCAAGAAATCAACAATCTACATGAATAGTAAGATATTCCATGTCTGTGGTTAAGAAGAATAAGTATTATTAAGATGTCAGTTCTTCTCAACTTGATAGCATAATCGCGGTCAAAATCCCAGCAGCTTATTTTTGATATCAACAAACTGACTCTAAAATTTAGATGGAAAAGCCAAAGACCCAGAATAGCCAACATAGCACTGAAGGAAAAAACAAACAAACAACAACAACAACAAAAAACTCAGAAACTGACACTGACTGACTTCGATATTCGTTGTAAGTCTAGTAATCAAGACAGTGCGGTACTGGCAAAAGAATAAGCAAATGTATCAATGGAACAGAAGTGGAAGTTCTGTTAACTAACTTTGACAAAGGAACAAAGGTAATTCAGTGGAGAAAGGATAATCTTTTCAATAAATATGCTGGAATAACTGAAAATTCACATGCAAAAAAAAAAATCGATACAGAGTAAGATTTTACACTCTTCCCCATACACACACACACACACACCCTCAAAATTTATCATACACCTAAATTTAAAGTGCAAAACTTAAAAAACTTGTAGAATATAATAAAGAAGAAAACTGATGACCATTTTTTTTCATATTTTAAGCAATTAAATTAACATTTATTTCCATTTGGATTAAAATATACACATCATAAACTACTTACTGTTCCCTAATTTCAGAATATTATATAATTACCCAAGCATTGGGCTAATGGATGGATTCTGGACATGGGCAGTGAAGAAAGAGGAACAAAGAACTCAGGAACCTTAAGATTGCTTTTTCTATTTTAAAACAAAACTACTGACTGACGAGCTACTTTAAGTGATTTTCCTTATTCATAATGGTGATGACTCTTTAGATACAACACCAAAAGCATAATTATGAAAAAAAATGAGGGGCGCCTAGGTGGCTCAGTTGGTTGAGCGTCTGACTTCTGCTCAGGTCATGATCTTATGGTTCGTGAGTTAGAGCCACGCATCGGGCTCTGTGCTGACAGCTCAGAGCCTGGGGCCTGCTTCGGATTCTGTGTCCCCTTCTCTCTCTGCCCCACCCCTGCTTGTGCTCTGTCTTTCTCTTTCAAAAATGAATAAACATAAAAAAAAAATGGTAAGTTGGGACTTCATTAAAATTAAAAACTTCTGCTCTGTGAAAAAACAGTTAAGAGAAAGAAAAGACAAGCCACAGACTGGGATAAAATATTTGCAAAACATATTATTTAAAAAACTGGTAACTAAATTTTTAAAAAGAACTCTTAAAACTCAACAGTGGAAAACAACCCAATTTTAATCTTTTTTTTTTTTTTTTTTTTTTTTTTTTTTTTTTTAATCTGGAGTTCCTGGATGGCTCAGTTAAGCAGCTGACTCTTGATATTGGCTCAGGTCCTGATGTCACAGTCATGAGATCAAGTCCCATTCAAGCTGCGTGTGGAGCTCCGCTAGAGATTCTCTCTCTCTCTCTCTCTCTCTCCCTCCCTCCCTCCCTCTCTCTGTCTCTCTCACTCTGCCCCTCCCCACCCTTGCACGCGTGCTCTTGCTCTCTCTCAAAAAAAAAATGAAAAAAATATATATATTATATTAAAATAGGTAGAAATCTGAATAGATACCTCACCAAAGAAGACATACAAATGTCACATAATCATAGGAAAAAATACTCAACAGCATGTGTCACTAGGAAATTGCAAATTAAAACAGTAATGAGATATCACTATACAGCTATTAGAATGGGTAAAACTCCAAACCCTGACAATACCAAATGCTGGTAAAAATGTAGATTAAGAAGAACTCTCATTCATTGCTGGTGAGGATGCAAAATGGTACAGCCACTTTGGAACACAGTTTGACAGTTTTATACAACACTATTTACAGAATACCAACATGATTGGGCAATCCTGCATCTAGGTCAAATGACCCAAAGGAGTTGAAAACTTACATACACAGAAATCTGCACATGAATGTTCACAGATGCTTTATTCATAATTGCTAAGACGTGGAATCGGTCAGCTGTCCTTCAATAGGAATATGGATAAGTAAAATGTTATATACATTCATACAATTGAATAGCATTGAGAAGTAAGAAAGTACTGAGTTAATCAAACCACAAACAAAGACATGGAGGAACTTTGAATGGTATTGCTAAGTGAAAGAAATCAATCTGAAAAGGCTACATATTGTATGATTCTAACTATAAGACATTCTGGAGAAGGCAAAACTATGGAAATTGAAAAAGAAAAAAAACCACAAAAACCAAAACAGTGATTGTCAGGAGGCTGGAGAGAGTTGGACATAATGAATAGATGGAGCACAAAGCAATTTTGGGCTGTGAAACTACTCTGTACGATACTTTAACAGTACATGTGTGACATTATGCATTTGCCCAAATCCTTAAAACCATATAACACAAAGAGAAAAAGCTCTTAGGTAAAATGGACTTAATAATGTATCAATGCTGGCTCATCAACTGTAATATAATTACAATTACTGTGCAGGGGGACAAGGGGATTATATAGGATTTCTCTGTACTTTCTTTTTTTTTTTAATTTTTTTTTTTAATGTTTATTTATTTTTGAGAGAAAGAGAGAGAGACAGAGCATGAGCGGGGGAGGAGCAGCAAGAGAGGGAGACACAGAATCCGAAGCAGGTTCCAGACTCTGAGCTGTCAGCACAGAGCCCGACACGGGGCTCGAACTCACAAACCACGAGATCATGATCTGAGCTGAAGCTGGACCTCAACCGACTGAGCCACCCAGGCGCCCCTCTATACTTTCTGCACAATTTTTCTACAAATTTAAAAAGTGCTCTAAAATTAAAATCTATTAAAATATAATTTTAGACTTTTTATAATTGTTAATGTTTATTTATTTAATATTTATTTGTTTTTGAGAAAGAGAGAAAGAGAGAAAGAGAGAGAGAGAGAGAGAGAGAGAGAGAGAGAGAGAGAGAGAGAGAGAGAGAGAGAGAGAGAGAGAGAGAAAGAGAGAGGAAGAGAAAGTGTGATGGGGGAGGGGCAGAGAAAGAGAAACAGAAACTAAAGCAGGTTCCAGGTTCTGAGCTTTCAGCACAGAGCTCGATGTGGAGCTCGAACTCATAAACTGTGAGATCATCACCTTAGCTCACAACCTGACCTGAAGGTGGACACTTAACCAACTGAGCCACCCAGGCACCCCCAATTTTGTACTTTTTAAACACAGCTTTTTCTTTTCTATTTTTTTTTTTTTATCATAGGTAACTGTAGCAGATTCAAAGTAAGGAGAAAATGTACATCTCCCTTGGCTTTGACTTGCATGTCATTTTATTTTTTTCATTTGGTTAAAAAAGGCAACCACAGATTAATTATATTTGTGACCTCCAGTGTGTAAAACACTGGTTTTAATTCTGTCCAGAACACCAGGTATTTATAATTTCATAGAAACATGTATGGAATCAATCAGAGATGTGGAGGCTTTCTGTAAATAAATGTAAGGCACAAATAGTGACTTATGAAGCAGGGTCTTTAATCTAAAGCACTTCCTAAATATTTACTGTTGTGACGTTATTCCACCTCCTACACCTTACTCTGAAACCATATGAGAACAACATGCTAAAAAAAACACTGAAACTATCACTACACTTACATCAGTAACTTATGAATTAATTCTGAAAGCCTGGCACAATTTAAACTTTTACAAAGTCATTGTTTTTTTTAGACATCTATTTCTTTTAAAGACTGCTTCATTTCTTTAGTATGGCAATTTCAAATAATATGTTGCTCTAAAATAATTATCTTGTTTTTAACATATATGAAGAATGCTTCAAGGACACCAGCGTGGCTCAGTAGGTTAAGCATCCAACACTTGATTCTGATTCATGACCTCACAGAGGTGGAGCCTTGCATCAGGCTACATGCTGACAGAGCATAGCCTGCTTGGGATCCTGCCTCCCTCTCTCCCTGTCTCTCCCGTGCTTGCTCTCTATTTCTCTTTCAAAATAAAATTAAAAAAAAAAAAAGATTGCTTTAGAAATTTATATGTACAAAGTTTATTTATTTTGAGAGAGAGAGTGTGGGAGAGAGAGAATCCCAAGCAGGCTCTATGCTGTCAGCAAAAGAGTCCAACAATCAGATAAGTCGATTTATCTTCACCTTTCCTTCTTTTACTCCATCCCATTTTGTTTCAGTACTAATCAGAAATCACATTCAAACAATGATAGTTAATAAATACAGAGCTTAATGCAATTTATCTGTTCTCTATCCACTTATATTCATTAAATTGAATGGTTTCATTTTTATTAAAAATGAGGGTATTCTCAGAAATATGAACCTTTTGGGGCGCCTGGGTGGCTCAGTCAGTTAAGCGTCCATCTTTGGCTCATGTCATGATCTCACGGTTCATGAGTTCGAGCCCCGTGCCAGTCTCTGTGCTGACAGCTCAGAGCCTGGAGCCTGCTCTGGATTCTGTGTCTCGCTCTTTCTTCCCCTGCCTCTCTCTCTGTCTCTTTCTCTCTCTCTCTCTGTCTCTCTCTCTCTCTGTCTCTCTCTCTCTCAAAAATAAATAAACATTAAAAAAATTTTTTTTAAAGAAATACGACCTTTTTAGGTTTCCCATAAAAGCATATGTTGAAAATCAATTTAAGGAAGGGTATCTAAGCTTGTACATCCTAGCCTTCATATCCTTCAGCAAAAAGTCTTGCTGGAATAACATAGGTTAAAGATGTGACAAAATAATCTTAATAAAATTATAACATCTCCAAAAATATTTCTTTGAAAATAATAAAAAGAAAATAAATTTGAGTGGCTCAAGTAGAAAATTATGCTCTCATAGAAACAAAAGGTAAAGTTAGAGATTATTTACTTGTGAATATGAACTTTAAAAGTAATAAAGTAGGTAAAAGGACAGTAATATATTCACTTTGGAAGTTCTAATAGAGAAAGCATTTTTATCCCATTAAAATTGATCAAATTAAGACTTTCATTAAAAAATAATAACATTTGAGGAAAAATAAATTTATTTCTATCTTTAAATAAAACACATTAGTTCAATATTTAACAGAGCTTACCTTGACCTCCATTTGGAAAAAGAGATATATGTGGTAGAAATATTATGAAAATATTTTTTTCAATATTTGCATCTGAAATATAGCAGGAAAATTAACAGAAGAATATACTTTTGCTTCAGGCATCCCTTCCTTCAGTCACTCTATATACATTTCATTATTCTCTTCACACACACACAAGATACACAAAAACCTGCATTCAATTTGTTTTCATTTGCATTTAGTTTTCTTCCTTTTATCAATTTTTTTTTAATTTTTTTTTTAATCTTTATTTATTTTTGAGACAGAGAGAGACAGAGCATGAACGTGGGAGGGTCAGAGAGAGAGGGAGACACAGAATCTGAAACAGGCTCCAGGCTCTGAGCTGTCAGCACAGAGCCTGACGCGGGGCTCGAACCCACAGACCGTGAGATCATGACCTGAGCCGAAGTCGGACACTTAACCGACTGAGCCACCCAGGCACCCCTCTTCCTTTTATCAATTAAAAAAAATATCTGATAAATGGATTCTCTATGCTTTTGTGATCTGATATTATTTGATTTTAGCAGCAACTTTTGAGTTAAGACTATTTAATACTGGAAGGCTCTCTATAAACATGTTTGTGCAACATGGCAATGAAATTTTATTTAGTTGATTTTTAAGTTTACTT
Source organism: Panthera leo (assembly GCF_018350215.1). Lineage (NCBI taxonomy): Eukaryota > Metazoa > Chordata > Mammalia > Carnivora > Felidae > Panthera > Panthera leo. The sequence continues at coordinate 152,932,403 of NC_056682.1, read as the reverse complement.
ATTTTGAGAGAGTGAGAGCACAATCAGGGAAAGAACAGAGAAATAGGGAGAGAGAGGATCTCAAGCAGGCTCTGTGCTGACCGCACACAGCCCTATACGGAACTTGAACTCACGAACCATGAGATCATGACCTGAGCTGAAATCAAGGGTTGGACACTTAACTGACTGAGTCACCCAGGCATCCCAAATTTTATTTAATTGTGATTATGGTTTTAAATTTTATTATACATATACTCAGACTGCAAGATACTATTTAGAAAAGAAGCTTCACAACTATATTAAATACAAATTGGGGTTTGATGATTTCATATCTTATCAAAACCTGAAAACTGTATTAAACACAAATTGGGGTTTGATGATTTCATACCTTATCAAAACCTGAAAAAAATGAATCTTCACAATTCTTAGATGAACCTGTTGTGCTAGGTAGAGTTTGGAAAGCTGCATGCCTAAGCCAACAGTGGAAAACTTTAAATACTGCCTATCAACCTCAAATGTCAATGGAAGATTATTAGTAATAAATATCCTGGGGAGCTCTAATTACCTCCTACTGCTCCACTGCTTTAGAGAAGATGTTCTATCCACACAGGTCATGCTGTGTAACATATTCATCAAATATTTTCTGTGCTAATGAGAATTTGTACAGGAAAACAAACAAAAAATAATGCTTTATCAAAAACAACAGTGAAAGAACAGCACATACCAAAGCAAAGAATTCTTGCCATTAAGAAATAAAATCTCCAATTTACAAAAATCATACTGACTGGTATTATACCTTCTTTAATATTCTGTCTGGAAACAAACAGGTAAAGAGGTATTTACACATCATTAAGGCTATTTAATTTGTCCTCCATCCTTTCAGAATGAGGTACTACATTTTTGCACACTTGAAAATCACTTTAAAAATGCATCTCTAGTGCCACAAGTTTCTCTTCCATTGTCATCATATGAGTTATTTAAATATCTAGTATATTCAAAATGTTATTCATTTATGGGGATATTTTCACAGTTATGACATGAAAAATTTTAATGTGCCAGTTCTTTTAAATGTAAGTCTGTTTCCCTAAAAGATAACTTTCCAGAAAAACAAATGGCATTAAATTTTTTTTAATCCAAATTAGGATTTGAATTTTAAAATTTCATAGGTCTATTTTAATGTTCTTTACATTTTAACAAAAGACAGAAAGATTAACATAGATTTGAACTGTGTGGGCCCACTCATATGTAGATTTTGAACAGTACAATACTGTAAATGTATTTTGACTTTCTAATAATTTTCTTAATAACATTTTCTTTTCTCTAGCTTCCTTTACTATATGAATACAGTGTATAATAAATATAACATACAAAATATGTGTTAATCAATATTATGTGTTTATGCCTTTATCTGTAAGGCCCCCAGTCAACAGTAGGCTAACAGTAGTTAAATTTTTGAGGAATCAAAATTTAGACGTGTGGGACATCACTGTGTCTAACCTCCATGTTGTTCAAAGGCCAACTGGGATTGAAAATTATTTTGGGGGCACCTGGGTGGCTCAGTCAGTTAAGTGCCCAACTCTTGATTTTGGCTCAGGTCATGATCTCATGGTTCAAGTTCTGCATTGGGTTCTGTGCTCACAGCACAGAAACTGCTTGGGATTTTCTCTCTACCTCTCTCTTTGCTCCTCCCTCTCTTTCTCTCAAAATAAATAAATAAACTTAAAAAATTATTTTTTAAGATCCTTCACTGAGTTATTACAACTATCTACGTTCTAGAGTTTTTAAACAACTGAACATTCTGCTAATCATCTGGATTTCAGTCGGTTATTTTTTCATTGGTTCCACGTCTGCTGCTTCCTCTCACACCAGGTCCTTCAAAAAAACTGATGTCTTTTTCATCCCATAACCTTCCTACTGCAGAATCCACAATCTCTTCAAATTCCTTTTTTAAAGTGACAACCTTAAAATATGAGATTTCTATAATTATAGTTATCTTAATTATTCTCTTTCTACAATTAGACTTCCTGATCTACTTCACTTGTTCACTATATGAAATTATAGTGTATCTGATGGACTCTCTCCCCTGCTATATTAAAAACAGCATGAAAGCAGTATCTGACTGCTTCCCCAAGGTTTAAGTGTTCTAGGATACAGTAAGTATGAAAATGGATTAAATCAACATTAAGCATTTTTAATTTCATTTAAATTTAATTAATTTGTCTATAAGCCTACCTCAAATCTCCAGAAGATTTTTATTTAAATTTATTCAAATAAATTACTATAAAACATATTATTTATGTCAAAGTTTTTATGAGAATTAAATGAATATATATATGTATATGCATACACACATACTAGAAAAGTTCTTGGCACACAATCAACATTTGTGAATTTATTTAATAATGGTTTTTTTTTGTAATTTATCAAAGAATTTTTTTACACAACTGTCTGTGAAATTCTAATATACTATATCTAAAACTTATTATTGGGACAATTAAAATTATACAGACCACTCTTTTATAGAAGCTATTTTGGTAGTGGGAAAAACAAAACACTTTAAATTCTAGAATTTAATATCATCATTCCTAAAACATGGATCATTATTTTGAGAAACTTTATGTTTTCCAAATTAATATTTTATGTCTACAGTCACACAACACACACACACACACACACACACACACACACACACACACACACACATCTCATCTCATTTTGGATAAAATTATTCTATATCCTGGCAACCAGGATACTAAATTATACCTTATTAACTGCCTGCCTAAAAGTACTGAGAGTACTGACTTTGGACTCAGAATCCTGGATCATTTTTACCATGTTCTTCCATTTGGTAATGTACTTAAGCAAGCTATACACACTTCTGAGGTTCTATTTCTTCCACTGTGAAATAAGGAATACGATTCTATTCCTCAGAGTGTGGTTATAAAGATTCAATTAGATGATATACGAATCAATATGCCTAGAATTCAGTAAAGATCTAATAAATGCTACATAGATGCTGTGTTATTTTTATTTATTACTAGGTTCCAAAGCATTCACTCTTAGAAACATAGGTTGAGAGGAATATAGCTGTAATTTGAGATGGTGATTCAAAAGGGGGTAGACACAGAAACCTTAGACAATGGAAATCAAATTCTACAAAAAAATTATTTATAACTCCTAAACATATTTGTGCCTAAAACGAATTTAAAAATCTCGGGGCGCCTGGGTGGCTCAGTCGGTTAAGCGGCCGACTTCGGCTCAGGTCATGATCTCACGGTCTGTGAGTTCAAGCCCCGCATCCGGCTCTGTGCTGACAGCTCAGAGCCTGGAGCCTGTTTCAGATTCTGTGTCTCCCTCTCTCTGACCCTCCCCCATTCATGCTCTGTCTCTACCTCAAAAATAAATAAACGTTAAAAAAAATAAAAATAAAAATCTCTTTGAGGGGTGCCTGGGTGGCTCAGTTGGTTAAGCATCCTACTTAGGCTCAGGTCATGATCTCACAGCTTGTGAGTTCAAGCCCCATATAAGGCTCTCTGCTCTCAGCACAGAGCCAGCCTGCTTTGGATCCTCTGTCTCTCTCTCTCTCTCTCTCTCTCTCTGCCCCAACCCAGCTCGTGCTTGTGCTCTCTCTCTGTCAGAAATAAATAAATATTTAAAAAATAAATAAATAAAAATAAAAATTTCTTTGAAATCTCTGAGTTAAGTTCATCTTCTATGTGAATAATTTATAGTAGTAAATGTGTGGAAACCAAGGATCATCATTTATAACAAAAACTATATTCATATTTACTTTTAAAATCTGCAGTGTTACTCCATGTTTGGATACCTGTTTTTTTTTTTCCATATGTTTTCTTTGAAAATATTTCCTCTCCAATTTAGAAAAGTGGATTGGAATGAAAGAAACTTTTTTACTATTTGTATTAATCTAAAATTCTACAACCTAAGTAAATAAAGCAAATACGAAGTAAGTTCTACTCTAAACCTAAAAAGAAGTTTAAATAATTGCTTAGGATTCTAGTTATTAGTTGAAAGTATAATTGAGGACAAATAATGAAAAAAGGAGCCTCATTATTTTAAAATGAAAGCTTAATGTTTTATCTTAACTGACATGTGAATATGCAGATTTTTAAATTAATTAAAAATATGCAGCATTTATGTTTCTGTTTCACAACTCAGGTAAACCAAAAGCTACTTCTCTAAGTTTTTATGTAAATTCCAGTTAGTTAACATACAATGTAATATTAGTTTCAGGTGTAGAATTTAGTTATTTAAATTAATAGAATATTCTTATTGAACTCATCATGTCTCTGATCAAGTAGTGATGAAATGAGATAGATTTAATTTGCAAATTAACATTGTAAGTTTGTTCAGGTATATATTATTCCTGGGTTTTGGATTTTTCCTAAGAATTTAGAATGCATAAGCAAGAATGTGTCAACAAGCAGTAAGTAATCATCACAGTTAGATTTTGTCTCATGTGTCAGTCCTCATAAGAAAATATATTAAACAGGGGCGCCTGGGTGGCGCAGTCGGTTAAGCGTCCGGCTTCAGCCAGGTCACGATCTTGCGGTCCGTGAGTTCGAGCCCCGTGTCAGGCTCTGGGCTGATGGCTCGGAGCCTGGAGCCTGTTTCCGATTCTGTGTCTCCCTCTCTCTCTGCCCCTCCCCCGTTCATGCTCTGTCTCTCTCTGTCCCAAAAATAAAAAAAATAAAATAAAAAAAAAAAAACGTTGAAAGAAAATATATTAAACAGTAATATAGGCCAACTTTTGAGGGTTAGCCTATTGGAGAATCCTTATTTCTACATGACATTTATTTTTAAAGACAATTGTAAACTAAGTTAACATACAATCCATTACTCTTCCTGTTACAGTTTTTACTTATTCTGTACAGAAAATAATTTTTTTAATATCACAGACTAATTATGAAATCATCTTTTTTGCAGTTAAATAATTGAAAACAAAGGTGAACAAGTATATAAAACATGATACAATGTAGTGTACATGTCTACACATAATAGAGATACATGTATTATGTGTATACATATGCATATGTGTGTATATATATGTATATACACACACATATATTGTATACACATGTACATACAGTAAAGCCTTGGTTTCTGAGCATAATTCATTCTAGAAACATGCTTGTAATCCAAGCACCTATATATCAAAGCAAACACTCTCTATTGGCTCAATGGAATCTTTTTCTTTTCGTGCAATGTTAACAAGGAACCTATCCAATGACACTTGTGTTTGTCTCCTTTTGAGAATTTCACATAAGTATGACACTGCATTGTCATTAAACTGATTGATCGCTTGCACTGCTACAGCATTATTCCTGTGGTGCTTTTCTACAAAATTTTGCACTGTTTCCCAAGATATAAAATCTTGCAATTTTGTCCACTTGCATACCCGTGTTTCTCGATGATTTCCTTCTTAACTTCCACCGCAATCATCTCCTTCTTATCACCTTTTTTTTCAACTTTTCTCTGCATGGGGACCATTGTATACGCTCCACAGATGTTGACTACAGTATGGTATTAATAAACTCTTGTCATATACTGCATTTAATGTAACTGGCAATAAGGCAGGAGAGGAAAAGGTCTATATCTGCAGGCAGCCTGACCTAGAATAAAGCAAAACATACCTAAGCTTACTCTCGTATGGAAAATAAAGGAGTGTCTGTAGGTGTTCTGAAGTGACAACAAATACACTAGTGCCAGTCATGAGCACCTTCCAACATTCCAAAAAAATCACTGATTTCTGCGAAACACTGCGGACTGAGATGGAGCACCTGAGCATGAGTGATGATCACCCACAATCCCACAGCAAGAGACAGAGAAGAATTATTGGCTCAGTTGTGATGTGACATTCAGCGTCACGTCACATACTACTCGTACTGCAAGACACTGCTCATTTATCAAGCTAAAATTTATTAGAAATGTTTTCTTGTCTTGCAGAACACATGCAGAAGAAGTTACTCATAATCCAAGGTTTCACTGTATTTGCCTACATATATACATACATACACACAAGTATATACACACATACACAAAGATTATCATGGATATATGCATATGTAATTGAATATTCTGTCCTCTGGCATGTAGAGAAATGCATGACCATATATAACGAATACAATATATATATTTCACATATGTATTCCAAATCACATACTCCTAAACAAAGTCAGCTAGCTACACCCCAAATCAGTGCATATTATAAGTGGATTCTAGCTCACTTCAAGCTTTCTTTCAGTGAATAAGCATTGAAGTGGCTTTGCTTCATCTTTACAAAATTGAAATTTAAAACAATATGTAACTCATAGGGCATTTGTAAAAATTAAGTACAAAAATGCATGGTAAATGATTTTCATAATATCTATATATGTTAGCTAATATAATTATCACGATTATAATTACCAGTAGGGCCTAAAATAAGAATATACTATATCATAAGATATCGGCTCACAGAATTTTATATCCTCCAATGTCTATAAACTATAAAACATTTCTATTCTGTTAATGAGTTTAATAACTTTGTAGATACTTTGACATTTATAATCCAAAGTTTTGAAGAGCATTAGCTCCAGAAATCTTCATTATTTTTAAAGATAAATATTTTAGAATATCAATATTAAAATATGTCAAAGTATTTTACAATTATTTAAACTGTATGGAACATTATAAATAACATTTTTCTTTTTAAAATACATATATTTGAGGGGGTGCCTGGGTGGCTTAGTCGGTTGAGCGTCCGGCTTCGACTCAGGTCATGATCTCAGTTTGTGAGTTCGAGCCCCACGTTGGGCTCTGTGCTGACAGCTCAGAGCCTGGAGCGTTTCAGATTCTGTATCTCCCTCTCTCTCTGTTCCTCACTCACTTGTGCTCGCTCTCTCTCTCTCTCAAAAATAAATAAACATCAAAAAAAATTTTAAATACATATGTTTGAGTCTATGATACAAGAAACAGACATGCATGAATGCTTTTTCAAAGTCTAATATTTTACTAGAGCACTGAAATATTTCAATTGTTTGTTAAAAGATAAACTGAGGCATATTAAAAACATTAAGGGTTTATTTGAGCAAAACTGATTCAATACAGCAAATAGAAAGAAGCTCAGAACAGCTGTACAAAATGAGACTTTTATAGACAGAAGGAAGCAGGAAAAAGGAAGTTATACTGGCAAAAAAGCAGGCTTGTTATTGCAAAGTTACTTTCCTTTAGACAATGGGAGGGATCCATTAGGCAGATCATCTAACTAGTGTTGATCGGGTGATTCCTGATTGACAGGTTTTAAAACTTCATTTCTAGGAAAGCTGTAACTGTCAAATCTCAGTTTGGTGACATGGTACTTATTATAAGTGACTCCATTTTGGGCCTGTTTTATTTTCAACATGTTGAACATCTCTAAAAATGTCTATAGAAATGTACCGCTAGTTATATATATTATGTATATTATCTTTTCAACTTAATACATCAATGAAAATTATTATATTCCAAATAAATTTTACATAATTGGAAACAGAAGAGTCAGGCAATGTATACTCAGTAAAATTTTGACTTGTTTACTGATGTAGAATCTTTTGGAACATAGCTTCTAACCAAGGGACCCATATGCTGAAGGATGTGTTCTGAATAGCACATGACCCTGGGATCCACAATTTTTCCCATACACCACATCACCCAGAGGTACACAACCTGAAACAACACTGAAATGTTGTGTCATTCCAGAGTCACACAACACTGGCATACGAAAACCTTGGCTATAACCCCTGGAGGGTTTGAGTGTCATTTTTCAGGATGCAGCATAGGCACTGACACACACAAAAAAATGATATACTGTATAGAGGTAGAATCGATTCATCCAACCATCATTCCCAATATCCTACTTGCAAATTTTTTTTTTTTCATTCCTCCTGGAGGCTGTATCAAGTAGAGGACTGTTCAGTAAATATTCAATTCCCATTGCTCCCAACCCACTCATACACATGCCGTGGAAAGATTATATTTTTCTGCTCCGTTGATGTTGAATTTGGCAATATAATCTGCTTGGCTCCTTAAAGTATATTTCCCCACACTTTGACTTTGGGCTCAGACAGTGACTTGCTTTAATCAGCAGTATGGTAGCAGAGATGACTCATGCAAAGGCTTGATGTGCACTAGCATAGTTAAACAAGGACGTGGGCCTTGTCTCCCTGTGTTTCTGCCACTATGAGAAGGTAGCCCACTTGATCCCAAAAGAACAAGAGACACATGGAGCAGAACCAATCCAGTCAACTAGCAGACCCACAGCTTAAAGAGGAGCTTTCCCAATAGACCTCTGAGCATCATAATAAATGCTTATTGTTTGGAGATTTTAAACAAATAAATAAAACAACCTTATCAGGTTATCTATAGACTCTACCCTAGTTGTTGTGACAGACAACTTGATTTCAAAAATTCAAATAAAAAAGGAAAATTTCCAGAAGGCTAAATCTACCTCTTATTTTTCTACTATTTCCTACTACACTCTTTTGATACTATTAGGTATTTGAAAACGTAATTGTGTAATTATAGATTTCCTATATTTGGCAAAAACATAGGAGAACCCGGTTAAGCATATTTTAATACTAACTATAAGAGGGGACATTATGCTGAGTTTTTTCCCCTGGTTTTAAAATATATTCACCGTTGCAGTAAAACACCAGTGTACTTTAAAAGTGCCATTATAGCTGACCCCATAAATACCAAATTCACATTAAAGTAAGTGCTGAAGAATTCATGAATTGCTAACAATCTACTATGAAGTGTATTCTTTGTCTTTTTTCTTTTCCCCAACAAAGATGAAAACAGAAATCATCAATTTAATTACGGTGCTTGTATTCCCTCCTTTGTTATCCAAAGGAAGAACATTGTTATTTGTGACTTATTCAACCTACCACAAAATGTGCAAGTTAATTTCCAACTTTATTTTGTAACGTGAAGTAGGGAGTCTTTAAGCTGTCACAGCCCATGACAGGTATTTAAAACTTGTGTTGCTAGTTCTAAACATATTCAGAAAGCTGACATTTCTGAACAGACTATGTCTCCATTCTGACTGGCAAGAATATTTAATGGAAAAATTTATTATTCTTTATTGAATAAAAAACATAGAGTAAAATTGAAACATCTAGAAAAAGTAACTTTTGCAATTAATATAGTATACGTTCAATTAAATATCAAAACAAAATGCTATTTACTGAACATAATTAGGCCAAACCTAACTCTTCGGCTAATACTTTATAACATCAATCAATCAGCCTTTCTCTTGACCTCCAAGAAATTAATCTATTGTTAGATCTAATACAATTCTGGTTGTAGAAAACAAATCAATATCTTCTATGTCTGTTTTACCTATATAAATAAAATCATGACAACTCTGATACACTGTCATTTGGCCAATAAATTGAATTTAAATTATATGTTGATTAGGAAACTAAATTCCTACAAAAAATTGTTATGTTACAATTCCTGTTATGTTACAATTCTTAAGAGGTGAAATTCTCATAAGTAAAACAGAAAATCCAAGATTTTAACTTAATTAGTATTGATGGTACAACTTATGTTAAGAGTCTTTAAAGTCATGAACTAATTATTTACCCCAGCTATTTTATTATGCTCCAGATGAACTGCATAAAATGTATAATATATGTTGTATTTCCTATAACTATCATATATACAATCACATAATATATAAAATATATAATATACAATTATAAAATAAATATGATAATAAAACCTTTGCACTTTAAAAATTTAATATTAAAATCTTTTATCTAAATTCACTTAATCTGTAAAATATAACTGTAAATTTCTTTGTTTATATTTATTTGTATATCTGACACAACAGTGCTCTAAGTCAATACCTTTTTGAATAGTGACAATAATTCAGTACCTTTCCATAAATTTCCCAAGACAAGGATGATTGTTTCTGGCTCCAAAGGAATAAAAAATTAGCCTAGACTCTTTAAAAAAAAGTTATTTTTTATCCTCAATTAATTTATAATGGTCTATTCTCTTATGGAAATATAGCAAATAATCAACAGCATGGAATTAATATACAGAATAATAAAGACAGATGAAGAAAAAGATACTGGGAAAACAAACTATTCCAATAATAGCAAGTGTAACAGACATCTAATGTGTTGAAGAACTTATGAAAGCAACAATAATTATTCTTAAATATGATACCAACTAATAGACCAGAGACAGGGGTTATAGGCCTATGGAGAGGAGAACACAAATACTCCTTTTAACAAGATAGCATTTAAAGGGAGAACTCCAAAGTATATTCAAGTCAAATCAATCATTCTCTAGAAAGAGCTCCATGAAAGCAAAAATTTTACTCTTTTGTTCATAACCATAATTCTTAGTACTTAAAACCCTGCTTGGCATGTGGTTAGCACTTGATAAATATTAAATGAATATATGAATGAATGAACCTCTTGAACAGAAGCCTTTTGTAAGTTAGACAAAGAAGTGAAAATAAAAATTCCAAAGGCAAGGGGTGCCTGGGTGGCCCAATCAGTTAAGCCTCCGACTCTTGGTTTCAGCACAGTTCATGGTCTCATCATTTGTGGGATTGAGCTTGAGATTCTCTCATTCCCTCTCCTTTGGTCCCCTCCCTGTCACGTGCTCTCTCCCTCTCTCTCTCTCTCACAATAAATAAATAAATAAACAAACAAACAAACAAACATACAAACATTTAAAGAGACTACTGCGTTGCTCAGTTGGTTAAGCCTCTGAGCTTAGCTCAGGTCATGATCTCACAGTCCATGGGTTTGAGCCCCAAATCGTGCTGTGTGCTGACAGCATGGAGCCTGCTTTAGATTCTGTGTCTCCCTCTCTCTCTTCCCCTCCCCCACTCATGCTCTGTCCGCTCTTGCTCTCAAAATAAATAAATAAATAAATAATCATTTTTTTAAATATTAAAAAAGACTAAGAAATAAATTTATAAAAAAAAATTCGAAAGGCAGGAATGATATCCTAAACTTGAATGGTTAAAGGGATAAATACTAAAAAATGGTATATTAAAGTATACAAATCCCTAAAGAATCCCCATGGTACTTGGGGAAAAAAATTGATTACAGGTCTGGTAGAACAGGTACAAGATGTGCCTGGGATATTGTGCAAACAACAATGCAAATGAAACAATAATAGACAATTTTAGTGATGTCAAAAATATAAGGATCCAAATTAGAGAAACCTCCACTGGTTAATACTGAGATATATGTGGATGAAATCATATAATATCTAAAACTGGCTTAAAAATAATCCACTGGGGTGGGTTGGTGGGGTGTTTGATAGGATCTATAGATAAAACACAAACAATTTTGAGTTAATAAACAGAATCTAGGTAATGACTCCTTGACGGTTCATTATACCAGAATACATTTTTCCACGTGTGAAAATTTCCCTTAAAAATATTAACTAGAGTTTAAATGTAATGTATCCTGATATACAGGTAGTGTTTTGCAAAAATGAAATACACTGTTTTAACAAAATGACATTTCTTGTTTCATAAAGGTTTATATTTCATATTCTTAAGTAAATGCTTAAAAAATAAAGAAATGATATAGAAAAAGAAATATGTAATAAACATACAATTTTGTATTTCTAGAACTCTGATCATCTTTTGCTTATAAAATGGTCTCTCCTTAACACATAATTAGGCTTGCATGTCAAGCTAGACCAAGCAGACAACTCCTCTAGAATGTGTGCCACAACTTTTAGATAAGAGTAAGCCTAAAAAACTTGTAGGATGTAATATAAGGACATCATGTCCAGCAATTAGCTGGAATATGTCTAAGAGATGAAGAGATGAACTGGTATCAGAGATCTCTTAAGCATTTAGTTTCAGCCATACCTAAACTCTTGGGTAAAAGTAATGTCCTTACTTTTTTTTAAGGTATTTTAAGTTAGAATTATTTCACTTTCAATCTAAAATATGTTAATGAATATAGGCCAATAATGACCAATGATAGAATCAGATGATAATTAAATTGAGATAGTTTTGTAAATCAACTAGTATGGATACTATATGTATAAGAAGTAAGAAGAATGGTCCCTATTAAATCAGATACAGGACAGTGAAAAAAATCTAAGGTAAAACAGAGGATCATGCCCACAGTGATTGGTTTAATGGCTTGATAAGAATATTGCCAGTGAGATAACCAGCTGCCTTAGGATACTAGATAAAGAAAGATGGTTAGGAACAGATTTATTGCAATTTATATGCAAATACCTTCAATATATTAAATGTGGAATTACTGAACAAGTAAAGACTGAAAAGAATAGCCTTGATACATATAGGAGAAGGCAGAAAAAAATTAAAATAATAATAAGTAAAAACTAGAAAGAAGACTACTGACCATATTAATACAATTTATCAGTCAGAATCTGTGGAGAGGAGGACCTAGTGAGAGTTTAATATAAGAATCATAGCTTAATGTATATTAATTCTTTTGAGTTTCAGGACATATTGGAGTTAAATATAAAAATAGTTTATAAGTCATTTGTCTTTATGGGCACAGTCACTCTTTTGCTGTTCATGTTTTTAGTATACAGCTTAAAAGCAAAACAAAACAAAAAGAATTTCCAATTAATTTTATACATCAAAACATAGAGATTTTGAGGCTTTTATTTCATAATTAAAGTCAGAATTTTGGTGCCAGTATAAAGTATATTCATGCAAATATCACACACTAAGGGAAAGTACCTTTGTTATACTAGGAAATACAGGAAATATAAGAGTAAACTCCCAATTATAAGAGAAGGCAAGGAAGATTTGCTTGAATAAATAAAGTAACATTTCAAAGAATAGATGATTTTATTCAGGTTGCTCTGTGAATGTTTGTTTTATTCCAATAGTATTCAGTATTTGCTCAGAAAAAAAAGAAAAATAAATGCTTCTAAAAGAAATAATGTTTCAAGTATGAAGTTGTCAATGAAATACATTTCTACACCAAATAAAAAATGTATTTGTATTTTACTTAGTTTTATATTCATAGAAATTCTCATTGCCAATGTACAGATAAGAAAATCTACACTTCATTCAATTTTCTGCATTTCCCACCTATTTCAATCAAAAGTAAGCTAAAGGGTTTTTATTGCTTCTTCAAAATTGTTCAGAGTTACCATAGCAAGTTTTTATAGTTATTTCACAGTCCTATTTTAATAGATTATTGTATATTGATACTTCATTTAATATAGTTTCTCAGTTAAAAAAGAAAGAAAAAAATCTTGGTTTTAATACTGTGAAGTTTCTTAAAATCTCATTTAAATGGCTTAAACATCACTCTGCAAAAAAAGCAAAAAGACATACATTTCTCCTTATGTAATTATTGCCTAATTTTATTTAAGTTTATGTATTTATTTTGAGAGACAGAGAGAGAGAGAGAGAGAGAGAGAGAGAGAAAGAACCCCAAGCAGGCTCTGCACTGTCAGCTCAGAACCGAACACAGGGCTCAATCTCACAAATCGTGAGATCATGACCTGAATTGAAATCACAAGTCAGACGCTTACGCAATTGAGCCACCCAGGTGCCCTAGCTGTTGCCTAATTAAAAAAAAAAAAAAAAAAAAGTACTTAAACTGAACACACAGCATTCTTTTATAAACTTTTAAATGATTTATTAAGTTGTAACTAAATCACATAATTAATTAGTTAACATACAGAGATAATGATATTTAGGAGACATCATCTCTCAACACTGCATTAAAAAAAATTTTTTTAATGTTTATTTAGTTTTGAGAGAGAGAGAGAGAGAGAGAGAGAGACAGAGACAGAGAATGAGTGGGGAGGGGCAGAAAAAGAGGGAGACACAGAATCCGAAGCAGGCTCCAGGCTCTGTGCTGTCAACAGAGTCCAACACATACTGTGAGATCATTACCCGAGCCAAAGTCAGATGTTTAACCACCTGAGCCACCCAGGCACCCAAACACTGAATTTTTAAAACGCACCTGACAAACATTTATAAAAGTCGATATATGCCTAGCTATTCTATATTCCATGTATACGATAGAATAGATATAATCTGTCTTCTGAAATGGGGTGGGAAAGGAGGCAATGGTTTGAAAACCAAATAAATGACAAATGTACAAAAAACACCAAATGTAAACTTCGGGTGGAAGAAAGTTACCAAAAGCCGTTATAGAGAATGGTGTGAGGGGGGCATTCAAAGTTATCACAGAAGGCTTAATTGAGATGGTATCTAAGGTGAGCCATCCAGGATGATTTAGAGCCACAGCTCCATAAGAGCATAGCCTGTTCAATGGCCTTAATCCTGGAAAGGGTTTGGTATATTTGTCGAATGAGAAACAGTCCTGGCTGATATTGGCTACTAGGGCACAGGTGGTGGAGCATCATGGGATTTGACTGGCATAATAGGCTGCCTCAGACTATTATGTGTCAGAGCAGGAACCATAGAGTTTACTCTGAATGGAAAACTCCCAGAACATAAAGCTAGTGGTTGGGGTAGGGTGGGGAAATGTGGGCTGACGGTGCTATTGTATAATGTGATTTAGGTTGTAAAAAGATCACTGGGCTATTTATGAAGAATACATTGGAGTTTAGAATTCCAGTAATGATTCCTTGTGCAATTTACCTATAAAAAGCAAACACTGAAACTTCTTAAAAAAATTAGGTGAGACTCTCCGTATAAATATAATTACATATATTTCTTTACAGTGGTACCACTAGATTACTATTCAATTTTTCAAGTGTGTGATTTTCCTGACAAAAGCATACGAAATTACATATAAAAATTCTTTTAAAAACACTGCATTTGAATTTCCCCTACAACTATATTTTTGTATTTGGTATTATATACATATATATATGTATTTTATATATTTTGTATATATGCCTCTGGTATCATGCGGGTACTAAACATCACAATGTGCACATGGCAAACCCCGCAACAAACAATATTGTAGCCTTAAATACCAACAGTGTTGTATCTGAAAAATCCAGGCTTACCAAGTCCCTGTGAGTAACATAAAATGACTAGGAACCAGAAACATTATAGAGAGAGCAAGATGGAGTCACTCATGTCAAGCAGGGACCTGTGTCAAGCAATGATGCAAGAATAACGGGCATTGCAACTACCAGATATCCCCAAGATCGACACCAGATGATGACACAGTCTGAACTGTTAACCAGCAGAAACACAGGAGGTCTGAAAAGGCCCAAGACTGATTAAATCCTTTAAAAGAGAGGATTTGTGCAGCAAACTGTCAGACTCCTCAGACACTGACCCTTCTAAGTCTGTCTACTTCAAAAAGGCAGCTGCCTCTGAAGACTCTGCCTCATCTCTGAAAAGAACAGAGATCCTTCACTGCTTGAACATTGCAAGCAGTAAATGCCGAGAGAGATCACCCGGACCCCAGACCCAGGCCTTATTTCAACTGTGCACCCGCAGACTGACTTCTAGTTTAGCTCCTTAACTTCCTACCCGCCTCCCTTTCTATCTTATTTGTGTGACTTGTCTTGTGCCTCGCTTTGCGGGAGGTGTGAGAAGCCAAATTAAACGTGTGGTGAAATATCGCTGATTTTGGGATCCTGAACCTGCATTGTTAACCTTGCTTTATGACTGAATAAACATGACATTATGGAAACACACAACTCGTGTGTGAGCCTTCACAGCCTTCTTATAACAAGCATACAACTTTGTCCCGCGTCAATTTACCATTAAAACAAGATGCAATCACAAGGATAAAAAGAAACTGAAATTAACTTGGCAAAATGGTGGAAGGAGAGGTGCCCTGCTCTAGTCCCTCCCACAGAAACTCCCATCAAGCAACTACCCATGAGGCTTTGGGAGACTTCTGGAACACAGGCGGAAACGTTATAGTTCACCTGCCAAACAAGACAAACAAAAGACCTGACAAACACTGCATTACAAGGGTAAGAAAAGCAGTGCCATTTTACCGCCACACCCCTCCCGGAAGTGCATTAGCACAACGCTGAGAAAGTCCCCGCCCACATTTCCTCCTGTGAGGGAGAGACCTAGAGGGAGTCCAACTCCATGGGCTTCTCTGACACTGACAGAGAAGCCCACTTCTGATTCAAGTGTGAACAACGTGGGGTCCGGCACGTTTAGACCATCTGGGGACAGCGAGGAATGAGGAAAACGGGTCAGGGTTTTCTGTGACCAGTCCTTGGAATCTCAGTGATGCTGGCCCCTCGCCTTTCGGGCCAACCACAGAGCAAAAGGGTTTGCTCTATCACACAGCTTTCCCAATGCCACACACAGATGAGGAGCCTGTCGCCAAGCTTGCTCTGCCTCATCCTCAGGGCCTCCCGCAGCGGAACCCACACCTGGAGCTCTTCTCCACGGCAGACCCTGCCAGTCACCTGGCAATCAGAAACCCACCTACCAGTCTGTGCGCGGCACCACTGGCAGTCTCATCCCCCTGAAGAGCCTCATCAACAGCTTTCGCCCAATGCTGGAGCTTGTCTGGAGACCGCCTTCACCGCGAAGCCCTGCGAGTGTCTTCCTGAACCCTGCGCGCCACTCACGTCAACGTCGACGTAAAGCCCTGCTCCTGGCCACGCCCACCCAAAAAGCCCCGCGGGGAACCGTCGCTTTACAGAGCCCAGTTAGCGGTTTTGCCGGACAATCGAGCCCAGCCAGCCGATTCAGGTGACCTCAGCGATTTACTGGCGGTGTCCTCACCAGAACTCAGAGCTCAGCAAGACAGCCCTGCCGAACTGCAGGGCCGTGGCAGTGTATCCTGCCCAATTGTGGACCCTGAGACCCCAACCCTGATCCTTATCCAATTGCAGACCCTGGCAACAGGTCACCCACCGGGCAAAGACCGGTCAGCTGGCCCTGCTGAAACTCTGAACCCACCAGGCAGCCCCAGCCCCCTCCAGAATGGATTCCAAGAGAGGGAACTGGCTCACTATGGACACCACCAACTGATGTGCCCAGAATTGTTGGCTGGCTGATGTTGGCTTGCACCCTCAGGAGTTTCCAGGTGAAATCTGAAATTGGCCCCATACATGGAGGACAAGAAGAGACTGAAGAAAGAGGCAGACCACTCCAGATTGGTAGGTGGCAATTCTAATAAGCAAGGAAACTTACTTGGGAGGCTTGTTAGGCATTTGCAAGATAAGTAGATCTCTACCCCAGCCTACCAGAATTTTAAGTTTATATAGAGGCCTTCACTGGGTTCAATCAGGTATACAGTGTAGATGGTCTCAACAACACCTTACTATCTCAACGATATTTCTTTGAAACAGCGTCTAGTATGGATAAAGCAAGTGGAATGCATGTTCCAAGGACAAGGGAAGGGGTGTAGAGCTTCCAATTTCCTGGGTCCAGCCTGTGGGTCAAATGTTGGTCATGTCCTCTTGATAATGTCCTCCAACAATCCATCCCTCTTGAGGAGCTCTTAAAATCTTACACATACCTCATTCCCCTTCCACACTGTGCCCTGAGAGGTCAGCAAGGGCTTTCACTGGCATAGAAGTTGCTTGTTTGGCAGCTTTCTGGCTGTATTGGAAGTAGATGCTACAGCGACAGTACAGGCATATGCAAGAGAAAACACAGGTTAAAATAATGATGCCCAAAATAAGTAACATTTTTTCCCCAGGAGCTCCAAGATCTAAACCACTGATTTATTAAGTCCCCTAGGCTGAGAGTTGGATCATTCAGGGCATTCAATTATTGACTAATGTGATTTAATAAAGATAATACATTAGCTGACTCATGGATGTGAACACACAACATTCTCTTTGAATGACAACACAGTTGCCTCCTTGCAAGGTAGTGATAATGTCCAAGGCCCTCCTATTTTGGAGGACAGCTTGTCTTCTTAGACACATTTCCAGTGTTCAGGAGAGACTGGCTTTATCACCTGTCATTCAAGCCTTGCTTGGAGAATGTAGTAAGGGCTTCTATGTATGCTATAACATCCTCCATGCCAATGGAGGGGATAAAGGTGGTGTCCTGGATGACTGTACCAGTGGAACACAGGATGTGCTCATCTGCCATTGAGGAGAGGGTGGTTGGCAATGGTTACCATGAGGCAGATTCCCCTTCGTGCCCTGGGTAAACCCAGAGTGCAATGGTTCAACCACCCAAGTGGAAGCTAAGCCCAGTGCAGAGCCCAATGCAGGGCTTGAACTGCCAACCCTGAGATCAAGACCTGAGCTGAGATTAAGAATTGGACACTTAACTGACTGAGACACCCAAGCACCTCCGGCCAAACTTTTCTTAGTTCAGGTCACTAGCTTCTGTGGTTCATAATTGTTTCCATTCAGATGGTGTCAGTGTTGAGGTGAATAGTGACTACAGTCCTTGTGGGCAGATTGTCCTGACCAGATTCATCTGTATTCCAGGCATCGATGGGAATTTCCCCCAGTCCCTCTCTGCAGGACACAATGGCCACCACAGAATAGGGGTGGGGGCATTTGGAGTATCTACCCACTCTGCAGGGCCTAGTAGCATCTACATTTCTAGAGCCAGTGGTTTGGAAGACAGGATACTCCTCTGTTGCAAATAGGCATGCCACTTAGTCAAAGTGAGGGTGAGTCATGGCTCACTTTGTCTCTGCCACTGTGTCCAGCACCATTACTTCCACAGTCACAGGCACATCTAACTGAAATGGTAGCCCTGCTTAGGAGATGGCCAGAGCTTTAATCTACTTCACCAGTATTTTTGACTGCTCAAAGGTGACTTGCTGCTCTGATCCCCAGCCCCACACTTGCCCTTTATTTATTCAGCAATATAAGTGATAAAGGCACAATGCTAGGTAGGCAATAAAAGTCCTCTAAAACCCCCAAACCCTACAAAAACTTGCACCTCTTTCATTCTCTTAGGCTTGCGCCTAATCAATTACAGTTTCTGGGTAGGCTTACACCTAATCAATTATGGCGTCTGGAACAACACATTTCTTACCTGACCAAACAACTCCCAAAAACTTTATGGCGGTACCTAAACCTTGAATTTTCTGGGGGTTCACTGCCTGTCATCTCCCTTGCAGATGTCCCAGCAAAGTCTGTAGAGTGTCCTGCAGCAGAAGCAAGTCTTCACATGTTATCATTATATCATCAATGTAATGAGCCCATTTTACTGATGTGTGGAAGGAGAACAGGGGCAGGTCATGGGTTACTATCCCATTACATACTGTGGGTTTATGCAGGTAACCCAGAGGAAGCACTTGAAAGATCCATGATGCTCCTCCCACATCAAGGTAAATTGATCTTGTGACTTAGCAGCCAGGGATATATTTAAAAAAAAAGTATTGACTAAATCTAGCAGAGTATGGTACATTTCTAGGACTGTGGTCAAGGTATCTAAGATGGTGGCAATGTCAGGCACAGCTTCATAGATGGGAGGTAACACGCTGTTCAGTTCTTGATAGATATCATCTATCATGAGCCATGTGACTTTTTTACCAGCCAAACTGGGCTGTTGGAAACAATATGGGCAGAGTGTAAGATACCCAGCTGGTGCAGCTCTTGGATATTTCTCCTATTTCATTGTGCCCCTGGGCAATTTATATTGTGTGACAGTTACCACTCTTCCTTGGGGGAGGCAGGTTTAGCAGCTTCTCATTAGTGTTTCCCCCAGCACTTGTGGAATGTACCAATCGAAGTTTGTAGAGCATGACTTTATAGGATATCAGTGTTAAGTATGTTTCTTGGTATTGGAGAGATAAAAATCTCATATTCTCATGGAAAAGAATGCCCAGTTAGCAATGTCAAAAAGACCTTCTTGACCATAACTATTTGTCCTGTATAACCATTGGTGGCACTGAGGGGGCCAGAAAACTTTTGAGGGCTAGTATCAACTAGAGTCATCATCTTTTGTTTATTTCTGGGGAACCAGTGAATATTGAGCTCAACCTGATGTCTGGTCACCTCCAGTGGCCCTCTCCTGCAGGCAGTCTTGGCTTAAATTATATAGTCAGGGCATGGGAGGCACCTACCCTGAGTAGGACTGTATTCCTGAGGTCTTTGCTGAAACAGGAGGGGCATCAGAGAGGGTAGGGGCAGGTGAGAAAGGTCTTAACTGTTGTTAAGGTTTTAAGGCTTTACACAGGTCGCCCAGCATAGTGTTGTGATACTGGTCTATCTTTGTAGGTGGGGTCATGGCAACAGTGAGGTCAAGCCACATGTGCTTCTACGTGACTTTTATTGGACCCTTTACACATGATTGGAATAGCCTTTTCGCTTTTCAAGTTCCCTCTCTGTGTTGGGTCTTTCCAATAGCCTGTACCCATTCCTAGGATTTGTGAAATTACCCCAGATGAATCATGGATTTCCCAACATTATGTATGCTTGCCCATGACTGGCTCAGGATATCTATTCCGTACTATGTGATGGGTGTGGACTGTAGTGTCTCACTTTCATTTCTACAGTGAATGTGACCTAATCAGGGCCTTGAAACATCAGGGCATAGATGGTCTGTCTCATTCCCAACTCCCTAAGAATTTTTGTACATTCTCTATAGATTTCCAGGGTCCTACATGCCCAGGGAGAACCCCTTCATTGGACTCAACCTCCCTGAAGGCTAGAATAATGCAAACTATAAGGGAATGAGTATCTTGAACCCCCCAAATGCAGTGTGGGTACTGCCAGAGGACAGAGAGTGTGGTGATGTTCCTGCCTGGTCAAAGAAGTACCATTGCTCTTCCACATCCCATAGCTGCACTAACCCTCTAACCATGTCTGGATACTTTCCCTGGCCTTTTACTGGAATTTGGCATCTATTATCAGTAAGCTCAGCAGGAGTAAGCTCATCATGAACATTTCCTGATTTAGGGCCTGCCCCACTGGGTGGCATTGTTGTTGTGGTGGTTTTGCTTTCCTTTTTTTTTTTTTTTTTTAAAGTTTATTTTTGAGACAGAGATAGAGCATAAGTAGGGGAGGGGCAGAGAGGGAGAGAGAGAGAGGGAGACACAGAGTCCCAAGCAGGCTCCAGGCTCCGAGCTGTCAGCACAGAGCCTGGCGCAGGGCTCGAATCCACGAACTGTGAGATCATGACCTGAACTGAAGTTAGACCTCCAACCGAGCCACCCAGGCGCCCCTACTTTCCTTTGTATTAGGAGTTGGATGGCATGGTCCCATGAAATTTCATCTATTTCACTGTCAATTATCACAACATCCTTCTCTTTGCTCTCCTAAATCCCCCAGGGATTCCACCTCTTAGGGTTCTAATCGGGCTTTGTCAAAGCGCTTGGAACTTAATCCAAGGCAACTTGCACCCTCCTACCTTTGCAAAACAGCATGCTAAGGTCTCCAATTTATATTATAATTCTATTCTCCCACCTTATCTACTAGACCCAAAGCTAGCAGAGTAGTGGAGAGCCACATGTTCTACTCTAACTCAGCTCTTCTTTCAAATTTCTAATTTGAACTTCAGCCTCTAATTGGACATCAGTGGCCAAATTGACCACAGCAGGGGCCAGAACACTGTGTCAGCTATTTGTTCCCCTCTTTGCTTCAGTCCAATATGCATCAAACCAGCCACTGACTTGGGAGCATCCCCATACTAACATGATACACAAGTATCTAACATATGGATCACCCCTCCACACATAAAGGTCAATGGCCAACTCAGGATTTCCCCCATAAATGTTTGTTTTGTTTTGTTTTGTTTTTCCTAAGACCTATTTATCTGGTCTTCTACTAGCTAGCCAAGTGTTAGTGAGCTCCCTCAGCAGCTTCCCAGGTGAAATCTGAGGCTGACCTTGCACATGAAGACTAGAGAGAATGAGGAAAGAGGCAGGCCATTCCAGATTGATAGGTGGCAATTTTAATAAGCAAGGGAAATTACTTATGAGGTGTGTCTTGGGCAGTCACAAGATGAGTAGATCTCCACTGCTCTTCAACAGAATCTTAAAAGTTTATATAAAGGCCTTCAGTGGGATCTGTCACATATACCATCCAGATGGTCACAACAGCACATTGTCATCTCAAGGCTGTGTCATTATGGGAAGGCAAGGGGAATGCACATTCCAAGGATGGGGAAAGGGCGAGGAGCCTCTGATTGCTGGGGTCTAGGTCATAGGTCAATGGGTACTTATGTCCTCTCTGTAACCTCATCCAACAGCTGACTGGTGAAATCTTTCCTTTGCCAAAGCCAGCCTGTCAGACTGGAAGAGATCTTCAAATGTGCAGAAATAAGGCAAGAATGCAAGGATTAGGAAGAAACAGGAAAACATGACACCTCTAAAGGAAGCTAATAAATCTCTAGCCACTGATCTTAAAGAGATGGGGATCTATGAAGGCCCAAAGAAGAATTCAAAACAATTCTCTTAAAGAGGCTCAGTGAACTACACATAATGGAATGAAACAAGATATAAATAATTGTGAGGAAGACAGGTATTCACAAACACATTAAAATTAAACAACATATTTTTAACAACTTTTTGGTTCAAGAAAAAATCAAGGAAGAAATTAGAAAGTACCTTGAGAGGGGCACCAGGGTGGCTTAGTCAGTTAAGTGTCCGACTTTGGCTCAGGGCATAATCTCTCAGTTCGTGGATTCAAGCCCCACGTTGGACTCTGTGCTGACATCTCAGTCTGGAGCCTGCTTGGATTCTGTGTCTCCCCCTCTCTTTCCCCCTCCCCTGCTCATGCTCTGTCTCTCTATGTCTCTCAAAAATAAATAAATGTTAAAAAATATTAAAAATAAAAGGAAGTACCTTGAGAAAAATTAAAACAAAAACACAGCATACCAAAACGTATAGGATGCAGCAAAAGTAGTAAGGGGGGAGTTTATAGCAATAGATAATGACCTCATAAAAGAGAGAAAGCTCTCAAATCAACAACCTCAACAAACAGGAAAAAAAAATGAAGCTCAAAGTTAGCAGAAGAAACGGAATTTTAAGATTTAGAGCAGAAATAAATTAAAAATAAAAATAGAAAAGCAAAATTGATGTCATTTTTTAAGGATAAAATTTTTAAAAAATACTTAAACTTACTAAAAAAAAAGAGTGAAGTCTCAAATAAATAAAACCAGAAATGAAAAGGGAGACATTACAACTCATGCCACAGAAATTTTGAAAACATCATAAAGGGTTATTATATATCAACAAATTGGACAACCTATATGAATTGGATAAGTTCCTAGAAACACAATTCACCAAGACTGAACCAAGAAGAAAGCTTGAACATTGCAGTTATAATCAAGGAGATAGAATCATTAATGGAAAACCTCCCAACAAATAAAAATCAAGGTGAATTCTACCAAACATTTAAAAATAATAATAACAATTCTTTTTTTAAAAGCTTCCAAAAATATACAGAGGGAACACTTCCAAACTTATTTTTGAGGCAGCATCACTTAAGACAAAGAATTGAAACCATAGAACTAAAAGAAAACATACTGGAAAAATAATTCTTGATATTGGCCTTGCCAGTGAATTCTTGAATGTGACACCAAAAGCACAGGTAAGAAAAACACAGACAGACAAATGAGACTAGATCAAGCTGAAAGGCTGCTGCACAGCAAAGGAAATAATCAACAAATGTAAGGCAAACTATGGAATGAGAAAACTATTCGCAAATCATATATCTGATATGGGGTTAATATCCAAAATATATAGGGAACTTTTATAACTCACTATCAAAAAAACCCAAAAACTCAAATTAAAAATGAGCAAAGGACTTTTATAGACATTTCTCCAAAGAAGACATACAAAATTCCAACAAGTATATGGAAAGGTGCTCCACATCACTAATGATGAGGGAAATGCAAGTCAAAACCATTGGAAGATATCACCTCACACCTGTTAATATGGCTATTGTTAAGAAGATGAGTCATATATAATAAGCTTTGAGGAGAATGTGGAGAAAAGGGAACCTTCATACACTGTTGATATGACTGCAAAATGGTGTAGTCATTATGAAAGATAATATGGACGTTCCTCAAAATTAAAAATAGAACTACCATGTGATCCAGAAGTCCCAGTTCTGAATACTTATACAAAAGAATTGAAATTGGGATCTCATAGAGATATTTGTACTTTCATGTTCATTGAAGAATTATTCACAGTAGTCAAGATGTGGAAACAACCGAAATGTTAATTGATGGATGAATGGGTAACGAAAACATGTAGATAATGTGTGTAGACATATGATAGAATATTAGTCATCCTTGCAAAAGAAGGAAATCCTGTCATTTGCTACAATGTAGATGGACTTGGAAGGCATTATGCTAAGTGTAATAAACCAAACATAGATACTACATGATCCCACTTCTATCAGGAATCTAAAATAGTCAAACTCATTGAAGCAAAGAGGAGAGTAGAGATGACCAAGGTTTGGGGAAGGGGAATCAGAGACATTGATCAAAGGGTATGTAGTTTTATTTATGAAAGATAAATAAGTCCAAGAGATCTACTGTACAGCATAGTGCATATAATTAACAATACTATACTGTATCCTTAAAAATTTAAGATGATCATATATTAAATGTCCTTAAAAAAGAGGAGGGAAGGAAACTTCTAGAGGTTATGGTTGAGTTTAAGGCATTGTATATGGTGACAGTTTCATAGGTGTATTCATATCTTTAAATTCATCATAATGTCTACATTAAATATATAAAGCTTTTTTTGTATGTCAATACTTCCTAAATGTTTTTAAATAAATAAAGGGGGCTCCATGGTGGCTCAAGTGGTTAAACATCTCATTATTGATTTTGGCTTAGGTCATGATCTCACATTTCCTGAAATCGAGCCCCGCATTGGGTTCTGTGTTGCCAGCATGGAGCCTGCTTGGGATTCTCTCTCTCCTGCTCTCTCTACCCCTCCCTTGCTTGCACTCTTCCTTCTCTCTTTCAAGATAAATAATTAAGTAAAATATAAATAAATAAATAAATAAATAAATAAATAAATAAATAAATAAATAAGGGAAAGAGCACACTGAAATAGAGAAACTATGAGATGATAAATGTAGTTATTTTTATGCCCCTACCCCCTCCAAAAAATAATAAAAGAAATAGAAATAGCAAATGACAATATTTACGGTCTCAGGGAGTCAAAGGACTCAAGTGAGCTAGAATGTCCTTTGCTCATGTTACAGGGGCTTTTCACTTCTAGGACACTGTTTCTAGGCATACCCTGACATTGACATATCTTCTAGAGATAATAATTGTGATCTCTTAATCTTTAAATTTTTTTTAATATTTATTTATTCTTGAGACAGAGACAGAGCATGAACAGGGAAGGGGCAGAGAGAGAGGAAGACATAGAATCCGAAGCAGGCTCCAGGCTCTGAGCTGTCAGCAGAGAGCCCGACACGGGGCTCGAACCCATGAACTGTGAGATCATGACCTGAGTCCAAGTCGGACGCTTAACTAACTGAGCCACCCAGGCACCCTGTGATGTCTTAATCTTTAAATGTTGCCAATAAAACTTCACTTTTTAAAAACGTGGTATGGGCTAGCAAAGTATGATACAAATTATGTGTAGGCCTACTTTGGCAGAACTGTAATATGGAGGTCTTTGGTGATGATCAAGAACGGTTTCAGTGTTGTGTTGGGACTGAAGGTACTGGAAGTTATTTAGGGAGATAGTGGTGTGAGGATGCAGTGTGACTTACTGTAAGATATGCTTTCTAAAAAATTTTGCTGTGAGTTTATAGCTGAAAAGGGGTATGGATTGAAGTTTGGAATGTATGTATAAAGAGATACGTAGTTGGATAGATGAAGATATATTTTGAGATGTGAATTTTATATCTTATTAGTATGCTATAGGAATGATTTAATAGAAATAGAAATTGATCACATATGAGAGAAAAGCAATAATTACAATAATGAGATCTTGAAAGAAATGTAGACTCCAGAGTGAAAATTGAAGCCTTGATTTTATAAAAAGAAACTAAAAATAAAAAATAGAGAATACTGTACAGCAGGTATAAGAAGGATGATATGTTTGGAGATGAGATGAAAAAGTGCTTGTTTCTTTTTAGGTTAAAGCAGCAGGGATTGGCTAAATAAATATTACTTAAATATATACACATCAAATTCCATTTGCCCTGGTAGTCTGAGAATCACACTATATGCCTAAAGAAGTAAACATTCTATGTGCTTTGAATTATTCTGTAGTATATGGACGTTACTAACACTATCAATGTGATGTCTATAACTTATTTCCTTAATCTTTTAAAAAAATATGTAGTAGTACCTGGATGAGTTTATTAGTATTTATCGTATGCAATATCATACCTGCCAAATCTAATTATCATTAATTTTACATGTGTGGGTATGCTTTGTTATGAAAGACCTGAAAATTTTGTGTTCAAATATAGAAAAATCTCCCTATGGGTAAAAGCACATCTTATATATAAATGGTATATTTATATTATACATTTCTACATGATATAAAATATATATTTACATATTCATATATTTATATATGAATGTACTGTTATCAGTCATTTTAAAAAAAGCAACTTGAGGAGAAAAAGTAAAACTGAAGTAATATTGAAAGGCATGATAAGTAATATCTGTTTATACATATAGAATTAATTGCTTAGTTAATATTATTATAGACAACAGCATACAATTTCATTTTGAATCATGTTTAACAACAACAAAAAAAAATTTGAGTTTTTTGCTATTTTCTTTAGCAGTTGATTTCACACACCTACATGCCATTAGTGCTTTAATCTTCTAATCAACCAAAATAACTTGACCCAGAAAAAACTTGCTTCCAATTATCAGCAATATAAGAAATATTACTGATTAAAATTATGTGACAATGTCAGAGCCACAACTATTTGTAAGATCTATAAAGCTGTTTAGCCTCCAACAAAAGGATTTTCAAACTGTGTTCAGCATCATACTGTGTCTATCATAATGTTAATAGTTCTCTTTCAAAATGCTTCCATTGCCCATAAAATTGACAAGTTATTATTTTTACCTTTCTAGATATTGTCAGTTTAAATTAGTATATTAAAAATATGACAAATCCTACAGTAAATAAATGATAACTTTTTATTGTATGTATTATTTTAAAGTTTATGTATTTGGGGCACCTGGGTGG
The DNA here is from genome assembly GCF_018350215.1 of Panthera leo. Classification (NCBI taxonomy): domain Eukaryota; kingdom Metazoa; phylum Chordata; class Mammalia; order Carnivora; family Felidae; genus Panthera; species Panthera leo. The sequence continues at coordinate 152,905,395 of NC_056682.1, read as the reverse complement.
CTCAGTCAGTTGAGCATCCAACTTTGGCTCAGGTCATGATCTCACAGCTCATGAGTTCGAGCCCCGCGTCGGGCTCTGTGCTGACAGCTCAGAGCCTGGAGCCTACTTCAGATTCTGTGTTTCCCTCTCTACCTGTCCCTCCCCCACCCATGCTCTGTCTCTCTCTGTCTCCCAAAATAAGTAATAAAAAAAAGTTAAAAAAGATAAAAAATATGGTAACAATGGCCTTATTTATGCTCAAAGGTAACCTGCCAACATACCCTGAGAAATGAGACACTACTGTTCTAGGGATCTGATAGAAAAATGTTATTTTAGTATATTCACCATACCTCATGTTTAAGGGAAGGGAAAAGATTTTATAATTTATGCCTGTTAATGGCAAAGGCGCGCGCGTGTGTGTGTGTGTGTGTGTGCTTTTACTTATGTCTTCGCTTCTCTGGTGAGCCAACATCATAATGAAGGATAAAATAAAAGCCATCTGACTTAACCATTCTTGTGAGATGTCTTTTATTGTTGTTAAACAATTCCACCATTCCAGCATAAATCCCTCTCTCTGTTCTCCCAGGATCACCTCATACCTGACTATTTTCAAAAAGAATGGCAGGGGCACCTGGGTGGCTCAGTCAGTTAAGTGTCTGACTTCGGCTCAGGTCATGATCTCACAGCTTGTGGGTTCGAGCCCCATGTCGGGCTCTGTGCTGACAGCTCAGAGCCTGGAGCCTACTTCGGATTCTCTGTCTCCCTCTTATTCTCTGTCCCTCCCCCACTCACACTCTGTCTCTCTCTCAAAAAAAATAAATAAACATTTAAAAAAATTTAAAAAAAAGAATGGCTATTATCAAAAACACAAGAAATAAGTTTGGCTAGGATGTGGAGAAAAGGGAAAATCTGTGCACTGTTGGTAGGAATCCCACTATGGAAAATAGTAAAGAGGTTCCTCAAAAAATTAAAAATAAAAAGACTGTATGATGCAGCAATTCTACCTTTAGGTATTTATCCAGAGAATATAAAAATACTCAAAACAATGTTTGCACTCCCATGATTGTTGCAGCATTATTTACAATAGCCAAGGCAAGATATGGAAACAATTTAAGTGTCCATCAACAGATAAAGAAATGATATATAATTGAATGTTATTCAGCCATATTAAAGAAGGAAATCTTGCCATTTGTGACTTGAGTGGAACTTGAGCACATTATGCTAAGTGAAATAAGTGAGACAGAGGAAAACAAATACCATAATACAGAGAACTCATAAATACAGAGAACTTATTGGCAGTTGCCAGAGATATGGGTTGGGAGGTGGGTGAAATGAGTGAAGGAAGTCAAAAGGTATAAACTTCCAGCTATAAAATAAATGTCTGGAATCCAATATACAACATGGTGACTATGGTTAATAATAGTATTTCATACTTTAAAGCTGCTAAGAGTTTGGGTCTTAAAAGTTCTTATTAAAAGAGAAAACATTTGTGTAACTATGTATGAAGACAGATATTAATTAGGCTTATTGTGGTAATCATTTCACAGCATATGCAAATACCAAATAATTATGTTGTACACTTGAAACTAATATAATAGTACATGTTAATTGTATCTTAATAAAAATCATGTGTAAATGTAAAGGGCTTAAGTAGCCAAAACAAATTTGAAAAAGATAAATAATATTGGAGCACAACCATACAAGATTTTATGATTTATTATAAAGTTCCAGTATTAAAAAGAGTGTGATATTGACATAAATAAAGAAATGGAACATGAATCTAGAAATAGACCTACACATATAGGGACAACTGATATTTCATAAAGATACAAATACAATTATTGGAGGAAAAAAAGTGTCCTTTTCAAAAACTGATGTTGGAACAATTGGATATCTATATTCAAATAATAGACTTCAATGGATACCTTACAATATATGAAAAAGTTCAAAATAGATCAAAGATAAAATTATAAAATCTAAAACTATTAAGTTTCTAGAATAAAATATATAAGAAAAATTCTATAACTATGGGTTAAGCAAAGATTACTTTCTTTTGATAGCAATGAACGTGATCCAAAAAGAATATGTTGATAAGTTGCACTTCATCAAAATTAAAACCTTCAGGTCTTCAAAAGACATTGTTAAAGATTAAAAGTCAAGTCATAAACTGGAAGAAAATATTTGTAAAACATATATAAGATAAAGGACTCATATATAAAGAACTTTCAAAGCTCAATTATAAGAAAACAAATATCCAAATTAAAAATTGACAAAAGATTTGCGCAGACACTTAACCTGAGAAGATACAGAAATACTGGAGATAGAGATTTTAATCATTGTTCCTTTGCGTGGAACACAATGCTAAGATTTGTCAGTGGAGAAATATTCTAAGAAGAAGGGTTTTCATCATTTACTTCTTCCTTGTTTTGAACAGCTGTCAGGGTAAGAGTTATGGGGACATTCAGCGATACTCTATTGAAGCTGCTCACTCAGAGCGTTCAATCCCCTTGACTTCACAATTCCAGCTCCAGTAGAGTGAACATCTCTCTTCAGTTCTCCCACTTCAGAGACCACAGAGCCCAGGTCTCATTCTGCATTGCAAATGAGAACTCTCCCTGTATACAAAGCATTCTTTCTGGGAGTGTAGACTGGTAAATGTCCACATATGAATCGCTTTTCAGTAACCAGCTTCATCCAAAGGAAAGAATGTGATCCAAAAAGAATATGTTGATAAGTTGAATTTCATCAAAATTAAAAGCTTCAGGTCTTAAACATCACCCTCCCCAGGATCATATCAAATCTAATGACTGGTGGATGTGTAGGTATGAAGTCCCAGTCTCCTTATCTTAATTTAGGCAACTTTGAAGGACCTCCCAGCTCCAGAACTTTCCATGGTATTAGCTGAGGCCTTTCTTTAGAATTGTATCACAGTTCAATTTCTCTCTCTCTGATTTGCTTTCTTACATTCTCATCAGTGTAGTTTTCAAGAGCAATTCCCAACAAACTTTTGGCATGAAAAACTCCATCTCAAAGTCTGGTTCTACCTTGAAATTACGGCTCTCAGTAATTACCTTAAAATAATAGATAGACTCAAATTTTATTATACTTACTTTTCTATAATATTTGATAGCAGTATATTTTGTAACATGAAAATATTTGTTCCTTTTATCTTCTTGTGTAGCAAATTACCAAAAACTTACTGGTTTCAAACAACATACATTTATTGTCTCACAGGTTCCATAGGTCAGAATTATAGATGGAGATCACTAGGTCCACTGCTCAGGGTCTCACCCAACTTTAGCTAGGTTCTTGGCCAGATCTGCAAACTGATCTGAGGCTGAAGGTCACCTTTCAAGCTCACTTGTTGGCAGAGTTCAGTTCTTTGTGGTTGTGATGGGAAGTCTCTCTCTCTCTGTTTTCTTTCTTTTCTTTCTTCCTTTTTTCTTTCCTCCATTCCCTTTATTTCTTTTTCTTTCTTTCTTTCTTTCTTTCTTTCTTTCTTTCTTTCTTTCTTTCTTTCTTTCTTTCTTTCTTTCTTTCTTTCTTTCTTTCTTATTTTCCTAGTTATTGGCCAGAGATACTCTTGGCTCAGAGGTTGGCAACCAATCATTGCCACATGATCCTCTCCATAAGATCTCTTACAATGCGGTAGGTCATTTCCTCAAGACCAGGTCAGGTGAAATCATCTGATACTTTACTTTCTTTAAGGGCTCATCTGATAATCTTTCTCACCCAGGATAATATCACTTTCGATTTACTCAAAGCAACTACTGGTAACTGCTCATGGGAGTAATAGCTCATCATATTCAAAGGTCTTGCCCACCTCCAAAAAGGAGTGATTTGTAAAATATGGCAATAAAGGTTTGGGCTACTGGGTATCAGTTTAACATTCTGCCTACCGTGATATTCATATAGCATCTTCCTTCATGTGATTATGTAACTTTTAAAAAGTGTCCATAATACTTTAGTTAAAACGTGAAATACAGATTGCAGTTTTGTAGGCATAATTGAACTGTGCTGGTGAATTTCACTGAGAAAGAAGTAATGGAAGAGGAGTTAAGGAAAGGAAAGAGGGAGGAGAGAAGAATCATTGGATTGATTTATCTTTTGTAATGCAATCCAAAGTCTATTATGAATAAGAAATTGCTTAAAGTAGGGGCACTTGGGTGGCTCAGTCGGTTAAGTGTTCAGCTCTTGGTTTCAGCTCAGGTCATGATCTTGCAGTGAGTTTGAGTCCCATGTAGGGCTCTGCTCTGACAGCACAGAGTGTTTGGGATTCTCTGTCTCTGTCTCTGTCTCTGTCTCTCTCTCTCTCTCTCTGCCCTTCCCTGCTCTCTCTCAAAAAAAAAAAAAAAAAAAAAAAAAAAAAAACTTTAAAAAAAAAGAGAAATTGCTTAAAGTAGAAATACAAAAACTAGAAGTGACAACATTTAAGTTTTAAGATGTAATTTGTAATGTAGTATAACTTCTTATCCTTTCCTTTTTAAAGATTATTCTTGCCGAGTAGGAACCAGATGAAGTAAACTTGGAAAATTCCACTTTTATCTGTGCCCCTGTTATTCATTCCTTACCTTAGGAGAAAAAGCAATTTCCCAAGTGAATGAGTTTTGCATTAAGCAATTGTACATGCTATACCCATCTCTTTTGAGCACATCTTTCCAGATTTACCAGTAAAAAGGACATCACCCTGCTCTGGTTTCCAGCCCACAGAGTTCCCTGTATCAGAGGTTTGTGGTTGTCTGTTTCTCTCTGATTCTGAATTTGGGCAGGGGAGGAAGAAACACTAATCACTGGCTCTCTAAACTATCAGCAACCATTAAATGTATTTAATGCATGTGCATTTAGAATGATGAAGGGCAAGTGGAAAATCCCTAGAAGATCAAGTTCACATGCTTTACAATTTTGAAAAAGGTTAATGGCTTTAATATGTGGTGCCCTTCTATATTTGAATTCTGTACTTTGGTTAAAGGTATGCATTTTAATCTTTTAATAGTTTTTTTTTTTTTTCAACTTTGTTAGTTATGCATGCTTTGCACCTGCTTCCACAGCTGTTAACCACTATGTCCTCTAAATTACTTCTTGGATTTTTTTTTAGAACTTTATTTTTCTATGCTTCCTATTAGTTCTCTAATTTGGTGTCATGGAGTGGATTTCCACTTCTGAATTGATGATATGCTAATTTGTCTGGAAAATAATTTCTGAAACCCTGAGAATTTTTGTTCAGTGCCATATTTACTACAGGGCATCAGTTTAAACATCAGGCAATTGGTTATGTCTTGGTGTCAGATAAGGCTGATTGCCTTCAGAAAGCTTTTGGCATAGCTTCCACATCGACATCCTGATTGTATCACATTCATAGGGAGAAACACATTGCCATCCTACTGTGTTAACCAAGTTATTAATTATAGATTTCCACTATTTCCACATCAGGCACAAGAGTAAAGGTGACAAACCTGTAATTATGCCTATGGAGTGAATGTATTGCTATAACAAATTAATATTTATAAAGCTCTTTCATATTATTTTAGAATGCTTCCAAAATCTTATTTACTAGATGGTTTTTAGCAACATTCTAAATCACACAGTCACACTTCATTTTCAGAATTTTATTTCTAAATATAATCCTAATCCTTCTCTAGGCTTAGAAAATAAAATTAATGTGGTTATATATATTTCTATGTGTTCTCCCACCTGGTTAAACTGATACATTAATCAAAATACCTGATAGTCTTTGATGTCTTACAACCTCAATTTGTGCCATTTGGGGAGATAGGCTTGCTATACTTGTAACATATAATTTCGAATGAAATATAATGTGATATTTATGAATAAGAAATTATTTTTTAAAAACATTAACATGTTATGTGACATGTGGATAGCTTATAGTTTTAAAATGTCCACTTATGTGTATTTAATATTTTTAATGAGAATTAGGGTTTTCCTATATTAATATGTCATTCATGCAATAAATGCTTACTTTAGGCATATGTATGATGCTAAAACTGAGGGAAATTATAATATTCTATTTCATATTTTTTTATATCAAGTAATAGATTTATCATGCTTATTTTATAGAAGTGTTCTCATGTACTTCTATTGTTAATTCTAAGTGAAATATTCATAGAGACTTCACTGCACTTATAAAATTCAGCTTATATAACACAATCCTAGAATCTATGGTGAATTGCTTTAGTTAACTCTCATCAGACCCTATTTATTCATTAATGCATGTATTCATTCAGCAAATATGGAGAGTCTCATTCTGTGCAAGGTATCCTGCTAGACCTAAAGATACAAGAGTAAACTGCAGAGCTGACGTACCCAAGTCCATGGAGCTTCAATTTGATACTTTAAAAACTATATTTTATAGTGGCACCTGGGTGGCTCAGTCAGTTAGGAGACTGACTTGTGATTTCAGCTCAGGTCATAATCTCCTGGGATCAAGCCCCACATTGGGCTCCACACTGTCAGTGAAGAGCCTGCTTGGGATTCTCTCCCTCTCTCTCTATCCACCTCACCTCTCAAAATAAATAAATAAACATAAAAAAATACATTTTATAGATATAGAAACTTTGGTCTACATATAACTCTCTGTTAGAGCCACTCTGCCAATCTCCAAACTTAGATCATCCCTACTTATAACTGTATTTTAACAGCACTCATACTGCTGTTGAGCCGACTGCACAAAGGAATATGCAATGTAATCAATACAACTGTTTTTATTTTGTTCCTAAGTCCACTACCTTTTAAAAATCTTCAGAACATTTTCTCTCATGGAATATAGCAAATCTACACCCATAATATTTACTAACAGCTATTGCCTTGCTTATAAATTCCACAGGAGTTTTACATAAATGTGTACCTAGGGAAACAACCTTTTGCATCTATACTCTACCTAACTCTATCCTAGAAAACTCACTTCCCCACTCCCCTGTCATTGCATGAACAGACATTTCTCTTTCCACATAAGTCCCATCTACTTACCCCTACACAGATCCTTAATTTTTGTGGACTTTCTTCACATCTTAAATCTCTGCCTTCAAGAGATAGTCTATGGTATGTGTGTTAGTCGAGAAATCAGGGTTTCAGGATAAAAAACAATTCCAAGTGATCATGGACATATTCATATCCAAATGTAGTTTTTCATATATCTTTCTAATCCATGTGATGTATTGATAATCAATACATAAAATCTTAGTGTACCTAAAACTACTTTAACATTCATCTATGCATATATCCCTTTCATTTTAGTATTGCATTCAAACAGTTAACCTCACATGTAAGTGTGGATTCATTCATTTAGCCTGAGAAATATTTCATAATTTATACTTCCAGCTCATATCCTCCAATTCAACCATTATATCTATATATAGCAATTAGTATAATTTTCAATAAATTCAACATAAAACTCACAATTATCTTTCTTGACTATCTTTTTACATCAAAGTCATATTTGTCAATAACATTTCCATGCTTTCTGTTTTGACTAATTTTCTTTTATGTCTGAATAATAGTTGGCACCAAAATTTGAAATTCCTTCCTTTATGTGTCACACCTAATTTATAGCCCTTGGGTTAGTATAGAATAAACAACTCATGTTCCACTTTACTAGATATACTTAATCTTAACAACACAATTACATTTTTCCTATCATAATTTGAATTGTTCTATCATTTCCCCATTAAATTAGATTTTATGGTAATTATAAAGAGACGTTTTACATATTGTGAGTTTGTTATAAAATGAGAGAGTAAATGGATTGAACACATATTTTGTATTTAAGGTATTTGATTTTTGAAAGAAGACATATAAAAACAAAAAGGAAAAAGAAATGATGAAAATGCATTTTTTTCTAACGAAATTATTATAAATATATGCCAATTATTTTTCAAATATAATACCTAAGACATACATAATATACATATTTTGTTTGTTTGTTGGTCACGTTAAGAAATGTTAATATAATAAGGAAAATGCCTTAACTCCTGGGATTTACTGAGTAAAAGGTTATAGATCTTCTGAGTTCCTGTTGTTCTAGGTCATTCTTTGGGGAAAAATATTTCAGGCACTGCTTAAGGAAGGGGGAAAATATCGGACTCTGAGCTTGATTCCTTTTAAGAATCTGGCTATATATATATATATATATATATATATATATATATATATATATAATCACTACATAGCTGTTATGTAGGCACATACATAATAGATTGCTATGAAGCCAAAGTGGGATGGAGCAAGGATAGAATGACTATTGCCTCCAAAAAAGTTATGTTACATTTAATGGAGTAAATAGTTTTTCTCCCTGTGTAAGCATGTTTGCTTGTAGACCTCAAACTACAACTGGCTTAATGTTTACAGATTTTTAAAAAATTTTTTTTAATGTTTATTTATTTTTGACAGAGAGAGACAGAGCATGAGCGGGGGAGGGGCAGGAGACAGGGAGACACAGAATCCAAAGCAGGCTCCAGGCTCTGAGCTGTCAGCACAGAGCCCGACGCGGGGCTCAAACTCACAGACCGTGAGATCATGACTTGAGCCAAAGTCGGACTCTCAACCAACTGAGCCACCCAGGCACCCATATTGTTTACAGATTAATAGCAGTATCTGTTATTTTTGTTGCATAAATTGTGTTAATATAGATTTAAAAAATCAAATAACTTCAGATAGAAACTTTTGAAAGAGTCTTAAAAAACAGCAGTTATAGACTGAGTGTTTGTGTCTCCCCAAAATTTGTATGTTGAAGACCTAAACACCAAGGAAGGGTTATAAGGGGATGAAAGGAGAAGGCAACCCAAAGGGAGAGCCCTCACCAGATATAGACATTGCTGAGACATTAATCTTAGACATGCAAACTCTAGAATTGAGAGAAAATAAATTGCAATTGTTTAAGCCACCCAGTCTAGTATTGTGTTATGGTAGCCCAAGATGACTAAGACAAATATGCAAGTCAGTATCTATACATGTCTAAATGTTTGAACGCTCATGTGTTTATTTTACCATAAGTAGGAATATGAAAGAAAGTTTTAACATTATAAACAATACAAATGTATTCAAGTATTTTGTAAAAATATTTTTAAGTGAGAAACATTCAATAATGCATTAATACAACAATTTAAACCACTCTGTGGGATTTTCAACTATGAACAGATTTTCAACTTATAAAACAACAAAATTCAGAATAGTAGTATAAATGGAAGTTGTGAAAACATATGGTAATAAATACCAATAAGGATACTCTGAGAAGGGCACCTGGGTGGCTCAGTCAGTTGAGTGTCTGACTTCAGCTCAGTTAATGATTCATAGTTTGTGAGTTCAAGCCCCACGTTGGCTCTCTGCTATCAGCACACTTCAGATCCTCTGTTCCCCTCTCTCTTTGCCCCTCCCTGCTCATTCTGTCTCCCTCTCTCTTTCTCTCTCCCCCCCTCAAAAATAAAACATTTAAAAAAAGATACTCTGAGAAAACAGGCATTAACATTTGATCTTATTATTTCATACTTCATTATTATCCTAAACAATACAATAAGTACATATGTATGTTTTATAAAATAACTTGACCATGTGGTGGAGGTGAATTTATAATAGTAAAATAATTTATTATTAAAATATAAACCTACATTTAAAAAATGAATGTTACATTTATAAGTTTATATAAGTATACATTTATATATATTTGCATACATTTATAAGTATATATATTTATACATTTATAAGTAAATATTTATACTTTTATTTATAAGTATATATATTTGCATTTATAAGTATATATATTTATAAGTATATATATTTATATACTTTTATAAGTATATTTATAAGCATACATTTATAAGTAATATATTTATAAGTATATACATTTATAAGTATATATATTTGCATGTACTTAATAGTTAAAAGGTTGCTTAGACATATTATTATGTACATGATACATTTTATGTATGTATGTACAAAATAAAAAAGTAACTGGTAATATTCCATTATCCCATATTAATGTCATAATTTAATACTCAAATGAAAATCTTGTAATATAAATTCTAAACTACACCGAGTCTTCTAGCAACCTTAATGCAAAATAAAATCTTATTATTACCTAATGAATTCATAATTTACATTAAAATATCAAAATGTATTTAAGACTCATGGTTTAAAAGTTTGCAACTATAAAACTTATTATATTGTCAGGTTTTAAATGTGAATTGACCTAAAAGTCAAATGAAAGTACTTGAATACTCAATTAAAATACTTAGTTAATGTCACTTGAAGAAGCTAGAGAATTAGTTAATATGATTAGAAATATTTTTTTTAAAAGAACATTTAGTAATATATTATTGTGATGGACATAGATAATGTTCTTTTTTTGAGAAGTAGCATAAGCAGTTTTTTACTACCTTTTAAAACTGTGTCTATGGGGCACCTTGGTGGCTCAGTCGATTAAGCGTCCAACTTCAGCTCAGGTCATGATCTCACAGGTCGTGGGTTCTAGCCCCGCGTTGGGCTCTGTGCTGACAGCTCAGAGCCTGGAGCCTGTTTCAGATTCTGTGTCTCCCTCTCTCTCTGCCCCTCCCCTGTTCGCACTCTGTCTCTGTCTCAAAAATAAATTTAAAAAAAATTTTTTTTTAATTAATTAAAAAAAAACTGTGTCTAAACACTTTACTCCTACCCACAATTCTGAAATAAAAATTAAATCTGTGTTTGTTTTTAATGTAAATGATTACCTTCCACAATTACAATATTATAAAAGGACCATGAATAATAGACAAATAATCATGAATTTGACACCATTTCATTAAAAAAAAAGGTTTCTTGGTGCATTCTAAAATACGGTCAAATGATTTAGTGACTTTTCTATTTTATTATGCATAGAAAAAATATCCAATATAATTATTTCAGTTGTAAAATAATGTCAAGGAATTAAACACAGTTAAAATATATAACTTATATTTAAATGGATAGCATAGAATAGCATTTTTAGGTCTTAGTTATTTAAGGCCTTGTTTACCTTGTAGTTATACAAAAAAAGTGTTTTACGTTTTTCTACAATAAAAAATCTACTGAATTTAAATATTTAATGGTTGCAGACTTCAGTGTACCACTATTTTTTTAATGATAAAAAAGTATATTATTCTATGTAACGGTTGATCTAGTTACATAGATCATAGGTTTATTGAATTAGAATACAAATAATTCTTTCAAAAGATTTTCTTTCAATAAGCCTTAAAATGATAAAACATGCAATATATCATGATCAAGTATTACATGTGTTTTAATGACATCTGGATTTATATCAATTTAAAAAATAGAACTTGTAGAAACATTGTTTATTAATTTTAATGAAGTATTTTAGTAAGAATTTTGACATTTAATTCATAATTTGACTTAACAAAACAACTAAACAAGAAATATTAAAATTATTTAATATTTTTCCCACAAAGTTTTGGGAAATTCAGTACTTAAAAAGGACAATGAAAGCTAAGTTGAAGGAACACACACACACGCGCACACACACACACGCATCTACAACAAAGAGTTTTTAAAATTAAACATGAAAATCTGGTGTATCATTATTATAAAATCACTAAGAAGGATAGTATATCAGTGTATACATACTTATTATCATAAGTGATGGAGCTTCATCAATTTATCTCTCTGGGATTCATCTCCTTTTCTTAAAAAAAATTACTACAAGGAGTAAAGTTTCTTTACAGTTTCACTTTTGGGTTTTGTTTTTATTGTTTTTGGGGGTAGTTTTTTCTCTGGTTCTAAATAATGGTCTTGATGATGATATAAGACATGCTAGATATATATTATCACATAAATATTGCCAGGTAGTCTATAAGCAAAAAATAGAGCCAACCTAAAATTAATGAGAATTTGGCACTTATTTACCCTAAACAGAAATCAGAAAGTCTTAATAGATTGCAAAATCTCTGATTAAAAAGATAAAATTATTACATAGTATGGCTATTAAATGCTCTTAGAGATATTTTGCATTACTTTTTGAGTTGTGAGGACTTTTTTTATAACAGGTAGTAAGATATAATTACCATGACATAAAATCCATCCTTTTAAAGTGTACAAATCAGTCTTTAGGTATATTCAAAGAGTTTAGCATGCATCACCACTTTGGGAAATTATCACTAATAAAAGAAACTCCACACTGATTAGCAATTATTCCTCATTTTCCCTTATGCCCAGACCCTGGAAATCACTAATCTACTTTCTGTCTTTATGGACTTTCTATTCTGGACATTTCATATAAATGGAATCACGTAATATGGGACCTTTTATGTCTAGTTTCTCTTCCTTAGCACAATGTTTTGTTTTTTAAGATCCCTCCATGCTATATTATGTATAGTTACGTATCTCAGAGTTCAACTTATCTGTTTCATCCTGCTTTCTTCACTCCTTCCTAAGTACTGTTGCAGAGTACTCTCCAATAAAGACTGTGTATGTGAATCTCTTTCTCTGAATTGTTTCCAGGGAACTTGGCCTTGGACACAGAGTGCATAGAATTAACCTGACAAAAAGAAAACAAGGAGTCTTCCCAGTAGCCATTAGCCAACTGAATATGCTTTCTGTAACACTTAGCTTAATTTGTTTTATTATTACAGCACACCAGCCCTATAAAGCATGTGTTTACTTCATATTTCAATTCACTTTAGTGTAGTGATTGAGGGAACTGGCTCTGAAGATAGACAGATCTGGGTGTAAATGCCAGCTGTACCTCTCACTAGATCTGTAGTTACACACTGCCTTCATGAGAATTTGATGGCAACCTTTAACATATATAAACCTCTCAGCATAACACCTGACATATAAAAATAATAAAATCAGTGTTAGTTGTACCTATTATTAGTAGTAACTAAAAATGAATACAACAAAGTATTCATAATTTTAAAAATTAATATAAGTGGACATAAAATCTCTATAGTTAGATGAACGGTCTTTCCATTACATACAAGGTATTTGCCTAAGGAAGTTAATATATTTTATTCAGATTTCATATTCCAAGGTTTTTAAATTTGCTGTTTTAATAAAATTTTAATTTTTAAAAAAAATTTTTTTTAACATTTATTCACTTTAGAGACAAAGAGAGACAGAGCATGAATGGGGGAAGGTCAGAGAGAGAGGAAGACAAAGAATCTGAAACAGGCTCCAGGCTCTGAGCTGTCAGCACAGAGCCCGACGCAGGGCTCGAACTCACAGACCGCGAGATCATGACCTGAGCCGAAGTCAGTCGCCCAACCGACTGAGCCACCCAGGCGCCCCTACAATTTTAATTTTAAAATATCCCTCTGTGCTATTGGGGATAGAAGAAATGCACTAAAAGTACATGATAGGGTTTTGCAAGTATTGGCCTCTCCTAGCCACGTTCCATAATTACAGGCTCCAACTTAATAAAAGTTTATTGCTGTTAGGTTTTCATCCGAAGTATAATATTTCATCCAGAGTGTTACAGTTGGCTGGTTTGTTTGAAGTATTTTTTGTTTGTTTTGTTTTGTTTTGCTTTGCTTAGATTATAACATTAAAGCATAGAATCTTTGGTGTAATGTATGTCATTTTCCCTCTAATTTAAATAATAGACTGAACTAAAAATCCATGGATGATAAGGAAAGTAAAAGATCACAAGAAACATAACACCAAGGGAAACTGTTTAAGAAAATGAGTTGTCACCTTCGGGCCCTCATTTTAAGGTTGTTCTGATAATGGAACCAGGAACTTGTAAAAGACTAGATCAATCATCATTTCAATTAACTTTGTAACTACCTGGTTAAGAAGTATAGTCTTATTATGTTTCAATTATAATTATGTCTACTTGATGCTTAAAATTGACACATTTTGTTAAACAGTAAAAATTGTATTTTCAAATTATAGTTATGAATTATTCTAGTTATGCAAGAAATTAGCAGGGTGCCTGGGTGGCTCAGTCAGTTCAGTGTCCTACTTAGCTCAGGTCATGATCTCATGGCTTGTGGGTTAGGGCCCCACATCGGGCCCTGTGCTGGTATCTCAGAGCCTGGAGCCTGCTTTGGATTCTGTGTCTCCCTTTCTCTCTGCCCACTCCCATGCTTGCGCTCTGTGTGTGTGTGTGTGTGTCTCTCTCTCTCTCTCAAAAAGTAACCATTAAAAAAGTACATTAGAAAAAATTTTCTTTATTTTTATTGAAATTATTCTGCATTATAAAATAATAAACAATGCATACCATTTTTATAAGTTTAATCACAGTATGACTGTACTTTCAGTTGTATTAGAGGCATTGTTGACTAAAAATAATGTTTTATACCAAGACTAAATTGAAATATTTAATTAATTAATTTAATTAATTAAAATTGAAATATTTTCTCATTTCTTTCTAATTTTTTCATCTTTATCTTTTAACTTATAACTTTAATCTTGTAATTTTAACTTTTTATATTATAGTCTAACCTTTTTATTTTCACCCTTTTTGTTTCAACAAGTATTTCCAAAACTGCTCTTACTCTTACACGTTATTTTCAATAAATATGGACATGAAAATATGAAAAAAAAATGGTGCCTAAAATGTTCTTATTTGTTCTGAATTGGATTTCTTAATTATAATTAATGAGATATCAGTTGTCATTACAACCAGATAGGTAAGAAAGTAGAGATTAGATTCAAATAAAAATACAGATAATTCAAAGCAATGTGACATTCTAAAATTGTCATTTTTATACATCATTTGAGACTATTTTTTATAAGAACTACTAGTAGGTATAAATATGATTTAGTCATTCATCATTCAAATATTCCTGCATGATTTTTTAATTCGAACCTTATATGTTTGAATGTTACATTACATTGCTACGGCATTTGAAAACTCAACACATCTAACTAAATATGTTGGTTCACTTGAAACTATATCCAGTTCTTGACTTAATATGCCCTAATTAATATGATGACATTAACATATTTTCTAAATACATTGGCTTACTTGGGGATTAGGAAATATATAACAAGTTGTTATATCAACTAAGCATTCTTATACAAATACAAAAATATAAAAAAATACATGTAAATACCTGGGTATCTTATTATAAACTACTACATGATGAACCCAGTGTAAATTCTAATTACCAAATTCAGTTATATTTTAAGTTGTTTTTAATTTTTTTTAATGTTTATTATTTTTGAGAAGGAGAGACAGAGAGAGAACAAGCAGGGGAGAGGCAGAGAGAGGGAGACACAGAATCAGAAGCAGGCTCCAGGCTCTGAGCGCTCAGCACAGAGCCCAACAAGGAGCTCGAACTCAAAGACCGCGAGATCATGACCTGAGCCGAAGTCTGCCGCCCAACCGACTGGGCCACCCAGGCTCCCCAAGTTGTTTTTAATTTTTAAAATAAAAATACTGCATTACTTTTATGAGATGGTATACAAGGATTTAGCACTCCTTTTCAAAAAGATTATAAAATTTGATAATGTTAGTATAAAGTAAACCACTTGTACCTAAAGTTACTTTAATACAATACAGATATTAGTTTGTTATCTCAATTAAATTGAGTTCACTTATTTTATTTAATCAGTGTGCTTTAACCATCTTGAAGCTTAGGTTGTGCCTTTTGATGTCCATTGGGGTTTCCAATAACTTGAGATTCTATCCAGTTGTTAAAGGTATATGTAAGGGTCGTATTTTTAACTTTTATTTCCATCTCCAATTTTATATGCAATAAGAGTGTACAGGAGTAATTTTTATTGCTTTGTCTTACGTATTAATTGGGTACATTTTGATTATTTTTTTCCATGAATTGTGTGGGGATTTTTGTAAATCTCATTGATAATACATTTTTATAAGTTTATATAAAACTCAGTAAAGCATAAAATATTTTGATAACTTTGAAGTGTTTGATGAGGCTGATCTTTTCATTTTCACTGAGTTTAATGGAATATCCCTGTAATCTTATATTTTCGTATTTGTCATTTTTCCTTACATGTTTTCTTTACTCATTCTAAGCCACAGAGTCAAATTCTGAGTAGATTGAATAATTCAATTTTAAAGTATTTTTTTATTCACTACAGAATGCACATAACAATATTTGCTGAGAACATATTACTGTCAGAAACTCATTTAGGCATTAAAGATAGAATTGTTAACATTTAATTAATAACTTGAAATTTTATGGTTTCATTCTATCACAGAATTAACAAAATATTTATTTATAAATTCACTGAGGGGTCACACATCACTATTCCCTACATCAATGAAAATAATCTAACACCTGCTATTGGTGTCATGGCACACATAAGTGAGAAATTTCTATTTCCTTTGATTTTTTTTAAAAATGAGGTCCCATAATTCAATTGCATTTGTATATCATTTTTCCAAACTCTTTTTGAAATGAGCCCGTATTACTTAGATTATTTAGTCATTCCAGTCATGATGATTAAGATAATTTTTTATGTAAGAATACTGTTTATTTTCTAGCTTCCCTTTTGTGTTTTTATACACACAACTTGGTGCTTGCTATTTTTGTTATATTAAACTGTTCACAAAGTTTTCACATGATGTCTTAATTTGTGTGTAAATATGTCCTCTATAACTTTTAATTTTCTTTTCTATCATTATGCAGAGTTTATATCTCATAATGTGATAGAAACACCCATCACAGAAGAAGGTGAATTTACTTACTAAAGATACATCTAACTAGATGGATTCCCAATATTCAAGCAATGTTAATGGCAGGCACTGTAGTGCATGACTGCTGGAAATCAAACAAACTCATGTTTACATATTCATTTCCAGTGTTCATCTGCTTAAACATCTTGTCCCTGATTACATAAACAATTTAATGTCACAAAGTTTTCACAGATATATTCCAAGTGCTATAGATGTGCAGATTATGAAAATGTTAACATTATCCCCTGGAAGGAAAAACAGCTCAATTATTTGTTACAGTCTCTTTTAAAGTAAATAGTTGGCTTTTACTTTTTTTTTTTTTTGAAGAATTTTCTGGGGGAAAAAAAAAACCAGTGAACAATGAAGAAAAAGGAAAATGAGAAAGTATTTAATGTATATTCTCAGTTTTAAATATTTGTTTCATTGAGGTATGAAAATCGAATATCATTAACAGTATCTTTTCATCTGGTTAGTATGTATTACATTTTCTTATTTTCTAAATCATAGTATTTATTATCAATTCTAATGTGATTTCACCTTACCATTTAAGTCATGATGTAAGAATCTTGGCATCTGGTGCTTCTTACTTTATTCCAAGTTAAGGTCAGAGTTCAGTGTTTCTCAAGCAATGTGTTTAGCTTCTCTAGAATTCTGCTTTTATTCAAAAGGTAATCCTAAAAAAAGACATTTTTAATCAGTTATGTTTATTAAATCATTTTAATGAGAATAACTTAGTACTACAAAGTAATTTAAGGACATATGTTAGTTTTGACCGAGTGAAGGCCAAAAATACCATAGCATATTTTTTTTAATAAATAAATTATTGTAATTTAAAAAGGGTAATATAGGGATGGTTTGTTCTTTACATAGTATATGTTAGATAAATAAGCCACAAAATGAGTCACTTTCTATTCAACACAACAACATATATCATATATTTTTAATGTTGTATTTTGCATCATTTGTACTAATTTTGGATATTTTTATTAATTTTCTGTTAAAGTATAATTTTTCAGCTATATTTATGTTTTCAGTTATATAAATAATATAGTAAGAAAACCCAATTTAAGAGCATATGAGCGTTCAAAATTTTACTTATTATTTAAAGACACTCATGCATGATTCAACTTATTATGAACTTGGAAGTTATCAGTGTTGATTTGTAAGTATTGGGCACTTCTATCTTAAAGGGCATCAAGGTTGTCAAGTCTCAGAGATTCTGTATAACATATTATCTACTTCTTTAGCCATGTAGCTGGGAATGGGTATAAACATGGATGAAAAATGGTATGATGGGAAGGTCTATTGCATTCATAATCTGACAATATCAGAGTATACGCAGAGGAAACTTGTTTTTCAATATTTTTCTGATTCCTCGTTACCATCTCAACTGAAAAGTAGTAGGTTTACTGAAATCTTCTATCAGGCTTTATTTTCTAAACAAGGAATTTATTATAGAGCCCCATTTTTTTTTAATTTTTTTTTTAACGTTTATTTATTTTTGAGACAGAGAGAGACAGAGCATGAACAGGGGAGGAGCAGAGAGAGAGGGAGACACAGAATCTGAAACAGGCTCCAGGCTCTGAGCTGTCAGCACAGAGCCCAATGTGGGGCTCGAACCCACGAACAGCGAGATCATGACCTGAGCCGAAGTCGGACACTTAACCGACGAGCCACCCAGGCGCCCCTAGAGCCCCATTTTTAAGGGGAAAGATATCACTATAGGAACTTGAATGTATGACCCCCTCTGTGTATAGCATCTCTTCTACAATTGGCTCCTGAGAGAGGGGATTTTACATGAACAGAAGTTTATGGGCCTCTAAACAAATATGTGCTCTCTAAGCAAATACCTAAATAAAATGAAATAACCTATTTTTAGATTTTATGTATATTTTACTTTGCTGTCTTTTTTAGCTCTTCTACGTGTTCATCTCACAGGATGCAATGTAGCCGAAGTCAAAGCATTCACTCTAACAAGCCCCTGCTCTCATGACTTTTTCTTCACTTCCTAAGTGACAGACAACTAAGAAGTCCTTTTCTTCTTTGGATTTTTTCTTTATAAATTGCACTCTCACAGCATATATATTTAATTTCTATTAATAATACCAAAAATAATAAAAAGGAACCCAGAGGTGAGCATGATATCTTGAAAAATGAGTGTTTAATATCCTTTTACCTCAGTCAAGGACTTTTATGTTGACATTCAGAGGAGTACTTAAGACATTTACAGAAATGAAAAGTTATGATATTTGTGTTAGTCTGCTAGGGCTGCCACAACAAAATACCATAGACTGAGGGACTCAACCACAAAAATTTATTTCTCACGGTACTGGAATCTAGGGATCCAAGATCAGGGTATCATCAGAATTGATTTCTCCTAAGCCCTGTCTCCTTGACCTGCAAGAGTGCTGTCTTCTTGTTGTGTCTTTACATGGCCTTTTTTCTGGGCATACACATCCCTGGTATCTCTTCCTTTTCTTACAAGAACATCAGTCATCTTAGATTAAGGCCTCACTCCTATGACCTCATTTAACCTTAATTATTTCTTTAAGGTTCTATCTCCAAAATAGTCACATTGAAGTTTAAGCCTTCAATATATAAATTTGGTGGTGAGGAAGCATAATCTATTCCAGAAAAATACTCCTTCAGAGTTAATGTGACAACTGGTTAAAGGATGAGGAAACATTGAGGTGATATTTTGTGTTGTATGCACATGTGTTTTTCTTCTATGTAATGTGGTCAGAACACACAAGATGCTCAGAAATCTTTTTTTCTAACTGTAGGCATAAGAATATTACATTTCCTAGTCCCCATGATATTTAGGCAAATTCTTTCCAGTGAACTTGGGTAGAAGAGATGTATATCACCTTGGACTAAGCCAATACATCTTCTTTTCTTTCTCTTTCTCCATAGACAAGATCAAAGCAACATATCCAGTATATGACTAGAAGAGACCTGGGAAGATGGAAATGCCACAAGAAGGAGGACACAGGAGTCCCTAAGTCTCCATATAAAGGTGCTTGGCAATTCCCTATTTGACTGTGTATATATATGATGACATTTCATTTTGAATAACAACCAAAATTTCACGTGGTCTGTTATGTTATTTTTACCTTGAATTACAGTACTTTTCTAACAAAGACTAAAATGTGTGGTATTGGTTTAATATTCAGAAAATTGGCAGCAAAGTAAGTTTTAGTGTTTTAGTGTTTAGAAAGTTTTAGTGTTTAGAAAGATGGCAGTCCATGTTATGTGGTGATAATATATTGCTTAAAACCCCTCTCATCTCCCATAACCTGGGAAGTAAACCACATACATACTGAATTGGTGGATATATAAGAAGAAAGTGGAAAATTAAAATTCAAAGTGTTTTTGGATTATTATTGGTTGTACTTGGCAAGATATTCCTATGGAAGATGAGTTCTGAAAGGACCAACCAGTTTGTAAGCAGACATGAAAGGGAAACAAGTAATTCAGATCTTCATGGTATTTGCAAGGGTGGTAATGTTAATTGAATCTAGATACAGCAAAGAATTAAAACACAAAGTTTGGTACAATAAAAGCCAAGAAAACATTTTGTTAAATAATGTGACTGAATGCAAAGATCCAACTTTAAATGGTTTCTCAAAGTTAGGTGACTTCAAGGTAGCAGTCATTATGTTGTGGAAAAAAAATACAAAACAAAACATAAGGGCTAAAGTTCTGCCTAACCAAAAACTATGAGTATGATTTCTTAACTATGGAACCAGATGGAAGGAAATAGATAAGATACAGATTAAAATTTTGGAGGGTTTGGACCAAGTGTGATTTATACCTGGTATGCAGGGCTGGTTCAATGTCCTCAGAACAATCACATTGATTCATTACATCAATAAAAGAAAGGACAAGAACCACATGATCCCCTCAATAGATGCAGAGAAAGCATTTGACAAAATACAGCATCCTTTCTCGATAAAAACCCTTAAGAAAGTAGGGATAGAAAGATCATACCTCAAGATCATAAAAACCATATATGAAAGACCCACTGCTAATATCATCCTCAGTGGGGAAAAACTGAGAGCTTTCCCCCTAAGGTCAAAATTTTGGAGGGCAAATAAATAAGCCTAGAAACAAAACAAAACAAAACACAACCTTAACTCTTTCAAACTTGAAACAACTCTTGGTTCTTCAATCTTACAAAATGTTTCAAAGACTGGGAACTCAGCTAAGGGCTGTGAGGAACAGTGGAGAGGAAAATTTCTATTAGAGAGCAAAATTAGGAACCTTCCTATACATCAAGAGTAAGATTCCCAGAATATTAATGGACTATAATGTACAATGTCTGGCCATGATGATGAGAATCACATACCAATTGGAAATCCTGGGCTTTGAATAGCTTGTAATGACTGTATGGGACTTTGTGGTATCTTTAGGTTAGGGATAATGTATCCCGTATGTTGATTAAAGAGTAAAACAGTAATTAGATTATCAAAAAACTAAGAGACTGGCTAGATTTTTTAAATCTAGGACTTCGGTTTAGTCTACAGATATAATAAGATAGTGGTGTCAAAAGTTGAAATGAGTAAGGACTACTGAATCACTAGAGGGGGTGTGCCTGAAGACCTAGACACGCTAAGAATTAAAACAACCTTTATTTTATTAAGCCACTAAGATATTCGGTCACTTTGTTCCATCATCTACTGTGAATTGTCCTAAAAAATATATATTACCAAATTTTCTAGTATTCATTTTTCCAGCAAATACTTTTCTTCCTTTCAGTGTTAGTTTTTTTTTTTTAATTCATCACCTCCCCTACCACCATAATATATTATCCCTAGGGAAAATAGAGAAAGAGACTTCTATTTTACTTTTTAATTATTGACATTTGTTGAGAAATTGTCAACAGTTGTTCATTAGAACCATGTATCTCTAGACATTTACTCATTACAGGTTCTTTAATATCATATATGCAGAAAGAATAAATTGGAAATAAAGTCTAATTTTAACTATAATGAGTGACTACATTGACTTAAGGAGTTGTCAAAATATTTAAACGGGGCCAGAGAAGAAAACAATATGCATACAGTCTTGATGGATACTGGGGAAAATAGTCAGGGCTGTGTGGTATTTTTTTTCTTTGTTAGTATGTACTCAAGAAAATTCCTTTTACCTGAAGAAGCACAACTATTTAAGAACAATACATGACCCTTAATTTTTGTTTGTTCTTCCCCAGTATACACATGGACTGTGTCAAACTGTGAAATAAAGAAAATTTTTGTTTTTGTTTCATAATACTTGTATTGGATAGAGCAGTGATTTACTGCTCCTTCAATTTCTTGAATGTGAAGAGGTGTAAATAAGTTGAGAAAGAAGAGGTGAGCTGCTGGGATGAGGTGGAGGTTGCAGGAGGTTTCTGGGAAGGCCCACAGGAGATGGAGTCCTTGCCATGCCAAATCATAGCAAAATTAGTCCTGCCACTGCTTTTTCTTTTCTCCTTTTCTTCATGGGAGGCTGAGCCAGCCATGTTTTTTTATGTTCTGTGTTCTTCATGTGGAAATCAGAAACCTTTCTCTGTGTCCTTACTGTAAGGGGTACATTTCAAGCTCTCTTAAGAACTTTCTTTTCGTCTACTATTCCATTGCACTGTAGGGTTTTTTTGTTGTTTGTTTGTTTGTTTGTTTCCCTCGTAAGCCAAGAGGGAGAAGAGATGGCAAACTCCTATTCTTCTAGATATGAAAATTCTTCAAGAGCAGGTATCACTGAATCATCTTCACTTGGACCAATGTAGAGGAAAGAGAGAAAGTTCAGGCCAACTTACAGAATATAGAACTTTCTTTTGAATTTTCAGATTTTTCTTTCTGTGAGCTGATTCTGGTAGTGGACTGAGTGATAAAGATTTTTACTGTGATCATTTTATAAACACAGGAGTGGGGCAAAGAACTTGCAGTTCTTTAGGACTCTCTTTGGAATATGGAGATGCTAATTGCCTATTTTCCCCAATTTCGTGGCTTTATCTGAAATTCTAAAATAAGAAAAAAATAAATCTTCTTATTCAAAACACTTGATCTCTCACAATACTGGCAATTAAATCTGCAGACACTTTTTGAATCAGATATTTCCTCCAAGATTCTACTTATATGGTATATCTGGGTTTTGTTTTGTTTTATTTTTATTTGATTTGATTATATGTTTTTGTTTTGTTTAGTTTTCCTTTATGCATAGAGACATGAGAGAAGTATTTTTTTGATTTGTTTGTTTGCTTTCCCAATTAACAGTGAATAAGTTATTTAATTCTCTGCCTTCTCAGTTGTAATATGAAGATAACATGTATGCTGAAGTGTTGGTATGAAGAGAATAGAAATAACCTGTGTGTAGTTTCTGCTAAATAGTACAAACTTCGTAAGACAAGACTAATATGATTTATTTTGTCATGGTCAGTTTTCCCCCCTCATCATCTGGCACAGTACCTTCTACAGACTAAGTAATCAATTAAAGGCTGGCAAATGATTGAATGAATAACAATTCATGTATGTTTTATTGGAGAAGTAACATTATCATATTATCACCCATTATAGATTGTTAGGTTTCAGCTTAATAGCCTACATAAGACTACCTTTACAGGACAAGTAATGTCTTGTAATATAAATACTTAAAAGCAAGAATCAATGAAAGAAAATACTGTTACTTTGGACTCATTATTGCCAGGGCGTAAAATAGGTGTGCTTCGTGGGATTCTGCATATCCCAGGCTACAGGGAGTAGCTTGGACACAACACAGTGCAAAGTGAAACAGAATTTGAAGTTAAAGAGTTAACATCATCCCCTTTAATTTTCTATTTTCTTTCCTATAGACTAGCATCACTTGCAGACTTTTTATTGTTATATTAATATTGATGAGATGGAAGGACTGGAAAATCAAATGCTTTGCTATTAAAAAGCAATAAATGTGGTCATTTTAAAACAATGTGGCACTGTCATGATTGGGTTTTTAGTAATTTGGTGCTTCATTCTTCACAGTGTTTCTTTGAGGTTCTCCTTAAAATTCCCTATCTTTTAGCTAATAGTAAAGAAAAGTCAGTCAGATCTCTTAAGAACACATGTATGTCAAAAGCAGCAACTATTGCCATGTTACAGCCATCATTCCAGTGATCAGTTAATGTAACATTAAAGTTTCTCAGAAGACTGAATTGTTTAAGAGGGATAGAGTAAGAGTTAGCAATAGCTTTACTTTTATGACATTATCTTTCCAATTCAGTTTCACCAAACTAGAAGATGACTGTGTGTTAAGGCAAATTTATCAGATTATCTAACCTACAAACACCACCGGGAAATGACTACTACTTCTGGAATAATGTCATGGTACCAGTATGGGATCACTCTCTTTTTTTTCTTATCGTGTTTTAAAATTACCCCTGGATTTGAAGTTGAATTTTATTCTTGTGAATCAGTAAAGATTTAAGTACAAAAGCATTTTTAAAGTTAAGGTTCTTGTGGTTTTGATTATTTGAGATGTTCCTATTCCACTGTCTAGTTACCTAGGAAACAACCATGTGACAGAGTTGGACTCCTATTATCTAAGTCCCACTTGCTTTCCTTATATTTGTTTAGTACTTTGTAATACAGACAGCTATTGCTAGTTTGCTCCAATATTCATATCAAAAATGGTTTAGGTAGCTTTGTGATGTTTGTATGCTCTGACTACTCATAGGTGTATTATAATTTCCAGTTATTTTGCTTCTTTTTATACTGCATTACTGCATATTGATTTGCATCAAAGTAGGGTTTATTATGCAGGGTATGGTTTATTATGTTGCTGATGCATCATATTTAAACAGCAATGAAAATTAACTGCAGTGCATGCTCAGCAGCTAATTTTCAAACTCAGAGCTTTTGGGGATATGCTGGTCACCCATATATTTATAAGGCAAGAAGATTTAGCCAGTTTATTGCTGACCTTTCATGCTATTTTGTGAATGTTTTTACGATGCCATTAAACTAGTTTGTAAATACTGGATTGAATACTAAAGCTCAGTTGGCTGTTCCTTTTGGGCAGAGAAAATGCATTACTGAGTGGGGAACTGAGACTAACAATGCATGTGGTCAACTTTTGTACATCTGTAGAATCAGAAGAAAGTGTAGATAACTTAAATATGTGTAACTAGAGATACATACACGTTTTGATTTGAATTTATATGTTTCTGAAATTCAAAACATGTACTACTTCAAGTAGAATATTTAAATCTCTCTCTAAAATTTCTCTAGAGTGTTTGTGTCTTTGTAGTCCTGTTTAGTATCTTTACCAAACCTGTTTTTAGAAAGAGATCAATTAATTAACTATCAAAACAGATAATAGGGGACCAGCATAATGCAAAGATCAAAGACATGTCAGACTTGCTGACTTTTATAATGCACATAACAAGTGAGTTATTTCTATATTATGGTAAGGTTTACTTATGCGATTGCATTTCCACAAAAATGCTAGCTGACAATGAGCTACCAAATGCCCTGAAAAATACCAAAGCAACCATATTTGCTTGAGTAGTCCTGCTGTATAAATTGCCATCTCCTTCGTTTTCTTTACTGGCTGTTACCAGTTTACATTTCCATCAAGAGTATACGAGTGCTCCCTTTTCACCACATACTTGCCACACATACTTGCCACCGCATACTTGTTGTGTCTTTTCTTTTTGATAATAGACACGCTAACATGGTGAGGGAATATCTCATTGCATTTTTTAAATTTTTTTAAAGTTTATTTATTTTGAGAGATAGAGAGCAAGAGTACGCATGTGTGCATATGCATGGCGAGGAGCATATATAGAGAGAGAAAGAGGAAAGAAGGAATCCCAAGCAGGCTCCCCACTGTCAGTACAGAGATGGGTGCCAGGCTGAATCTCACGAACCATGAGATCATGACCTGATCCTAAATCAAGTGTTGGATGCTTAACCTAATGAGCCACCCAGGCACCCTCATTGTGGTTTTGATTTGCATTTCCCTGATAATTAGCGATTATCATGTATCATATAACTGTTCATCATTTGTATGTCTTCTTTGGGAAAATGTCTATTCAGATTCCTTGTCCATTTAAAAAAATATTTAATGTTTATTTATTTTTGAGAGAGAGAGACAGAATCTGAGTTTACCTGTCTCTCTGCCCCCTAAAGCACACTCCAGGCTCCAAGCTGTCAGCCAAGAGCCTGATGTGGGGCTTGAACTCGTGAATGCATGAGATCATGACCTGAGCCAAAGTCAGATGCTTAACCAACTGAGCTACCCAGGCGCCCCTGCCCATTTTTTAATTGGGCTATTGAGTTTTTTGTTTGCTTATTCAGTTGTATGAATACCTTGTATGTTTTCTAATATTAATCCCTTATTAGATGATTTGTAAATATTTTCTCCCATTCCATAGGTTGCCTTTTCATTTTGTTGATGATTTCCTTTGCTATAAAGCATAATACCATCTAAATACATGCATGCTGTCACAAATGGCAAAATTTCATTCTTTTTTATGACTAATATTCCTTTCAGTGTGTGTGTGTGTGTGTGTTTGTACATCTTCTTCATCAAGTCATCTATCCGTGGATATTTAGGTTGCTTCCATATCATAGCCATTGTAAATAGTGCTGCAATGAACATAACGGTGCATATATTTTCCAACTTGGTATTTTCCTTTGATCCAGATAAAAACCCAGAAGTGGAATTGCTGGATCATATCGTAGTTGCATTTTTTTTTTTTTTTTTTTTAGGAAACTTCATATAGTTTCTATAGTGGCTGTGCAAATTTACATTCTAACAAGCAGTATACAAAAGTCCCGTTTTTCCACATCTTTATCAGCACTTGTCTCTCTTTTTTTTTTTTTGTCTTTTTGATTATATCCAATCTTACTATGATATCTTCATTCTGGTTTTGATTTGCATTTT
Source organism: Panthera leo (assembly GCF_018350215.1). NCBI lineage: Eukaryota > Metazoa > Chordata > Mammalia > Carnivora > Felidae > Panthera > Panthera leo. Next base: position 152,878,886 of record NC_056682.1, on the reverse strand, counting down.
CTCGTGATTAGTGATGTTGAGCATCTTTTATTGTGCCTGTTGGGCATCCATACATCTTCATTGGGGAAAAAATCTATTCAAGTCCTCTGCCCGCTTTTTTTAATCTGGTCGTTTCTTAAATTTTGTTTGTTTGTTTGTTTGTTTTCGAGAGAGACAGACAGAGCATGAGCAGGGGAGGGGCAGAGAGAGAGGGAGACACAGAATCTAAAGCAGGCCCCTGGCTCTGAGCTGTCATCATAGACTCCTACACAGAACTCAAACTCACGGACTGCGAGATCATGACCTGAGCCAAAATCGGATGCTTAACCAACTAAGCCACCCAGGCACCCCTAATTGGGTTGTTCCTTTTGCTTTGTTTGCCATTAAGTTGTGTAAGTTTATAATATATTTTGGATATTAACTCCATATTGGATGTATAATATGCAAATATTTTTTTCCCATTAAGTAGGTTGCCTTTTTATTGTTGATGGCCTTTGGTCTATGTTGATAATTTAGAACCTCTTCCATTCTTATATAGATTCCAGTTTTGAAGGGTGAAACATTGACCTGTAGCATATATTTAGATGTGTTTTTTTTTTAATGTTTATTTATTTTTGAGACAATGTGAGAGACAGAGTGCAATCAGCGGTGGGGCAGACAGAGGGAGACACAGAATCTGAAGCGGGCTCCAGGCTCTGAGCTTTCAGCCCAGAGCCTGACACGGGGCTCAAACCCACAAATCATGAGATCATGACCTGAGCTGAAGTCGGATGCTTAACCGACTGAGCCACTCAGGTGCCCCTATAGATTTAGATGTGGGGAATAATTTAGGAATCCCTCTGGTTTACACCAATGGGTTAACAAGGCACCTTTTCTTTTGTTAATCAGCTCTGCTCTGGGCAACATCACCCGCAGCACAGCACAGGGTCTATAGCCCTATTTACCTGCTTACCTAACTTAGTCCTTACCTCCTGTGAAAGCAGCTTTCTGCTATACTACTAAATTGGGGGGCACTTTTGCCTTGAATACCTAATCTTGCTTACCTCATATACATTTGAATTGGGTGCTTTTGCACCCCTCTTTTTCTGGGATCTTTGCCCTTCCCTCTCTATTCTGGGAGCTCTGTACCCCCTCTCTATTCTGGGTGCCTTTGCACCCCATTTCTGTCTTGTGGTTCTAATCTTGTTTACCTACACTCATGTGTGAGCATCCTATGGCTTTGTACTTCTTTATGCCTTGTTAACCCATTGGTGTAAGCCCAGGGAGTTCCTAAGCTTATTCCCCACACTAAACTATCACTATTAGAACATATCCTTATCCTATCTTAAAATTCGTATCAAAATAACAGGATTTTTAAATATAGCAACAAAACTATCTTGTAGTTCAAAAGAAAGTAATTAATCATTTGTGGTGCAAATTTCTTTCCCTTTTTCTTCCCTTCAGTATAACCAGTTCATCGGAATAGCTCCTCTTTTAGCCCCTTACTTCCTCAAGATTGAATTATCAAAAGAGACCATCCAATACAACAGCGGTACACTAACCTCATCTCTTACCTTCCAGGAGATGATTCTTCATAATTCTCCATGAAAGGCTAACCATTTCCCTATGTAAATATATTTAAAATTACCAGAAAAAGTTTTTTTAGTATTTTTATGTTGAAGTAATTTCCTCATAGAGGATCAGACTGAGATGGGGTATTATCATTAGGAAAACAAAGGCAATTGAGTTAAAAAGAGGGACTGTTTCAAAAATATGAGCCATGAAGTTTCATAGAATTTTTTTTCAGCACCCCAGAATGGCCCTAAATCCTGGTTTAATTATACTTCTTTAGAAATATTTATTAAATTTTCTAAATTCATTTATTTTTTCAATGGTGTTCATCTTTGTTTTACTATATCATATGTACATTTGGGAGAAACTTTAAGTCCATATTCCTTTTCTAAACTTACTGGCATATATCAGTAGACTTACTGATCTACATCAGAAATGCTAAATTCTGGTTAGCAATAAAATATTATTTTTCTGGCATTGTATATACCTGTCGAATAGTAAATGATCTTAATTTAAATAGAAGGCATGTTCTCTACTCAAGTTGATACTTTAAAATGAAAACAGTTTTGGTTCTTTCCTGGCAATCTCTATTCAGTGCCTTGTCAAAAATGTAGAAATAAAATATTGAACAGTCACAGCTAATAATTTCCATTGCTTAAAAATCTATTGTTATTTTAGCAGTGATTTTGAGGTTAGCTGTAGTTAAGATGAATCTACTACAGTTTCATACAAGGTATGGACATCAAGACAGGAATCTATGCAGAGTTTCACAAGTGGAAGTTGCAGAAGATGAATTTTGTTTCAGTGCATACAAATACCAAAGACACAAAAACAGTTAATACAGAGAAAGAAATGTGACTAAATATTGCTAAATATTGCATTTTCATAAATGGGAAATCTATATATGATAAATTATATATTTATGATATGTATAATATATTCAATATGTATCTTTAATGTATATAAAATATGCCCAACTGTGTATAAGTGATCATTTCTAGTATTATTATTAAAATCCTTTTTCTTGGAGCACCTGGATGGCTAATTCAGTTAAGCACCAACTTAACAAAATAAAATAAAAATAAAATCCTCTTTCAGGGGCATTTGGCTGGCTCAGTCAGTAAAGCATGTGACTTTCGATCTCAGGGTTATAAGTTTGAGCCCCACAGGGTGTAGAGATTAGTTAAAAATACAATCTCAAAAAAACTGAAATAAAATTGTCTTTCTAAAGTGAATATTATTTTATTATTTGGTAACTAACACAGGAAACAACTCTGTAGTCGCTTCCACAAATTCCATTCAGCCTGACTCATTATATTTTCTCTCTTTATTTTTTTTATTTAAAAAAATTTTTTTTAACGTTTATTTATTTTTGAGACAGAGAGAGAGCATGAACAGGGGAGGGGCAGAGAGAGAGGGAGACACAGAATCGGAAGCAGGCTCCAGGCTCTGAGCCATCAGCCCAGAGCCCGACGCAGAGCTCGAACTCATGGACCGTGAGATCGTGACCTGAGCTGAAGTTGGACGTTTAACCAATTGAGCCACCCAGCCGCCCCTATTTTCTCTCTTTATTTAATCTTATTTATTTATTTTTAATTGAGGTATAATTAACATAGTGTTATATTAGTTTCAGTTGTACAACATATTAATTCAATATTTCTACACATTACTCAGTGCTTGCCACAATAAGTGTAGTCACTAGCTGTCACCATACAACACTCTGACATTACTCACCATATTCCCTATGCTGTTCTTTTTTCGTTTCCATAACTATTTATTTTATAACTGGAAGTCTGTTTCCTCTCTATTTCTCCCATCTCCTTACCCATCCCCTCTCTGGCAACCATCAGTTTGTTCTCTGTATTTAGTCTGTTTGTGTCTTTCTTTTGTCTTTTTTTTAAGTATATATATGTATGAAAATTTAAACATGACTGTTCTAGATATAATTTCATAAGTGTCATATGTGTATTATAGAGTCATATTTTAAACAATAATTTCATTAATAAAAATGTATGATTAGTTCTATACACACAATCCTTTATAGTGCTTTAAAAATCATATATATGTACTGCCTAGAATGCATACATTTTGTAAACATAATGAGTCAATCTTCATTCACATTTTATAGAAAATGTAATTCCAGCTCCATCTTGTGGTTTATAATTGGGTTTCCAAAGTGATGCATTTTTTTTATTATACTTTATTTTTTATTGTTGTATCTTTTTATTCGTTGAGTGAATATTTAATGGTTACTTGAAATTCTGTACTCTAAAGAAGATTCTATACCTTTTCTCTGTAAGATATGAAATATATCTTAATTTTTGAAGGTCTCATATTTACTATTTTCACTTTTATTACATACACACATATAAAAGAAACACATACACTATACTAATCAAGTGCCAAACAAGTACTTATGTTAATCAATATAGTAAGACTCCTTGAAATATAATCCAAAGGGCTAATTAAAATTTCACTTAAATTTATTGAGATGTAAAAAGTCAAAGCATAATATTATTTCCTTTAAAAATATTGTTTTGATTCCTAAATCTCAGTGTCTATAGCCTTGATATTTTTGCGAGGTAAAATAGTGTTACATTAAAAAAAAAAAGAGCATTACATTTCAAAAATGCACTGTGTTTTTTTGTGTTCTGTAATAAAATAAGTTTAATTTTGACCTCCTTGTCTGATGGTAAGGTTAATTATTTCCTACCAGATTAATCTTCCAAGAACTTTTGAATAGGTAGTATTTATAAAATATCTATTTGAGAACAAAATACAAGTATTGGAAATAAAAATTAAGCTTTTTTTATACTAATTTAATTACCATTTAAATTGATTTCAGGCCCCCATCCAAGCAAACCATGATTCTATGACTGACACAGTTTAGTATGCCTCATTTGAATTTCGATGTGTATTTCACTAATTCAATTGATCATGTTTTTCAGCATGCAAAAAATGGCCAATCAGAATCTAAGATCAATCATGCAAACTTAACCTTAATTTAAATTCAAAGGAGAAAACATATGATTTATACAACACTTTGTACAGTGTTAACTGTTTATGTAGATTTAGGTCATCAGTTTGGGTGATAAGGACCATCAGAACTAATAATGGAAGATGCCAGAAAGAATAAAGCCACAAACTTTGGTCAAGTTTGTCATTGAAATAGCTAACGCATGAGATAAATATAAAAGCAATCTAAGATATATTTTCTCTAGTTTGTTTAATATAATATGTGACATTTATTGTATATTGATTATTTATTTCTCATTTATAAAAATTTAAATATTAAAGGAGGAGACCAATTTATAACCTACTAAATAGATATTTTGAGATAAATTCAGCTGGCCAACTATAAAGAGCATAGGGCTTTACAATTTAAATATGAATACACACAAAGAGATGAAAAGGTAAGAAAAACCTTTTTTAATACATCAAAAAGTATCAACTTGCAACACTGTTCACAATAGATGAAATATTAGGAAGCTCCTCTTAGCCCTTAGTTCATACATAAAATGAAATCATTTTTATATGTAATGGTTAGAGAAAAAATGTCCTGGATCTTAAAATATTTTCATTAAATAAATTTACACAGATTATTGATTCCCAAAAAGTAATAATATAATTGAGTATAATAATACATAATAAAATGCACATAGACTGTCATGAAATAAATAGGATTTTCCTCTTTGCGTATAGTTTCTCCTAAGGAACCAGCCCTTTGATGCACATCCTATTCCCTCTTGTAATGGCTCTCAGCAAGAAGGTCTTATTATATAAATTGCTTCCAGACCAGAGAGTTGGGTCTGCTATAAAGCACTCTTAAAAATCTTATAAATTAATCCCATGTCTCTTTATTATTATGACGTGAATTTGAATTAAAAGTATGGCCTGGATTTTTTTCCCTGGCTGAAAGAAAATGATATCAAGTTAAAGAATTGCTAGAATCCATGTCCCTTGCACTGAGTATCAAAGTAGCATAGAAAGAACATCTCTGTATGGGTAAGTAAAGAAGGACATTCACAAAGGAACAGGATAAGTGGAGAAAAGGTCCTTGGGTCATGCAAGTTACCAAATTCTAGTTGTTACTGTGATCCAGCCACATTTCTACACTTGTGTTTGATGTAAAACTTCTGCATCTTTTTCACAATAGTTTATTTTTGCTTATATCAATTTAAATTGCATTTCAATCATTCAAATATAAAGATACCTAATTTAAAAGAAAGCTAAGTTGTATCCAGTACAATATTTTAGAAGACAATTCAGGACCGGCACAGAATCTTGAACCATGATTAATCCAAACTTTTGAAATGTGATGTACTCATAATATCTGAGTACTAGAATTTACTAATAAAGATATTTGTTTTTCATAAATTTATTTTTCACATTTTACTATTTTATATTAAGCATCTTTCTCCGTATTGACTTGCAGGTGCTTCAGATCACTACGTGCTCTCTTTCTGTACGTTTTCTGCGTTTACACTGTAAGAACTTTTTAAGTAGAAACACACATGTCCCACATACATATAGTTGTCTGTATATATGTATGTATAAAATGATAGGAACAAATGTACTTGTTAATCTATCAGCACTTTTAGTCTTCAAAGCCATACATTATATTTGTTACACAGGAAATACTCTTATGAAAATTTACTCAGTTTAAAGGACTTGAGACATTAAAAATGATAAGTTGTTTATCAAAATACAAGACACAACTACTTTCTCCTTAATCTTATCAAAATCCATTTGTTAGTATTTGCATGGCCCATCTATGTCAGAATATGTATTGACTAGTGGTAGTTTTGACCCTTTATAGATACATGCCTTCACTTGTCTATAAGCATCTTCATTGGTTTGTAAACAAAAGCAAAATTTGTCCTTTTAATTATTAATAATTATGCTCAGTTAGTGTTTTAATAAAAGAAATTGTGAAGTACTCCTAGAAGTAAAAGAAATCTAAAAAAAAAAAAAAAAAAAAAAAGCATATGACTTTTTTCCACTGTACCTAATTAAGCTAAATACTAGCAAACATTTTAAAAGTAAGAGAAGGGGTGCCTGGGTGGCTCAGCCAGTTAGGCATCTGACTCTTGGTTTCAGCTCAGGTCATGATCTCGGGGTTTGTGAGTTCAAGTGCCACATCAGGCTTTATACTAACAGTGCAGGGTCTGCTTGGGATTCCTCTCTCTCCCTCTCTCTCTGCCCCTTCTTCACTCTCTCTCTCAAAATAAACAACCAAACCACTAAAAAAATAAAAATAAGAAAGAAAAGTGATTATTCAAATTATAAAAGAGAACTTTTCAATAGTTTTGATTCCATAATTGGTGAATTAATCAGGTTTTTATACAGATAAATATAATTATTAAATCTTCTCCAGGGGAAACCATAATTTCCCTAATTTTCTAAGATATTTAATATAGAAATAGAAATCTAAAGCACATACACCCATTTAATTTCAGAAAATAACAATGAGCAAAATTACTTCCTGCCTTTTATGATTCCATTTTCTTTACTTTTATTCTACATCATCCAGTGCACATGATGGCAAAAAAGCCCATTAAGAATTGCTTTGAACCTGATAATGTATCACATTTTGCATTTGGTTCAAAAAATAGGAAATGTAAAGGTATAAGACAACCTACATAGTATGGTTAATAGTTATCAAATGCTGATATCCTTAAAGTTTATTTATATCTTTATGTGTATCTTTGTGCGTGTGTGTGTGTGTGTGTGTGTGTGTGTGTGATTTAATCATCACAAATATCTAGGTTTTTATTTTTTTTCTCAAACATGGAAAACTAGCTCCATAACACCTTTTACCTTAACCTTTTACAAAGAATTTTTGTTCCTGTATGTTGGTCAAATCTTAAATATTACTTTCTCAAGAGAACTCTGAAAATTCAATTAGCCACCCAAGCTCTGTTGTATTATGTGTCAAATTACCTATTAAACCACACACTTGCTTAATTCTCTGCATCATCACAGTTACTGGTATATGTTTTTATTGCTTTACTTATTTATTCAACTAGCATACAAGATATTTTTATTATTCACATTTTCAAGGTTTCATACGTGAATGAATTCACATCCTGATTTCACTCATTTCATTCAGCCAGCATTGGGCTTGACAAAACAATGTTAATGACAAGTGTCTAATGAATTGAAATGAATTTTCTAGTCTTTCCACCTGTCATAAAAAGAACACTTTTCAAAAGAGATAGCATAAAGAAAAAGGATTTATGGTTAGATAACAGATATTTAATAGGGATTAACTGTTAGTGCTAGCTCAGTTACCTAAGCATTAGCCTTGATTGAAATTTGGAGTGTATAATAACACTCAAACTGAGGTTTAAAATGATAAAAAAAACTGTGAAAGATAACCTAATAAAAGCATCTGCAAAATAAAAATTTGTAGTGAAGTAAAATGTAAGTACTTTCTCACAATCTTTATTCAAAAATATGCATATAAATAAATATTTATAAATATAAATGTATAAATATATCTATGAATATATATGAACAGGAATATATATGAATGCATATTGGTATGTGTTTGTATGTGTATATTTTATAAATATTATATAAAAATATGTGCCCCAAATAATGATTTCAGTGAATGTATTTTATATTCTGTTTAATTATATTTATTTTAAAAAATTTTAATGTTTATTGATTTTTGAGAGACAGAGAGAGACAGAGCACAAGCAGGGGTGGGGCAGAGAGAGAGGGAGACACAGAATCTGAAGCAGGGTCCAGGATCTGAGCTGTCAGCACAGAGCCCAATGCGGGGCTCAAACTCAAGAACTGTGAGATCATGACTTGAGCCAAAGTCAGACGCCTAACTAACTGAGCCACCCAGGCGCCCCTAGTTTTTAATAAAAAGTAAATGTAAGATTCAACTGTAAATAAGTGATAAATAAATGTATTCAAATCTGTGAAATATACTTTTTCCATAAATGTAGAATAAAGTTATTATAGCTTTAGTTACTCGTTATAATTTTAATTCATATTAACATATATAAATATTTAGAGTTAAAGAGGGACTATTTTAATAATCTTAATTTGATTTTATTTATTGGAAATATATATTACAAGATTTCAGAGAGAATGTTTCATTAGTGATTTTCAAACAATTATATTTACTTTAACAATTTTAAGGTTTTAGTCATCATAAAGTGGCAGTATAATTTGAGAAATAAAATTAAAACAAAGAAAATAAAGTATATATTGATTAAATGTGATCACTGGTTATGCCAAGAGTTTTATATTGTTTGTCTCTAAAATCCCAAATTAAGAAACACTGTACAAGCATAAGATGCCATGACTTGCTCATGGTCTTAATGAGACAAATTATGGTAGATATAATGAAAATATTTTGATCCTCCTTTAGGGATACCTAACCTTTCAGATTGATTTTCATATATTCAGTATGACCAATTAGAAGTAAATGTCCATGGACCCTGTTAAAATAAGCTATTGCATTACATGTACAGAATATCTGCTTTGCAGTGAGCCCCAGAGGGGTACTTGACAATCCATAGAGACCAATTTATGAGGATTGTAGAAATATTAATTTTGGATATGACAGAAAGTAGAACAATTCAACAGTGCAGCATATCTCAGTGCTGATGTCTTAGGGTCTAGGTAATTAATTATGTGGAATTTGACTGTGTGGAATTTGATTTAAACTCTGCTTTTAACATGACAAAAATATTGAAACCAAATTCTAGAGAAAGAACATAAACAACTGGAAAAAAATGAACTAATATTATAAAGGGATTATATTTGTCTAGAAACAATATAAATTTAACGATAACAATACATAGTATTGCAAATTAATCTGAATATCATTTTTAGAAAAGTTCAAACTATATATATAAACTCTTTATCATCATATGTCCAGTTGTTGAGTTGGAAATTATATTTAGTTTACCACTGATAAAATTTGCCTCATGGGGGCGCCTGGGTGGCTCAGTCAGTTAAGCTTCTGACTCTTGGTTTCTGCTTAGGTCATGATCTCCTGGCTTTTTGGGCTCAAGCCCCTCATTGGGCTCTGTACTGACAGCATGGAGCCTGCTTGGGATTCTCTCTCTCTCCCTCTCTCTCTGCCCTTCCCTCACTTGTGCTATCTCTGTCTCTCTCAAAATAAATAAACTTATTTAAAAAAAATTTGCCTCATGGTTTTTTAAAATGTATTTGAAAACACTGTGTGAGGAAAGCTATGCCAGAAACATCAATTTATGCATTATTTCAAAATGCTGTGTATAAAATACTTTCTAAAACATACTATGATATTATAACTGTTGCATCATTCCCATAAACAGAAGTTTCTTAAAAGAAGTACATTAAATAATTTTATAATTTTTAGGATTTTGTGATTTTCTGTGTATTTATTTTATGATATTTCATTATATCACTATCTTTTTTTGAATTATCTTTAAAATATAAAATAATCAGTAGCAAAAGGATATGTTAAGAAGTTTGATTATTAGGACATTCAGTTGTTTTTATGTCAATTACATGGTGTGCCTGGGTGGCTCAGTTGGCTAAGCATCTGACTTGGGCTCAGGTCATGATCTCATGGCCTGTGGGTTCAAACCCCATGTTGGGGTCTGTGCTGACAGCTCAGAGCCTGGAGCCAGCTTAGGATTCTGTGTCTCCCTCTCTCTCTGCCCCTCCCCTGCTCGTGCTCTGTCGGTCTCTCAAAAAATGAATAAGTATTAAAAAAAATTTTTTTAAAGAGACGCTTATCCACTGAGCATTCATAGATCAATATTGCTTACACTCCTACAAGAAGGCAGAGCTCATTAATATTTTTTTCCTGTTCTTCTACTAAAGAAATTTTCACAAAAACACTTACATAGGAATTGAAGAAATATTCTACAACAATGAAATTCATTTTTTAACTATTTAAAAATTGTTTAATCCAGTATCATATTTCTCTATCTCTAGAATTAATTTGAATCATCTATTACCAAAACAAATTCACTTTGGGTCTCCTGCAATTTTACTTAAAACAGATAATTTCAGGATACCTTATGTGCAAAAATAATTTTTGAACAGTTTTTAGAGTCATTCACTTTTATAATAGAGGCACAAATTATTGCCAGTTTTTCCGGTGGTTTTTATACTTACGAGTAATCAGGTTTGAATGGGTAAATGGTACGCTTTCTTCTGTAAAGTGGGAGAAGGGAGATTGCAAACAAAATTATTGTCACAAAGCCAAAACAACATAAGCACAGCCTCAGGAAGATACATTTGGAAATAGTAAATAAGGATTTTGAGTTTTTGCAAATTAATTGCTTTAAAACTATGCAATCCTTTATACCCCTTGGGGACTGCTCTTGCATAATCTAGGTTCTATGTAATCCAATTGCAAGATTACTTTTCAAGTGTTTTCCCTTATACTGTAGTTTTATAACAGGAAAAAATTGAGAGAATTTACTGAGGAAAATAACCACTTTTTCTTCAGGAAAAAAAAATTTATTTGTGGTATGTAACAAGAACATTCAACTGATCGATAAAATTTATAATTTATTGTTTTTGCAGTTACTTCCTATTGTTACAGAAAAAAAACTTCAATCATTACCATAAGCATATATATTTTTCAGAATTAGACATAATTGGCTTTTCATTTTGTGCCTTTGCTTTCTATGTTTTTGTAATTTTAGTATGTTCTTCTGACCCATGTACTCCTTTCTTAATTTGTTTCTATATCCCAAAGTGCTACTAGTTATTATTCCCCACTTCTTTCTCAATAATTTATTTGCATGTAGTATCATTATATATTTTTTCACTATATAGTATCATGCATAAATCATACGTCATCTTATTCTAAAAAGAAATTGCTTAATGTAGAAAACGTAATAAAAATAAAGAAAAATCACATTACTCCCTACTCCTAATACAAAGAAATGGCAACTATTAATAATTTGGTATACAGATTTAATGGTTCTTTCTATGAATATATTATTTTCATAGTTTCACAAAAATCTTAAGAAAAGGAAATGTTGTATTTTCTTTTATTTTGTAGCTTGCCACTTTACCAAACTTTTTATTAGTTCTAGTAAGTTTTCATTTCTCCTTCTGGCTCTTCCAGGAATACAGTCATACTATCATGAGAAAAAAAATATTCTTCTCTTTATTTCAGAAAGCCTACTTCATTTGTTGGCAATCACTCCTAAACAGACAACTGCCATGTTATTTTACACATGCTCACCTTTCCTTCAGACTCCTGCAATCAAATAAACTATATATTCTCCTTCTGCTCCTCACTGAACATATCATTTCCTTGCCCCACCTTAGCTCTGATTGGACTTCAGGTAAATAGTCTCTCTTAATATCATTTCCCATTTCTGAGTCCCTCATTTACTTAAGCATTTATGTACTTGGTTGTCATGTCCACTATTAGTGTCCTTCTAATTCTTTTTGTGCTATACTTGCACTTTTACTGTCATACCTTAAGTGAACCTTCATTTATCCCTCTACTCAATGAATTTAGTGTATTTCCTTTACCAATTACAGATATTTATTAAGAAAATTCATGCACATGATTAGAAATTCATATACAAAAAGGCTAAAAGCTAACCACACAAACAAGCCCTCCATCCCATCCTTTCCCAGACTTTTTTTTTTTTCCTTTGGGAAAGACGATTCCTATCAACTAGATGTGCATTCCATTATTTAAAAGAAACTATACCTATTAGAAAAAATGTAAATAGCTCTATTTATCAATTTATCAATTTCAGAGATACTTGTTCTTTTCTGAAACACAATATGTAAAGATCTGACACACGGGCAACGTTGCCTGCCGCCCTTGCCTCCTTGATTGTCAGTTGACACTGCAGTGTCATATGATGTTCTAAACTTCCTCTTGTTTAACAACCAACATGGTATCTCTTACCAGAGTACTTTGTGAAATGACGTTTGGACTCCCCAAATCTAACTGCCACGTCCCTACTGTCTGTTTTCACAGGCTCTGTTATCTGAACCTCCCTGCAGTTACACTAAAAATAAGAACATATAAGAACTTGCTTCCACCTTAGAAGCAAGTTATAGTCTATATGATTTGGGTACAAAATTTTAATCCAAAGTTAGAAAATGTACATAGTTTTTTTTTTTTTCTAATGATCACAGTATAAATATTGTTTACCATGGATCCAAGTAGTATTAAAATACCTAAAATATTTGAATCATCAGATATTCATATAGGGAAATCTGACAAACCATTCTTTTTTGAAGGGCTCACAGGTTCCATGGGTCAGAAATTTGAATAGAAATAATTTGTTGTCTTCTGCCCCGGTGCCACAGCTGGGGAGACTTGAGTACTTCAACGTGACTAGAATGGCTGGAGACTGAAACCATTCAGCAGTTTCTTCACTCTTATGTGTGATCCCTCAGTTGTGACGAACTAAAGGCTGAGCTCAAGTGGAAGTGTTAACCAATGGCTATACGTGACCTCTTCATGTATCCATGTAGTTTAGAGCATGTCATACCGTGGAAGCTTCAGAGTTCTTGGACTTCTTGCATGGTGGCCCAAAGAGAACATGTTCTCTCAAAGAGAACAAAACAGAACTAGAAGGAAGCTACAAGACCTTTTATGATTCAGTCTCAGAAGTCAGAAAGTATTACTTGTATACTCTTGGGGGAGGGCAGTTATAAGGAGAGGGGATACAGACCCCACTTCTTGATAGATGAAGTGTCAAAGAATTTTTGGCGGTGTGTTTAAGATAGCCTTATGGTCACATGTTAAAAGTGTTATCTAAACACATGAATATGTAAGCAAAGGGGAACATTTTTGCATGCTAAATGTACAGAATATTTTGGAGTACACATTCGATAACATTCTGCACTTCAAATTTGGAAGACTGCAATGCCACATGATCCTAAACATGCAGGAAAATCATAATATTCATGGACCTGATATTGTAGTTAATTGATATTGTATGATATGTCCAACAACCTTGCCTATGTTTTCTCTTAATATTGGCAAAATTGGCCAAGGTCATGAAGTAGTAATAGTCACAGAGCTTATGGATGAGTCTCCTCCCAACTTAGATAAGTATTTCTCAGTAGCTGAGTATATTTATTAATAACATTCTGGAGAGTATCAAAACTAAGACAATCCTGTAAGGCTGGACTGTAGTAATGACTACAAACTGATTTCTGTTTATGTAAGTTTCTCAAAGACTAATGTACATGTGCTTAAATTCAAATCTGTTAAATGAGAGATTATTAACAAAGTGTCAAGAGAAGAATGGTGATATAATTTACTCAATTCAGAATGATCAATTTTTGGAAGGTGTGTATGAAAATCATGGGTCTTACCATTATAATAATGACTATACTATACATTGGGTTATAAAGAAATATGAGAAGCCAACAGCATATTTTCCTGAGCCATACATTATCTTAGACCATTTCAATAATAAAATAAAAAGTCATGAAATAGCATTATTGTTTTCATTTTGTTGATTGCAAAGTTTTTATCCTGCAGGGGATGTTGGAAAAATTTATGGTTTCAACCTTTAGTTTAGAATTAATGTTATTGCTGAGCTTTGGGATTACAAATAGCTATCTATTCCCAACATAACAACAGACAACCTTTACAAAAGCCATTTAATAAATACTGCCTTTGCTAAGGAAAAAAAAAAGTTCATTGTGTGAAAGCTATTGACAAAGGGCAGGTAATAATCTAATGGAGAAAGGTTATAAAATTAACAGAGGGAAAAAAACTTTAATTCTATTAATAATGTTCTATCTCTTTGGCAAAATAACACTGTCAAAAATTTCTAGCACACATCATTTTTTAAATACTCCTGAAAAAATAAAAGGTTCTCCATGCATTTTTTTCTTTTCAAAAAAATTTTTAATGTTTATTTTTTGAGAGAGAGAGACAGAGCACGAGTGGGGGAGGAGCAGAGAGAGAGGGAGGCACAGAATCTGAAGCTGACTTCAGGCTCTGAGCTGTCAGCACAGAATCCGACACGGGGCTCAACTCAGTCAGATCATGACCTGAGCCGAAGTCAGAAACTCAACCATCTGAGCCACCCAGGAACTCCTCTATGCATTTTATTCTATAAAGTTATAAACCATTTAAATATTTTTAAAGAGCAAGGAATGCTAGTTCCTATGTTAATTCAGGATATTTAAAAATAAACTTCAATATTAGTTTTATATATTATTTTGCAAATGAAAATCTTATAACAATGCCAAGGAAATTTGTCTTCATTGCTTTCAATGATCTAAGCTGAAATATTGAAATTATGCATGAAATTGGGCTTTGGGATAAAAAAAAGTTTGATCATTTGGTTATCATGCAATGCAAATTTCCGGTTAGTATATAATCTTCATTCACATAGGCTATAATTCTAGCCTAAAATATTTTTTTGTTTCTTTATTTGTTTTAGAAGATTTAAAATACCTGATAAACTGCTGTCTGTACATAAGTAAAGTTTTCTCCTTGTAGCTGAATGAAACTTTCACAAAATTGGTTAAATATGCATTGTATGTTAATTTCTTTATGAAATCTATTGGCTCACTAGTGCACAAATAGTGATGACTGAGTTCAAGTGTTAAGTATGTGGTTTTTTTTTAGTACAGAAACAATTAGCTCACTGATTGTGTGATTGCTCAATATACAGTTTATGTGAAGTGACACCAGGGCTCTGAATATGGTGCAGGAGGCAAAGCATGAATGCCCTTTACTCTGGCCAAGGTGATTTGTTTAAGAATGGCCTAATTGTGTGCTCTTTATGAGTTGTCTACATAAATTTAGGTTTTATTACTTTTAAGAAAAGAAAACTTGCAAATAAGTCTATAAAATGTATTATTATTCAAAAGAAGGTGCAGGAATGAATATAAGGAAGAATGTCTTAGTGCTTATTATTGTTACTTTGTCATGTTCCATTTTATAGAAGATTTTATGTATTTATTCAAGATCCATTTTAAAGCTATTAAATAGGATAGATATAACAAAAAAAGTGTTTTTCCTCATTATTTTTGTTAATAATTTTAAACTTTTGATGATCTTTCTCCAGTATAATTCAATAAAGAGGCTAAGTAAAGCTAAGTTTTGATCTTAATAGAACAGTTTATTCAGTACAGAGAGGTGATGTGGCTTATATGTTTCGTATATATTTATAAGTATAAATATACATATATAATGTAATATATATTTAATATATATGTGTATTTGTATATTTATGCATATATACAAACATGTTGTTACTATATTATATATTAAATGGGGTTGTATAAGGTATATTTGAATTGTGATTATAATTCAAAATAAAGGCATTGTAAATTACATGTAATTTTTTTCAATTTTATTTTCAAGAATGTTACTACTTATTTTTGGTGCAGGTACAAATAGAAGAGAAAATATATGTATATATATATTTAAAACTTTACATTGACCCAAGCAACAATAAATTACATTATTTTACTTCTGTTGATTCAACTCATTTTTGCCCAGTTTTAAGGAAACAGATTAGTTCATAGAAATGTATTATTTTTCAATTTTAGTTATTATTTTTATTTTTTCTAATTTTGTAAATATTTCAATATTACTATAAGAAAAAGTAAACAAAAAACACTTAAAATATAATACAAAACAAATTTATATTTGCCCACCACTGTGCATAAGACCTAAAATTCTTGTGATTTTTTAGTTTGCAAAGTATTTCCATATAAAGCAGTTAGATGAATATTGACACCAAGAATTGACAAAAAATAAACTTACAAAATAATTTACATTTAGAGGATTGATTTTATAGTAAACAACTATCAATTAATTATAAATATACTAAAAACTAAAATTCAACTTTACTTTTACTTGTGATTGTTTTGGCATAAGCATGAGTATAATCTATTATTCTACTTCATTCTATTATAAATTCTATCAATTATTAATTTTACACAGAAAGACTATAACCGAGAAAGAATGTGTAATCTCTATTACTCATTTATTTCTAGTAATTACAATCCAACACGTATTTGATTAGGTAATATTCTTGGTTCTGCAGATAATCTAAAGAAATATAAACCACAAAGATTCTAGAATCTGAATGTTTTGAAAAAGTGAATAAAAATATAAATGTGTCAGAGTGCAGCCCGATCAGCGACAGACTCCTAATTATGATCGGGTCATGATCTCACTAATTCCTCAGATCAAGCCCTGCATAGGGCTGTGTGCTGAAAGTGGGGAGCCTGCTGGGATTCTCTCTGTCCCTCTTTTTCTGCCCCTCCCCAACTCATTCTCTCTCTCTCTCTAAAAAATAAATAAATAAATAAATGAATAAATAAATAAATGTTTAAAATAACGAGAAATGTGTCAAAAACAAGCGCCACAAAGAATGGATGGCACAATATAGTATCTTATTACTTTTAATTGGCAATCACAATTAATAATTACTTAAATAATCAGAGTAAGAAGTGAGCACTATACGCAATTTTGTTTTTTTCCCTCTGGAGGAGGTGAACTTCCAGATACTATATGCGATATTTTTATTTGAAGACTTTCAAGATGATAAGACTTCAAATAGTTCTTAAGTAGAATAATGGTTATTTTGGAAATTGGAAATGTGCCTAGTGAGGAGACAGAAGTTACTATAGTATCAGAGAATAAAGACTTTTGAAGTAAGAGTAAGTATAAAGCATATACACATTAAATTCCACAAACAATGTCTTAAGGTGAGGAGGAAAAGGAAAAGGAAATTGAAATAAAAATGAATACAAAACTCAGTTTAGGGGAGATTAAGTGATTTGTCAAATAATACCATTAATGGTTAGAATAACAGGGCCAAAACGATATTTCGGAAGATGAGTATTTAAAGACAACTAGAAGTGCAGTTTAGTGCTATAGCATTTAATGTAATATTTCTTAATATGTTCAAGAATTCCTTATACTTAACCTAAATGTGTTCAAAAAGCTTAGGGTGGAAAGCCACCACCACAGGGAGAAAGCGCTCAAGGTTAGTTAATGAGATATTATGAGGGGATCACGAGTAAGTTGTTATATCACCTGTAGGAAACTACTTTCCATCTGGCGCAAATATACTTTGATCACAACCTCAAACTCCCACTTTCCTCCCAGACCCTTTGCTTCTTATGCACACAAGTTAATGATTATTATCTGATTTTCTTCACGTTCACCACATGTTAGAGCTCAATAAATACAGAGATGAAATCTCTACTCAGGGCTCCTGTCTCCTCCCAGATATTAGCTTCTCTCGTTTTCATTTCTGTGTCCGCTCTCTTGCTGGACAAGAGAGAAATCCAGACTTATGGTCTGAGACAAATATGGGTTTGCAAAAACTCTTCTGATATCCATTTCAAAAAGTAGTCTCTGGAGTATACTAGTTTCAACTGTTATTTTTGTTGTTGTTTATTTATTTTTGAGAGAGAGGGAGAAAGAGTGACAGAGTGTGAGCAGGGGAGGGGCAGAGAGAGAGAGGGAGACACAGAATCTGAAGTAGGCTCCAGGCTCCGAGCTGTCAGCACAGAGCCCCATGTGGAGCTCAATCTCAAGGACCACAAGGTCATGACCTGAGTCGAAGTCAGATCCTTAACTGACTGAGCCACCCAGGTGCCCCTAGACTCTTATTTTTAAGCAACAGCTCAATCCAAAGTGACGTAAGTTAAAAGGGAATATAAAAACAATCTGCAGTAACTTACTTTCTGGTAATCTTAAATATTATCACCAGAAATCAGTGTCTTGCTCTCCTCCACTTGGCTTCATTTTCAGTTTCTATATTCTAACAAAGTAGCTTCCAGCTCTTCCCAGTATGCATTCTCCTACTTTCAAGTCCAGTGAAAAGAATATCATTCTCAGGTTGTTCCAACAAAAATCCACATATTAGCTCATAATAGCTTCATTAGGCCATATGCCATTATCTAACTCAAATAACTGGCTAAAGAAACATGATATCTGAAACATATGCCCATTTATGGAGCAAGGACTAATTTAACATTACATAAACACATGGTTTAAAATGTGTTTAAACACCTGGTTTAAAGCTAGCTCTGCTTAATCAAAGTCAAGCTTCTATTATCAGAACTAAGGTTCTGATATAAGTTTAGAAAATTGTGGATCCTATACTCTCCTTTGAGAACAGAACACACACAGTACCCTGTAAAAATCTTCAAGAAGTTGTATAGGAAATAAATATGCTAAATTTGTTGAATCCAGAGTCTTCCACGTTTAACTGACCATTACCACAATTTCTTTGAAAAATTCTTCTATATCACTTTCAAAGTTTGATAGAACAAGTGTTTTGCAAACCAAAACATTTCCCAAAATGTTTTGGGAAACACTGATACATAATTGATTTTGAGAATGAGTTTTTATTTTACTTGGTACCATGATGTAGTATTGAATAGTTTCCTAATTGGTAATGTGATTGAAAATATATGATCTGGAATTATTGGACTAGCAATGTTACACAAGCTGGGCTGTGGTAAGGATAGACAGAAAATGACAGGCTATTGGAGGTGTGCACAGTTGCGTCTCAATGTCCACATCATTGACTCATCCACAGAAGCCAGTGTTATGTTAGGTAATCTAGAAAAGCCAATGTAAGTAGATTTATATTGTGTTAATTCAAACTCAAAGAATAAGGGCAAGGATTTGGGTGTGTATGAGACATTTCAAAGGAAAAATTCGTAGGCAATAATGCCTTTTAAAAAAAAATAAAGGTAAGAGATGATTAAAATTAACATAGATTTTAAAATAAATAAAATAAAATAAACAGGTTATGAAGAAACTAGAAGAATTTACAGTATATAACTGGCTTAATAATTTGAGCCAGTTTTCATCAAGTGATAATTGGAAGAATATGTGCAGCTTTTTGTTTGGTATGTGTGTGCGTGCGTACGTGCGTGAGTGCGTGCGTGTGTGTGTTTGTGTGTGTGTTGATACATTATATGCAGAGTTGTTTCAGAGAACTCAAAAGACCAAGTAAAGATTGCGCTAGCGGAATGTTAGAGATAGTTACTCTGTGGAAATAATACTGATATTACAAGGCTAGGTAACAATTAAGTGGACTTTAAGAAAGTGGAGAGATGATGGGGCACCTGGGTGGCTCAGTCGATTAAGTGTCTGACTCTTGATTTTGGCTCAGAAATCAAGCCGCACGGAACCTGCTTAGGATTCTCTCTCTCCCTTCCTGCCCCTCCATTGCTCATGCCTCTTTTCTCTCAAAATAAATAAATAAACCTACTTCAAACAATAATAATAACAGGGTATATTTATAATACAAGTATGTTACTAAAAATAATAGATTTGGGGGCTCCTGGCTGGGTCAGTAGGTACTGAATGTGACTCTTAATCTCAGGGTTGTGAGTTCAAGCCCCACATTGGACATGGAGCCTAGTTAAGAAAACCATTGCTTTTTTTGATTTTGCTTAATTGGGATTTAAAGTTAATATTTCCTGCTATCAACATTGATATTATCAACATTATCAACTTTGACAGCATGTAAGGTCATAAAGCAATTTGACATTATCTGTTCCATTATCTGGAAATGAAAGTTGTCGAGATCACTTTACTACAGTGTAAATTCATATATAAGTGCTGCTTTGCTTTGTATGTTTAGCATGAATTCATTAAGAAATACTTTCGGGTTAGCAGCAAAAGCTATTTTCCAAAGCCATTCAGTATACAACATTGGTGGTTGAGGGTGGTTCTCTTAAAAAAAAAAAAAAAAAATCTCTACCCTGAACTAATTCAATCACAGTAAAACTTCTTGATTTCAAAGTCAAGATTTCTATGTGGTAAGTCAAGTAAAGATATCTACCTTCTATTTCTGCAAAAACTCTTGGAATTAATGAAGTTTAAGTTCATGAGAACATGTGAAGCTCATCATTTACACGGTTAGTTCAGTAACACATGATAGATTCACATATTTTTGACAAAGTATCTACTCAAGAATAATTCGCTGCTTAACTGTTAATACTCTATAAACACCTACTATTTTCAAAAACTTTGAGAATTTGTTCAAATATGTCATTTTTTCCACATATATTTTCCATACAAGCAGTTGTAGCACATTTTAACATATTCCACTTGAATTTGTACTACATTACTGTTTTCTCAATTTATTTGAAAATATTCTCACATGTAGCATTCTGTGCAGAATATTTTCTAGAGGCTAATTCTTCTGTCATTTCAAACTTTGCACTGACTCTTCAAGTAAACATTTTAGTAGTATAGATACCACATGTCAACTTTTTAACAAGAAACAAAACAAACTGCTGAAAGGCACTTGCCTTGTTTTTAAGTGAATATTGATGTTGCTTCTAATGTCTTCAACTCTTCAAACAACTGTTCTCACCAAAAGTCTAATAGTATTAAAAAGTAGCTTTCTTTTGGATACATTTGTCTGGTTGTTGCAATCAAATACCATTTCAAGAAATCATGAGCAAATATCTTTCCTCGCTTAGCAAAAAATGACCTGGTCAGAAACTTGGTTTATTCTGTGCTCATTTTCTTTTATCTTTCCATTTCTTTTTCTTTTTCTTTCTTTCTTTTTCTTTCTTTCTTTCTTTCTTTCTTTCTTTCTTTCTTTCTTTCTTTCTTTCTTTTCCTTCCTTCCTTCCTTCCTTCCTTTCTTTTTGTTTCTTTCTCTTTCTGTTTTAATTTTGTAAAGAAAATTTTTTTTTTCAGTTTATTTATTTATTTTGAGAGAGAGAGGGAGAGAGAATGAGCAGGGGAGGTGTAGAGAGAGAGGGAGGGAGAGAATCCCAAGCAGGCTCCATGCTGTCAGCCCAGAGTCCAGTTCAGTGATTGATCGTACCAACCCTGAGATTAGGACCTAAACTGAAATCAAGAGTCGATCGTTTAACAGATTGAGCCACCCAGACAACCCCAGAAATTCTTATATAATGAAAAATCCCATTTTAACTTCCTAACTTTTCTGACTGCTGCTTTCTAATGATCTGGTAATAATGTGATGAGTGCTATCGTGTCCAGTTTCATTTTATAATAAAAATAACATTCAACCGTCAAAAATTTATGACAAATAATTCACATGTCCATGTTCTTAAAAGTGTGATGTTGAAGTCCACTTTTATCTTCTTTTCTTATTTTGACATGATCAGGAAGGTCTGGTAATAAAAAATAAAATACAAATTCTATTGAGTTACAACCACATCAGTGCACTATCCCATGTTCTATTACAGTACTAAACACTGCTACTGTGGGACTAAAACAGTCATTAAACACATAAATGAATGAATGTGACTGTGTTGTAGTAAAACTGTCTGGAAATTTGAATTTTAATTTTCTATAATGTTTATTTACATGATACATTATTCTTGTTATTATTCTTTTTCAACCATTAATTTTTTTTTAAATATTTGCCCTACCAAAAACAGGTAGCCAACCAGTTATGGTCCATGGACCATAATTTACTGACCTTTCTACTATTGTATACTTATATACACACATACACACACACATAGACACACACACACACACACACACACACACACACACAATGCTTTAACCCAGAAAAGTTAACTGATCATTGGCATTTCCCAAGTGATAAAATATATTTTCAAAAATATTTTTCACTTACATAAACTATAATTAAAAGACTGAAAATAAAATTATTTTTAAAAAATCCATTTAAGAATCATGGGTACAGAAAGACAATGAAGTTATGAAATTTTGAAGTTTTGCAAAATCAAGTGAAACGAGATGAGAAGAAAAGCTTTCATAAGCCTAGCATTCTTAAGTTTGTGTGGGTAAAACTAGAATGAGAAAATAAAAAAGGGCTCACTTTGGATGCACAAATACTATTTTAAATCATAATTTGTTTCCCAGGAAACAATGATGAGTAATATTTGGTCTTCTGTCAATTAAGATACTCATTGTTTATATTAACAGGTCATTTTCATTCATGTTACAATTAATAATGTTTTGCTTCTTTAAAAATCGACCTATTTTTTCACTTTTGGGTCTCAATTTACTACTTTTTCATATGTAGTAATCCTTCAATAAATCATTAAAGTTGTATAGTATATCATTAATTGTTAATGAAATGATGAAAAGCACAGCATTTGCAATGAAGAGCCTTGACCTATCTCTGCTCATTAATGTGTGATCTTAGTCAATCACTTAGGCTTTCTGTGCTTAGTTTCCTTAGGTCTGGTCCTCCAGGAACAGATCCTCAGATGAGAATTTGAATACAATTAATTTATTAAGGAAGTGTCCCCAGAAGAATATTGTGAGGGAGTTGAGTTACCAAAACTGGGAAGGGGAAGTACCCAAGTAAGGATGTATTTTGAAGCAAAGATTGAGCCTCAGAGAGTCACATGGGAAGCTCTATAGTGTACCCTAGACCTTGGAGTTAGACTCACTTGCAGGAGAAGGGGTGGGACTTTTCTACTCTGTCTACCAGTTAGTGATTGGCTCTATCACTAATGACATGTAACCTCACAACACTTGGCCAGAGAAATGCCAGTAGCCCAAAGGCGGTCCTCTGGAGAAGTCTCAGAATAGGCCATCAGGAGCAAAGCAGTCAGAAGGTGGGAGATAGGCACCCCTTTGGCAGAACTGAGGCCTTGTGGGTGAGACATTGCCTGTCTGCTAAAGCTGAAAATAGGAGTATAATATAACCTAATATTGTTGAGTACTTACTTTATTCCAAATCTTAAGCAAAGCACTTTATTTTTCTTTAAGGTTATACTTTTGCATAGTATTCACTCAATAAATGTTACCCAATATTTCTATTTTTGTCACTTATAGAAATTCAGCTTTGTTGTATGTATATAGAAGTTAAAAACTTGAATTATATATCTTTTTATTTAAATATCAGAATGTCTTCAGTTATCATAATTTATTATTTAATCTTATGTATTGTCCCGAATGAAAGACTATTCCAGTTATTATTTTAATTGAACTTGCAAAATTCCCATAACAATAGCAGTCAAGTTCCTAGTACTTTAAGTTGGAGAAAAATGAATAGGTAGCTTGTGAATCCATTAGAGAATTGTATTCAAGTTAGTCTTGTTTTTCTTTCAGGGCATGCTATTTGCCACATATGTGGTATTTTTTAGCACTGCAGGGAAGAAACAGGGTGAGAATTATAGTTGCTGGAAATTCCTGCCATATGGCTTTCTAATACCTTAAATTACATGTTATAACTATTTTTCTTTGACTGCATACATCTTAACCTTTGGCTTTATACTTCTGGGAATACTACATTAACTAATCACTCGAAAATACACATGTATGGCTTGTGTGTGTATGTGTGTGTAAAAGACATTTTCTTATTCTTAACATGACAACATTAAATAATCCATTTCCAACTGCAACATATTTTATCAAAGATAACTGCTAAAGTACAAAAGTTTTGTTTCTCTATTAAATTCATATTATTTATAAGTGTCATTGTCTGTTTCCAATATGGAAAATTTAGTAATTGTGCATATTCTGTTTGCTAATTGAAAGTTTACTTATAACTATAACCCATATTAATATATCCCCATTTGGGGGGATATATGTCTAGTCATAATATTATTAATTTTAGATATCAATAATAGATAGTATCCATAAGAAAGTATCTGTTCTTTCTGTAGAATGTCATATGTTTCCAGTTATTAATTGGAATAGATTTTTAAAATCTCTTATGCAAATTGAAAGATTATACCATTTATTGCTATCTTCAAATATTGTGAATGTGTCTGTGTGAGGCAGATTTTGAAAGATAGGAATTTACCACAAAGGGAAAATTAACTGCACCATATCTACAATGGTTTGAGTATATAAATTGCATTGCCTTTTTATTCTTATTTGGCACTCCTGTGTGGCTCAATCGGTTAAGTGTTCAACTCTTGGTTTTGGCACAGGTCATGATCTCATGGTTTGTGAGTTTAAGCCCCGCATCAGGTTCTATCGTGACAGTGCAGTCTTCTTGGGATTTTCTCTCTCTCTCTCCCTCGCTCTCTGCCTCTCACCCTTTCTCACTCCCTCTGTATCAAAATAAAGAAATAAAAGACTTTAAAAATAATAAAAAAATAAAAGGTAAAATGTATTCTTATTTAATTATTTGTATCTTACAGCAGAATGACGACAGCCTATGATGGTAAGTCACATGCAAGGGAAAAATAAGACTAGACGAGCCTACAGAGAGTTTTATTTTTTTTTATTTTTTTTATTTTATTTTTTAACATTTTATTTATTTTTGAGACAGAGAGAGACAGAGCATGAACGGGGGAGGGTCAGAGAGAGAGGGAGACACAGAATCCGAAGCAGGCTCCAGGCTCTGAGCCATCAGCCCAGAGCCCGACGTGGGGCTCGAACTCACGGACCGCGAGATCATGACCTGAGCCGAAGTCGGACGCTTAACCGACTGAGCCACCCAGGCGCCCCTACAGAGAATTTTAAATATATGAAACTTGAAATGATGCATGAAAGCAAATGAGTGGCGCTTATGAACAAAAGTACACAGGAGGTGGAGGTCAACAACACCAAATAAGCACTCAGGTTATCAGACATCGAGAGTACACACCAGTGAAATTGATGTAATACCTACCATGGATGCATAGACTTTTGAACATTTTATGATATTGAAAGTACAAATAAGTTGTTACATATTGCAAGTGCCTTACAGGTAAATTTAGAATACCATCATCCTGCTGAACCTATGATTTCTCAGAATTTCTCAGAATTTTGAGATCCCTTTGAAAGGCTCAGTCATTCTGCTTCATCTTCCTGAGTCCCACCTTCCTCCTGTGTACAAAAGTGAAATGGGAAATGAGAGATACCCTTCTTACTGTGTTTTAAGGATTTGTATATATGTTAAAATATCCAGTGATTGAATAATATACAAGAAATGTTACTTTCTTTAATCTTACATAAGTCACTTTAAAATTCAGCAAAATTTTAACAATCTGTTTTTGAGAACAACAATGTAAAAACCAGAAAAAAATAAGGCTAGTGATATTGAGCAAGATAAAAATATATATCTGTTTATCTGGTGTCTCATGGATTGTGAAAAGTCTAATGACTAAATCCTGGTCTTTTAACTATAGATAATGACAGGAGTTTTTAAAGTGTTTAAATTTCCCCAAACATGGAAAATGATACTATCTTTCTTATGTATTTGCCTTAACAATAAATTCTCCTAATGACCTCAGACTGAATGACAATGATACAACCAAAGGTAAAGTGGAAAATAGCATAAAGGAGCAAAGAAAGGGTAGGATGTGTTGTTGTTGTTGTTGTTGTTATTGTTGTTGTTGTTGTTTTGCTTATTTACTGGTGTTTAAGACCAATAATTGGGTGACATACAAAAAGAAAAATGTGGCCTAAAATATGCAAACCACTTAGAGATTTTCTTTTGTTGGGACATGCCAAGCATTATATATATATATATAGCAATACTATCTGCTAAGATCATATCTGAAACATTCCCCAATATTATAAAAAGAAAAACAAAATCAATCCATTTCCTTTTCTGCTACTATAAAGCATTTTATCTTTAGAAGTTTCATTTATTTACAAAATTATGTGCTTGGAAAACTGAGCCATATATATTTATTATAAGTGATAGCTTGGTGAATCTGTGACAAAACATGGTAATAACAGGAAGACAAGTATGCCCTTAAGAATAAATCAATATAGGGGCTCCTGGGTAGCTCAGCCAGTTAAGCATCTGACTCTTGATTTCGGCTCAGGTCACCATCTCACAGTTTGTGAGATCGAGCCCCACGTGGGTCTCTGTGCTGACAGTGTGGAACTTGCTTGGGATTCTCAGTCTCCCTCTCTCTCTTCCCCTCCTCCACTTGCACTCTGTCTTTCTCTCAAAATAAATAAACATTAAAAAAGAATAAGTCAATATAGTTATTTTTAAAAGCACATTCATAATGATATATAAGTGTATATGTATATTTCAGATTGTGGTAAGGAAATTTAACATGAAACTACCCTCTTAAATATTTAAGTAACCTATGTAGTATTGTTAACTACAGCATCATGTTCCAGATCTCTGGAACTTACCTGTCTTTCATAACTGAAACTTTATATCTGTTGAACAATAATTTCCCATTTTCTCCTCCTCACTGACAACCATCAGTCCACTCTCTGCTTCTATGAATTTTACTATTTTAGATACCTCCCATAAGTGGAAACATACATTAATCACTTTTTCTGATAAGCACATTTCACTTAGCATAACATCCTCCAGATTTATCCATTCTGCATGATGGCAGAATTTCCTTCTTTTTTAAGGCTGAATAATATTCCATTATATATTATATATAATATATAAAATGAGTTTAATTAGATTTTAATAACTGATTATTAGAGCTATCCATCTAGGAATCTAAATAATAATTGATTTGAGAAACAAAGGCAAAAGAAAAAACTTAATTCCTTACAACTTTTACAAGCCCTTGAGACAGAGTGACCTTCCTGTAGGAACTCAGCTGTCTCCATGTTAATATTTTGCCAAGAGCAAAAGGCAATTTTAGTTTAACATTATCCCAATCTCCAGATCCGGTAAGTCTACTTTAACATAAAGAAATTCCTTCGGGGTGCCTGGGTGGCTCAGTCAGTAAAGCGTCCGACTTCAGCTCAGGTATGATCTTGCAGTTTGTGAGTTCGAGCCCTGCATCGGGGTCTGTGCTAACAGCTCAGAGCCTGGAGCCTGCTTCAGATTCTGTGTCTCCCTCTCTCTCTGCCCATCCCATGCTCACACTCTGTCTGTCTCTGTCTCTCAATAATAAATAAATGCTAAAAAAAAAATTAAAAAAAAAAGAAATTCCTTTGGAAATTTCCTTTATCCTACTGCCCAAGATATATGTATATGGCCCACTGATATACATCTGAAGGGTCTCATGACAAGTTTTTATTAAACAGTAATAAATGACATTTTTCTAAAAGCAGCTTTTAGGTCCTGGAAACCTTGCTCCCAAAATTCCTTAGAGATCTACGCTATCCCTAATTCCCTCCCAACTTGAAAGTATATAATCAGTCACCGTCACAACCCCAGTGCAGCTCTTTCTGCCCACGGTTCCTATCCTCGTGTTTTAATAAAACCACCTTCTTGCACTGAAGATGTCTCGAGAATTCTTTATTGACCATTTGCTCCAAACCCCAACATTTCCAAATCAACCCCTATGGTGATTGGTATCTTTTAACTCCTAAACTTGCCTGACCTGTAGAAAATAGCAAATTTATATTCATAGATATTTTTACTTCATATTTTTTAGCACAGTAGATATCTGAAAAGAAATCTTATTAGGCATGGAGTATCTGTTAAACATAAACATGTAACTTCACAATTATGTAACTACATTCTTTTTTTAATAAAGCCATGAGATATTGGACATTATAATGTGGATAATCTAGTCACTAAAACTAGTAGCATGCAGAATTCAAATTGACAATATGACATTAATATAAAAAGCAATTCTTTCATTTCTGTTAGAAAATAATGATAATTTAATAATGCTATACTAGTGGAATGACATATTGGTATATTTCCTTAACACAGTGGTATCCTATCATCACACAGAAATGTCAGTATTAAATCATGTATTTGTTAGTATAATAATAGCTTTCATTTGAACAGTGCTTTATAATTTCCAAAGAACATTTTAATACATTATTCCTTCTGTTCTTCAAAATAATTCTGTAAGGAGCCAGATACCAGGTATTCCTTTGTTATATGAATGAAGAAATAGTGGCTTAAAGAGCATTTACAGCATGGCTACAGCAGCTTAATAGCAGACTTGATCATGAATCCATGTCACTTGTCTCTCAGTCCAATGTTCTTGCCTCTCAATTACACAGAAATCAATTGTTAGAATAACTGCAAAATCAGCTCAGTAAATATCATAACAAATTAGACTACATTTGGATAACAACAGTAACTTAGATTAAAATGGACGTATTTCACTATGTTCCAAACATTTACAAACATCTGATATTCTAAATTATATAGCTCTCCCTCCAGCCAGTCCTTTAGAAAAGAAAGCTATCAGAATAATAAAGATAATCCACATAATTAGACCTCAAATGCCATTTGCCTGAATTTAGTTTGTAGCAAGTCAAAAAATGATAATTATTTTAGTTTCAAAAGACCACATTTCCAAAATAGAATTTACTAATGATTAATCCGTTTTATGGAAAATCCATATTTTTCCTAATGATCCTTAGTGCTACTCACTATACTGATTTCACAGTTCAAATAACTTTCATGGCTGTGGCAAGGTTTCCGGGAAAATGTGACAAGATTCAGACACAATGAATGTTGAGATGGTACCAAATAATCCTATGTCTGCTGTGTGCTTCAATAGAGGAGGAATCCCATGCCATACCTGCCTAATAGATTTGTTTTTGGAGAAAAGAAAAACTCTTCAGTCTCACTCATCTCTTGCTCCTTTTCAAAGATGCTTAGGAAGCTCCACGTCAGGAATACATACTTGGTTTGCCTTCTGACTGGAACGCTCTTCCCCTACATGTGTCTGCATAGCTTATGTCTCACTTCTCTTAGTTCCCTGACAAAGTCTCACTTTTCTCAAGAGTATAACCTTTACACCCTGTGTAAAATAGAAGCTTCATTTCTTTCTTTCCCCTATAATATAAGCATGATAAAATAGGGACTGGGCCTCTTTCTTTGTTCACCACTATATTAGTAACACCTAGAACAGCTTGCACATATTAACTGATTTGAATAATTGATTTATAACATTTTTATTTCATTCATAGAGACTCAATATTCTATTAATGCTATTATACCATTGAGATTCATGTTCTCTGGTACCAAAGACTGGCTATTTCCAAATTCACTTGGTCAAATGAATGCTCTGTTTTGCTCTTGTCATATACTCTGCGGAGAGCCACCTTTAACTTTTCCTGCACCATTCAAATGAATGTAGCTGGCTAAAGTTACTTCAGGAAGCTTGGTGGGGATCAAAAGTATACAAGTGAAATTAAGTTGAGTTCAAGGATTTTAGACAATAAAGATTTTAATGCAATACCATTTTTAAATAATGAGATCTCAGTGATTAAAATAGAGTTTCATTTTTTTTCAGATCTCCACTGATGGCAGCAACTGGCAATGCCTTTGTTTTCTATTTAAATATTGTTTTAAACATAAAAAGTCTCCCTTGTGAACTGAGGTTATTTGATTACCTATAACCAACATTTGGAAAATACCCACTCTCCCTCTAGACTGACAGGCTTTATACAATTTGCTCCAATTTTTCAGTCTTGCTTCCCTCTATTTTCCTGTTTCTCTCTTGTGACTGTTGAATACAAAACTTATCTAGTGCCATGGGGCCTTTTTGTTGGCATTGAATTATTCATATTTGGATAAATCTGCTCAAGTTAAAATCATTAGGTTAGTTTCTCTGATCTCTTTTATTCTTTTCCACTCTACTATCTAATACATACGTATTTTTATTTAAACTTTTTTTTTCCTTCTCAACCACCATTTACACTCAATCTCCAAGAAATAAAGGTGAGTAATTCTGGCATATTTCCTAATGCTTGTTATATTTTTTATAGTTAAATTTTATTTATGTAATATTTTAATAAAGCAAAGTACCTATGTCATGTTTTTATTACAATAAAAATACAAATAATTACATGACATCATATTATGTATTTCTATATATATTTATATTTGAGGGTTTTTTTTTTAATGTTTATTTATTTTTGAGAGAGAGAGAGAGAGAGACAGATCGTGAGTGGGGGAAGGGCAGAGAGCAAGGGAGACACAGAATCCAAAGCAGGCTCTGGGCTCTGAGCTGTCAGCACAGAGCCTGAAGCAGGGCTTGAACTCACAAGCAGTGAGATATGACCTGAGCCGAAGTTGGACACTTAACCAACTGAGCCACACAGGCAACGCTTGAATTGTTTTCGATGAGGAAACAGATCTTTTTTTTAAATAAACTCCTAAAGCAGCAAGTAATATGTATTGCAATTACTTGGCAACAAAACATAATCATTTGATAAGTAAAAAAAAAAAATGAATTACTTAGATCACATCAGTGAAATTCTATTGGACTGTTTTACAGTAGTAACCTTGAGCAATTAAGATGCTTTGTATGTGATGATATCTACATGAAAATTTGAAATTAAATTATTTTAGTATCTTTATTTACCAATTCATCAATTAATTGTAATAAGTGTCTAACAGATGCATTTCATTGTTTTTTGGGATTTGTTACTAATTTTAAATTGAAGACTTATTTTTCAAGTGATTATTTTATTTTATTTTATTTTAATATGAAATTTATTATCAAATTGGTTTCCATACAGCACCCAGTGCTCATCCCAACAGGCGCCCCCCTAATGCCCATCACCCATTTTCCCCTCCCTCCCACCCCCCATCAACCCTCAGTTTATTCTCAGTTTTTAAGAGTCTCTTATGGTTTGCCTCCCTCCCTCTCTAACTTATTTTTCCCCCTTTCCTTCCCCCATGGTAATTGAAGACTTATTCAGACTAATGTCTGGTATAAGATTTGCTAGAGAATGTCTTCTATATCAAGAGCTTCAAATAAGGAAACCAGTTAGAGAAAATTTACCATCATTTGATACTATATAATTAAAAGACAATGAAAACAATATAAGAATTGACATTTTCACCAAAATATTTAAAGGTATTAACCACATAAGTAGTGCTTTCAAAACTTGGAAAAGGCTTTTGATATTTAACTGAGAACCCAAATATTTACATATATTTAGACAGTGTTGGTGATGCTAAAACACATTATTAAATGTGAGAAAGAGCCACTGATTATTTACATTTTTCAATTGTTCCAGATTTTTTTCTGCCGCTTTTTTATTAATAAATAGAATATATGGCACTTTTTATTTCCAACCCTCAGACTGATATTACTTAAGCATAACTTCAGCGAATGTAATATTTGAACAAGCTTTAGACTTCTGCTAGCTGAGGCTTATTAGCACAGCACTTTGCAACACAAAAAAGTCATTTGTATTCCAGTCAAACCCAGCTGTTTACATACATAGTTTTGAATTATAATGTGGTGTGATTATACCCAAATATGTTTTATTGAACCAAAATCAGATTCAAAACTTAACTTGCAAACAAAATTACTTTAGTACTGTTAATGACTTTTTACCTAATAAGACAAAATATAATGTGATTGCTTAATATGTGTAGGGGTTTACAGGAAAATACACTCACCGGTGTGAAATGCTGTTAATTCAGGGCCGGTACTTCTAGAATCAAAAAGCAGTAAACTGAGACTGATAAATTTGGTGGTTAATATCTTTCTCTACAATAGTTTTCTGAGATCACTGTTCAATCCTGCAGTCATTGAGCAACTTTCAGTCACTTAACCACCATGAATACTTGGTTCTCTCTGTTCTGTGTTTGTGCAGACAAATATTATTATTTGCTCATCACAAGTTGATCCAAATAAATATGGGACTATATTAAACCGGTGCCTGATGTTGTGTTAGTTATATAGGGTTTACAGTGAGCCCAATACATTTTTAAGAACTTCACATATATTAATTCAGTTCACCTTTAAAATTACCTTCTGCTGAGATAAGTAATCTGTCCAAGGTCATATGGAGACAGGGAGACCAAAGGGACCCCATGAAAGAAAAAGCTGTTTTGTTTTGTTTTATTTCCTTTGCTTCTTTTCTGGCTTCTACTCTTGCTAGGACCTGTACCTCTGCCCTGCGTATGCCTAAACATATGTACTTTAAGGGACTCCAGTTAATGATATCTTTGGAGTCGTCCAGCACAATAGATAATATCTAAGGAATGACCAGGCAAAGCCATTATGTGCATATTCCAGACCACTGGTGCTAAATAGCTCAATGCCAAGACCCCTAGCTCACCAAAATGAGTGATTTATGATGGGCACCTGGACCCTGTCTTAGTTCTGATCAGTTCCCGGATGCCTGAGAAGACACGTGCATCAGACCATAATCATCAATAAAATCTCCAGACCCCAAGCAAAGAAGAGACTCATACTCCTTTCCTTTCTATGTCCTGACACTCCATCTGTACCTGCTCTCTATCTTCAATAAACTCTTCTCTCACTTCTTGCTGGCTCCCATTTGATTTCCATCCTACACAAAGCCAAGTACCCTCTTGGCTGGTCCTATGGGACTCCTTCTGGGTCCTTGGACCACCTGCCTGCATCAATATTGCTTACAAATATCAAAGCTAGAATATTAACCCAGTGAGTCTGGTTCCAAGATCTTTTCCTTATTTTAATGACTGCTCAATACTGTCTCAAGGGCTTTCTTGGAGTCACTGCTTTGACTTAAGTTTTAAAGACATGGAAAGAATAACATAGATATAAACCAACCACGCCCTACCCATCATATTATGTGTGCTTTTTGTTAAAAGATGTCTCATATGGAAGTCAAATTCATCACTTTGAGCAAAATGACTTGGTCTTAGCCACTAGCATACCGTCAGAGGTTTTTCTCTCAATGGGAAAGTTATAAGTATAGGTACTGTAGGTAGTCTGTTTAAAAATTATTATGAATATTATGAAGCACTCGTTACATTTTATATTACTAATTATTGAATTAAATGACTGCAAATACCCCCTCTCTAGAGAAAATTAAAAAAAATAAAAACTGGTGTTCTATGTGTGTCTCAGCATCTTATGAATATTTTCAATATGACTCAAATCACTGTTAAAACTTTTACCTGTATCTGAGTTGGTTACATATCATTATATTTATGAAACTATAAGAAAATATTTTAAGTGTCTCATAATTGTTACCTATTGGTTTGGTAAATAGGATTGCACTACTTATATCTCAACAACATAATCGTTACCCATTTCCAGAACACGCGTTAATCTTTAAAGTATTAACAATTTAGGGGCACCTGGGTGGCTCAGTTGGTTAAATGTCCAAATTCGTTCAGGTCATGATCTCATGGTTTGTGAATTCGAACCCCGCGTTGGGCTCTGTGCTGACAGCTCAGAGCCTGGAGCCTACTTTGGATTCTGTGTCTCTCTCTGTTTCTGCCCCTCCCCCGCTCACACTCTATTTTTCTTTCTCTCAAAAATAAATAAACGTTAAAAAAGTATTAATTCAATAGGTTAAATATCAGTATTTTAATTAATATAGACTAGTTAGTAATGGGGTTCAATTTCCATATTCTTTTAACATTCTCCAGATGATTCTAATTAATGTACACCAAGGACTGAAAGCAATTTGTGATTTGGAAAGCTAACATCCGGTATAATTCTGCTGGACTAAATTTTAATCTCCTACTTCCAGCTTCATGTCTCTACACCCTGCTCCTTAATTTTTGTAGTTTTCATTAATTTTTGTCAATGTTATTTTTAGACTATACTATACTACCATCATGCTTCCTGCCATCCATTTTTGCATTTTTTCCCTTTTCTGAAGGTTGAAGTCAAAAAAGTTTAATACCAGAGTGAAAATCTAGATATAGGTTGAGGAAGTATAATCTTAGCCTAATGCAAAACAGAAATGGTTGCCACTTAAAACAAATGATTGGAAGCACAGTTCTTTTATGTATATATGCTTTGTTTTTTTCTAAATGAAATTCTTGATAGTAGGAAAAAGTCAAAGGATTTATTAACTACATAAAGCCTCCTGCATCTTCTATCTGAGTTGCATTGTACTGATGAAGAACCTTGACCTAAGAATGGATGTATTTTTTTCCACGTTTTACTGAATACTTAACATTTTGATAGATAACATGAATCAGCATATGTAAAACATTTCCTTTTATATTTTGAAATTCATCAGTTAACCTCTTTTTTAATCAAAATTTTACATGTTGAATAGAATAATGTGATAATAAATATAATATTTCTACATTTTATTGTTTCTAGCTTGCCGAAGTCAAGACTTGTTAATACATAAGTAGAAGGGTGAACTAGAATTTAGTGACATTTATTTTTTAAGTATTTAGATGACTTAAAATTTAAAAGGAGATTAAATTTAAGAAACATATTTAACTTATTAAATTAGTCAGCATTACAGGTATCTGGTGGCTCAGTCAGTTAAGCATCCAACTTTTGCTTAGGTCATGATCTCACAGTTCATGGGTTCAAGCCCTGCATTGGGCTCTGTGCTGACAGCTCAGAGTCTGGAGCTTGCTTCGAATTCTGTGTCTCCCTCTCTCTCTGCCCTTCCCTGCTCACATTTTGTCTCTCTCAAAAATAAAAAAAAAAAAAACATTAGAACAATTTAATTAGCATTAAAAGTTTTTTGTTCCTTTTTTTTTCATAGATGTGTGATTGAACATATTTCAATCTCCAAATCAATGACTCCAAATGCAATTTGGTGCATTCTAATTAAATTGAATTTTAATGATCATAATATAAATATGAAGACTGTGACTGATGTTAAATCAAATGATTTAAGCCAAAACCAAACAGTGGGAGATAAAAAGTATATATTGAATAAATTATAAAACACTTTATCCAAAGTGATGGTGCCCAGCAAATAAAATAAACATGTGTCCAGAATGTATTAATAACTCATTTACTATGTTAATTGTCCAGTGTGCATTTAAGCTTCAGGTAGCACTCATTATTCTAATAGAAAGGCAGTATCTCTGTGGAATTACTATGCTTGGAGCAGTAAGTTCACATTTTGTAGATTTCTGGGGCAAAATAAACAAAATAAGAATCTCTTATTGACTGAGTTCTTCTTCTCATTCTGCTGTTCTTATTCTTTATTCTCAGTGACACTCAATTATCAATTAACTCAGTCAAAAACCAAACAAATAAAAGTCCTTCCTACTCTGAAAAATCTTTAAGGAAACTCAATAAGAACATTCTAAGCCCATACAAAGAAACGAATTAAAGCAATCATTCACTTGAGATTCTCTCTCATGATGCCTTTTCATATGTATTTCTAAGAGCTAAAGCCCATGCTATTTGTTTTAGATCAAGTAGTTTTTAGATATTAAAACTACAGGCAAGCCAATCATAATGACAAAGAATAGTGTTAATATGTAAAATTAATCCTAAACTTCAACAATATTATAGTACTATGCATATCTTGAGCAATAGTTTAAAAATAGGGTATTCCTAGGGGTGTCTGGGCATCTCAGTCCATTGAGCATCCAACTCTTGATTTCAGCTCAGGTCATGATCTTATGGTTCATGGGATCAAACCCCATGCTGGGCTTTGCTCTGACAGCACTGAACCTCCTTGGGATTCTCTCTTTCCCTCCCTCTGCCCCTCCTGGGTGCTGTCTCTCTTCATCTCTCTCTCAATAAAAAAAATCAACATTTAATAAAAATAAAAATAGGGTATTCCTATGTCAGATATTTTGTATTTTTGAAGATCAATGGTAATATTATATAATCATTATATAGTTAAATCTATTGGTTTGGGAAATAAAAATAAATTCATATTGTTCTAGAATGTGATTTATATGTGTTGGGTTTCTTTGAAAGATTTAGTTAATGATGAAAGAAGTAAAGAGTAATATCATCTTGACAGGTATCCTTGGTTGATTATGTCTTAGAACTGCAACATACTAAAGATTCCCTAGATCTACTTCTTGAATGTCTCTGTTTGGAATACCTACTTGGTAGAGTCATTGATAACTATAATCTTAAGATTTCATTCTTCCAAGATCTAGAATTCTAGATATCTCTCTGAATTTGTGTTTCTCCAAATCTGCTTAGTTTATGTTTTTAAGTGGATTTTACTACATAAAATGATATAAAATGGTTAACTTTAGGATCATCTCTCTCTCTCTCTGTCTCTCTCTATCTCTTTATCTCTCTCTCTCTCTCTCTTTCTCACACACACACACACACACACACACACACACACACACACGTACATGCACATGTGCACTGTTGATAGCCAGTACTTCCTGGTTAGTTCCTTGAAAGTTTAAAGGTTAATATTTTTGCTTTCCTTGTAACTTAGCTAAGTCAATTAAATTTTATTTTATCTACTTCACTTAGGTTCATGCTCAGACTGAATGATCACAAGAAAAGCAGTGTAATGAATATCTAAACTTTGGGTTTGGGATTCATCCTTGCTGTGTCCTAGTTCTATGCCCTTGGGAAAGGTGTCTAATCTTTCTTATCAGTATATAAAAAATGGGAAGAGTAATTATTACCTCACAGAATCTTTTAATGTATCAAAATGGATATAAGAAGAACCATGGCACAAACTCAGCTATACTTGAGACATCCTTTTCTTTTCTGTCTGTCTCACTCTCAAGGCGATTCTCTCTATTTGTATCACTATTCCAATCCCTCCAGCTTCACAAGGACATCACCATTTGGTCACCAACTTTTCTTCATTATCCATCTTTCCCACTTCCCTGGATTATTACAAGGGACATATAAATATATTTTATTAACTTTCATAATAAAATATAATCTTTCTTTACTGTAAATCTCTCTTCAATAATTCAAAGCCAAAAATCACAGCCAAAGTTTTAAGCTCAAACTGTCTCAGCTTATTCATTTCCATCAATTCTTTACCCTATTAGAATATGACATACATGACTTTTGGCATCCTTCCATTACAACTATTCATCTTCTCCATTAGTTTTCTGAAATGACTTAGTCTTTATTTCTCTCCTGTCTCATTGGCTATTTTTCATTTTATCTTTGCTTTGCTCTTCCAAAATGGTACATGATAGCAGTTTACATGCCCAATACTGGACCTTCTTTTCAATTGCTTAGTATTCTTTCCCTAGGTGAGTTTAAATTCCTTGGTTTTGAATATAAACTTTATGCAAATAGCTTTAGGTGGCATTAGCATCTCTAACCTAGAGCTCTTATTTTGTGATTTAGATTTGCAAATGTATTGGATATGTGTCATTTTTTTTTCCTTATATGTCAGCAATGTTTCTCAAATTTTCTGTCTTAAATTGAAATGTAGCATTCCATACAATCTACCATTTCTCAGTTTTGCAAATGGATTGCCGGCTCACTATGCTATTAAAATAAAATCTCCTTGACTGTTCCCATTCTTTCAACCTCTGTGTGCCAAAATCATTGGGAAGTCTCTCATTCTTCCAAAATATATCATAAATTTACCTTCTTTTCTTTGTCCTCATTGACAAATCTTTATCCAGCTCAAATTTATTTACCAAGACTTTTAAATATTTTCCTAAAAAGGTCTCCCTCTTTCCACTTTGGCTTCTTCTCATCCATTCTGCATAAGATGGCAATACTGGTCCTTCAGTCATAACATTCCACTATTTAAAATCTAACTTTGAATTCCCTTTTTCATTTTATTTCCTTCCCATGAACTGTGTGAGTCTCTGCCTTCTCTATTTCCCACTTATTTCCTCCAATACCCCCTTTTCCACTATACATCCATCATTCTCCTCTTCTTTCAGTTATTCAGAAAATATTATTTCCCAGCCTCTGTTTTCCATACTGTTTTCCTTCCTCCATTATCACTACTGACATCAGTGAAATATACATAACCATCAAGCTTGCTATTGACCAGGCCAGAAAGCTAGGAGTTACCCTTGAAAATTTTCATATTCAACCCTAGAATCCATTCCATAAACCTCCAATATATATTTCAAATTACGCTATCTCTTCTTGCTTCCACTGTCATATTTTCATCCAGAATACCTGTCCTTCTTCAGTGTACATTTATATTTCTGTACTCTATTTTATTAACTTCTTCTCTAGTATTTATTATTTTCTTCCTTCTACTTTCCTTAGGTTTACATTGATCTTCTTCTTCCAGCGTCTTAAGGAGTAAAATTAGGTTGTTAATTGGAGATCTTATCTTTCTTAATATAGGCATTTACAGCTATAAACCTCTATTGAAGCACGTATATATCTGCATTCCATAAATAATAAATTTATCTCAAAATAGTTTTTGATTTTCCTTTTTATTTCTCTTTTACACATTGGTTATTTAAGAATGTATTATTTAATTACCATGTATTTGTGAGTTTCCCACATTTTTCTCTGTTATTTATTTCTAGTTTCCATTTTGTTCAGAGAACATACTTTGTATTCCATTGTTGTTGAAGAATATGTTTTTTGTTGTTTCTGTTGTTTTAAGTTTTTGATGTTTGTCTTGTTAATTAGCATATGCCAAGTCCTAGAGAATGTACCATGTGCACTTAAGAAAACTGTATATCCTGCTGTTCTTGGGTGGAAGTCTGTTAGGTCTAGTTGGTTTATAGTGATGTTCAAGTATTCTATTTCCTTGTTGGTTTTCTGTCTAGCTGTTCTATCTGGTATCAAAAGTGGGGAGAAAAAGTTTCCAATCTATTATTATTGAATAGTCTATTTCTCCCTTCAATTCTGATAGTTTTTTCCTTTGTGTATTTTTGAAATACTGTTATTAGAGGCATATATGTTTCTGTATATTCCTGATAGGACCGATTTATAAATTGTACTTATTTACCTTTAGTAACTTTTTTGCTTTAAAATCTATTTTATATGACATCAGTATAGACATTCCAGCTTTCCAGATTTAGTTGCCTATTTGTATGCTATATCTTTTTTCATTCTTTACATGCAAACTATTTGTGTCTTTGAATCTGAAGAATGTTACCTATAGGTTACATGTGTAGGATAGTGTTTTTATCCAGTTTGACAATCTCTGTATTGATTAGGTTAGTTAATCCATCCACATTTAATGTTTTATGGATGTGGTTAGATTTATGTATGCCACTTTATCTTTCTCATGTCTTTTGTTTCTTCCTTTTTTTAAAAACGTTTATTTTTGAGAAACAGAGAGAGACAGAGTGTGAGCGAGGGAAGAGCAGAGGGAGAGGGAGACACAGAATCTGAAGCAGGCTCCAGGCTTTGAGCTGTCAGCACAGAGCCCAATGCAGGGCTTGAACCCAGGAACTGTGAGATTTTGACCTGTGTGGAAGTTGGACACTCAACCGACTGAGCCACCCAGGCACCCCATCTTTCTTTCTTTATAGTCCTCACCTTACTCCTTTCTTTTGCATTGTCAATATTTTCTAATGAAGCATGTAAATTTCTTAAATGATTTACACTGCATTTTAAGGGTTTTTAGTAGTTTCTCTAAAGTTTGTCATATATATTAAATTATCCGAATCAATTTTCAATCTATACTAACCTAATTTCAGTGATATGTAGAAATGTTATTGTTCTATCAGTCTAACCCATTTTCCTTTTGTGGTGTTATTATTAAATGTATTGCATCTGTGAAATATGTAGCTGCAATAATACAAAGTATATTTATATATATACTTATATATTATAGCTGCAATAATACAAAGCTATAATTATTGCTTTACCATCTCTAAACATTTTGTTAGCTCAGTACAAGCTTTGCTCCTACCCGTCTCTTTTGTGCTTTTATTGGTAAATATATCATAGACATATTATGTTTCTATATATTACAGACCCAGCAATACATTATGTGCATATTCATTTATACTCTTGCTTTTTAAACTAGTTAAGAAAAGATAAAACTATGCATTTTTACTGTCTTTTATAATTACATAATTACCTTTAGTAGTGCTTTTTTATGTGAATTTGAATGCCATCTGGGATTATTTGCTTTCAGCTAGAACTTTCTTCAGTATGTCTTGTAAGGCTGGTCTGTCAGAAAAAAAAAAAACAAACAAACTCCTTTCCTGCTTATCTGAGAAAGCGTTTTGCCTTTAGTTTTGACAGATGGCTTTGTTTGGTATGGGATTGTTAGCAACTAAATTGTGTTCCTCCAAAATTCATATGTTGAAGCCCCAATACCCAGTACCTCAAAATGTGACTGTATTTAGAGATAGGGCCATTAGGGTGGTCCATCATTCAGTCTGGTGCCCTTCCTTATGAGAAGAAGACATGTGAACACAGAGAGAAAGTAGGGATATGTACACATGGAGAAAAGACTATATGAGGTCACAGCAAGAAGACAGCCACCTGCAAACGAAAGAGTGAAGGCTTTGAAGTAACCAAAGCTATTGACACATTGATCTTAGACTTCTAGGCTTCAGAACTGCAAGAAAATAAATTTATGTTGTGTAAGGTACATGATCTGTGGTATTTTGCTATGTTAGTCATAGCAAACTCATATAGGCATTCTAGATTGACAGTTTTATTCTTTGAGCACTTTGGATATGTTATCCCACTGCCCTCTGGTCACCACTGTCTCTGTTGAGAACTCATGTGTTAATCTTATTGGGGCTCTCTTGTAAGTAATGAGTCATTTTCTCTTGATGCTTTCAACATTTAATCTTTGTCTTTGACATTCAAGATTCTAACTATGGGGTGTCTTATTTGTTACACTCTTTATGTTGATCTTGTTTAGGTTTCTTTGACCTTCTCAAATATATACGTTATTGTTTTCTCAGTAAATTTGGGAAGTTTCCAGCTATTGTTTTTTTGAATATCTTTTTCTGCTCCTTTTTTTCCTCTTCTGGTACTTCTATTATGCATATGTTGGTATGAATAGTAATGTTTCACATTTTTATTTTATTTTTATTCATTTTTTAAGAAAATATATGGTGTGGTTTTTCTGTGAAACTAGACCAACAGGGAATACAAATATAGTATAAGTGCTACTTGTTACTGAGAAAAGTGCATTTTGTAAGCTTTCACCAAAAACTTTGCTGTTTTAGGTTTCAATTTTCATTTTCATTTTATGTGTGTATGTATGTATGTATGTATGTATGTATGTATGTATGTATAAATGGCAGCAAAAATCTCTTTGTTTGGGATATAGCTGACAGAAGCAGAAGTAAGAAACACTGAAAACAATTTAGCATTTAAAATTTAAACATTAATGTCCTTAGCAGTCCTAGGTGCTAAGGAAGTTAAAAGAAATGAAAAAAAGGCGTCACCTGAGTTGTTGAACTTCTCACATTCTCTGCATAGACAACCACTAGGTTTTGCTTGTCCACCAAGACACTGATGTTTTTCGTGGGTAGGAATGAATTGTTCACATAGATTTTTACCTTGTGCAATGGCTCAGTGATGTGATGATTTGATGAATCAGGCTTTTACATTTACTATGGGTCTAAATATTGCTGATGAAACTCACATTCTGTTAGTTCAAAATAAATTATTTGGGTTGAATCATTACTATGAAATACCCCCATATCCCTGTTTTTATCTGTTCTGTGCAATGTAGCAATATGCCTATCAAAGTGACTGATGTTTATTTGAGGTGGCATAAAGCGCTAAGTTTAAAGTCAAAAGAGTTAACTTCTAAGCAATTTCCCATGTCAACCATCAGTTAAAAGGATGAAGAATCCTTTACAATATTTTGAAATGTGCATTCCAAAGTTTCCTACAATTATGAAAAAGGTACATCTATTCTCTATGTTTAAAATGACAGGTATTTGGACATGGTAGAGGATTTAATTAATACCTGAATTTAATAAGCAAAGCAGAATGAACAAGGAAAATAAAAGTCTAATTATATGCATCTAGTTTTGGATTAGTATTTATAACAAATTATCTTATAATGATTATTAATAGTATCAATGTTTCCTTCAAATGAATGTTATCTAACTTTTCATCTATCATTCAGCTATTATGTATCTATTTTCTATCTCTATCATCTGTGTATTCATTGGTTTACTGAGCATTTTATCTATTGTAAGATAACTTTTATATAAGTAAAAGCAAGGGTCATAAAATTCAATAACTTTTCAGTTATACCTCAATATACAAATTTAGTAACAACTTGTTTCTTTAATTTTGAAAACTTAGCATATATGTTTTATTTTTCCAAATATCCTATAGTAATTAATCCTAGAATTTCAATGAATAATATCACTTTGCTGAGAAAAGATTGACCAGAAGGACAAGACTTGGAGACATGTCAGATTTTGAGAGAAGTATGATAGCTTAACAAGTATAAAGTATTTGATCATTTATATGGAAGTAAACGGAGTCAATGATCTTTAAATGTGCTTTTATCTTTAATATCAATTATTTTTAGTAATTACACAACATTTTGTATTAAATGCCTAAAATCTCTTTAAGATACTTAAGGAATTTAGTGAGTCAGTTTGTTTGATATTTTAGATATTTTCCTTTTTTGTAACAAGTAAAGAATTATAAGAACCTGGCATGCAACTGGGAAGACCTTGAAAAATTGTATGTTCTTTGATTTTATGTGTTTATATATGCATGTCTATATGTATCTGTATATGTATGGATGAACTGATGGATGGGTGGATAGGTGAGTGGATAAAGAGAAACAGACAGATAGTTAAATGGATTTGATTTCTAAACATTTTTTACTAAAGGAAACTGATTTTAAGTATGTTAAAAACACTACGGAAATTTATTTTTTGAAATAAAAATATTCATATAAGCTATTGTAATTATTTTTATGGGATATTATCTTATTCTGCTTTTTGTTATTTTGTGAACATTTATGTATGAAGTACTATTCTCTCCATGATGTAAAATATATTCATGTTGAGATCTACAGATGTGATGAATATATTGCTCATCAAATCAACTGTTTCTAACTTACTACTTGTAATAGTTTAGCATTTATGTTGTTATGACTAGTTGCCCTAGATTTATGGTAAATGACTTGCTTTTGTTATTCCTTATACAAATATATGTTTGCCCAACTCAGGAATATATGGAAAACAATTGCTTATGATGCATATAATGTTTGCTTTGCAAATATGAAAAAACAAGTAGACTTAGTTATTGTAAACATGTATTTCTAAACTTCTGTTAAAAGCATCCTTTTTTTTTTTTTTTGCTGTTTGCAAATTGGCTTTT
Source organism: Panthera leo (assembly GCF_018350215.1). Taxonomy (NCBI): domain Eukaryota; kingdom Metazoa; phylum Chordata; class Mammalia; order Carnivora; family Felidae; genus Panthera; species Panthera leo. The sequence goes on along the minus strand of NC_056682.1, from coordinate 152,835,680 downwards.
TACTTTGTCCATTATTTGCTAAAATGTTACTTATGTTTTCATTATGCAAATGCAGACATTTTGTTTATCTAATTTTATTAAATGCATAGATTAAATATATTTGGAATGTTAAAAGCATATTTGTAACTATAAAACCTAGAACAGTATAATTTTAAAAGAAGTAAAATAATGAAACCAGTTGAGGCAGAGTTTATTTCTAGCAAAAAATTATTGCAAAAAAATTTATGATTAAGTTGTGTTGAATGTTTATTGTAAGCTTGAAAATGTGTTAAGTATTTTTAAATACATTATTTCATTGAAATACCATTTTAATCTTTGACATATCATTACATTCATTTTGTAAAAATTGAAATACAATCTAAGAGACTTAAATAACTTAAGCAGTGTCATAGTACTTTTGGGCGGGGGGGAGTTGGATCTGATTTAAGGCTGTTGGACAACAGGTCTAACTTTCATAAAGAAAGGAACCTTCAGAAAATGACTTCATTCATCCAGTTTCAAACATTTTAAAATAAAGGATGTTTGTCATTCCTCAAATTCTTTACGACAGACTAGAAAAAAACATTTTGTCTTATCCTCTGAACTTTATTATTTGGATGCCTAGGAAAAGTACTTTGGTAGTCTATAATATATTATGCCTCCAGAACATTGGACTTGATCTGTAAACTTTCCAGTCTAAAAGTTTTGTTTCTTTTTTTTTTCTTTTATATGAGTGTAGTTGACACACATGTTATATTAGTTTTGTGTGTACAACACGGTGATTCAACAACTGTATACATTATTCTATGCTCACCATAAGTGTAGCTACCATCTGTCACCGTACATTGCTAATACAATATCATTGACTACATTTCCTATTTGTGCCTTTTATTCCCGTGACTTATTCTTTCTACAACTGGAAGCCTGTATCTCTGACTCCCCTTCACCCATTTTGTACATTCCCTCATCCCCTTTCCTCTGGCAACCATCAGTGTGTTCTCTGTATTTGTAGGTCTGATTCTGCTTTTTGTTTGCTCATTTGTTCTGTCTTTTAGATTCCACATATAAGTGAAATCATATATTATTAGTCTTTCTCAGTCTATATATATATATATATATATATATATATATATATATATATATCACATCTTCTTTATCATTTAGGTTGCTTCCATATCTTGACAATTGTAAATAATGCAGCAATAAACATAGGACATAGGAGTTCATATATCTTTTCAAATTAGTGTTTTTATTTTGGAAGGGGGTGGTGAATACTTATTAATGGAATTATTGGATCATATGATGATTCTTTTTTTTTTTTTTGAGGGACCTTAAACCTTTCCAGCTAGGGCTGTATCAATTTACTCTCCGAACAATAGTGCACAAGGGATCCTTTTTCTCCACATCCTCACCAACACTTGTTATCTCTTGTCTCTGATTTTAACCATTCTGACAGTCTAAAGTGATATCTCATTTTGGTATTGATTTGCATTTTCCTGATGATTAGAAATGTTGAGCATCTTTTCATGTATTTCTTGGACAACTGCATGTCTTCTTTAGAAAAATGTCTATTCAGTTCCTATGCCCATTTTTAATCACATTATTTGTTTTTTAGTGTTGAGTTATATACATTCTTTGTATATTTTGGAAATTAATCTTATTGTACACGTTATTTGCAAGTATCTTCTCACATTCCATGGATTGCATTTTTGTTTTGTTGATGTTTCTATTCACTGTGCAAAAGTTTTTTTTTTTTTTAATTTTGAGATAGTTCCAAAGTTTATTTTTGCTTTTGTTTCCATTGCCTTAGGAGACATAACTAGAAAAATATTTCTATGACCAATGTCAAAGAAATTACATTCAGGTTTAATAATTTTAATTTGCATTGCTGATTCAGGTATTTCTTAAAACATTACAATTTAAAATTAATTTAAATCAAAAATTTCCTGCCTAAGGGTAGATATGTTCAATTTCTAACTTTGCTTTTTTCTATTTTGTATCATAACACCTAAATTTTCCCTAGGATAATGATAATCAATACAGTGATATGCACTTTTTGAAATCATGTTTTTCTTTCATGATTCAAAATTTGTCAAACAGAGAAAGACAGGACTGTGTTAAGCAGGATATTTGAGGCCACATTCTTGGTTCATACAAAAATATATGAATTAATCAATGTTTTGATTCTATGTGCACACACACACACACACACACACACTAAAACATACACATTTACAGAAAACAGTTGCATACAGCTGTAAATATATGTGATTTTGCACTTATTAATACTTGCTAGCATATGATTTAAAATATGAATACGGGTGCCTGGGTGGTTCAGTCAGTTAAGTGTCCAACTTCTGCTCAAGTTATGATCTCATGTTTCGTTTGTTCAAGCCCATGTTGGGGCTCTGGGCTCTGTGTTGACAGCTCAGAGCCTGGAGCTGCTTTGGATCCTGTGTCTCCCTCTCTCTCTGCCCTTCTCCTGCTTGTGCTTTTCTCTCTCTCTCTCAAAAATAAATCAGTAAAAAAAACATGAATAGATCTCACAAATAATTTTTTTTAATTTTTTAGAAGATTCTAAATTATTACCATTTAGAAGTATCTTCTGACCAGAAAATTTAATCAAAATCTACTCTATGATTTTAAGGATAGGGGCTAGATACCAATTCAAAATACTGTATTTTTAAAATTTACAACCCTAGTATATAAAATGAAAGATAAAAAATAACTATTGTTAAACAAAGAAGAGGACTTGGGCATGTTAAGCTCCAGTGAGTGAGAATAGAAAGTAGGATGAGGTACCCTTGAAGGCATTATTACTAGTTAAGTATAAAGTCATTGCAAGTTTGGTTATCTTATACCTATAATAATATTGGTGGGAATAGAATTTGGAAGGGCATACTTCCCAATTTGTGTACCCTATTCACTTGCATTGCTTTATGTGAACATCAAACAACAATGACTTCATCTTTCCACCAATCTACAGTGGATGAGCCATTGTACACACAACATAGGGTACTTATTCACCTTAGGCTACATGTTCTCTTGCATGTTTACACCATGCAGTTTAGAAGAAGTTGTTTGTTTTTGTTTTTCTAAAGGCAATACCCTTAGGTAACACAGAAAATTCTCACATATGATCATCTTGTTAGAATAAGATGCAAGCCATCATCAGTATAGTTTGGGTAACAATAAAATTCAGCAACTGGACCTATATCCTGAAATGCCAATTGCCTGGGTCAGGTGGAAAAAGAGAATATCTTTCTATGTATCTTGAAGAAAACAAGAACTTAAGTTTTCATAATTTAGTTGGATTATATTTTGACTAAGGCTTTTACCTAGACTTATGTCTGTCTTAATAAATACTGATGTTGATGCATATTTACATTTATTTTCAATGCACACATTTTCCTCATAAGAGAAAGCCTTCAGAATTTTTAGTACCTTGCTTTATTAGATATTTACTTAATATGGTCTTGAAGAGAACACTCAGTTGAGAAATTTTAAGGTGGGATGAAATGTCTTCATATTGCATAAAATAGCTTGGGCTGTTGTCTTTCAGGGAAATACCCCCTATTTGGAGGTATCCGTGAGAGCTAAGGGTGGGTCGTCAAAAATATCTATGTAGAGAGTCGGGGAAATGTATGGATGTAGTCAAAGGGTACAGACTTCCAGTTAGAAGATAAGTAAATCCTGGGGATGTAATCTATGCCATGATGATTCTAGTTAACAATACTGTATTGTATATTTTAAAGTTGCTAAGAGAGTGGATTTTAGAAGTTCTCACCATCAAAAGAAAAATAAAATGTAACTATGTGAGATGATAGATGTTTTAATTAACCTTATTGTGGTAATCATTTTCAGTATATACATACATCAAATCATTATTGTAAAGATAAAATAATACCAAAGTAGGTAGTATTTGACACCTATAAGTGATCCATACCAAAAAAAAAAAAAAAATCCTTGTAAAATAAAAATAAATAAATAAAAACTATCCCTGTAGCTCTCACTTTCCTACCATTATCCGTACATAGTTTTTCCAGTGACTTCTGGACATCCTCTTTCAAAATACTACATCAATATTGCAAGGATCTGAGAAAACTGATGGCTACTTCCTATGATGACTGAAAACTTCTCATCTCCACAAAACTACTGGTAGCTTTGATTGACTTTTGCTTCACCTGCCTTTCTAATGGTTTTTAAAGTAAGAGTTATGTTTCCAAATTATTTTGTTAAATTTCTTCCTGCTCAACATATCTACATTGCTCTCTGTTTTCTTGATCAAAGCAGGACTCATACAGAAGGCCATAAAATACACGTTAAATATCTGTAATATAGCATTTTCATGAATAGAAAAGCTATAAAAACTCATGCTATTATTTTAATTTCCAATTGGTCTCACTATATATGTCATGTTCTATTTCATCCCAAAGCCATTTAACTGGCCTCTCAATATATATACTTCTAATTACCACTGGGAACAAAAATAAAAGCGTTACTTCAAGGTCATGAATTACTGTCATTACTGAGATTGACACTCAAGGAATTTTCTTAGTAGATTTTTCTAACAAACTCTATTTCCTTTAATTCATATAAGGCCTTACTTAGGGGTGCCTGGGAGACTCAGTCAGTTGAGCGACCGACTCTTGATTTTGGCTCAGGTCATGATCTCTCAGTGGTGAGATTGAGCCCCGCAGTGAGACCCCCTGCCCCCTCTCACCTCCCTGTCAGCTCCTTGCTGAGCATAGCACCAAGTTGGGATTCTCTCTCCCCCTCTCTCTGTCTCTCCCCTGTTCATATGTGCTCTCTCTCTCTCTCTCTTTCAAAATAAATAAATAAACATTAAAAAGCAAAGTGTCCTTATGTTCTAATTGCTATTGTGTTTGTTTCAATGTGCAAAATAAGAAAAATTTATGTCATAATTTCCTTATGTTCATTGAATAATACACATTCAACCTTCATGTCATTCTATAGGTCATCTCATACCAAACACTGACGATATTTACAAAAATAATTTTAATATTTTTGTTAAATTAACTGTAAGTCTTGAAAGAAGTGTTTTCTACTCTAAACACAAGGAAAACTAAACAAAATAAAAACCTAAATATTAAAAGTAGGTGGTTCTGTATTTGCAGTTGATCTCCATCATTGTCTTTCTAAATCTGTTTTAAATTTATAAATTATTCCTTGGCACTGTTCAATTTTATTTAGAATTAGGATGCATTTTATTTTTTATTTTGTAAAATATTTTTAAGTTTATTTATATATTTTTAGAGACAGAGCATGAGCTGGGGAGGGGCAAAGACAGAAAGAGAGAGAAAATTTCTACTTGATGAGCAAGACTAAAACTCATGAACAGTGAGATCATGAATGACCTGAGCTGAAACCAAAAGCCAACCACTTAACCAACTGAGCCACCAAGGTGCCCCATGGATGAGTTTTAAATTACATATTTTGGATCTCAAAATATTTAAAATATTATTTACAAATATGACATCTGTGAAGGATCAATATGAAGAATAAATATGGTTTTAGAGAAGCTGATTATTTGGACAGAGGCATATTTAATTACTCTGGTCTCTTAAATGGCAACTCAATGTACTTTTCCCACTCCATACTATACCGTTTTGTAGATGAAATGTACGAATTCACATGCAAAATAAATTGTATTTGAATCAATTATTTTCCTTTGATGTATTTATAAGATTAGTAATTCAGATTACTAATTCAGATTAGTGTCTAAATGTTGGTTGTTTAACTTAAGTATGTTCTTAATGTTAATTCCAGAATAGTATAGCACAGCATATGGTTCTCTGTGTGAACAAGATATAGGTTTAAAGTGAATATTATTTTGAATTATATTTGTAACTTACTTTTATAATTACATTTTATGATCAGGTGTTGAAGTAATATTTAATATAAATATTAAAATATTAATGAAACAATTTTCCTTGTGAAGTATTTTTAAAAAAGAATAGAATGCTCTTGTCTGTAGGAATGAATCCCAATGAAAATCAGCCAAGCAGAGAACAAATCAAATTTACAATGAAAATACTTTAATTATTTTATTCCTAAGGAAAAGTAAAACAATTTGCATTTGCAGAATTTAATTACTAAAGAAAGTTCTGCAATTGTTACTTGAAAATTTGTATATTAAAATAGAAAGAATAGTTAAAATGAGTTCATATTAATGAAAGATAAGTAATATAATTAAAGATGATTGGTTCCATATTTTAGGAATTTAGAAACTGAAGCAGATTTTAACGAGAAGTTAACTTTAGTTACCCAAAAAAATTTAGAATGTTTGACTACTGAAATGAGCATTGATACCCAAAACAGCATTGATTGTATGCCAGATAAATTTTTAGGCACTGGTGATGTACAATAAACAAAACATAAATTTTCTCTTTTTGCTGGCTTGTATTCAAAAGACAAAAAAATAATCAGAATAATTAAGTCTATTACATGACATATCAAAACGTGATAAAAAAATGTAGAGAAAATAAAACAAACAAAAAAAGGAATGAGGAGTTCCACATTAAATAGAGAAGTCTTCAGAAAGAAGACGACATTTACTCCAAGATATGCAGTTAACAAGGAATAAATCAGGAGACAATTCAGTTTAAGTATTAAACAGAAAATTCTGCAAAAACTACAGCCCTGTGGCAGGATTGTGCCTAGTATGTTCAAGGAACAACACAAAGGCCAGTTTTACTGGAGCTGTTGGAGAAGGAGAGGCATAGAAGATGATGTCAAAGAGGTTATTAGGGACAATCTCTGTTTGATTTCTAATTATTAGAGTATCATAAGTTTTTTGTTATCTTATCTGAATTCCTTGTGATTTCATCCAGTATATTGCCCTTGAATACCAGTATGTGTCAACAAATCTAAAATGTATAACTCTGACCCTAAGATTTCTTTAATAATAAGAAAAATAACAAATACATGACATAAGAAGTCATTTTTGGTTTCTTTCTTCCTGCTGAATTGACCTAGAAATAATGACCTAAAATCCCTTGCTCTCTGATTCTGGTTTCTAAATACCATTCCACCAAATAGAATCAAGTACTTTGGAAAAAAAGACAATTCTAGGTCTGGAACAAGAAAAAATTTAAAATGCAAGTAATTATGTCTTTTGCCATAAAATAGGGAAATACTCAAAAATGATGGAAGCATGAAAGAAAAAAAGTAAATATCTTGAAGGAACAAAGCCAAATATAGTGCATTTTACACAACAAAAGAATAATGCCAGTCAGTGATGCATTAGTATTATATTCCAGTGAATAATCAGTCTGCATTCACCGAAATTAGAAGGAAAAATACAAAGAAAAGAAGGAATAGAGAAGAAGCAAAATATTTTTATTGCCAATAATAAATTTAGAAAAATACTAAATTTAGAAAATGAGTAAAATTGGTGAAATATGAATTAAGCAAGAATAATCAGTTGATGATAAAATAGTACATATAAGGGTGAGGAAGAAAGTTACTGCAAAATTTCAAATTATCTTTCCAACAAAATATTTTAATTAATTACAAGGGAAGAAAGGTAACTTTTCAGTGAATCGTGTTGATAAATACTACCTCAGCCTAGTGATCAAAATTAACTTTACCGATAATGGGACAAAACATATATTACATATTCCCCAATGCAATACATTAAGAAAAAGGACTGTTATTTATTGTAATATTTCTGTCACATATGGATGATTTCAATTTAATCATGACAAACATCAGACAAATCTAGGTGGAAGATCATACTGTAAAACATATTCTCTATTATTCTAAAAAATATTAACCACAAAAGTAAAAGAAAGATGGAGAGAATTTTCCAGATAAAAAGAGACTTAGATGACAAAATAATTAAGTGTAATGAACACTCCTGGAATGGATTCTGGATCAGGAAACTATGTCCATAAAAGACATTATTGGATGTTTGGTGAAATAGTATTTTGGATTATATCATAATACTATACATAGTCCATTGTAGATAATAGTATTACATAGAAAATAGTATTATATCAATATTCTTTTTCCTGAATTTGAAATTTGTTCTGAATTTTTGAATGAGATTGTCTTTGTCCTTTAGAAATACAGGTCATGAACTATTTAGGGGTAAAGAACTAATAAGAATGATTCAGAAAAATGTGTGTCTGTGTGTAAAGAAAAAGAGACAGAGAGAGAAGCAAAGGTTACAAAATGTTATTAATAGCTTATTCTGGGTAAAGAGTATATAGGAATTCTTTATTGGTAATTCAAGGATTTTTATCCTTTCTTTAGATTTGAAGTCTCAAAATAAAAAGTTTTTTTCCATGGAAATGAGGACTCAAAACAAAGAGACTTAATATACCCTCCTATCTTAAGCAACAAATAAAACTACACACATGTTTCTCCTATTACACAAACCACAAGATTATGATCCCAGAGAGAAGAGAGATAAATGATGTGAGCCCTATCTTTGCTCTAGGTTACTGTTTGGAAGCAGGCTACAGACTACAGTTCCTAGAGTTAGTTTTCCTGGTATCATTAGTGTTTGGATACTTTTAGCTTTTCAGATCTCAGTTCCATATTCAACTTCGCAATGATAACTTCTTTGAACTTGACCTAACGATGATATTATACATTACATGTTGTTTGTAACATTTACTGTGATCTGAAGTTATCTTGTTCATTATTTGGTCAAGTGCTTGTTGTATGTATCCATTCAAAGGATTATCATACTTTAATACTTTATGAGGCAACATCTCTGATAATTTATCAGTTTCCTCAATGCCTAAAATTCCCTGGCATAAAATAAATACTCAATAACTATGTGTTGAATGAGAATGAAATTAATAAATTATACACAATCATTAATATAAAGATAAAGATGGTTTTAAAAGCCAATTATAAATGTGAACAGACCCATAACCAGTAAAGAAATTAAATCACTAATCAAAAATCTCCCAACAAACAAAAGTCCATGGCTGGATGGCTTTCCAGGGCAATTCTACCAAACTTTTAAAGAAGGGTTAACACCTATTCTTTTGAAGCTGTTCCAAAAAATATAAATGGAAGAAAAACTTCCAAATTCATTCTAGGAAACCAGTGTTACCTTGAATCCAAAACCAGACAAAGACCTGACTAATAAGGAGAACTATAGACCAATTTCCCTGATGAACATGGGTGCAAAAATTATCAACAAGATACTAGCAAAGCAGATCCAATAAAACATTAAAAGAAGTATTCACCACAACCACGTGGGATTTATTCCTGGGATGCAGAGTTCATTCAATGTCCACAAATCAATCAATATGATACATTAATAAAAGAAAGGATAAGAACCACATGATCCTCTCAATAGATGCAGAAAAAGCATTTGACATAATTTGATAAAACCCTCAAGAAAGTAGGGATAGAAGGAACATACCTCAAGATCATAAAAGCAATAAACAAAAGACCTACCACTAATGTCATGCTCAATGGGGAAAAACTGAGAGCTTTCCCCCTAAGGTCAGGAACACGACAGGGATGTCCACTATCACCCCTGTTACTCAACATAGTGTTGGAAGTTCTAGCCTCAGCAATCAGACAACATAAAGAAATAAAAGGCATCCAATTGACAAGAAGGAAGTCAAACTTTCAGTCCTTGCAGACAACATATACTCTATGTGGAAACCCCAAAATACTCCACCAAAAAATTGCTAGAACAGATACACGAGTTCAGCAAAGTCGCAGGATATAAAACCAATGTACCGAAATCAGTTGCATTTCTAGACACCAATAATGAAGCAGCAGAGAGAGAAATCAAGGAATCAATCCCATTTACAATTGCACCAAAAACATAACCAAAGTGGTGAAAAATATATATACTGAAAACTATTAGAAAGCTTATGAAAGAAATTAAAGACAAAAAATGGGAAACCATTCCATGCTAATGGACTAGAAGAACAAATATTGTTAAAATGTCAACACTACCCAAAGCAATCTACATATTCAATGCAATCCCTATCAAAATAACACCAGCATTCTTCACAGAGATAGAACAAACAATTCTAAAATTTATATGAAACCAGAAAAGACCATGAACAGCCAAAGTAATGTTGAAAAAGAAAACCAAAGCTGGAGGCATCATAATTACAGACTTTAAGCTGTATTACAAAGCTGCAATCATCAAGACAGTATGGTACTGACACAAAAACAGACACACAGATCAATGGAACAGGATAGAGATCCCAGAAATGGACCCACAAATGTACAGCCAATTAATCTTTGACAAAGCAAGAAAGAATATCAATGGGAGAAAGACAGTTTTTTCAACAATTGGTGTTGAATGATTTGAACCAAATGAACCTGGACTATTTTCTTACACCATACACACAAAAAAACTCAAAATGGATGAAATACCTAAACATAAGACAGGAAGCCATCAAAATCCTAGAGGAGAAAACAGGCAAAAACCTCTTTGATCTCGACCGCAGCAACTTCTTACTTGACATGTCTCTGGAAGCAAGGGAAACAAAAGCAAAGGGGCACCTGGGTGGCGCAGTCGGTTAAGCGTCCGACTTCAGCCAGGTCACGATCTCGCGGTCCGTGAGTTCGAGCCCCGCGTCAGGCTCTGGGCTGATGGCTCGGAGCCTGGAGCCTGTTTCCGATTCTGTGTCTCCCTCTCTCTCTGCCCCTCCCCCGTTCATGCTCTGTCTCTCTCTGTCCCCAAAAAAAAAATAAGTAAAAAACATTGAAAAAAAAATTAAAAAAAAAAAAAAAAAAAAAGCAAAAATGAACTACTGAGACCTCATCAAGAAAAAAAGCTTCTGCACCATGAAGGAAACAATCAGCAAAACTAAAAGATAACCAGCAGAATGGGAGAAGATATTTGCAAATGACATATTGAATAAAAGATTATTATCCAAAATCTATAAAGAACATACCAACTCAACACCCAAAAACAAATAATCCAGTGAAGAAATGAACAAAAGACATGAATAGACACTTCTTGAAAGAAGACATCCAGATGGCCAACCAACACATGAAAAAATGCTCAACATCACTCATCATCAGGGAAATACAAATCAAAACCACAATGAGATATGACCTTACACCTGTCAGAATGGCTAACATTAACAACTCAGGAAACAACAGATATTGGCAAGGATGAGAAGAAAGGGGAACCCTTTTGAATTGCTGGTGAGAATGCAAACTGGTGTACCCACTCTGGAAAACAGTTTGAAGGTTTCTCAAAAAAATAAAAATAGAACTACCATATGACCCAGCAATTTATCCAAAGGATACAGGAGTGCTGTTTCGAAGGGGCACATGCACCCCTATGTTTGTAGAAGCATTATCAACAATAGCCAAAGTATGGAAAGAGCCCAAATGTCCTTGGACTGATGAATGGATAAAGATGTGAGATATATATATATATATATATATATATATATATATATATATATATATATACATACATACACACACACACACACACACACACACACACACTGGAATATTACTCAGTGATAAAGAAGAATGCAACAATGTGTATTTCCAACAATGTGGATGGAACTAGAGTGTATTATTCTAAGTGAAATAGGTCAGAGAAAGACAAATATCATGATTTCACTCATATGTGGAATTTAAGAAACAAAACAGATGAACATAGGGGAAGGGAAGTAAAAATAAGATAAAAAACAGAGAGGGAGACAAACCATAAGAGACAGTTAAATACAGAGAACAAACTGAGGGTTCCTGGAGAGGTGTTGGGTGGATGGATAGGCTAAATGAGTGATGGGCATTAAGGGAAGGCACTTGTTGGGATGAGCACTGGGTGTTATTTGTAAGTGATGAATCACTAAATAAAATCCTATTCCTGAAATCATTATTACACTATATATTAACTAACTTGGATTTATATGAAAAAAAATTAAAAAGTACATTAAAAAAGCCAAATCCATATTAGCCATTCTGAATGATTAATATTTACAACTCCATTTGATTCTCACTGGTCTCCAGTGAGTTCGGGAATTCTATCATTATCATTTTACTTACAAAGAAACTGGAAAATAGCTAACTTAAGCATGTCCCACTGTTGATAAGTGGCAAGTCCATTTTGGCTTGGGTTCTGGTTTGAATCCCTTAACCATTATTTAGTATTGTTTACATACTATGTGTTATCATTGCATTACATTTTAGAATTATTAACTGAAGTTTAAGAGTATAAGAGGTATAGACATATTAAACAAAGGAAACTGAAGAAAAATCAGGAATAACAATATTATGACAAGATGTCATCTAATTCAGTGTCAATAGTTGAAGGGATAAAACAAATATGCTTTCATAATGATGAAAATATAACTACAAAGAGGGGTGCCTGGGTGGCTTAGTTGGCTAAGCATCTGACTCTTGATTTTGGCTCAGGTCATGATTTCATGGTTCGTGTGGTCTGGCCCTGTGCTAACAGTGCAGAGCCTGCTTGGCATTCTCTCTCCCTCTCTCTGTGCTCCTCCCCCCCCCCCAGTCTCAAAATAAATAAACTTAAATACATATATAACCACAAAAATTAAAAAGAACTATATATCAAATATCATAAAAATGTATAACTTATAAAAATAAATTCGGATACAGGAAAAGCAAGCTGAAATATGAGATCCTTTTGTTTCAAATTAATAACATTAAAAGAGGGGTGTCTGGGTGGCTCAGTTGGTTAAGTGTCCAACTTTAGCTCAGGTCATGATTTCACAGTTCGTGGGTTCAAGCCCCACGTCGGGCTCTGTGTGGACAGCTCAGAGCCTGGAGCCTGCTTCAGATTCTGTGTCTCCCTCTCCCTCTACCTCTCCGCTGCTCATGGTCTGTCTCATTCTGTCTCTCAAAAATAAATAAATGTAAATTAAAAAAAAATAAAAAGAACATTAAAAGAAAAAAGTAATGAGTGGCTACAACTACCAAATACTGTGCTGGGTTTTGAGTATTCAAAGAAGAAAAATAATTTGTGATTTTTACACACTAATAGATCAACTTCCCTACTTTCCAAATATTAATGGAGGGAATTAGATTTTTTAAAAATATGTTATTATACCATGCATCTACCCTTGGCTGAGAAGATAATATTGCTGAGCATTGGAGAGAATTAATTTGTAAGATAATTTTATAGGTGCAAACTACTCCCACTCTTGATGGGGACATCCAGTATATTCTAGCTGGCTGGTGGAGTGCTTGTAATGTCTATGCGAGGAGGTATACTTGCCTGTGCAGATAGATGACATTGCATTGTGAGCCTGAAATTTTAAAAAGAGGAGGTGTGGAAATAGCTAGGAATCACTGTCAATGGCATCATTATTTAAGCTAGGCTGTTTAATGTTAAATTACAAGTGATTTTTTACTTATTTGGCTTTCAAGTACAGTAGCTTGTTTCTTCAAACGTGATGAGATTTGAGAAGCTTCTTCCAAAAATTTTTGTTTACAGAGTGTTCTTTTGGAAAGATTTAGATCTATGCACAGAGGAAACATTTTTAATGCCTCAGGAGCTCTGCTTAGGACTGAATTGTTAAAAGAAGATTTACATACACACTTGCACAAAGGTGGAAACTATAGTAGACCATAATGATCCTCCTCCTGAAAAATATGTTAGCAACAATCTCTTACTTCTCCTTTGGAAAGAAAGATCTCTCTGGTCTAAGAGTGATTCTTTTCTATCCTTCTCTTAGTGGGAAGCTTTAACACATGAAACAATCCTACAGGAGAAGAAAGAAAGCAATAGTTTTCATATTATCTTTCTACTCCTCTCCCTAAAAATCTTCAAAATTTTAAAAGTAGAAGAGTGTTTTACATTATCAGTATGGCAATAAAGAACAATAGGAAAGTTCTTGGGACATTAATCCAGCACTGATTTGGAACTGTCTTGGAAAACCTTTAGCTTTATAATTAGATTGACTTGCACTGTGTGACTTTTGGTGCTGGTGTGGGTGAAAATTAAGCTCTCTCGCTGATAGTGATTGTTCAGACCAGTGTGTATTAAAAGAGTAGAATATTTTATGATGCAGGAACATCTTGTGAATTTCTAAACAGAATGAGGGAGATTCATCTTGCAACTCTTTTTTGAGCAATGGCGTATTCTGATCCCTTTCTAGAATTCTCAGTTTTATTTTTAAATCTAAGACAAAATATAGGGCTCTATTAAAACAATAAACAAACAAACAAACAAAACTACTCTGTCCCAAAGTACCACATATGGACATTTCCATGTATTTCCAATATCCAATAGAATCTCTCAAAGGCTCCCCATAAGAATGTTTATGTTATTATCATAATTTTTTAATGAGGAGAGAGAGGTTCACATAGGATAGGCAAATTGCTTCATGATTGCAGTAGTAGGGCCAGAGTTGATGTTTAATTCCAAGTTTTTCTGACACCAGGTGCATTTAGTTTATTTTTAATATCATTGTGCTTCCTACAATGCATGCAAATGTAAAAAAAATGAGTTCTGCAGAACTCCAGAAAATAAAACTTTTACAATATTAAAATAAATAATTCCTAAGTATAAGAATAAATATATTTGGTTTAGTTACCATCACCTATTGCAACTTAGAAAACATTCGGAAAACTCAGAGTCAAAGATTAGTCAAGGCAAAAGAATATATTAGTCATTGTGATTTAAAGACTGTGATTTTAACCACAGTAGGCATGCCACGTTGCTTGTGCCCAGTGATTTCCTTGTAGTTAATAATCTCGTGAGAAAAAGTTTCTAGAGGTGCTGTCACAGATTGTCTTATTTTAAACCAAGCCTGCCTCTGACATCTTGGCTTCAAGCTTTCAGCCAATGTTATTGTTTGGACTTGACTCCTAAACTCTCAAGGAAGCTCTTGACAGTGGAAATTTCTCAGGAACCAAAGCATTAATTCTTAAAATGTTATAAACATATGGAAAAAAATGATTTTCAAATTAGTAACTTGTTTAAACAATAAATATTATAAGCTTAAACCACTTACCAATATTTTAAAGAACACACAAGAAAGATTATGAGGGAAAATATTAAGAGTAAACATTTTTAACGAACCTCATTTAAGTAAATATTTGAAAAATCCCTTACTGAGGACCCACATTGAGTCCAGCAGATACCAGGCATCACATGAGTTATTTATTAAGTATGGCCTATCATTGAAATCCCCTGCCAAATGTCCATAAGAAGTTGAAGTGCTTAAATCCGAATTTTGGTGTTTCTTATCCTAAGCATCATGTTAATTATATAAAACACACAAAAATCATTTACAGTGAAAATAATTAATGCTATATGCAAGTAATTTCATAGGAATAACTATTATCATATAAGGTTAAAGGAGGTCTAGATTTCCACAAACATTCAGACCTAAGTGTCCAACCAGACAGGCTCAAGGTAAGATCAGAACAGCATTTCGTAATTTGATTGCAGGATCAAAGCAGGCTCATTGGATTTTTTGTGTCTAACATGAGAAGAAATCAAAATAAAGATCTAAAGAACAAACAATGAATGACCTTTAATTCTATAATCAAGGAATATCAGTGAGTAACTAACTAAATCCCCATGTAAAATTCGTGACTGCTAAATAGGAGAATTTTACTCACAGTGTAACAGTTCCATGTAGTAATATGTAAGTTTCCTGAGATACAGGATGTCTATACATAAGTCTTGATTCAAAAGAAGTAATATTGTAACAGCAGTTTTAGAACTTCCTCCTACAAGATTGTTAACTACAAGGAAATGACTGGGCATGAGTAAAGTGACATGCATACTGAGGTTAAAATTATAGTCTTTAAATAGTAATTACAGGAATACATCACTTGCCTATTCTAACCATTGATTCTTTGAGTTGTTTGGATGTTATATTCAAGTGCAATAAAGTCTTATTGATTTGTAATTTTATATAGAAAATAATTTTATGAAGAAAAAACTGTATGAACATGAAAGAATAAAGTGTTTTGTTTGATGTCAATTTTTAATACACTCATATTTTATAGATACATCATTGTTCCTAATGCTTTTTTCTAGATTTTCACATTTCTTCAGATCTTTTTGCCAAAGAGTAACCTTGCTGACCTGCCATCTCTATTAATTCAAGCAAAGGCATGGGTAGCCTGGGCTCCTGACTTCCATAATGAGAAGAACGACTTCGGGTAACAGCTGCCTTACAGAGAATGGAAGAAGTGTAGGGAAAACCCAGACCCAAACAAAAGCCTACCCTAAAGTTGTTCAGAATAGAACAAGTGGCAGAGACTTGCAAGGAATACCATTCTGATTGTGTAATTGTTAAAAATCAAACCCCAACTGGCACAGAATTTTGTACCAATAAGTGTAAAGTACCAATAATCTAAAATTATTTATTTTAGTGATTCAGGCTTTAAAATGGGCAGGGAGTGGAGAGTACACTCTTATTGGAGGCTTACCCACATTACAGTTAGAAAGCATTTAGGAAACTGTCACCTGGGGTAACCGAAAAGACAAGCAACTTGGAAGATATATTTAATTAACTTGTAGCATTGAGAGAGGAGATTTTGATTCAATATTGAAATGATGAGTTGTTACTAGCAATTGTTTATTGTTGCTAACAGGATTTTAAAAGATATTATAAGGAAGAAATAAGCTCAGAAAATTAATAATTATTTTGCCAGATTTTAGAGGACATAGTCCAGAGATTTCAGGTTTAGGAAGTAAAACTGTATGTCCCCAGACAAAGGTATGGCCAATAAAATATAGTCCCTGATATCCTGTGCCCTGCTATTAACACATCACTTTAGGATAAAGACCAGCTCAAAGCGTGATTACCAGGCTCCTTAGTAAAATCTGTGAAAGAAATAAGATAGATTCTAAATCCTTATATTTGGAGAGCATGGGTCCTGAAAGATTCAAGATGTAGTTCAGTGAAGTCTGTAGAGCTCCAAATGCACATTACTTAACCTAGAGGGAGGGACAGCTCTTTAGAAATGTTGCTTTTATGCCTGACTTTCAGCATGTGGAATTGACTGGAAACAACTCCACACAGAACATCCATGAAAAGTTCAGAGATCACCATTGACAAAAGGGCTGCCAGCCTGCTCTAAAAGATGCTGAGTTTGCTTGGCATATAGAAATACCTATGTGTGCTCAACTTTGTACAGACAAAAAAAAATCAGGCCACTAGTAATGTTCATCCATATGCCCCAAGAAAGACATATTTTGAATACTCACTTAAGAAGTTGCCAATGAGGAGGATGAAAAGTGAAGAAATTCCCAGAGAGCAATGGACTAGAGACCCACAGGAGCTAGCAGAACTAGGTCAGTGTCTGCTGTTGCCTCCCACCATTCCCTTTTCTGGATACAAATATTTATTATGATTCTTCTGTGCCTGTTCTATCCCTGGCTAGTTGAGTGTGCATGTATGTTGGGTGGTGCATGGAGGGTGAGGGTAGAGACTCAGAATACTTGTCTTTTTATTTTATTTTATTTTATTTTATTTTATTTTATTTTAAAGTTTATTTATTTTTATTTTTTTAAATTTACATCCAAATTAGTTAGCATATAGTGCAACAATGATTTAAGGAGTAGATTCCTTAGTGCCCCTTACCCATTTAGCCCATCCCCCCTCCCACAACCCCTCCAGTAACCCTCAGTTTGTTCTCCATATTTATGAGTCTCTTCTGCTTTGTCCCCCTCCCTGTTTTTATATTATTTTTGTTTCCCTTCCCTTATGTTCATCTGTTCTGTCTCTTAAAGTCCTCATATGAGTGAAGTCTTATGATTTTTGTCTTTCTCTGACTGACTAATTTCACTCAGCATAATACCCCCTAGTTCCATCCATGTAGCTGCAAATGGCAAGATTTCATTCTTTTTGATTGCTGAGTAATACACCATTATATATATATACCACCTCTTCTTTATCCATTCATCCATCAGTGGACATTTGGGCTCTTTCCATACTTTGGCTATTGTTGATAGTGCTGCTATAAACATGAGGATGCATGTATCCCTTCGAAACAGCACACCTGTATCCAGTGGATAAATGCCTAGTAGTGCAATTGCTGGGTCATAGGGTAGTTCTATTTTTAGTTTTTTGAAGAACCTCCAAACTGGTTTCCAGAGTGGCTGCACCAGCTTGCATTCCCACCAACAATGCAAAAGAGATCCTCTTTCTCTGCATCCTCGACAACATCTGTTGTTGCCTGAGTTGTTAATTTTAGTCATTCTGACAGGTGTAAGGTGGTATCTCATTGTGGTTTTATTTGTATTTCCCTGATGATGGGTGATGTTGAGCATTTTTTCATGTGGGTCGGTTGGCCATCTGGATGTCTTCTTTGGAGTAGTGTCTACTCATATCTTTTGCCCATTTCTTCACTGGATTATATGTTTTTTGGGTGTTGATTGATAAGTTCTTTATAGATTTTGGATACTAACCCTTCATCTGATATGTCATTTGCAAGTATCTTCTCCCATTCTGTCAGTTGCCTTTTAGTTTTGCTGATTGTTTCCTTTGCTGTGAAAAAGCTTTTTATTTTGATGAGGTCCCAGTAGTTCATTTTTGCTTTTGTTTCTTTTGCCTCCAGAGATGTGTTAAGAAGTTGCTGCGGCCAAGATCAAAGAGGTTTTTGCCTGGTTTCTCCTCAAGGAGTTTGATGGCCTCCTATCTTACATTGAGGTCTTTCACCCATTTTGAGTTTATTTTTGTGTATGGTTTAAGAAAGTGGTCCAAGTTCATTCTTCTGCATGTTGCTGTCCAGTTTTCACAGCACAACTTGCTGTAGAGACAATCTTTATTCTATTGGATATTCTTTCCTGCTTTGTCAAAGATTAGTTGCCCATACATTTGTGGGTCCATTTCTGGGGTCACTATTCTGTTCCATTGATCTGAGTGTCTGTTCTTGTGCCAGTACCATACTGTATTGATGATTACAGCTTTGTAGTATAGCTTGTGATTCCTCCTGCTTTGGTTTTCTTTTTCAAGATTGCTTTGGCTATCCGGGGTCTTTTCTGGTTCCATACAAATTTTAGGATTATTTGTTCTAGCTCTGTGAAGAATACTGGTATTATTTTGATAGGGATTGCATTGAATATGTAGATTGCTTTGGGTAGTATCGACATTTTAACAATATTTGTTCTTCCTATCCAGGAGCATGGAGTCTTTTTCCATTTTTTGTGTCTTCTTCAATTTCTTTCATAAGCTTTCTATAGTTTTCAGTGTATAGATTTTTCACCTCTTTGGTTAGATTTATTCCTAGGTATTTTATGGCTTTTGGTGCAACTCTAAATGGGATGGATTCCTTGATTTCCCTTTCTGTCGTTTCATTGTTGGTGTATATGAATGCAACCGATTTCTGTTCATTGATTTTATATCCTGCAACTTTGATGATTTCATGAATCAATTCTAGCAGTTTTGGGTGGAATATTTTGGGTTTTCCATATAGAGTGTCATGTCATCTGCGAAGAGTGAAAGTTTGACCTCCTCCTGGATGATATGGATGCCTTTTATTTCTTTGTTGTCTGATTCCAGAGGCTAAGACTTCCAATATTATGTTGAATAATAGCGTGAGAGTTGACATCCTTGTCTTTTTCTTGACCTTAGGGGAAAATCTCTCAGTTTTTCCCCGTTAAGGATGATATTAGCATTGGGTCATTCATATATGGCTTTTATGATCTCGATATATTCTCCTTCTATCCCTACTTTCTTGAAGGTTTTTATCAAGAAAGGATGCTGTATTTTGTCAAATGCTTTCTCTGCATCTATTGAGAGGATCGTATGGTTCTTGTCCTTTCTTTTATTGATGTGATGAATCACATTAATTGTTTTGTGGATATTGAACTAGCCCTGCATCCCAGGTATTAGTCCCACTTGGTCGTGGTGAATAATTTTTTTAATGTATTGTTGGATCTGGTTGGCTAATATCTTGTTGAGAATTTTTGCATCCATGTTCATCAGGGAAATTGGTCTATAGTTCTCCTTTTTAGTGGGTTATCCCTCTGGTTTTGGAATCAAGGTAATGCTGGCTTCATAGAAAGAGTTTGGAAGTTTTCCTTCCATTTCTATTTTTTGTTTTTGTTTTTTTTTCCATTTCTATTTTTTGGAACATCTTCAAGAGAATAGTTGTCAACTCTTCCTTAAATGTTTGGTAGAATTCTCCTGGAAAGCCATCTGGCCCTGGATTCTGGTTTTCTGGCAGATTTTTGATTACTAATTTGATTTCCTTACTGGTTATGGGTCTGTTCAAATTTTCTCTTTCTTCCTGCTTCAGTTTTGGTAGTGTATATGTTTCTAGGAATTCGTCCATTTCTTCCAGATTGCCCATTTTATTGGCATGTAATTGCTCATAATATTCTCTTATTATTGTTTTTATTTCTGCTGTGTTGGTTGTGATCTCTCCTCTTTCATTTTTGATTTTATTTATTTGGGTCCTTTCCTTTTTCTTTTGATCAAACTGGCTAGTGGTTTATCAATTTTGTTAATTCTTTCAAAGAACCAGCTTCTTGTTTCATTGATCTGTTCTACTGTTTTTTTGTTTTTTTTTTTTTTTTGTTTCAATAGCATTAATTTCTGCTCTAATCTTTATTATTTCCTGTGTTCTGCTGGTTTAGGGGTTTATTTGCTATTCTTTTTCCAGCTCCTTAAAGTGTAAGGCTAGGTTGTGTATCTGAGATCTTTCTTCCTTCTTTAGGAAGGCCTGGATTGCTATATACTTTCCTCTTATGACTGCCTTTGCTGCATCCCTGAGGTTTTGGGTTGTGGTGTTATCATTTTCATTGACTTCCATATACTTTTTAATTTCCTCTTTAACTGCCCATTCATTAGTTAATGAATGGTTAGCCCATTCATTCTTTAGTAGGATGTTCTTCAGTCTCCAAGTATTTGTTACCTTTCCAAATTTGTTCTTGTGGTTGATTTCAAGTTTCATAGGGTTGTGGTCTGAAAATATGCACGGTATGATCTTGATCTTTTTGTACTTACTTAGGGCTGATTGGTGTCCCAGTATATGGTGTATTCTGGAGGACGTTCCATGTGCACTGGAGAAGAATGTATATTCTGCTGCTTTAAGATGAAATGTTCTGAATATAATATCTGTTAAGTCCATCTGGTCCAGTGTGTCATTCAAAGCCATCGTTTCCTTGCTGATTTTTTGATTAGATGATCTGTCTGTTTCTATGAGTGGGGTGTTGAAGTCTCCTACTATTATGGTATTACTACTGATGAGTTTCTTTATGTTTGTGATTAATTGATTTATATTTTTGGGTGCTTCCATATTTGGTGCATAAATGTTTACAATTGTTAGGTCTCCTTGGTGGATAGACCCCTTGATTATGATATAATGCCCTTCTGCATCTGATACAGTCTTTATTTTAAAGTCTAGATTGTCTGATATAAGTATGGCTACTCCGGCTTTCTTTTGTTGACCATTAGCATGATAGATGGTTCTCCATCCCCTTATTTTCAATCTGAAGGTGTCTTCAGGTCTAAAGTGGGTCTCTTGTAAATAGCATATAGATGGATCCTGTTTTCTTATCCATCCTGTTACTCTATGTCTTTTGACTGGAGCATTGAGTCCATTGACATTTAGAGTGAGTACTGAAAGATATGAATTTATTGCCATTATGATGCTTGCAGAGTTGGAGTCTCTGGTCCTTTCTAATCTTTGTTGCTTTTGATATATATATTTTCATCTTTTCTCCCCTCAGAGAATCCCCCTTAAAATTTCTTGCAGGGCTGGTTTAGTGGTCACAAACTCCTTTAATATTTGTTTATCTGGGAAACTTTTTATCTCTCCTTCTATTTTGAATGACAGCCTTGTTGGATAAAGAATTCTTGGCTGCATATTTTTCTGATTCAGCACACTGAATATATCCCGCCACTCCTTTCTGGCCTGCCAAGTTTCTGTGGATAGGTCTGCTGCAAACCTGATCTGTCTTCCCTTGTAGGTTAGGGACTTTTTTTCCCTCGCTGCTTTCATGATTCTCTCCTTGCCTGAGTATTTTGTGAATTTGACTATGATATGCCTTGTTGATGGTCGGTTTTTGTTGAAACTAATGGGGGTCCTCTGTGCTTCCTGGATTTTGATGTCTGTGTCTTTCCCCAAGTTAGGAAATTTTTCCGCTATGAATTGTTCACATAACCCTTCTATCCCTATTTCTCTCTCTTCCTCTTCTGGGACCCGTATGATTCTGATGTTGTTCCTTTTTAATGAGTCACTGACTTCTCTAATTCTTAAATCATGCTCTTTTGCCTTAATCTCCCTCTTTTTTTATGCCTCATTATTCTCTATAAGTTTTTCCTCTATATTGCTGATTCTCTGTTCTGCTTCATCCATCCTTGCTGCTGCTGCCTCCATCTGTGATTGCAGCTCAGTTATAGCATTTTTAATTTCATTCTATTTTTTACTTCTTTTTACTCTGCAGAAAGGGATTCTAATCTATTTTTGACTCCAGCTAGTATTCTTATTATCGTGATTCTAAATTCTGGTTCAGACATCTTGCTTGTATATGTGTTGGTTAAATCCCTGGCTGTCGTTTCTTCATTCTCTTTCTTTTCAGGTGAATTATTTCATTTTGTCTTTTTCAAGGGAGAAAAGGAATTAATGAGATAGAAAAATTAAAATTAAAAAAATTAAAATTTAAAAATATTAAAATTTAAAAATTAAACACACACACACAAATCGAATAAATGATGCTAGAATCTTAAGTGTGTTTTGGTTTCAGTGTTGAAAGTGGTTTGACAGATTAGAGAAAAAAGGGGGAGAGAGAAAAAAAGGAAATCATTTGAGAATTTGAAAAAATGAATACACTGAAGTAGACTAAATTGAGATGATGGGAGTAAAATAGAATTTGAAAAAATATACACGAAAGTAAAAAATAAAGTAGAAAAAAAATTAAAGAAAAAAATTAAAAAAATTTTTTTTACATTTATTTATTTTTGAGAAACAGAATGAGACAAAGCATGAGCGAGGGAGGGGCAGAGAGAGAAGGAGACACAAAATATGAAGCAGTCTCCAGGCTCTGAACAAGTGGTCAACACAGAGTCTGATGTGGGGCTTGAACCCACAAACTGTGAGATCATGACCTGAGCCGAAGTCGGACACTCAACCAACTGAGCCACCCAGGCGCCCCAAGAAAAATATTTTTAATAAAAATTAAAAATAAATATGAATTTTTTCTTTTTCTGCATTCAAGAAAAAGAAGTGAAAAAGAGAAAAAAGTTTAAAAAAAGAAAAAAGGGAAATCATTTGAAAATTTGAAAAATTGAATACACTGTAGTGGACTAAAATAAAATGATGGAAGTAAAATAGAATTTTTAAAAATTTACATAAAAACAAAAAATATAGTAGAAAACTAAAGAAAAATAGTTTTAATAGAAATTGAAAGTAAAAATGAAGTTTTTATCTTTCTGCATTAAAGAAAAAGAAAGTAAAAGAGAAAAAAAGAAAGAAAAAAAGGAAATCGTTTGAAAATTTGAAAAGGTGAATACACTGAAGTAGACTAAAATGATGGAAATTAAATAGAATTTGAAAAGTTTACAAAAAATAAAAATATAGTGAAAAAAGTAAAGAAAAATACTTTTACTAAAAATTGAAAAGAAAAATGAATTTTTTCTCTTTATTCAAGAAAAAGAAAAGTAGTGAAAAACAGAAAAAAAGAAAGAAAATTGAATAGATGGACCTGCTACCGGATTGAAATAGGACTGAAATTACTTCATTTTTCCCTAGAAGTCGGGACTATGAAGCACTTTTATAGTCCATAAAGTAAGTAGGCGGTGAGACTGGTGTTCTTAAAGAGTGAGGTTGGCCCAGTTGGGCGGGGCTCAGTGTAATGGCTCTGTTCTCCACTAGATGGCGCTGCTAGCCTACTGGGGTGGGGTGTTGCTGCGCTTGTAGGTGCATATGCGCATGCGCAGTAATGATGAAAATGACGTCACCCAGGTATCCAGTCTCTAGTATTGGAAGGAACTCTGTTCTCCCTGATCAGCAATCGCGCACCTGTCCTCTGTCTTCGGCTTTCATCCACTCCCCGCTTCTTCACTGTCCGTGACCAAGCCCCAGGTAGTACCTCTCTCCGGAGTTTTGTCTCAGATGCGGCTGTTCTCCCCGCTCCGTTACTTTTGAAGGACTGTGGCTTTGTCCTGTTCCGCCCCTCTGCTGAATGGTCTCACTGAGCAATAGCCGGATGCCGGCTGCACCCAGGAACGCTTGTGGGACCGTGCTGCTGCCAGTGCCCCGAGACTATGGCCAGGTGCCAGTCCGCCCCAGAAAAAGTTCGCAAGATAGTGTAGGAGCAGCTTTTCTGGGATTATGGAAAATCACAACACACATCTGACACCAGGCTTCACACTTAACGACCTTGTTCCAGCACCAGCGAATGTAGCCGTTTTCTGGGGTCTGCTGGGACCAGGTGGCTCCAGCAGTCCTTCCAGCAGTGGAACTGCTTTTCCCCGTGTGGCCCAAGAAGCTCCTGGAGCCTACTCTGCTCCTGGGGATTTGCCCTTCCCACCAGAACACTGCCAGGTACGGAGCTGTGGAGTTGCAGCCTTTGCGCTCCCCTTGTTTACAGTCTTAATGGAATTTAAACCCTCACCTTTCTCCCTTTTTAGTTTAGTCCCTGCGGCTGTTTCCAATTTTCCACTTTCCCTCCAGCTGCTTTTGGGGAGGGATGCTTTTCCCATATTCTCCCCTCCACCCCCCGCCCAGTCTCTGTCATCTCTCTGCTCGCAAAAACACCTCTCTTCCTGCTCCTTCTCGCTCAAGTTGGCCCCTCCACGCCATGTACCTGCTGAATTCTGTGGTTCACATTGTGCAGATTGTTGTGTTAATCCTCCAATCAGTTTTCTAGGTGTGTAGGATGGTTTAGTGTTGGTCTGCCTGCATTTCATGGACACCAGGCACACAAAAAAATTCCATGCTGTTCCACCATCTTGGCTTCTCCTTCAGAGAGCTTCTGCAATTTGTTTTACTCATATACTTTGACTTTTAATTTTTTTTTTAATATACATATTGTAGATTTAACTTTTTCTTCAAAAATCCCTATTGGATTTTATTCTGAAAATCACATATGTGTTTCTTAACTTCAACAGTGTTTACATTTTCTCTGAGGGTCTTTCTGCAAGCATCCTTTCTTGATTTGAGGATGCTTTGCCTTCTTGAGTATCTCTCATTTTGTTAATTAGAATTTTAATTCTAATCTCCTTCTTCCATTCAGCTACCTCTCCGTGCTATCGTTTTCTACTCATTACCTGCAGTTCTGGGCTTGATCAATTTTATTTACAGTGTAACTACTGGTAATGTTGAATATGAATGTAAACATTCAATATTCAACATTTGATAGTCAGAAAGACTCCTAAAGTTTAAGGATATGATTTTGTGAAGTCTAAAGAGCCCTAAAATGTCTTTAATTCCAAAATCTCCACCAAAAAGCTACAATTATATCAGTCTACAGACAGCTTAAAGTCAAGTGAAGAAAACTATAGACTCAAATGTACATTCCTGTTTCCAAATGCCATTTGCAACATTTTTATATAATTCTTTTTATTTATACTTTAATAATATCTATATTTATTTTTAAACCAAACTGCACACATACCTCTAAGATTGCTTGACTCTTGTTTTTTATTTATTCATACATATTTTACCTCGTCTATCTAAATCTTCTTTTGAGTAAACAGTGAATGCTTCTTGGCATATATTAGTATTCTCCATATTTATGCACTTCTCCATGCCTATGGTAGTTCTGTCTGGGCAATATTTCTAAGAACAGCAAAATGTAAACAGAAAATACCACACACATACAAAGTAAACATAGGTATTGTTTTTAATAGCTTGAATTACGCTGCTTTATTTTGCAAAGAATGATCTATTCACTTGCTATAATTTCCATTTACCTATTAATGGTTTTATTTAAGCAGAATGTGATATTAATTAAAGCATTTTGTTCACTTTCCATGTCACTTAAATATTTGTTCACAAATAGTTCAATGAAAATCTGGACCTTAACTTCTGCCCCAATTATCATATATTGAAAATATGCAAACTTCAGTTTAATAAAATTGCATAATAAAGTGCTGATCAAATATAATAATTCATGTTTAAGGAACAATTGTTGATATATAATCGTCATAAGTATTTAATTGTTCTCATCTAAATTAGTTAAGCTGTTTTTTGACATGTTCATGAATAGGCAAATCTACTGTTAACTGAACATAGCATATTTTTTCTTGTTTTTTATTTACTAATTAGTAAAATAGAACACTTGTAAATGGTCTGATATTTTTAAACCATCTGTGGTCTATTATGAATGTTTAAACAAATGTAATAAATGCTTTGATTTAACTGCATTTCCCTTGATGCTTAATTTGAAAAGAGAAAGATGAGTTTTCTTGGAAATTTATTATTTCAGACAGTATCAGTAGTTATTTAGTAACAAAAATGATTCTGACTTTCTTACTGTAATATAGTATGTTCGGCATTTAGGGAATAAGTGTTCTTCATTATTTAGATTTACTTTAGCTCTTTAGTTTGTCTTCACATTTTATGAAGTTAAATGAAAACATTTACATGGTATTATTCTGTTCTGATTTATATTTGGCTACAATTAATACATGCATTTAAGGTGCATTCCATTCATTTTAAGACGAAGAATAGTTCTTGCAATATCCATTCATATAAACATCCTATGGGATTCAGAGAATCCTTTCCCTATTCCTAGTTTAGATTTTTATGGCAATAGATCTTGACAAGATAATGTTGATAATAAAATAGTAGAGGCATTTACATGTCTTAATTTCTTAATTTATAATATTACATAAGTAGGTATACTATATGAGGAGAATAAAACATAAATGTCTACTATACTTCATAAGAACACTTAACAAAATATATGCCTAAAACTCATTTTGTGGAACACCTGGGTGGCTCAGTCGGTTGCATGTCTGACTTAGGCTCAGGTCATGATCTCGCAGTTTGTGAGTTCAAGCCCCATGTCGGGCTCTGTGCTGACAACTCCAAGCCTGGAGCCTGCTTCAAATTCTCTCTGGCCCTTCCCCACTTGTGCTATGTTTCTCTCTCTCAAAAATAAATAAACATTAAAAAAATTAAAAAAAAAACCCTCATTTTGCTAAAGAAAAATATAAATATTATGTAATAAAGCTCAATTAAATGTTTTAAATAACAATGTAGAGGACTTTATCTGTGAAGTTTAAAGAGCTTGGAGTGTTCAAGTAATTTAACAAGGAGGCTATTAGACTGAGGTGGCTCTGACACCTTGGTAGTCTCTGTAGCAAACTAAAACCTAAGCAATGGGTCAATGCACTTGAAGATGAGAAAATGAAACTTAAGAACAACCAAGTACATAAAGTCCTTGCTTTTTCACATCTTCTCTGTAAAAGCCTCTACCCTAACTCCTGTGAGTGGAATTGCACCTATCCAGTTTAGGTTTGGAGCTACCCAACTCAAATGAACATATACTTAAATAAATTCTTGAAAATTTGATTGTAGCTCAGTTTATTTTATTTTAACAGAAGTCAATATCCCAATCTTACAACACATACACACACAAAAAAGGGCAAACTGAAATCGATGACTTTTTCTTGGGCTCATCGGATAACTCCAACCTCCAACAATGGTTAGAGAGAAACTGCTACCTTGAAATCTGAAAAGACAGTCACGTTAGAGACACAGTTGAGACATGTTGACCTGGAAAATAATCTCCTGAGGGGCATAAACCGATATAAACAATTGATAGGTGGTCATTTTGATGAATTACAGAAGCTGAGTGGGGACAACCAGAGGGTGAAAAATTCCTTGAGGAGGGGGCAGGTCACAGTTTGAGAAGGCTTTCCACCCTTTCATGGCTTTACCTCCAGAGAACCCATCAGGTTCTTGGAGAAGATTAAGAAAGATTCTCTATTGAATCTGGCAGGAGGAAGGGAAAGTAACAATTATGATATACACCCAGAACATTCTCTATTAAAAAACAACCTATTCTCCAATTAAAGGTAATTGCCAGAAACTTATCTAAGCTGAAGAAAGGGAGTTTCTCCCATGGCAAGCCCATTCAGTCCTTTCTCACCTAAGATTGGGGGAGATGAAAAACATAGTAAACAATGGTTAAAGATCAAAAAAACATGTTGAGAACATGAAACCAGAGAAATGAGTAAGTGTATAGAAGAAAAACTTGGCTATACCACTGGAAAAACACTGGTGAAGGTCACAGCCTGAAGATCAGATAGAAAAAAAACAGACCGAATTTCAATATTGTAAACTAGTTCCCTTTCTTCACGTCTTTTTACCACACTAAGAGTGTTCCAATATAAATTGAACATACCATGGACTCTGAGGAGGAGTACATAGGAATTTTAATTTTTTCTCCATTTTGAATCTCCTTTTTATCATTCTCCCTTTGTAGAGTTCATATTATTCAAATGTATATTGCAAGAATAATGTTATGATTTTATTTTATTTACCTTTTTGTTACCTTTTCAATCTTTTTTTCTTAAGATATTTTATTTTTTAAAGCAGTTTTAAGTTTACAACACAATGAGGCTATGCTTTCACACATAGGTAGCTTCCCTTATTATCAGTACCACTCAGAAATAGTACATCAATCAAAATGATGAATTTTTTTTTAAAAAGGATAAACCTACATTGAAATATGATAGTTAACCAAAGTTCCCAGTTTACCTTAGGGTTCACTCTGGGTGTGTACATTCTGTGGGTTGGGACAAATGTATGAAATATATCCATCATTCATTATAATAGTATACAGAGAACTTTGTGCAATACCTATGTGTTCATCTTCTCCACCACCATCCCTGGCAACTGCTGAACTTTTTAGTCTCCATAGCTTTGCTTTTTCCAGAATGTCACATAAGTTGGAATCATGTAGTATGTAGCCTATTCCAGTGGCATCTTTTACATGGTAATATGCACTTACGTTTCTTTCATGTTTTTTCGTGATTTGATAGCTCATTTCATGTTTACCTTTGATTAATATTGCATTGTCTGGATATGCCACAGCTTATTTATTCATTCACTTTCTGAAGGACATTTTGGTTGTTTCCAGTTTGGGCAATTATGAGTAAAATTGCCACAAGCATTGGTCTGTGGGGATTTGTGTAGACACAGTTTTTGACTCCTGTGAGTAAATACCAAGGAAGACTATTTCTAAACTGTATGTTTAATTTTGTCAGAAACCACCAAACTACCTGCAAGGTGGCTATATCATTTTCCAATTCCTCCAGCAATGAATGAGGATTCCTATCACCACATATTCTTGCCAACGTTTGGACTTGGCAGTGTTCTGCATTTTGGCCATTTTAATAGGTAAGTAGTGGTATCTCATTATTTTAATTTGCCTTTTCCTGATGACATATGATATCTAGTATTT
This sequence comes from Panthera leo, assembly GCF_018350215.1. Classification (NCBI taxonomy): domain Eukaryota; kingdom Metazoa; phylum Chordata; class Mammalia; order Carnivora; family Felidae; genus Panthera; species Panthera leo. The sequence continues at coordinate 152,806,369 of NC_056682.1, read as the reverse complement.
TTTGTGTGATTATTTGCAGTCTGTGCATCTTATTTGATAAGGTGTCTGTTAAGGCCTGTGGCCCATTTTTAATCATGTTAGTATTTTTTTATTGTTGAGTTTTCAGAGTTCTCTGCATATTTTGGTTAACAGTTCTTTGTCAGATATATCTTTTGCAAATGTTTTCTTCCAATCTGTGGCCTTCCTCTCATTTTTGTGACACTGTCTTTTGCAGACCAGAAGTTTTGAATATTAATGAAGTCCAGGTTATCAATTATTTCTTTAATGGATCAAAATGTGTTTGGTACTATATCTAAACAGATATCACTAGGCCCAGGGACATGTAGATTTCCTCCCATGCTATTTTTTAGAAGTTTTACAGTTTTGTATTTTACATTTAGGTCTACGATCTATTTTGAGTTACTTGTGAGGATGGAAGACTTGTATCTGGGTTCAGTTTTTGGCTTGTGAATGTCCAGTTGTTCCCACACCATTTGTTAAAGAGATGATTTTCATCCATTGTATTGCCTTTGTTCCTTTGTCAAGATCAGCTGATAGTATTTATTCTATTAGATTCCATTGATCCATTTGTCTATTCTTTGGCCATTACCACATTTAAAAAAAAATTATTACTTTGGCTTTATAACTGGCTTTGAATTTGGGTAGCATCCAACTATGTTCTTTTTTAGTATTGTGTTGGCTATTCGAGGTCTGAGTTCTTCTCTTCCCTCACCCAGGTTTATTGAGATATAATTGACATATTACATTATGTTTTAGTGTACAATGAATATACAATGTGATATTAAACATATATAAATTGTTAACTGAGTACTACTATAAAGTTACTTAACACCTTTGCCACCTCACAAAATCACCTTTTTGTGTATGTTATTAGAATACTTAAGATCTACCCTCAGCGTATTTCAAGTATACAAAAAAAAGTATTGTTAATACTTTTATTATAATGCTGTATTATAATGCTTATTATAATATTATTATAATATAATGCTGCACATTATAATTGATAGTTTGTGCTCTGATTTGCAGTTCCTCATTTCTCCCACCTCCCAGCTACTGCAACCAACATTTCACTATCTATGAGTTTGGCTTTTTGTTTTTTTTAAGATTCCACATACATCTAAATCATATAGTACTTATTTTTCTCGGTCTGGCCTATTTCACTTAGCATAATGCTCTCATGGTCCACTCATGTTGTCACATATGGAAGGATTTTCTTCTTTTCTATGGCTGAATAATATTCCATTATATATATAAACATATATCTATATGTATATGTATACATATACATATACATATATGTATACATATACATATATATATATATAAATTTCATTCATCCATCAATGGACACTTAGCTAATTGCTATATCTTGGCCATTGTGAATAATACTGCAATGAATATGAAAGTTCAGATATATCTTCAAGATCATTATTTCATTTCCTTTAACAGAAATACCCTGAAGTAGAAATGGTGGGTCATGTGATAGTTTTATTTTTAATTTTTTGAGCAATCTTCATACTGTTTTCCATACTCGCTTTACCAATATGCATTCTCATCAAAAGTTTACAAGGGTTCCCTTTCTTCCACATCCTCAACAGCATTTGTTAGCTTTTGTTTTTTTTATAATAGTCACACTAGCAAGTACAAAGTCTATTTTAATGTGGTTTTCATTTTTATTTTCCTGATAATTGATGTTCAACATCTTTTCATATTCCTGTTGGCCATTTGTGTCTCTCTTTTGGAGAAATATTTACAATAGCAAATAAATATGCATGTATATATATACTCCATCCATTTACCTTTAATGTATACATAAATTAAATATACATAATTTAATGTATCTAAATTAAAGGTTATGTAATTAAATATATATTTAAAGTGGGTTTCTTTTTTTAAGTTTTTATTCATTTATTTTGAGAGAGAGACAGAGAGAGCAAGCAGGGATGGGAGAGGAGCAGAGAGAGAGGGAGAGAGAGAATCCCAAGCAGGCTCTGAACTGTCAGCCTGGAGCCCAACACAGGGCTCAAACCCATAAACCATGAGATCATGACCTGGGTTTAACTCAAAAGCTGGACACTTAACTGACTGAGCCACCCAGGCACCTCTAAAATGAATTTCTTACAGACAACATTTATAGCTAATCTGAGTTCACTTTCAAATAACACTATGTTATTTTATGAGTAGTGTGACTACTTTATAAAAACCAAATAATGTTTATTACTCCCCTTAATCCGTTGTATCATTGCTATCATTCATTTCACTTGTTTATAAGCATACATAAGCATACGCACACACACACATATATACATACATACACACACACACACACACACACACACACACACACACACACACTGAGTGTTCATAATCAGATACATTGCTGGTATTATTTTGAACAAACTGTTATCTGTCAGATCGATTAAAAGTAAGAAAAATAAGGGCATCTGGGTGGCACAGCTGGTTGAGCCTCTGACTCTTGGTTTTAGCTCAGGTCATGATCTCATGGTTTGTGAATTCAAGCCCTGCATCAGGCTCTATGCTGACAGCACAGAGGCTGCTTGGGATTCTCTCTCTCCCTCTCTTTCTGCCCCACCCCTGCTCAATCTTTCTCTCTCAAAATAAATAAATAAACATTTTAAAAATAAGAAAAATATGTTTTTATCTTACCTTCACTTTTCCTTCTTTGATGCTTTTTTTTTATTTAGACTTGAGTTTCTTACCTATATTGTTTTCCTTCTTTGTCAAATACTTAATGTGGGAAACTGGTCAAGATCCTGAAGCTAAAGCTTACAATATTGTGGAGCCCCCTATGACTGGATCTCCTTGAAAATTTTAACTCTCAAAGTTGTCTGCATTGAGCCTCTAGCAATTCATCAATTACAGTTCAGATTTTCCTACCTTTGCACTTTTGTCTGTGGTATTTCCTGCCTTTGAGTCTCTGCTAAGGTAAGCCAAGACTCCCTGCTTGCTTAGCTCTCTCTGTTCTGGGAAGAAGCAGATTGCCCTATGTCTTCCGCTCATGGATCTAAGAAGAGTTGTTGATTTTTCAGTCCCTTTAGCTTTTTACTTGTTATAATGAGGTTGTGGTTTCCAAGCTCCTTACATGTGGAACCAGAAACCAGAAGCTCTTTATCTTTTTATGCCACTCTCTGTGAGTTCTCAGTTGACTCTTTCAACAGTTCCATTATTTTTAAAATTTTTCTTTTTTTTTTTTTAAATATCTTATTTTTCAATAATCTCTGCACCAAACTTGAGGCTTGAACTCATGACACTGAGATCAAGAGTCTCATTCTCCATCAACTGAGCCAGCCAGGTGCCCCAAATTTTTCTTACATTTTACATCTCTGTGGTATAGTTTTGAAATTGCTTTTGTTTTATTGTTTTCCTTTTTTTCCCTAGTAATATTTCATGAACAGAATGTTTTCTCTGATTTCTTTTTGGTAGTAATACTGTTGTTTTCAAATTTTATATTTATATTTTCCCTGGTGTGTATCTTGAGTTTTAAAGTTTTCTTATTTTTAAATTTTTAGTCAAAGGCATTCTTCAAATGTGTCTGAGGTTTTAATTTCTTTGCATTAGAGAGTGAAAAGGTGATTGGAAACTTCATGTGCAGGAAATATGGTTGCCAGGGTATGTGCCTTACTGTGAGGATGATGTGGTTGGCCAAATACTGAGATCTGGCTGTCTTTTCTCTTGTGCTGACCACTTCCTCCAAGAGCAGAGAGGACTCTTTCAAACTCCTCAGACAGTAAAATCCTGGTTAATGCTGTTCTCGAAGACTACCAGAGGAAAAGCATTTGGTAAATAGTTTCTTTTAATCACTCTGGTTTTAAGTAGCATCTTCATTTTCAGCCTGCCTGGAATGCAGATACTCTCTGATTAAGTTCGTCCCAGAAAGCCATAATGAAGTCATGTAGAGGCAGGCGGAGTGAGTTTGGTGAGGTGATTTGGAAAGCCCTCTGGGCAAATAAATTTGGAGAAAGGATGAGGTGTCAAACGAATCCTTAGTCAGATTTTGTGCCATTCCTCCTGTTTTTTCACTTCAGCCAAGAAAACCACCTGAGAGAAACCTGATGCCTCATATTCCTAAGCTTTTGGAGGCTCAGCAGGGAGAATTTGCTAGCTACATGATTTTTCTCTGCAGACTGTTTCAATTCTCCATGATGATATCCTTTCCAGATTCCAAACTTTTGCTGCTTCATATACAGTGTTGTAATCTTTGATCTTGTGGATATATCTTTTAATACTGCTTCGTGGTATTTTGATGGGGTTCAAATAGGAGACAGTAGTTAATATGAGTGTTTAATAGATTGAATTAAACAAAAAGCCTGTTTTCTCTTTCAAGTAAAATAAACTGCTTTCTTAAAGAGAAAACACTGTCTTCTGCAATGTATTTAACATCATTTATTTGCTCACTTTTCCTTGTGAGATTAGCTTGCAACTTTACTTAATACTTTCTCCATTTATCCTAGTGTTCTCTTGTCACCATCTTCATTTGCTTCCATCCTTCAAAATTCTCTGAAATGTAAAATAGATGTGAAGAGTAATATAATGCCGTCTCAATTGCTTATCAGGATAGCACGTTTGTTAAAAAACTATGGGCTTTAGAGTTGTGTGACCTGAATCAGTGCCTGCAAACCTACCCATTCAGTGTAGCTATCTTCAAGTTATTTGACCTCACCACAACTAAGCATTTTTTTCTTTTAATGTAACAAAAACATTTACCTACATTACAGTGACAAAGTATTAGAAATGTTATTTAGTATCCATTTGGTAATAAACATTCTGACAGCTTTCAAGCCCCTTCTCCCCACTTCTTCGACAAGTTGGTCAACTAACAAGAGAGCCAGTGAACTCCCTTCCTTAGCCCTGGTGTTATGTTCAGACCTCACAAACATCCAGCCAGTGCACAGGAACCTTTCTCCTTTTTCACTCCACAGCCATTGTAAAGTCCCAACCAACTCATTCTGCCTCCCTCCAGCCATTTCCAACCTGCACTCCTCAGAAAGCCTTATTATGTAAATAAATAAGAAGTCCATTCCTGCTCCCTGGGTGTATTTGTAATCATTAGTCTCAACCTCCAATTCAAATAAACTTTTGGAGTTAGTTTCTGCCTTTCTTGGGGCAGCAACAATAGTAATACATTATCTAGCTCATGCTTTTTGTTTCAACCAATATTTATGTAGTCCCTCTTCTCAACTTATGACCGATGATGCTGTAAGGTACAAGAAGAGAATAAACCCTAGCCTGTTGGAGCTTCCAGTGGAGTGAACACTTCAAAACATTGTTGTAAGATTTAAACAAGATTTAAGGTATTCAGCAGATTGCCTGAAGTGCTTTATTGTGTTTATGTAACATTTTTAATGATTTGTGCCATGCAAAGGATTACAATAACTTTATCTTTTGAACCTTTAGAATCAATGATTGTCTCATTGTTAACATGCTTAAACTATTTTTATGTAACCCCTTGTTCAATAGGAAAGAAAATCATTAAATGAATAGTTGGTCAAATCTTGATTTAAACCATCCTACATTTTACTTAAAGAAGTATAGTATTGGAGTGCCTTGGTAGCTCAGTTGTCTGAGCCTCTGACTTCGGCTCAGTCATGACCTTGCAGTTCCTGAGCTTGAGCCCCACATTGAGCTAACTGCTGTCAGTGCAGAGCCTGCTTCGGATCCTCTGTCTCCCTTTCTCTCTGCCCCTGCCCCGCTTGTGCTCTCTCTGAAAAATAAAATAAATTTAAAAAAAAGTATAGTATTCTGTGAGAGTACAACTAAATAAGGAAGTCAGCAAAGTTGAAAAATAAACAAATATTTTGAAAAGATCAGCGTAACTATATATATATGTAATTTAAATAAATCACTTTGGTTGCTGTAAGGAAAAAATAGAGTGAGACAAGGTGAAAACAGACCAGTTAGGGATTTCCTTTCCTCTCTCCTTTCCTCAGAATAAATTGGATTCTTAAAGCAAATGATTTAATGAAAGAAAGCTGGGGACTGAACATTAATAACCACTCCAGTAACAGGTGAGACAGTAAAAAGCGGTTAAGGATAGAAAAAGGAAACTGAGAGAAAGAAGCTCTCCATGTTGGTTGGTAGAGGAGTAGCTAATGATACAGATATCAAGATAATGAAGACAGAGAAAACCTACTAGTTGTTAACACAAGTGAGAGTATTCTATTCAACTAGACCTTAAATCTATCAATTTGTTAGTTTCTATAAGGAGACAAAAAGAGTGTTTTATTTGGAGTTTCCCACAAAACTGAGCCTAACACAAGGACTTGGTTCCAAGTATTTTATTTGGAAGGCAATTCCAGGCAATAATGGTAAAGGAATTGGGAAAGGGGATGGGTAAAGAGGAAAAGCTAATATAGGTTTCCATTTTCAAGGATGTTGTGGTCCATGTAAGCTTGTTTCCTCCAGGACCTCATGATAATTGGACAGAATTGCTCAAGTTCTTTGCTCAAGAAAGGGCAGACTGATACTGTGGAAAGAAATACAATCCAGGACACCAGCAATGTCTGCTCAGTTGCAGTAAGAAATATACTTGGAAACCCAGCCACACATAATCACTAAATACAAAAATAAAATTAATGAGAGAATAAAAAGTTCAGAAATTGACATAAATATGTACATGAACTTAATAATTTGTATGTTTCATCAAGTTATCATTTCAAAATGCAGAGATGGGTATATTCTTCAACAATATTTATCCCACATTTTATCCTGAGAAGTATTAAGCTTCTCCAAAAGTATAATTTCATAGCATGAATACTGTATGAGTTACCCACATTGAATACTGCCTTAATGCTCAATTGGTTATATACTTCCTTATATTCTCTTTTCTTCCTTTTAAAAAGTAAATATAAAATGTGTTCATATTTTATATATTTATCATACGAATTCCTTTTTATCATTCTTCTTTAATATATCTTTTTTGCCTAAGTCGAGAGCTTATAAAAAAAAATGTCTAAGATGAACAGTAAATTTTAATGGATGTAAAGAACTAGGTGTTCAGTGACAGAAATGTATTTTGTAATTTATGCTGTGGACTTATGGCAGCCTTAAAGCTTATGCTTTTTATACTTTAAATATTTATGCCTCTATAGCCAAGAAAAAGCTAAGGATGGAGTAAATGTATTTACTCAAGTTCACCAATAATAACAGTAATAAATAATGGATGTAGTGAGCTGAGTATAAAACTTGTCCAAATGCATAAGACAATGGGTCAAGCATCTCTCTGTGACTTGCTGTTGTGTGGAAGCTAGTTTAAAGCTCAAGGTGTCATTTCTCATTTATTCTATTAGAATCCAAGGCTTTATATTTTTAATAATAAATATTGCATGCTATGGTTTTATGCTTTAATTTGAAACACTCTCTCCTTAGCCATTGAGCAAAATTATACAAAGTCACAATTCGGTACTTTACACATTGTTTGGAAATTCTTTGTCGTAGTTTTCTTTATAATACTCAATTCATTAAAAATTATTAAATAGATAAAGTAGCAATTTATAATTATCTAATCTATAATATACACTCAGGGTGATCTGAACTACAAAATATGAACAATGAACAAATTATGTAGTATCACCAGACTTCTCTAGCTGCTTTTGATACCTCAGTATAGTTTTGAAGTCCCATAAAAATGACATTGTGATAAAAAAATATTCAAATATGTATTTTGTAGTTTTAACTATGGTCTTGTTCCATTTGTATGTTTAAAGTCATTTCATAGTCATCTATCACCATTGTGTAAGTAATGATATAGTATGAATCGATTTGTAATAATAGCTGTAAATCATTTAGTTCTGTAGCAATTTCACACTGACAAAGAGAAAAACACTTGGGTAGGCTGTTTGCCTCTGATACATAGAATGTAGTTGTATATGCTTGCATCTTTACACATTTTTTTCCCCTGCTGACCTAATAGAAATCTGTTAGTTAGTTAATCTTTTGTCAGTTATAATGTCACATTTTTCTTTCAGTCTTGTGTTATACTATTATAAATTTAGTCACAAAATGTCAGATTGAATTCCTCCTTGGCACTGACACCGGGCTAATTTTCCTGTTGAGTTCAGGAAAGAGTTGAGCAAGAAGAGGCCAAAAATAAAAGGGTCTAACTCCTGTGAGATATCCATTCATTTTTTTTCTCCCCCAAAGGAAGGTCACAGTATGTTTGCACAATCTTCTCCCATCCAAATGAAAGACACTCTTCCAAAAATTGTTTTGTTTTGACACATAATAATAGAAATATAAACACTTAGAGATCATGTGCATTCACTATTGCTTTAGGTTAATTTCTGCTGCTTTTGGTCTCTACTTTTGTGGCTGTTGCATGTTACTTAGCCCCTTCTTTCCTTGAATTTTTCTTACATTAAGTGGACGAGAAATGGGAGTATCAATTTTCTCCAATGTGGTGATATCATTTATTATTAGCAAATTTGGAACCACACATGAATAAATCATTAGCAGAGACTTCACTGTTGCAAGACTTAGGTGCTGACATCATTTGCTTAACACTGATTTTTTTTTCTTTCATAACATTTAAGAAAACTCTCTAACTCTAATACATAAAACTTTCTCCAGTTGAGAAGCTAATAATTCAAAACAGTGGCAAAAAGGCTCTTCTCACAGTTGATTTCAAATAGCCTTCCATTTTTCTTGTTGGAATTTCTAAGTAAGTAAAAATTCACCCAGTGTTCAATTTCTGCAATTTGAGTTACTGCAAATTCTTGGTTAACTCTCTTCAGAAGCAAAGAAGTCTTTGAATGCTACTTAATTGAAATTCAGTGTCCTTTACTTTATGCATTATTGTTAGTACATGTATAGTGTTTAGTTTTATCAAGCAATCTGTTAAAGTAAGACCTTCCTTTTCAATACAAATAAATCTTTTCAAAGAAGTTAAGTCAATGTTCCTATTTCTTTATTGTAATAATGGATATTATTGCATTATTATAATGCATATATATATATATATATATGCATTATTATAATGCATCAATTGATGTTCAAATGATTTTTCTGCTTCAGACTGTTTATATGATGGATTTTTGGATACCTTTCCAAATGTTGAACTATCCTTGCATACCTAGAATAAATTCTACTTGGTGATGGCATTTAATACAATACATTTGTAGGTTTTTGTTTTTTAATTTTTTTTAACGTTTATTTATTTTTGAGACAGAGAGAGACAGAGCATGAACAGGGGAGGGGCAGAGAGAGAGGGAGACACAGAATCTGAAATAGGCTAGGCTCTAGGCTCTGAGCAGTCAGCACAGAGCCCCATGCGGGGCTCGAACTCATGGATCGTGAGATTATGATCTGAGCCGAAGTCGGACGCTTAACGGCCGGAGCCACCCAGGCGCCCCACTGTACATTTGTAGGTTTAATGTGCTAATATTTTTGTTGAGGAGCTTTGAGTTTAAGTTAATAGAAAATTTTAATTTTTAGTTTATTTAAAAAAAATCTTTGGTTTTGTGATACTGACCTCATATAATGTGTACTCATAATGTGAAATATTTCCTCCTCTCCTGTTTTCTGAAAGACAGTATAAAATTTGTATTAAACGTTTGAATGTTATAATTATCCAGTGATTGGTGATTTTAAATTATGAATTCAAATTAGAGACTTAAGATTATTCTATCTTAGTTGTCTTTTGATTGTTTATAGTGTTTGAATAATTTGTCCATATCTTCTAAATTATTGAGTGCAAAAATTTTTATAGCGTTATTATTCTTTTATAGGGACAGCATCTTATAGTGATATTCTTTCATTTTTGATATTGCTGATTTGTTTCTTATTTATTTTTATTTTTGACTATCTGCTAGAAGTTTATCAATTTTATGAATTATCTTTTTTGAATAGCCAACATTTTGTTTCATTAATTTTTTCTCTATTACTTAACTATTTTCAATTTCATTGATTTCTTGTTCTTTTCTCCTTCTTTGTATACTTTGGGTTCATTTTGCTTTAGCTTTTTTAGTTTCTTGAGGTAGGAACTTTATGTGAGAACTTTCTTTCTTCCTAATTATTTTGAGCTATAAATTTCCTCTCAGCACTACTTCAGAAACATCTTTCATATTATATATATTGTATATGTATTTTCTTTCAGTTCTATATTTTTTATTATATTTGTTATTTGATATTTTCCTTTTATCTCTCTGATACTGGTTTCATGTTTGTCTTATGGTCAGAACATACTCTATAAATTTAATTATTTAAAATCTTTCAACATTCATTTTGTGAGCTATCATTTAGATCCTGTTGTTTGGGTTCAGGTTTTATGTTCCTGGTAATTCTCTGTCTAGCTGTTTTATCAGTCACTGAGTGGCAGGCGATGAAGTCCTTAAAAAAATTGAAAATATTTTTATTATTTTTTTCCAACTCTATAGGTTTTGCTTCATGAATTTTGAGACTCTGTTGTTTATTGGGGCATACACATTTAAGATCATTATATTTTTCCAGGGGAAAAAAACCTTTTCTTATCATTATGAAATGTCCTACTTAATCTCTAGTTGTTTTCTTTACTGTGCTATCTGTCATACATTAACTTCACCTACTTTTATAATGTTTGCACAGTAAATCTTTCTTCATTCTTTTACATTCAACCCACCTATGTTATTGAATTTCATATAAGTTTTCTGTGAACAGTTTCTTGTCAGGTAATTTTTTTTAAAAAGTCTGCTCTGACAATATCTATCTTTTAATGGTGTATCTTACTATTTATAATTTAACATTTAGGCAACCGTTGATATGTTAGAGCTTGATTCTGTCATTTTATTAGTAATTTTATGTTTACTTTAGCTCTCATTCTTCTGTCTCTTACTGCCTTCCTGTGAGTTACTTGAACATTTTTAGGACTACATCTTGATTTATTTATGGTGTTTTGGAGCACATATCCTTATACAGTTTTGTTAGTGATGCTCTGAGTATTAAAATACACATAGATAAATTACAGTCTACTGATATCAAGTATCCACCAGGTCAAAAGAAGTGTAGAACTTTGCTTCCTTTTCAGGGCCTTTACCTCTCCCACTTTTAAATATCCTATCTCTAGTAACATATAACATTTAAGTGTTTTGTAACTTAGTCATCAAATATGATTTCTAAAATTTATGAGGTAGAAGTTGGCCTTTAAAAAAAATAATGTTTATTCATTTTTGAGAGAGAGAAAGAGAGAGAGAGAGAGAGAGAGAGAGAGCACGAGCAGGGAAGGGGCAGAGAGAGGGAGACACAGAATCTGAAACAGGCTCCAGGCTCTGAGTTGTCAGCACAGAGCCCGACGCAGGGCTCGAACTCACAAACCGTGAGATCATGGCCTGAGCCGAAGTTGGCAATTAACTCACTGAGCCACCTAAGTGCCCTACGTTGGCCTTTTTTATGTACTCATATTTCTGTTCTTTCTATTGCTTTTTCTTCCTTTTGATGTTTCAAGATCATTTTATCATTTCCTCTATGTTTGAAGAATTTCATTTTGTCCCTCTTTTAGAGAATGTCCATTAGAAATAAATTTCTTTAGTGTTCCTTTGAACAAGGAAATCTTTAGTTTCTCTTCATTCTAGAAAAAACAAAAACAGTTTCGCTAGCTATAGAACTTGCAGTAGCCAGTCAGCATTTGAAAATACCAAACTACTTCCTCCTGGTCTCCCTGGTTTCAGAGGAGAAATCACTTGTTCTCAGATTGCAGTTCCCCTGTATGCAATGTCATTTCTCTCTGATTGGTCTTAAGGTTTCCTCTTGGTCCTAGTTAAATAAGATGTATTTTGGCATGGATTTCTTTAAGTTGAGTTTGCTTGAGGTTTTCTTAGCTTTTTTAATCTATCAATTTATATATTTCACCAAATGTGGGAGCTTACTGACATTATTTCTTGGAATACTCTTTCAGAACCATTTATTTCTTTCTGGTACTTCAATGATACAAATATTGAATCATCTGTTATTATCCCACAGATCCTTTACACTCTGTTAATATTTTTTAAAATTTATTTTCTCTTTGATTTTTAAATTGGGTGAGTTCTGGGGATGCCTGAGTGGCTCAGTTGGTTAAGCATCTGACTCTTGTTTTCAGCTCAGGTCATGATATCACCATTTGTGAGGTCAAGCCCTGTGTCAGGCTCTGCACTGCTAGCACAGGGCCTGCTCAGGATTCTCTGTGTGTCTCTCTCTCTGCCCCTCCCTTACTCAATTTCTCAAAAATAAATAAATAAACAAAAAGAATTGGGTGAATTCTTTGGTTCTGTCTTCAGTTTTATTGATTCTGTCCCAGGTCATCTCCACTCTATTATTGAGCCCATCCATTGTTTTTTGTTTGTTTGTTTGTTTGTTTTGTTTATTTGTTTGTTTGTTTTGATTTGGTATTTTATGTGTAAATTCTAGGATTACCAATTGGTTCTCTACTTTAACTTTTTCATTTTTTTCTTCCAAGTTTTTATTTAAATTCCAACTAGTTTACATACAGTGTAATATTATTTTCAGGTATGGGTTTTAGTAATTTATCACTTACATATAACACCCAGTGCTTGTAACAAGTGCCCTCCTTAATACCCATCACCCATTTAACTCATCCCCCCACCCACCTCCCCTCCAACAACCTTCAGTTTGTTCTCTATAGTTAAGAGTCTGTTTCTCTGTTTACCTTTATCTCTCTTTTCCATCCCTTATGTTCATGTTTTGTTTCTTATATTCCATATGAGTGAAATCATATGATATTTGTCTTTCTCTGACTTACTTATAATCTCTAGTTCCATCCATGTCATTGCAAATGGCAAGATTTCATTCTTTTTATATATATATATATATATATATATATATATATATATATATACACACACACACACACACACACACACACATACCCCACAACTTCTTCTTTATCCATTCATCACTTGATGGACATTTGGGTTCTTTCCATAATTTGCTATTGTTGATAATGCTGCTATAAACATTGGGGTGCATGTATCCCTTCAAATCAGTCCCACCATATTCTTGGTGAACATGGATGTAAAAATTCTCAACAAAGCACTAGAAAATAGAATACAACAGTATATTAAAAGAATCATTCACTATGATCAAATGGAATTTATTCCTGGGTTGCAAGCATGGTTCAATATTTGAAAATCAATGTGATACACTACATTTATTTTAACTTCTGTTTATTTGATAAAAATGTCTCTTTATTTTTTTGGAAAACAATTTATAATCTCTTATTAAAATATTTTAACTTGTTTAAAATCCTTGCCATATAATCCCAATGTCTGATTTATCTTAATGTTGGCTTCAACGGATTGTCTTTTACCATTGAACTTATAATTTCCCTTATTCTTGCTATATTCACTTATATTTGTAGTCTGGTCATTTTAGTCAGGCTTCATTGGACATTTTGGCACTGACTGAAGGAGCATAAGCTATTTTCCCTGATTGGCTCAATTAGAAGAGAAACCTATTCTATAGTCTGTAAAATTGAATAGCAATAACCACGCCTGCCACTGATTGTGATGGAATCTCCTTTTGCAATGTCCCCTGGCCACCAGTTTCTTTCTCCATAGAGGAAAGGAGTGTTAGACAAAGAGATTTCATGGGCTTGACATTTGTTATGGTGTAATTCTTCTTGCCTGTCCGCCTATGCCAGCCTGTGTGTTTTGATTGAATAGAGTAGTCTCATATGTAGCAGGAAAGGTAAACATTTCAACTGTTCATTTTTTGTTAGCTGTGCTCTCTATTAATACCCCTGCTAGTGGGATCAGCTGGTATTGTCAGTGAGACTCACATTTGATCTGGGGGCAGGGGCTGTCTTAAGTTACTAGATTTGGGGTTACAAAATTCAAGCCTGGTGGCCTTATTGTATTGGGTGAGAGAGTAAGACAATTTGTTCTCTTGTCCCTCTAGTTATATTGTCCTGAACCAATTTGCTTTCTTCTTTCCACCTTTCAGAGTTCTTCTTTTGTGTGTATTCCATTATTTCTATGGTTTGTAGTTAGGTACAGCAGATAGGAGCAAGGAGTCTATAACATCATGTCTGGCCCAGAAGTCCTGGTACCTTTTGAAAGTATAAATCCCGGGAGACTTCCCCTATAGATTTAGATTCACTATTCTATGTGGAATGCTGTAGGAGAATCTGTACTTTTGATAAATGCTAAAGTTAAAGGGAAAATGATGAAGTTAATAAATAAAATGTTGGTTTATGTTATTGTGTTTGATAGCAGAAAGAAAAATACAGAACTGTACAAAAATACAGAAAAATACAGTCAGTGTTTGAGCAAGCTATGTAGCAGGGGATACTGGTTCCAGTAATGGTTCCTGCTTGTCAGTCATACAAGGAGCATCAAGGCTGTGTAATTTTTGTCTATTCACTTATTCAAGCAGTAGCTTATCTAACAATCATCATGGGCCATTCACTATTCTAGACAATGGAGATACAACCACTAACAGAACAAAGGCCTTGCCTATAAGAAGTTTATTTACATTTCTCTGACCATTATTCTACCACAAAGCAGGGCTTAAAACAACACATTTATTCTCCCAGTGTTCTGGAAGCTAAAAGAATGAAATCAAGAGGTCAGCGGAGGCTCCTGGTGAGAATCTGTTCCATGACTTTCTCTTAGCTCCTTGTGTTGCCAGCTGTCCTGGTATCCCTTGGCTTGTAGACATCACCGCAATCTCTGTCATGGTGTTGTCCCTGTGCCTCCGTCTCCATCCCTTCTCTTATAAGGATAGCAGTCATATTGGATTGGGCCCACTCTGATGACTTTATTTTAACTTGATTATATATGTGAAGAGCCTAATTTCAAATAAGGTCAAACTCACACTTACCAGAAGTTATGATGTCAACACAATTTAACCCATAACAAAGAAATCTTACTTATAAAGGAACATAGATAGTAATTACAGTAGAATTCTGAAGAATCATGCAGGCAAGGAGAAAGTAGATTGATAGACTTAAAATACGGCAGAGGAATAAAACACCACCAACATTTAATTCCACATGTAGCCAGATTATCTTTCAAGACAATTATAAATAAATATTTTCTCAAACAAATTAAAACCAAGGGAACTTTTTACTACAGACTTACCTGTATCTATATAAAGGAAGGGAGTAGGAGAAAAAATAAAGACAGGAAAAGAAGGTAAAATGGAATCATATGAAAATTCTCAATTAAAACCAGAAAATGCAAAAAAAAAAAAAAAAGTATGAGGAAAAACAGAACAAATGCAATGAATACAAACAAAATTTTACAAATGTGGTAGGAATGAACCCAAATCTATAACATTTTATGTGAAAAATATAAAAATACAAATGAAAGGACAAAAATTATCAGCATGGACTAAAAAATAGACAAGATCTAATTATTTTTTCTATAAAAACCCACTTAAAAGACTCAGATGAGTTAAAAACAAAGAAGGAAAAATATATATGATGATAACACTATATCAAAACTAATTTCAGACAGGGGTGCCTTGGTGGCTCAGTCGGTTAGGTGTCCAACTTCAGCTCAGGTCATGATCTCACGGTTTATGGGTTTGGGCCCTGCGTGGGACTCTGTGCTGACAGCTCAGAGCCTGGAGCCTGCTTTGGATTCTGTGTCTCATCCTCTGTCTGCCCCTCCCCCACTTGTGCTCTTCTCTCTTTGTCTCTCAAAAATAAATAAATGTAAAAAAAAATTAAAATTAATTTCAGAAAAGCCAACTTCAGAATGAGGGAGACTAGTAAAGGAGTAGCATTTTATAATAATAAAAGGGTCAATTACCCAAGAAGACATAAAAATCCTAACACCTATGTTTACCTAACAATAATCAATATACGTGACCTAACATATGACAGAACTGAGAATAGGAATAAATGAATCCACTGTTATTTATAAAGTTAAGACCCTTCTTTCAGTAACTGATAGATCAAACAGGCAGAAAAATCAGTAAGGCTATAGTTGCCCTGAACAGCATTAAGAATAAATTCTGTTTAATTGGCATTTGTAGACTACTTCATCCAACAACAGCAGAGCACATTCATGTCAGCATACGTGGAACATTCACTAAGACAGAACACATTCAGAGCCATAAATTACTCTTTAACAAATTTCAAAAAGAGAAATCATACAGGGGCACTTGTGTGGCTCAGTTGGTTAAGTACTCGACTCTTCATTTCAGCTCAGGTCATGATCTCACAGTTGTGAGATTGAACCCCACATAGGGCTCTGTGCTGAGCATGGAGCCTGCTTAATTAAGATTCCTCTCCCTCTAGTCAAAGCATAAGAGACTGTTAAAAACTGAGAACAAACTGAGGGTTGATGGGGGGTGGGAGGGAGGGGAGGGTGGGTGATGGGTATTGAGGAGGGCACCTTTTGGGATGAGCACTGGGTGTTGTATGGAAACCAATTTGACAGTAAATTTCATATATTAAAAAAATAAATAAATAAATGAATAAAAAAAAAAAAGATTCCTCTCCCTCTGCCTCTGCACCTCCCCCACTAGCGTTTGTGCACACTCTCTCTCAAAAAAGAGAGAGAGAAATCATACAAATTACATCCTCACACCAATAATGGAATTTGATGACAAATATGTAGTTGTAAAATCTCCATATATTTAAATTAAATAATACCTGGGTCAAAGAAAGCTTAAGAGAAATTTAAAAATACCTTGAACTAAATTAAATTGAGAATACAACACACTACAATTTGTGGGATTAAGTAAAAGCAAGAAAAATTAGAGTAGGTAAAAGTATTCTTTTTTATATTTTTATTTAATTTCATTTTTAATTTTATTAATTATTTTTAGGTATACAACATAATAATTCAATATGCCTATATGTTATGCTATGCAATGCTATGCTCACTACAAATATAGCTACCATATGTCACCATCTCATGCTATTACAATAGCATTGGCTGCATTCTCTATGCTGTGCCTATTATTTTCATGACTTATATATTCCATAACTGAAAGCCTGTATCTCCAACTCATCTTCACCCATTTTGTCCATCACCCACCATCTGGCAACCATAAGTTTGTTCTCTGTATTTATAGGTCTGATTCTGCTTTTGTTGCTGTGGTTTATTAATTGTTTTTTTTTTTTTTAATTTTGCTTTTAGATTCCATATAAGTGAAATCATATGGTATTTTATCTTTTTTTGTCTGACTTATTTTACTTATCACAATGCCCTTTAGGTCAAACGTTTTGTCACAAATGGCAAGATCTCATCCTTAAGTATTTTTTAAAGCACATGTCTAGTAAAGGAAGTATATTTAAAACAGTCCAATAATTTTTAAAACCAAGCAACTAGAGAAAAACGTAATTTAAAAATTGGGCAAAATGTCTAAATACCACCCCCCAAAAGTACATATTATTGGGGAAAAAAACATATGCAAAAATTTCATTTGTTTGTTGCACATTAAAACAAAATGAGAGGGGTGCCTGGGTGGCTCAGTCAGTTATGCGTCTGACTTTAGCCCAGGTCATGGTCTCACAGTTCATGATTTTGAACCCCACATGGGGCTCTCTGCTGTCAGTACAGAGCTCACTTTGGATCCTCTGACCTCTGATCCTCTCTCTGCCCCTCCCCTACTCACACTCTCTTTCTCCTTCTTCAAAAATAAATAAACATTAATAAAACAAAATGAGATATCACTGAAACGTTTTTGAATCACTAAAATAAAATAAAAAATACTGGCAGTATTGATGGTGAGAATGTAGATAAATTCATTACTGGAGGGAATGCAAAATAGTGCAAAATTTCTAACTTTGTAAGAAATTTTCAAACTTTCTTCTAAAGTTAAACCTAGTTTTATCATAAGATCTAACATTCATACTCACAGGTGTCTACCCAACTAAGTTGAAAACTATGCCTACACAAAAAACACAGGAAATATAAATATTCATACATAGATTTATAGCAGTGTTATTCATAAACCACCAAAAACTGGAAATAGCCAAGATCTCCTTTCATATGTGAATGGGTAAAGAAACAGTAGCACAACTATGCAATGGGATACCATTTAGCAATTAAAGAGAAAGAGCTATCAAGCAAACAATTACATTGAGTCTTTAATGTATATTGCTAAGTAAAAGATGCTGGTCTGTTAAGACAACATTACTTATGATTTTATTTATATGATATTCTGGAAGATCAAAATTATAGAAAGTGTAATACAATCAGTGCTTGCTAGGGGTTGGGGACAGCGGATTTGAATAAATGAAGCACCAGGAATCTTTAAGGCATTGAAAGTATTCTATGTTGCTGTGTATGATTCTTTAATGTTGAATATATGATGCCTAGCTATGGTAAAACCCATAACACTCCAAACACAAAGAGAGAACCTTAATAAATATAAATTAAAGAAAAAAATCATTGAGGAATCTGGGATGGTACAGCCACTTTGTAAAGACAGTTTGGAAGTTTCTTACAAAACTAACCAATGAAATAAAATATGTTTGATGAAAACAACAACAACAATGTCAGCAACAACTAACCATACTCTTACCATAAGGTCCAGCAGTTGTACTCCTTGATATTTACTTAAATTGATGAATTAAACCTATGCCCACACAAAAATCTGAACAGTTGTTCATACCAGCTTTATTTATGTTGTTAAAACTTGGAAGCAACCAAGGTATCCTTCCCTAAGTGAATAAATGAGCAAACTGTCATATCCAAATAATGGAATATTATTCAGTGCTGAAGAAATGAGCATGAAACTGAGAAAATATATGGAGGAACATTAAAATGCATATTACTAAGTGAATGAAGCCAATCTGAAAGGGTACGTCCTATGTGATTCCAACTATATGACATTGTAGAAAGAGCAAAACCATGGAGATGGTAAAAAGATCAGTGGTTGTGAAGATTTGGTGGGAAAGACAGACAAATATGCATGCACATAGGAATTTTAGGGAAGTAAAACTATTCTGTATGCTACTATAATGGTGAATATATGCCATCATGCATTTGCCAAACACATAGAATGTACAAGAACCCTATTGTAAACTATGGACTTTTGGGTGATAATGATGTCAATGCAGGTTCACCCACTGAAACAAATGTGTAATTCTGATACCAAATATTGACAGTGAGTGTACATGTTTATGTGTGCAGGTAGATAGTATATGCAAACTGCAATTTCCTTAATTTTTTTCTTTGACCTTAAAAATGCTCTAGAAAAAGTCTCTTTAAAAAAGTTCATTGGAGTATGCCATATGAAAGGCAGTGTGTGTCCAAAAAAATTTTAACTTTACTATAAATACATAAAATAATCCCCTGAAAGGGGTGGATAAAGAAATTTTGGAAATGAGTGGAATCTGAAAGACTAAATGCAAAAAGAACTCACAAGCATTGCACCATAGCTAATAAACTTTGACCCCCTGGGTACAGGTTAATAATCCTGATGCTGCTATATGTACATGGTGCTTTTAAACAAGTAAGTAAAAAAGATGGCAGATGGTGGAAGCCAGATTTCTTATTCTTGGAGTGAGAGTTGATAGATAAGCAAAAAGCGTAGTTTAGGATTATCTATGTGGTAATGGATTAGTGGAATTGGAGACCTCAACCTGAATGCATGTTTAGCTTCATATAGACACACTGGTCACATTTAGAAATCTTTATAGACACGTAGATATACATTGGTTGATAACGCACATATCTTCTTTCTCTCTCAGGTGAGGGAGCCTAGAAGCAACAACACCCAGTAGCAAGGAGCACGCCCGTCACCCAGATCTTGATATCTAATACATTTTTCAATAGAAGGAGCCAGTTGATACTATACTCCCTTGTTATGTTGTGATGAAAACAGCACTTTCTCTCTGGTTTCCCATTAAACATACATTCTCCAATCTAATCGTGAGAAAAACCATAAACAAATCCTAGTTGAGGGATTTGCTACAAAATACCTAACCAGTACCTCTCAAAACTAATAAGGGCATCAAAAACAAAGAAATGCCAAACTTGTCACCACCAAGAGTTGCCTAAATAGAAAGGATAAGTAAATATATTTTGGATGGGATCCCAAAACAGAAAAAGGACTGTTAGCAAATAAAATCAGAACAAATTATAGGCTTTAGTTAATACAAATGTCAGAATAAGAGTTAATTATATCATAATAACATAAGATGTTAATCCTAGGGAAACTGGGTAAGGGATACATGGGAACTCTGTACTATTCTCAAAATTTTCTAAATATATATAAATGTTCTGAAAATTTTATATGAACTTATTTTTATGGAGAATGAATTAGAGCACAGATGGAGAGGAGACAAAATTTAAAAAGCTGTTGTAATAATCCATGGACCAGGTGTTGGTGGTTTCTCCTAGAAAAATGCCAATAAAGATGGAAAATGGCAAACATCCTCCAGAAATATTTAGGAATTAGAGAAAAAGTGAGTAATTATTGATTTGGGTATAAAGGTATAGTGTCAAGGAGTTAAGATTTTGGTGACTGAATGAATAAGAGTGGCATTTATGTTTAAGTGGAGTTTGATGAATCTTGAAAAATGATTTAAAAAAATGCATTCAAACAGTTGCCTTAACATTAGGCAAGTTAAAACAAACAACAGATTAATGTACTTGGCGAAGGTCTTTGGTTTTATAGTGTGTTTATAGTAGATTTACCTCTGTCATGAACACATATTCAAATGATAAGTAATTCTTCAAAACTGTTTTCCTTCATGGAGATGGTTAGCATATTTTAAAATCGTTTCCCCATCCCAATTTGCATACATGGTTTCAGTGTTTTAAAATTTTAGGTAAAGATAAATAAAAAATTCAAATGGGAATCAAAATTATTTTACTAAGTCTTAGAGACTCTGAGTATTCTTTCTTGATTTTATATGAGATAATAATAATAAATGATTGAAATGTTAAGTGCATTCTAACTTCTCTCAAGTATAATGTTACATGTAGAAAACCAGAGAGGGAGCTACAACTGACACTTACCTTTGACCCGCTGGGTACAGGTTAATAATTCTGATGCTGCTATATGTACATGGTGCAGTTAAACAAGTAAGTACCATTATATAAGGTAATGGCACATGCTCCCTCCTACAGATTTAATAAATTAAGTGGATGCTATATTTTAATTTTATACACTGATCTAGTTTAAGAAAAAAAATGTCTTGGGACGCCTGGGTGGCTCAGTCAATTAAGTGTATGACTCTTGATTTACTATCAGGTCATGATCTCACAGTTCATGGGATCGGGCCCTCTTCCCACACCTCCAGTTGGGCTTTTCACTGACAGTGCAGAGCCTGCTTGGGGAGTCTCTCTCTCTCTCTCCCTCCCTCTCTCTCTGCCTCTCTCCTGCTGACTCTCTCTCTCAAAAATAAATAAAGAAATTAAAAAAAAAGAGAAAATATGTCTTGAGTAATATTAGATTTCATAGACATAAGGCACATTTTCTGACCCAAACAAAAGCATCAAAACCAAACAGAAAACAATTTTATTATAAAATGACTAACTCAATTAATCGTTTGAATCTCAGCAATTCCTCCAAATTAGCTTTTGTCACAATAGACATATCTGGCACACAACGAGTAAAAATGTGCTAATGCTATGATGGAAAAAAATAAAACCTTCCTTCAACTAAAAAAAGAAAATGTTATGAAGCTGATAATATCATTAAAGCCATGGCTCTCATTTCCTAACTTTTAAAGTCATTTTTGTTAACACTTTTAGTGAAATGGATACATCAACAGTGCCACATAGATCATTTATATGTCATGATCCTTTGACAATAGCTGGATTTGCAGATGTGTTTCTTGATAACACTACATTTTCACTTTAGGGAGTGATAAGCTCCCTCTTACAAAGCTGATGTCAGCAAACTTGACTACTTTGATCTTCATAAGGTTATGCTTTGAAAATTAATGGGACAGCTACATATGAAATCAAATCAATTTACTATTTTCTATAGTGGGACAAGAATGAATTATCCAATATAAAGTGTGGATTGCTATAAAGCCTGCAATCTCATCTCACTATTCTTATGTTTTTTTAATAAACTGCTCATGCTTTTTTCTTGTAGTTTATGACATCAAAGGGACTCTTCTGTAAAATTACAGCAATAAATTTCACCTTATGCTGGACAGATTTTATTTCTTTTCTCTCTGTCATCCTGTTTTGCAAATGATCAAGACATGACAAAATTGATTAAAGATTTATCTTGCCTTCATGAAATACAATAACTGCCTTACTTAGTTAAAAAATGGCAATGTAAAGGCAGAGCTAAGTTTAGACTAAGTTGCTACTATTTAACACCGTTCAAAGAGGTGAGCAATATCCAGGTAAACCAAAATAGTTGCCTTTATTATCACTGAATATTTAATTCCTTGTAGTCCAAGATAAAGTGGATTTCTTTATTACCACTGGCATTTGGCAAAAGTTGTTAATCAGTTATAAAAAAAAATGCATTGTTTACTACCATCTGCTGTCACATCTGTTTTACAAATGCATGGTTCCAAAGAGATTATATATAGGCTGAATATAGAACAGATACTTCTAGATATATTTTTAAATGCTAAAGAATTTTTTTTCAAATTATCCAACATCTTAATCTTTAGGATTTTTGTCAGAACACCAAAAAGCATTAAAGTTTTTACAAATTCTTTTTTTTTTTACCTTTTTCCTCCAAGAACATTGACATCTAATCCTTTTTATGATTCATGACACAATTGATTTTTTCTAAAAACTTTCTTTTTCATTCTTAATCTTTTACCTAAAATTATAAAGAGAATATAAAAATCTGTATATACATATATATTTTTAATTTTTCTCTACTCCTCCCCTATAACAATAATTATTTATCCTGCAAGATTTCCATTGTCATCCCAACTGTTCACCACATGCAGATACTGCCCATTTCCTACTCTTTCCACTACCTACATATCCTTTGCCTGGTAGGCCCATTTCTTTGCAAATTCCTGCCTTGTTTTATATGTTGTAAAACTCACACGACAGGGAGACTTGATAACACACACCTACTCATTGATTGCCCAGCACAGCTTCTGAGGCTTGGTCTATGTGTGTGCAATAGACACCAGTTTTATTTTTTTAACCTTCCCTCTTTTGCTTGATATTACTTTTAACCAACCCTCTACGTATCGTGAGGCTAAGATACAGTCATCAGTGTGTAATTCATTCTGCCATGAAAGAGTAGGATATTGAAAGCTATGTAGTAAGACAAGCTCTTACTATGAACACTATTATTAAGGAAACCAACGTTAAAATTGGCACACTGATTTTGTAAATGAGGTCATCTTCCTCAGGATTTAAGGGAGGCCCACCCAGTTCTGAGATATCTAATGAAACCCGCATCTCTTAGGTAACTGATACTTCCATAGGTAATCCATAAAGTTGGCCTACAAAATATGGGATAATGAGGCCCCAGATTTTTTTCCAGTGTTCTCACACAATTCCTTATCCCAAACATTCCTGACCAGCCCATATCCCTGCTAAAGATGAGTACTTTGTCACTCGAATTTATCCAAGCATTCCCTCATAGCCTAAACTTCTCTACGTGTCCCCCTTACCCTTTTTCCTTTTTGCCTTCTATGAGGACACTGCTTTGGGACTACCAAATATTGGCTATTTCCCCCTGGCTACCTACCCTAGGTCCTAGAGTTTGGCTATGGGCTTCTACTCATTATTTTCACAACACTTACAGAAGTAAAAAGATAACTCAGGTTACAGTTGTATAGGTTTAGAATGTTAATAAGATGTAGAAATGAATAATTGTGTGTTTGTTAATACTGTACAAAACTTGTGGTGGAATAATTCAAATTTATCAAACACTAAATCACCCTTAGCGAGAAGTTTTACATATAAATTTAAGTATAAAAAGAAACAGAGTTCTAAGACTATCTGTGAAAATCCTTTGCAATGTTTATGTCCACAAAGTCTGCTGAATGAGAAATTTACATGCCCTCTGTTTGGATCCTTCTATGGCTTCAAGGATTGTTATGGAAAATATTCAGTAATACAGTATAGTAAAGTTTTTTCCATTGGTAATAAAAATATTTAAATGACCCTGATGCTATAACAAAAATGCCATAGAATTTAAAACTGAGTTTTTGAAAGATCTTCAAATTAACAACCAATTTAAAGTTTGTAG
The DNA here is from genome assembly GCF_018350215.1 of Panthera leo. Classification (NCBI taxonomy): domain Eukaryota; kingdom Metazoa; phylum Chordata; class Mammalia; order Carnivora; family Felidae; genus Panthera; species Panthera leo. The sequence goes on along the minus strand of NC_056682.1, from coordinate 152,782,282 downwards.
TTCTCTTGAAGGTTTTAGTAGCGCACAATTCTTTTTATTTTAGTTTTTTCAATGTTTACTTATTTTTCAGAGAGAGACAGAGCAGGGTGAGCAAGGAAGGGGCAGAGAGAGATGGAGACACAGAATCGGAAGCAGGCTTCAGGCTCTGGGCTGTCAGCACAGAGCATGATGCGCTGGGCTCAAACCCACGAACTGCGAGATCATGACCAGAGCCGAAGTTGGACACTTAACCGACTGAGCCACCCAGGCATCACAGTAGCGCACAATTCTTATAAAATGCAAAATGTGATTTGAAAAATCAGATAAGATTTATGTATCTGTAAAGCTCATTACAGAAATAGGCTCACAGTTCCATTAAGCAGCAACACCTGCTTTTTTTTTTTTTTTTTCAGTTCTAGTTTGCTTGAAAGTAAATTTAATCTATTGAGCAACTAATCCAGTAGCATATATTTGGTATGAAATATACAGGAAAACCAATTATGGAAAATATTGACTCTGAAGTATACTTATCTCTTAAAGCTTTGTTTTTCATTCTGAAACAAATGTGTTCTTGGTACAATGTGTATCAAAAAACATATTGCATGATGATTTTATTTAAAAAAATTATAGTTATCTGTTCTCATTTTTATTTTGAAACTTTTAAAAAAATAAAATAATGGGTTTTTTTAAAGAATATTGACAGGACTGTACACTACTTTAGAAAGGGAGAGAGGGGTGCCTGGGTGGCTCAGTCAGTTAGGTGTCCAACTCTTGATTTTGGCTCAGGTCATGATCTCAAGGTTGGTGAGTTTGAGCCCCGCATCAGGATCTGTGCTAACAGCACAGAGCTTGCTTGGGATTCTCTCTCCACTTCTTTCACTGCCCTTCCCCAACTCATGTTCTCTCTCTCTCTCTCTCTCCAAAATAAATAAATAAACTCTAAAAAAATAAAAATAAGGTAATAAAGCAATTTGCATTTCTGGATAGGTCTTGAATAATATTATGCATTTTTATGCAAATAAAAATGGGCAGGTATAACTGTTTTTAAACATAGCTCACTCTGTATAGGAGCCTGAGTCCTTAGAAAATTATATATAACTGACAGAATTTTAAGAATTAAATGACACATTTTATTTGTGTGGCTTAGAATATATTTAGTGCCTAAAAATCCTCTTTGGCTTCATACTCTGCCCCCCAGCCCCAAGAAGGCTGCAGTTTTGTCCCTGCTACTCTGCTGTGTTGGTGGGGGTCCTCCCCCTGAGCCCCCATCCCCACCAGGCTTCTGCAGGACAGAGTAGAGGTCCAAGCGGCTTTGGGCACACGACTGAAAACAAGGCAATGGCTCCTTCTTTTGAAATGGAGCAGGCAGCCCTAATGATGTCTGAATTACCTTTCAGCTTCATTCTTCCCTTTCCAAGAAGAGCACAGCACATTTGTAACTGAACAGTATTATTGTCCTGTGCTGTGAAATCCAAATAGGCTGACAGCCTTCCTTCATTCCTTCTGATCTCTTTTCTATTCAGTTCAAACTGGCAGTGTTCTTACTGATTAAGGTGCTGATCAAGTTCCTGGTTCACATCCACACTGATCTACTTATCACGTGGTGGTTTGGCCAGACTCCTAATGTTTTCTTCTGAACATGATTTCTCATTTTTTTGGAATACGGATAGGTTGGGAATTTCCAAATTTAAGTGCTAGTTTCCTTTGGCTTAATAATTCTGTCTTCAATTTACTTCTTCTCACACTTTACTGTAAACAGGCAGGAGGAACCAAGCTGCTCCTTCAATACTTTGCTTTAGACATTTTTTTAGCTGATATATCCAATTTCATTGCTAACAGATTTTACCTTTTATAAAACACTAGAACATGGACACCATTCAGCCAAGTTCTTTGCCACTTTGTACCAAGCATTGCCTGTCTTCTAGTTTTCAATAGCATGTTCCTCATTTTCTTAGTAGAATCTCCTGTGACGTCCATGTTGCTACCTGCATTCTGTTCATGATTATGTACCCTCTAGGAAGATGAAAGGGTTCTCTAGACCTCTCCTTTCAAATTCCCTTCATGGCAATATTGGCTTTCTCTAGCATACTGTTCAACGCTCTCCCAGCCTCTACCTATTATTCAGCTCCAAGATTTTGGGATATTTGTTACAGCATCAGTCCACTTCTCAGTACCAATTTCTGTCTTAGTCTAGGCTGTTATAATGCATTACCATAAAGTGGCTTAAACAGCTAACAGTTATTTCTCACAGTTCTGGAGGCTGGAAGTCTAAGATCAAGGTACCAGCAGACTTGGTGTCTGGTGAAAGCCTACTTCCTGCTGCAAACTGAGAATTCTTTCTTTTTTTTTTTTATTTTTTTATTGTTTATTTATTTTTGAGACAGAGAGAGACAGAGCTTGAGTGGGGGGAGGGTCAGAGAGAGAGAGGGAGACACAGAATCTGAAACAGGCTCCAGGCTCCGAGCTGACAGCACAGGGCCCGACGCGGGGCTTGAACCCACGGACTGTGAGATCATGACCTGAGCCGAAGTCGGATGCTTAACCAACTAAGCCACCCAGGCGCCCCGAGAATTCTCTTTCTATCCTCACAGAGAGGCTAGCTCTCTGGCTGGCCTCTTCTTATATGAGCACTAATTTCATTTATGAGGGCTCTACTCTCATAACAAATATTTCCCAAATGTCCACCTCCAAATACTATAATATTGGGGATTAGATCTTAACGCATTAATGTTAAGACATTCATATGTTTCTGACATAAACATTTAGTCCATAACAATTCCCAAATATGTCACCCACACATCAATATATGCTTTGGTTATGTTCTATGTGTTACTTATTCTGGAACCATATTAAAGGAATAGATTTTCTATTTCATATGTGAAACCAAGGAAAAAGTACATGGTGAAACCAAAGGAAAGCACTTAGTTTCTACTGTGATATAGCACAGTTCAATTTTCCTTACTTTTTTTGGCTAAAGCAAGTGAATGGTCATGCTTCTCTCATTAGGGTGTGAAAGTAAACCCTCCCTCAGTGTAGCATTTCAAGTCACCATTGGTGGGGTGTGGTAATCTTTTCCCAGAAACAACAGAAAATAGGTTTGGGGTGAATTGACATATTTTTCTGATAACTGAATCTTCCTATCCAAAGTTCTGGTACTTTTTTAACATTTTTTTCAAGTCTATTTTGTGTACTTTTGGAGGTTTTCTTATATATGTTGTAAAAGAAAAATTGTTACATTTAATGTCTAGATAGTTGATCATTTTTATTGTTATGTAAAATAGAACTTTTTTCTTATTATGTTTTTAATTCGAACTCAATTTTTAATTGAGTTTTCTTATTTACTCTTTAATGAACATGTATTTTTTAAAGACTCCAGCCTGGGAGATGATATAAACTAAAATGTACAAATTAAGAAAGTATCTCTGTTATTCAACAGCATATAAGAGATAAAACATTCAGGTAGTGACATTTCTGATGAAATTAATACAGTAGGTGACAAATATGTAAAATGGGTTGATTTCTAATATGATGGATTTAGGTCTGTTGCCACATTGAACAATTAATTTAACTGACCTGAGTAGGTTTACGTTACGTGGCTCCTTACTTTCTAAATATCTCTCCTGAGCCAGAAAATCTTATGCAATAATATAAACAAGCATGTGAAAGAAAAATCTTCCCTGTGCAATGCCATGTTGCTTAATCTAGGTTTTCCGAATAGGCGATATAGACAAAGTAGGTAGAACACAGGTGATGTGATTAATTTGATTGGCATGGTCACTGAAGTTTAAAGCAAAATGTTGTATTTTCAATTTTCTGAAATAAGCTAAGATTTTAATCATTTTAGAAGATGGATGCTCCAAAGCAACAGCGCTTGAGTTCTACTCCCAAAATGACACAGTTTCATTTTTCTAGTGTGTACGTGCATGAAAAAAATTATTATTATGTTTTTTAATGTTTATTTATTTTTGAGAGACAGACACAGAGAGTGAGCGGGGGAAGGGCAGAGAGAGAGACAAACACACACATAGAATCAGAAGCAGGCTTCAGGCTCTGAGCTGTCACCACAGAGCCCGATGTGGGGATCAAACCCACAGCCTGTGAGATCATGACCTGAGTGGAAGTCAGACGCTTAACTGACAGAGCCACCCAGGTGGCCCTGGAGCAAAATGATTACTATTTAAAATTTAAATATATAGGTTTAGGGGTGTTTGGGTGGCTTCCTCGGTTGAGCGTCCGACTTCGGCTCAGTTCATTATTTTGCTGTTTGTGGATTCAAACCCCACCTGGGGGCTCTGTGCTGACAGCTCAAGCCTGGAGCCTGTGTAGGCTTCTGTGTCTCCCTCTGTCTCTGCCCCTCCCCGGCTTGCACCCTGTCTCTCTCTCTCTCTCTCAACAATAAATGAACAATAAAATTTGTTTTTAATATGTAGGTTTGCTTAAAATGATGGAAACCCTTAGAATTTGATTTTAGTTTAATACTTGAAGGCCAGAGAAACTTCAGTCCTATAGAAATATTCTGACAACAGTAACTACTATGAAGTTAATTATTGTGTCAAATATTTTTTAACTACTTTATGTATCATATTATTTAATATTTAACAAGCTCTTACGAAGTAGCGGTTATTAGTTTATGTTGTAGACCAGAAATCTGAGGTTTAGAGAGTTTATGTAATTGACCCAGCAACGATAAGCTAGAACACAGGGCTTGAACTCTGGTCTATATTTTCCAAAGTATGAACACTAAATATTATCTCATGGTTCAGGAAAAAAGAACCTATTATGTGTATCTTATGTGTTTGATAATTTGGAAGATGAGGAAACTGGAAGTTTGGAAGCTGGCTAGGAGGAGATGATAATAGTTGAGGGATCATCTGCTAATAGCCTGAATTAGAAATCTTCAGTGAGATACTGGTTGACACTTTAAAACCAAGTAAATTTCTGTGTGACAAACAATGTCGAACACATTGTATTTTAGTATTACTGTTGTAAACAGATGCCAAACAGAAAATAAATAAGCAAAATCATATTTTAGGGTTAGGAAATTAGTTGGAAAGTTATGAAAAACATTGAAAACACCAATATGAAATTATAAACATCATGTTAACAAATTTTCAAGTGATTTTATTTTTCTTTTAATTCTGTTTTTTAAGTAATCTCTGTGCCCAACATGGGGTTTGAACTCACAACCCCAAGATCAAGAGTTGCATGTTCTACTGACTGAGCCAGCCAGGTACCCATCAAGTGATTTCAATGAGGTATTGACATTCAGAAAATGAACTAAGTGATATAAATTATAGGAAAAATATGTACTTTAATTTTTTTTTTTTTTTTGGTTAGTAAATGCCAATAAGGGAAACTTTGTAAATGGAGTTGATAGGTTTATATTCTATAATTATTCAAATAAATCACTCATTTTCCAACTGTGGCCTTCCCATTTTGCTTTTAAATCATTTCTAACTTGTATACATACTTCTGACTTTACTGGGTTTATTATTGTAAAATACGTAAATAAAAACCTAATCCTACATTTCAACAAAAGTAAGCAAATTGTTAAAAGAGTCCATTGTATAATTTTGCGTTTAAAATAGGCAATAGGGGCACTTGGGTGGCTCAGTCAGTTGAGCTTCCGACTTCGGCTCAGGTCTTGATCTCTTGGTCAGTGAGTTCGAGCCCTGCGTCAGGCTCTGTGCTGAAGCTCAGAGCCTGGAACCTGCTTTGGGTTCTGTCTCTCTCTCTCTGCCCCTCCCCAGCTCATGTTCTGTTCTGTCTCTCAAAAATGAATAAACGTTAAAAAATTTTTTAAATAATAAAATAATGGCAATAATGGGGCGCCTGACTGGCTCAGTTGGCTAAGGATCCGATTTTGGCTCAGGTCATGATCTCAAGGCTCCAGGTTCCAGACCCGCATTGGGCTCTGTGCTGATAGCTCAGAGCCTGGAGCCTGCTTCAGATTCTGTGTCTCCTTCTCTCTCTGCCCCTCCTCCGCTCACATACTATCTCTCTCTCTCTCTCTCTCTCTCTTAAAGATAAAAATTAAAAAAAATTAAAAATAAAATAAAATAAAATAATAGCAATAAGATTTTGAATTAAAAAACATAAAATAACAGACTTGAAGTAAAAAACTATTCAAGGAGCGCAAATATTAATATTTTGTGCAATATTGTACAGAAGACACTGATTAGCATATTAAAATATAACTATTTAGAAATGAATAGAGTGATTAATATATAATATAGCCAATGTTATCACCATTAAGAACAACATTAAAATAGGACAAGAGTAATAGAAATTAAGAAAAAGTTGATGGCCATATTGGGTATATACATGAGTTGTTTTTTTAATTTACATTTTTTCCAACCAAGTTTTATGTTTGTTTCTAGTGTTTCATGTGACAGTTCTTTTGTTCAGCAATAATTTACATTGAAACTTATTTACATTGATATTCTCTTTGTATATACCATTCTAGATGCAGGTACTGAAGATACAAGAATTAATAAAATAGAAAAGTGAATTCTGCTCATAGAGCTCTTTCATTTTATTGCTATCATTATGATCCTATCCTTATGAGTGAGTCTCATGCATTTATTATATACACAGATAAAATTTTATCTTAATTCTTCATTTAAAAAATAAAAATTCCCTCCATTTCATTATGATTTCTCTTGTTAGTTAATAATTTTTGACACTAAATGGGAAATAGCTGAAAAACAAATTCTTTCTATGCTCTCACAACCATCCTCTGAACACTGAGAAAGACCATACATCGCATCAACTATAACGTTGCATGTATGTTAGGTTAAGTGGCATTTATTTCCTTTATTTGATTACAAAAAGAGTCTATAAGATTTGACTACTGATGGCTAAGTGAGAAGGAAGAATGGATGGCAATAGTGTCAGTCTTCAATGACTCTTCACTATCAAACCATTCATATAAATTATTGCTATAATCTTTGCAATCTTTTTCAAAGAGATTATGTATAAAGGTAATTATAATGTAGAATTAATGCCTTCCTTTAAAACAACACTTAGCTGTGATGGGCTGCCATCTTTTAAAAAAAAATTTTTTAACGTTTATTTATTATTGAGAGACAGACACAGAGCGTGAGCAGGGGAGGGGTAGAGAGAGAGGGAGACATAGAATCTGAAGTAGGCTCCAGGCTCTGAACTCTCAGCACAGAGCCTGACGCCCGGCTCAAACTCACGAACTGCGAGATCGTGACCTGAGTCAAAGTCAGTCGCTTAACCAACTGAGCCACCCAGGTGCCCCTAGGCTTCATCTTTTGAATACTTCTCCGGTTACTTAGTGGATGTAAAATTTAGTCACAAAACACTTAAATACAGAGTTTGCAACATAACAGCCCCAACCTTGACTGAGGTACTTATTGTTTTTCTAGGAAGAAAGAATTTTACTTCAAGGGACTTAGGCCAAGGCTGTTACAATTAAAAGAATAATTTATTTCTCATGTACTTTTTTCCTTCCTAGGACCCAGGGGAAAATAAGGAAATGTTTATTATCATTTACTACTTGAAAGATAATTTAGTACCAGTAAACAAAAATCAAATATACTTTTCCAGATCCTGATGACCAGTTGATATTTAGCCACACATTTTAATTAAATGGAACATAGTTAATAATTGCCAGCAAAATATCATAACAATGTTTGGCATGAAAATTTTCATGCAGAGGGTAAAAACCTACTTTATATTTTTCTTGTCCTTCATAATTAAAGAATAACAGAAAATTTTAAGAAATACCTTCGAAAACAACATATTTTGTTTTTAAGTTTGAAAGTCTTATTAACAATAGGGCAAGGGGAACCTGGGTGACTGAGTAGATTAAGGGTCCAACTTTGGCTCAGGTCATGATCTTGCGGTTCATGAGTTCTAGCCCTACACCAGACTCTGTGCTGACAGCTCAGAGCCTGGAGCCTGCATCAGATTCTGTGTCTCCCTCTCTCTCTGCCCCTCCCCTGTTGGTGCTCTGTCTCTCTCTCTCAAAATTAAAGATTAAAAAAAAATAGGGCAAATTTTTTTAGCCTATTCTAGAGAAAAGGGTATTTCATAAGTTGATAGCTAATATCAAAACCAATTAGTGAAAAAAGACTATACAATAAGAGATGCTTTTATTTTTATTAATATTTTATTCAAAATGTTTCAGGCATGAAGAATACTAGATTTAAAAAAAAAAGCTGTACGGATGCATCACAGAAAGAAAGGGAACGACAACAAAAATCCTCCTTATCTATACATAAATAATGGCCAAGCTGTTGTATCCTACTGTTCCTGATAAAAGAACAAGTCATTTGTGTACATATTTTCTGACAGAATGGGGACGTTCATGTTATCCCTGATTAGTTGAATAATGTCCCGTGGCATTTTCTCCATTGATGCAACTTAGCAATGACAGCCCCATTTGCTGTTCATTCTGACCTTCCTTTTTTCTTCTTACTACACCCCTCTCCTCTAACAGACTTAAAGTGATCAGTGTGTTCCAAGCTCTAAAAATAAAATGCAGCTTTTTTTTCTGGCTTACAATACAAAAATGAGGACATTCTCATTAACATTCCCACCTACATTTTGCTTTTAAAGTGTGTGCTTTTCTAAAAAAGTAAAAATAAAAAGACTGTGCTTTTCTAAAAAAATGTCATTAATTTATCAAAATTGTCCATATAGGTAAGGTTTTAGTTTGGATAAAATTTAATTTATATGTATTGTCTTTTTGATAATAGCCATTAAAAAAAGTTTTTAACATTTATTTATTTTTGAGAGAGAGTCAGACCTAGAGCTGGGAAGGGGCAGAGAGAGAGGGAAACACAGGATCTGAAGCAGGCTCCAGGCTCCAGGCTCCAAGCTGTCAGCACAGAGCCCAACATGGGGCTTGAACTCACAAACTGTGACATCATGACCTGAGCTGAATTTGGACACTCAACCGACTGAGCCATACAGGCACCCCTGATAATAGTCATTTTGACAGATGTAAGTAATATGTCATTGTGGTTTTATTTTATTTTTATTTAATTAATTAATTAATTAATTAATTGAGAGAGAGAGAGCAAGCTGGGGAGGGGCAGAGAGAGGACAGACAAATCCCAAGCAGGCTCCGTGCTGTCAGTGCAGAGCCTAACAGCAGAGCCTGACATGGGGCTGGGACTCACAAGCTGAGATCGAAACCTTAGCCCAAACCAAGAGTCAGCCTCTTAGGGCTCTTAACCCACTGAGCCAGCCACCCAGGCACCTATGTCACTGTGGTTTTGATTTGCCTTTCCCTGATGATTAGTGATGTTGAGCCTCTATTCAATATGCCTGTTGGCCATCTATGTGTATTCTTTTGAAAAATATCTATTTGTATCCTCTGCTCATTTTTTTTTAAATTGGATTGTTTGTTTTCTATTGAGTTGTATGAATTCTTTATATATTTTGGATATTAACCCTTAACAAATACATGATTAGTAAATATCTTCTCCCACTCAGTAGTTTGTCTTTTCATTTTGATGATGGTTTCTTTCTGTTGACGAAGATAATGGAAATGACATGACTGCCAGGTGCCCCTGGGTGATAGAGGCTCCTCACCCCCTCTCCTGTCTTTGGAATGTGGGTTCTGGTTGGCTTTCTTTCCTGCTCCCAGAGGCTGCTTCAAGGACAAAGATGCTGCGTGCTATATGAGACTGAGCTCAATTAAAGCCTCTATATAAACTTTTAAGATTTGATAATTGTATAAAGGTATCCATTCCTCTTACTGCTGCTCAAGACAAACCTTATATATTAGCTCTCTTTGTTTATTAAAACTACCAACTACCAATCTGGAGTGACCTGCCTTTAAGATCTCTCCCTGCCTTTCCTTATATGGGGGCCCATTTCAGATTACTCCCTCGGAGCTCTGGAGAGGGATGCAAACCAACAACATTGCTGTGCAGTTTAATTTGATGTAACCACATTTCCTTATTTTTGCTTTTGTTTTCCTTGTTTTGGAGTGAGATCTGCAAAAATGTTGCCAGTATTTTGTCTCAAGGTTTTAAATGTATTACCCCATTCTGTATTTGCTTGCATGGTTTCTGAGTTGCAGTTGGTTGTGATTCTTACCTTTTGTTCCTGTATAGGTAAGGATTTTCCCCATCCTGTTGCCTTTTCAGGATGTTTTCTTTATTTAATTTCTGTAGTTTTAAAATAATATGCCTAGATGTCATTTTTTGACTTCTATCTTGCTTAGTGTTCACTGAGCTTCCTGGATATATGGTGTGGTGTCTGGCATTAATTTGGGGGTAATTCTCAGTCATTAGTGTTTCAAATGTTTCTTCTGTTCCTTTCACTCTTCTTCTGATATTCCCATTACATGTATGTTACACTTTTACAGTTGTCCCACAGTCCTTAGATATCCTGTTCAATGTTTTTAATCTTTGTTCTTTGGAGCTTTGGAGCTTCCTTTTGCAGCTTTGGAAGTTTCTGTCGAAATGTCCTCAGTGTCAGGCACTCTTTCCTCAAGTGTGTACACTCAACTAATCAGGCTATCAAAAGCATTCTTCATTTCTGTTATAGTGATCTTTGTAGAACTTCCTTTTTTTCCTTCTGATTTCCAAGTCCCTGCTTAAAATGTCTATCTGTTTTTGCATTTTGTCTATCCATTAGACCCTTGGCATATTAATTATACCTGTTTAAAATTTTTGGTTTGATAATTCCAGTACTCCTATCATGTCTGTTCTGGTGCATGCTCTGTATTCAAATTGTGTTTTTTGCCTTTTATTAGGAATGGGATTTGGGGTTTTTTTTGATCACCAGAATAATGATGTACCAAGTAAAAAAACTGCCATATGTAGTATTTTAGTAATATGAGGTAAGGTGTCCGGGGATAGAGAATGCATTCTATAGTCCTATGACTAGGTCTCAATCTTTTAGTGAGTATTCCTCTACACTGTGAACTTCGTAAGTTTTCTCAGTCTTTTTTTTTTTTTTTTTCCCTTCCCCTAGATGGCTAGAGTGGGCTGGACTTGGTTACTTTAATTCTCCCAGGTGGAAAGCTAGAGCTGACTTAAGTTGAGTATTTCACTTCCCCTAGGTCAATTAGGCTCTGATAATATCCCATAAAGTTAGATTCTGTTTAAGAATTTTTTCTGAAGGCAGGCCTGTTTACAGAAAAAAAAGAGTGCCCTGACATATTTCCTAGCATTCCTTCCCCCCTCTCCCTGTAGGAAGCAGGAGGGAATTTTTCTTATATATATACTGTGAGATCTTGTAAGTCTCCTGGAGGTAAATCTCTCAATATTGTAGGGGCCCCCTATGACTGGCTACCCATGGAATGTTTAACTTTCAGACTCACCTGCCATAAGCCTCCAACAGTTTGTCATTATGTTTCAGTTTTCCTACCCTTACGCTGGTTTCTGTGGTTTCTGCTTGTGAGTCTCTGCTCCAGCAAACCATGGCTCCCTGTTTTCACCTATTTGATCAGTCTTGAGGACAGTGGTTTGCCTGCCCTGTGTCCTCATTTCTTTTACAGACCTAAGACAGTTGTTGATTTTTCATTGTTAAGCTTTTTAGTTATTAGGACAGAAAAAGTTCAAAAACAGACAAATCTAACACTGATGGGAACTTGAACAATTTGGGGGTAGGAAATGGTATGGTCCAGCCTTCTGAGATGCAGATGATTTTATATCTTGAGCTATAGGATGCTTACAAGAGTATTTTCACTCTTTGAAACTGCACTGAATGTGCTCTAATAATTCACCTAATTTTCTGTAGATATGTTATGCTTCAATAGTTTACTTAATAAATTCACGAGAGAAAACTAAATCAGAATTTAGATAAAATAACTTAATATAAATTTAGTAGTAATCAGATACGTTTATAGACTGGTGAGCTAAAGAGTCAACTAAGTAAATTGGAAAAAAAAAAGAGTATCTCAGGAACTCCAAAAGAAGGAGAAAGTGATGTTAAAGACACAGGCAGGATAATAGGGTAGTTCTATTTTTAACCTTTTGAGGAACCTCCATACTGTTTTCCACTGTGGCTGCACCAGTTTGCATTCCCACCAAATGTGTAAGAGGGATCCCCTTTCTCCACATTCTTGTCAACACCTGCTGCTTCTTGTTTTGTTGATTTTATCCATTCTGACAGGTGTGAGACGATTATCTCGTTGTAGCTTTGATTTGTAGTTCCTTGATGATCAGTAATGGTGAGCATCTTTTCATGTGTCTATTGGCCATCTGGGTATCTTCTTCGGAAAAATGTCTATTCATGTCTTCTGCCCATTTTTAATTGAATTATTCATTTTTTGGGGTGTTGGGTTTTATAAGTTCTTTGTGTATTTTAGATACCTTTTATCTGGTATGTCATTTGCTAATATCTTCTCCCATTCCATAGATTGCCTTTAGTTTTGTTGATTGTTTCTTTGCTGTGCAGAAACTTTTTATTTTGATGAAGTCCCAACAGTTTATTTTTGCTTTAGTTTCCCTTGCCTCAGAGACATAACTACAAAGAAGTTGGCTATGGTCGATGTCAAAAAGATTACTGCCTGTGTTCTCCTCTAGGATTTTTATGGTTTTAGGTTGCACGTTTAGGTCTTTAAGCCTATGATCCAGCAATTGCACTACTAGGTATTTCCCAAAGAATACAAAAATACTCAAAGGGCACATACCCCCAATGTTTATGGCAGCATTATCTGCAATGCCAAATTATGGAAAAAGCTCAAGTGTCATCAATTGATGAATGGATAAGGATGTGAGGATGTGGTATATACACACACACACACACACATATGTATGTGTATATATATACACATACATATATATATGAGATATTATTCACAATGAGATATTATTCAGCCATAAAAAAATGAAATCTTGACATTTCCAATGACATTTATGGAATGAGAAAGTATTATGCTAAGCAAAATAAGTCAGTCGGGGAAAGAAAAATACCATATGAATTCACTCATGTGGAATTTAAGAAAGAAAACAAATGAGCAATGGGGAGGTAAAGGAGAGAAAGAGAGAGGCAAACCAAGAAACAGACTCTTAACTATAGAGAACAAAGTGATAGTTATCAGAAGGGAATTGGGTGGGGGATGGGTTAAACAGATGATGGGGCTTAAAGACTGCACTTGTGATGAGCACTGGGTTTGTGTGGAAGTGTTGTATTACCATAGAGTACACCTGAAAGTAATATTACACTATATGTTAACTGGAATTTGAATACACTTTTGAAAAAAGGCAAAAAACAGAAACAAAAGAAAGCAGGAATAAATAAAATAGAGGAGAGAAAAAGTGAAGAAATCTAATAAAACCAAATTTAGAATCTTTGAAAAGTTTAGTAATATAGACATGACCTTGACACAGCCAATAAGAAAAAAAGGAAATAAATACATCGTATAATTTTCACTATCGTGTAATAGAAAAATACAGTATATGATGGCTGGGAAGAATGGCTAAAAGTGAGTAAACCCAAACAACCAAAAAAATTAAATTTTTCAGAACGCTACAAATATAAGTGAAATTACAAATTAAAGGTAGATCATAAATGTGAAAAACAATAAAAAAGTAGAAGAATATTTTGTGACATAGTTGTGCAAAAGGGCCTCACAAATAATTCTTTATGAGTATAAGTGATGGAATAAAAATGAAGGGTTTAATTATAACAGTGATTTTGTTCACTGTAGGGCACAGTGATAAATTTTATGAACATAAGACAGACTGTGAAAATAATTGCACTGTATGAAAATGACAAGAGATCAATGTCTAAATGTATGAAATAATTGAGTGACTTAAAGACAACGTAATGGAATATAATACACAAAGGACTTAAAAAGTTTACAACAAAAGAAAACAAGCTAAATATATGAAGTCATGCTTAAACTAATCAGAAAACGTAGGAATAAGATACTATTTATGATGCTGAAAGACAGAAGAAGAAACAATCGATGCTAGTTGAGAGCATAGAGCACAAATGACTTTCATAAAGCAGTTTCTAAAGATGCATTTCAGAGTGAAGGAAGATAATTTCAAGCTTAAGAGGCAAGAACAAATGCAGAAAAACATTACATAGCATGCATATATGTCTATTTAAATGAAACACTATCTAAAATGATAACAGTAGGTTTGTCTAATTTAGATGCTTAAAAGGAAAAACTAAGTTCTCAAAGAAATAAGTATGTGAGGGGGAGTGATAAAAATTAATGTGTTCTAAGGTCACTTTATTATTTATTAGAAGAATCAAGGTATCATCATCTCTCTTTACATTTGTTATTTGTAAAATTCCTGGCAAAATTTCAAGTTTCACAGTACAAAAAGAAGAGTATAGAGCATAAATTTCAAACTAGAAATTGAAAAATTTAAATAACAAAGAAATCAACCTCCAAACTGAAACTATAACTCGTCATAAAAAAGGAAATAGGCAAATAGTGCACAAAATAGACAATGGAAAAATTAGAATGATGGAAACCAGTATAAATATGTTTTACTGTGATTATACATGGGCTAAATGCAGGAATGCATTAAAGTAAAGACAATGGTTGCTAATTAGGGGGAAGAATGCGGCTCTATTCTGGCTAGTATATATATCCACACCTAAAGGTAAAAATCATGAAAAGTTGAAATTAAAAAGATTTAAGAATATTTTAGTCAAATATTAATAAAAAACAAGGCTTATATGGCTATGTAAATATAAATATTTGCTTCTATAGACAAAATGTTAATAATAAAGTTATTAGGTAAGAGAAAAATAATTTAGGGAAGATGGAGCAGTATAAACTCATATGTTTATAAGATAATAATACATCACTTGTATGTAATAAGATTTAAGTTATTAAGAAAAATTGATGTGGAGAGCAGTTCGTCATCATCTGATATGTATAAACAAATGCCTAATGGATCAGCTATCCCTCACAGAGTAACTCAAAGTCTGGAGGGGCAGGGGGATGGGTTAAATGGGTAATAGGTATTAAGGAGGACACTTATGATGACCACTGAGTGTTGTATATAAATGATGAGTCACTAGATTCTACAACTGAAACTAATATTACACCCTATGTTAACTAATTGGAATTTAAATAAAAACCTGAAAGAAAAAAAAAAGTCTGAGTTGAACACAAAAACAATTAGAACTACCTTGAAGGTTTGGAGTGTGAACCAAAGTTGACAATTTCTGGAATGCTATCTAAGAAGGATGGATGAAGAATGACTGCTAATGGGTACAAGGAAGTTATTTGGGAGATGATGAAAATACCCTAAACTTAGATGGAGGTGTTGATTATACAATTCTGTCAGTATCCTGGAAACTTCTAAATTATGTATTTTGAAAAGGTGGACATTATGGTTGAGAATTCTATCTCAATAAGCTGTTATGCATATATAAAAATAAAATTTCAAGACAAAATCATCATGGGGAGAATTTCTATTTTTCTTCTATTTTCAGCCTGAAATTAGGTCTCAGCCACAGCCCTGTATGGAAGAGATAAGATTCTGATATTGCACAGATTCTGTTCTGGCCTAAGAACAAAAGAAGGAATTTAGGTAACGATGGCCTCTGGGAATTGAGTAAGTTTAGGAAAGGAAAGCCATCAATGTTGAGCCCACAATCTGCTTTGTAAACTCTGCTCAAGCTTCTAATTGACCCTTGAAACATGCAAGCATGGAACACACTGAGATGAGCCTACGAAGGGGTTGGGGGGATAACAGAAAACACAGAAAAAAATGAGATTCAAGCCAAAATGTCAACCAAGAATTAAGGAGAAATAAAGACATTTTCAGATGAAAGGAAATCAAGAGAATTCATCTCCAGCAGATGTGCAGTATAAGAAATGCTGAGGACATTCTTCAAATGAAGGGAAATTGTGTCAGAGGCAAAATTAAATCTCCAGGAATGAATGAACAGCATCAGAAATAGCATGTATCGTGGTAGAGATAAAAGATATTTTTTCTCCTCTAAGTTCCACTAATATGCACATGTCCTTTCAAAGCAAATTTAATAGTATACTATATATGGATCTAATGCATATGATCTAGGTAGCATAAAGCACAGTGAGATTGGAATATGGATCTATACAGTGGCAAGGTACCTTTATTTCACAGAAAGTAGAATAACTTAATGAAGTGTATTATGCAAAGTTAAGGATATATTTTGTAATACTTAAAGCAAACAATAATAATAAGCACCAAATAGGCATAAGTATAAAAAACTAAAAAGGAACTCTGAAATAACAAAAAAGGCAGGAAAGGAGGAATAGAAGCAAAAACTAAGGGGGATTAACAAAGGAAATTAAACAAAAATAGTAGATGTAAATATAGCCATAGTAACAATTTCATTTAATGTTAGTGAAATGAAAATTGTTAGAATGGACAAAAAATTAAGTTCTATCTATGTTCTATGTATGATGAATCCCTTTTAAATATAAAGAAACATGATTTGAAAACAAATTGAAGGAAAATTCTATACCATACAAACCAAAAGAATAAGAAAGATGGAATGGCTACCTTAATATCAGATAAAATAAACTTCCAACACAAAAAATAGTTTCTGAGATAAAGGGAACAGTGTTTATAATGATAAAATGAACAGTATATTTTCTGACCTCAAATATTATTGTAAAACTATTTTATAAATCAAAACAGAATGGTATTGACATAAAGGTAAGGAAATCAGTAAGCTAGAATAGAGAACCCTGGAATAGATTCTCACATTTACAATCATTTGATTTTTAACAAGGGCACCAAATCAATCCATTGAAGAAAGGAACACCTTTTCAACAACTGTGCTGGCATAATGGGGTACCCACAGAGGAAAAAAAATACAAAAAATAAATAAAATAAAAATTTGACCATACTTCAAACTATACACAAAACATAATTTTGAGAATACTTAAGTTTATTTATTTTGAGAGAGGAAGAGAGAGAGAGAGCAAGCTCTAGTGGGAAAGGGGCAGAGAGAGAGGGATAGAGAGAATCCTAAGTAAGCTCTGCACTGTCAGCACAGAGCTTGACAGGGGGTCTGATCCCATGAACCATGACTTCATGACCTGAGCTGAAATCAAGAGTCTGAAGCTTAACTGACTAAGCCACCCAGGCACCCTGAGATTAATTTAATTGTAAATTAGTCACAATGCTTTCAAAGTAAAAGATAAGATATGATCTTTATGATTAGGAGATGTATAAAGTTTTTCTAGAGAACTTATGGAAGTAATCATTCATATATTTACATATAATCTATCTATATGTATAATAGATTGTATCAAAGTATTAATACCTTTATATATAGATTATATAGATATATAAATATTTATTTATGAGAGAGAGAGAGAGAGAGAGAGAGAGAGAGCAAGCAGGGGAGGGGCAGAGAGAGAGGGAGACCCAGAATCTGATACAGGCTCCAGGCTGGGAGCTGTCAGCAGAGAGCCCAACACGGGGCTCCAACTCATGGACAGGGAGATCAGACTTGAGCTGAAGTCTCACGCTTACCAACTGAGCCACCCAGGTGCCCCTAGGCAATGTATCTTAAGATCATAATGAAATGCCACCTCACATCCACCAGAATTACTAACGTGGTAAAGATGTAAAACAACTGGATATTTCATAGATTATTGGTGGGTGTGTAGAAATTACCACCTCTTTAGGAAAAATTTTAACTTCTTATAAAACTGAGCATAAACATTTAAACATTTCTTGTGAAATCCACACTTTGATCCAGCAGTTCCACTCTTGCGTAGTTACCCAAGAAAATGGAAAATGTATTCCACAGATTTCTACAGAAGCTTTCTTTTAATATCCAAATCCTGGAAACAACTTTGGTATCCAACAATAGAAGATTGAAGTATGTTTACACAAAATACACAGCAAACTGAAAGACTCTCAAAATCTTATGCTGACTGAGATAAGCTTTTTGCATAGAGCAATACTGTGTGTTTCCATTTATATGGAGTTCCTAAAATTGATGCATGTTTAACAAATGTGTATAGCTAAATGTTTATGACAAATCTAGGGTGTGACTTTATATGTGCTCACTATAAAATTCTTTCAACTTTAGTAAATGCTTGAATATTTTCATAATAATAATTTCTTTTTTTTACATGGTGCCAGGGTTTATTTGCTTCTCCTCTAACAGAGTGAAAGATCCCACTGAGCTTTTATTATTATTATTTTTTTAAATATGAAATTTATTGTCAAATTGGTTTCCATACAACATCTAGTGCTCATCCCAACAGGTGCCCTCCTCAATACTCATCACCCACCCACCTCTCCCTCCCAACCCCCATCAACCCTCAGTTTGTTCTCAGTTTTTAACAAGAATCTTATAATTTGGTAGAAAAAGAAACAAGACAGAAATTTCTATACTCATATGTCACACAGGAATTGCCAAAGAAATAAAACAGTATGTTTTTAGTTCTCATCATTGTTTGTTTGTTTTGTTTTGTTTTGTTTTTAATCCATAAGCAGCAACATTTAACATTGACAAGTTGAGTTGATATTTTCTTTACTTGGCTTATAAGGAACTACGTGCTCTCTCTCTCTTTTTTTTTCTTGGTATTATTTTACTGAGAACTACTTAATTTTCTTTGCTGAATCATTTCATGGTTTTTTTAGTCATTGGGGTATCCTAGAATTAATAAGTTCTCTTTTCTATTTACAAATATCTTGGTAAACTCTATTTGGTCTCTTGCCATAAAATGCTATCTACATATTGTCAACTCACAGTTGTATATCTCTTGACCATATCTCTCTTCTAAACTCCAGACTTTTCCTACTAGGTATCTCTGTTACTGTCTGGATATCTAATTGTCATCAAAAACTTAATAATCCATACTGAACTACTGGTGTTTTCTGAAATATTCTATATCTGTAGTCCTTCCTTAATTATAATATCATCCTTCTTATTGACCAAGCCAAAATTATCAGAGTCCTACTTTATCATTCTTTCTTTTTCTCTCAAACCCAGTCCTATTGACAGAATAGTCCACTACCTATCTTCAAAATATATTCAGAACCTAGTCACTCATCTCTATCTCCATTTCTAGGACCGTGGTTTTACTCACCATCATTTCTGCATGGACTCCTGCACTTAACTAATAACTGCCTCCTT
Source organism: Panthera leo (assembly GCF_018350215.1). NCBI lineage: Eukaryota > Metazoa > Chordata > Mammalia > Carnivora > Felidae > Panthera > Panthera leo. The sequence goes on along the minus strand of NC_056682.1, from coordinate 152,763,247 downwards.
CTACCAAGTCCATTCTCAATAGAGTGGAGTAATACTATGAAAACAGAAAGCAGATCATGTCATAACTCACCATTTCCTGTGAGTAGAAGCCAAAATCTTACAAAACTGTCTAGCTTCATGTGCTTTCTCTGACTTCAGCTGTTACTACTCTCACTCAAATTTGATTACCTTTCTCCAGCTTGGTAGTTCTCAAAATGGCCAGGGATCTTCCCAAATAAGTGAATTTGTATTGGATGTTTCCTCTGACTGGAAAAAGATATATACTTGGCTCATTCCCTTACATCAATGATATCTGTACACAAAAGTTGTTTGTCAACAAGACCAACCTTAATCACCTTATATAGTGTTGCAATCCATCAACATCACCACACCAATAGATGTCAATGATACTCATTCCTCGTTTTTCTCTCATGTGACTTATTATTTCTAATTTATACTTACTTAGTTATTTAGTTAGTTATTATGTTAATTATTCCTTTTTTGTCTTTATAGAATACAAGCTCATTGGGAGATGGGATTTGTGTCTATGTTCTTAATTCACATTTTCCAAACATAAGCACCAATTCTCAGGATATAGAAGATACCAATCATATTTTATGAATCAGTTTAAAGAACATAATTAACATAATTTGTCGAATGTGTCTGTGTATTAAAAAAATAAAATAAACAATTAAGAATACACATTATTTTTAAGCATACAAAAGTTATTTATATAAATTGAGAACAAGCTGGATCATTTAAAAAAGTTCATAAACTTAAATCATATTAGTAAATTACATGTTGTGACCACAACAAAATTTGGGCAGATAATAATGAAGAAAGAAAAATGTAAAACATAATTGTACATTTAGAAACTTATAAACATAATTGTAAATAACACATAAGTTAAAGAGTATCAAATTGTAAAATACTATAAGCTGTGCTCTGAGGAAAATTTACAGTTCTGGAAATTTATATCTGTAAATACGCATGATGCACACAAGAAACAATCAAATTTTAAAATAATTTGAGCTGTTCCATGAGGTGAGTTTAGTCTTGAGTGGTGATATCAAAAAATTAGAAAGTCTAAAAAGTAAATTTAAATTTACTTGTTAGGAAGTTACAGAAAGAATGACCATTTTTTAAAAATGTGGCAGGTTTTGCTTTCCAAACTGGGTTGAAGAAATATGTGCCCTCTGACAATGTGATTGACTCTGCTCCCAACAAGAGGTGTGGTCTTCGTTTGCTCCCCTTCAATCTCAGCAGAAGCTTGCGACTGTTATGTTAATAGAGGATGGCAAAGTTATGATAAGCAGTTCTGAAGCTTGGTTATAAAAAATCATAAAGCTTCCACCTGACTTCTTATTCTTATGAAAGGTACCATTGGACACCTGAGCTGACATGTAAAAAGTCCAAATACTGTGAAATAAAGATGCCTAAGGAGGTTCAGCAGCCCTAGTTCGTAGCTCTTTTGGGTTTCCCCAGCACCAACCACCAGACTTGTAAGCGAATATGTTTTCAGATGATTCCACCTCTTGGTCTTTAAACTTCAGCAGAAGATGCCAAGTGGAGCAGAGACTAATCTTTCCTGCTGTGCCTTGTCCAAATTGCTGGCTCTCAGAATCTCTGAGCATAATCAATAGTTGTTAATTTAGCTAAAACTGGAAACTCTGTTTCCCGTATTTCTTTTTCATGTATATTTATAAGCTGGAATTGATAAGAATTGACAGTCAGAAATAAAGAAACCATTACTTTCTAAAGATCTCAGGAGCAGATCAGGTTGAGAGAGAAACAGAGGTTTACAGCAGATTCCAGAATCCAGGGAGTATCCCAAAGTACTGGCCCCAGGCAGCCAGGAGTGGACCCAAGTCAACTGACAAGCCCTTCACACAAGTATCTTTAAAGGCAGCAAATTCCACCAATCTCTACCAGTTTGCCCTTGATGGTTTCACCTGACAGCCAGCTATGTATGACTTTTAGGATTTCCCTTGAAGCTCAACTCTGCCTGACTGCAGTGACTCAGGCTGTTATTGGCAGTGATTGTAGCTTCTCTTTCAATTCTCACCTTTCTGACTTTCACTTACCCAGTTCCTTTCACATTCATGTAAATTCTAATTTCTATAGTAATCTCTTTAACCTGACAAAATTTTTGGTAGTTCTATTGTCCCGATTAAACTCTAATGCAACTATGAATTTATCATTTACTGTATTAAAATATCTATGACAAATATAAATTTGTTTTTACCTCTCTGGCTTATATTAGAGGCTGTATGGTTGAATAAGAGATCTTAAAGAAATCCACAAATCAAACAATGTGAATTAAACCTTTCATGATTTTCATGCAGTGGGGCTAGTAAACTTTTTTTTGTAAAGGGTCAGATAATGAATCTTTTAAAGTTTGTAGGCCTTTATAATCTCTGTTGCAGAAACTCAACCCTGCAAGTGCAATACTAAATCAGCCGTAGACAGTACATGAATAAATGACTGTCACTGTGATCTAATGAAATGTAAACAACAACAACAACAAATAATTGTTAATAGGCCAGAATTGCTCTATGGATCGCTGTTTGCTAAACTGTGGTTTATAGAATCATGTTGAAACAACTAAAAAGAGAAGAATCTGAGAATCTCTTCTACTTTGGATTCTACTCTATTTCAAAATTCACAAAACTGCTATGTGCTAAAGCATATTTTATTACACTTTCCTGCCTTAGTCATTCATTATGTCCTAATTTCTGACACACATGTGTCTTTCTTCTAACACTAAATAACTTAGATACTACACTTCTACTTTTGAAATACTCATTTCCAATTAAAGTCTAATTCCACATATCAATTGACAAATTACATTGACTTAAATTCTCACAATCTCGTGTGTATCCACTCATTATATGCTCCAAATATCCTCCTGTACTTATTATGGAAGCCTGGTAAATGTGTGGGATCCCCCTATGGTGAAATGTCAAGGGAAATAGTGGTACATGAAATTCAAATTGATGCGGCCCCACAGTACTGAACTTTAGCTTGTCAAACAATTGTAAGGATTTATTCCCTTTGCTCCATGCTAATAATACAGCACTTATGGAGTGAAAAATAGAAAGAATAAATGAAACTAGTGTTCAAAGAGCCTGAAGAATTTGTTAACATTCACATCTTGTGGACTTCACCTCTTTTAGGCAATGAAATCTCAGATTTATTTGGTTACCCATAGAAGAAAACAAATTACTGTGGCATTCCTGAAACATTTGTAATTCTTTCCACGGGCGGCTTTAGAGCTTCTCCTTCATTAAGACTGCATTCTGTAGCTGCTGTGGTCTGTTAAAGTCACAGTAAACACTGCTGACAACCAGCTGTTCCTTTCTTGTACCATAACCGAACTGCTTAAAGTAGATCATCACTTGGCTTAAATCCACATATGTTATTTTTGCCACTCAACAATAAAAATATTAATCTACAAATATTCCTAATGTGAATCTTGAGTAATATGACATACTTCCCTGAGAGAATTACATTTCAAGTTACAAAATCCATTCTTAATTATACATGAGAGTTAAAATACTACTGAATATTTATGTTCCTATGTTTTGACTTTGAATGGTGACTGGTTAAGAGGATTTGTTTTTTTTTCCCTGCATGTGACGTGACATTATTAAAAAATTTAAAGCACTATCAGTCAACTACAGCTGTTGATTGTTCAATTACACTGAACTTAAATTTTAGGCATTAAAGTGAATGTCATCCTTCTTCCCAAGTAAATAATGATACTTCCATCTTTGAATTTAATTCATGCAGATATTTTTAATCTGAAGTTCACTGAGATACATGGACATATTTTAGCGTCCTTAAATCCTCTGAAATCATATGCACAGTTGCTCATGACATTTTTTTTTCTTTTAGGAAAAAAAAGTCTGCAGATTGATATCAGTAGATTAAAAAATGGAACCATGAGTCAAACTTATCTTAGTAATAGAAAAATGATTGCTATAACTTTATGACTGAAAATATAACTTTTAATTTTTCTCTATGTTTCAACTCGATTTTGGTAACTTGAACTCAAAATTATTCTGTTTCTGGATTTAAAGCCTTTAAATTAACATTTAAAGACAATTTTCATATCACATGCAGAAAGGTATTGAATAATATTTAAAAGAAATGACAGCAGACATATATCATTTGCTAAAATCAATCAATAACATTATGTGGTGAATGAATATATTGTAAGACAGACTTTTTCATTATGTTTCTAATAATGACATGTGACCCTGTGATACAGGACAGCTACAAAAACTTGTTGTCAGTGTTGTGATGTAATCAAGCTTTTCAAAGGTCTGTACCAGAGCACCAACTGTTGTTTTTCTTTTTTACTATATGCCATTTGTAAAAGCCCCAACAAGGTTTTGTTGGCTGCTTGATTGATTTTGTTGTTTAGATGGCTTTCTCCTTCAAAGTATTTTTAAACCATGACGTCAAGTCTTTGGAGCCTGCTCATCTAGCACATAGGTCTGGGTTAGGCTAGAAGAGAGCTAATAGGGCATATTTCTAATTATCCTTATATCACATTCAAATTAAAAATAAAATAGGATCCAGTTTCAAAAGAGTGAATAGAAGAAAAGATGGTTAACCTTCCTGTACCTTTGGTTTTATCATTTGTAAAATCTCTTCTAGCTTGAAAATGCTATGATTTCAGTTTCAAGAAACATCCAGCAAGTGAATCATAAGAACAATACCGCATTGATCAGGATAATGGTTTGAATAGGAAGTAATGAGTGTTGGTGACCCCCTCAGAGGACCCAAGGTATTAAACATCTAAGGTCAATTTCAACCATCAGATATTTTCACTTCAACTACCAAGTGAATTTATTTGAGCAGAATCTGGGCCTGTGTACTTGAATCAATAATATACAATGAACACAGAGTTATGATGTCTCATGCTAATGAAGCAGAGAACCGATCTTTTTTCTTCAGGCTTATTGGATTGACCTAAGAACAGGACTTGCTAAATTTTATAATTGGTGGATGATCTACTCTTCAGTGTTATAGAACAAGACAGAAAAATAAAGACTCCAGTAGAGGTATATCAGAGGTATCAATCTTCTAACGTGAAATAAATATGTAAGTCCTTCCAAACTGAGATGGTCTGCTGAAAAAGAACATAACTTCTGTTAGATTTTAACTATATTGCAACATTTGGCTATATATTCCCTATTAAATGTGTAGAAATTTTAGTTATGGAAGTTCATTTTCCTTTCATTTATATATTTCATACCAGAAGAATCAACACCTTTTTTCAGTGAAATAGCACAAATAAACGTTTATATTTAGAAATATATTTAGCTACAATTGTCAATGCTATTAAAGTAATATAAAAATGCTAATGAGGAAGATACTTCCATCAAAATATATTTAAAAGTAAGCCTCAGTGATTAAGATTAATAAATACAAATATAATACAAAACACCCACAGACAAGAATTACAAATGTAAGAGGTGGAAATCATTATATCTCTTCTCTTTGTCATCCATTATGGTCAGTTAGAATGTGCTTCTAGATCACCTTTACTGGAATAACTATCTTAAGATTTTTTTTTTGTCTTTAATTTAAGACTTTTGAGAATCATGGTTTACTATTGCAAGGCAGAAGCTATGAGCATTGATTATATTAATGAATACAAAAATTGAACATCTAAACTGATTTACATTTTAAAATATATCTACTTATTGAAGAAAAAAAGTAGATCTAAAATATGGAAAAAAGAGAAAATGAAAGTGATTTTGTGTGAGAGGATCTACCATTATAAATAAGCCTTTGAAAAAATAGATGCAGTTGTGACTCAGTCGGTTAAGCATTGACTCTTGATTTTGGCTCACATCATGGTACCACGTGAGATAAAGCTCTGTGTTGGGCTATGCACTGACAGGGCAAAGCCTTCTTGGGATTCTCTGTCCCTTCCCCACTCAACGTGTTCTTACCCTCTCTCTCTCAAAAGAAATAAACATTGAAAATCAAGAAAAAAGAAATGATAAAGAGGATATTTGGGTGCTTTTCCATGGGTGCATCTCACGATGCAGTTCCTCTTTTTTGAGCCTTTTCTGGGAAAATGGAGAATATTTTAATTGTTTTATAATACTTTTTCGATACCTGATTTAATTTTTAATAGAAAACCAAGAAAAATTATCCCTATGATTATATTGTTGGTTTTTTTTTTTAACTTACTAAGAGTAACATAAGATTTGGGGGAGGAGGAACCTCAATCTTTAAAAACTGATTCAGTTCAAAAGTCTCATTTTATTTATGAAAAATATATGCAAAAATTAACTTTATTGAAGTATAACATTAAGTAAATTAAAAATTTAGCTTTCCATTTTACTGTTTTTCCCTAATTTCAGAGTTACCTGTGTCTGAGAATCTGATAATGAGATAGGAATTAGAAAGTGTTATAATCTCAAGTATGACACCCTTCAAATCCTGACTAAATTACCTTGATTCTTTTCATACAAGAGAACCATAACATCAAAACTGGAAGCTGAAATATCCTTCAACTGTTGAATGATAACCTACTATGGTACATGAAGTAATATATGGAATACTATTCAGCAATAAAGAGGAATGAACTATTGATACACAAATCAACATAGATGAATTTCAAATGCATTACAAGTGAAAGAAGTCAGACTCGAAAGTGTACATATTATGATTCCATTTGACATTCTGTAAAAGTTAAAATTATAGTGACAGAGAACATTCCTGCTTTCCATGGTTTGAGGATAAGTGGAGTGGTTGAATCAAGGAGAAGGATAACAGAATTTTTTTGCATGATGGAACTATTTTGTATCTTGATTGTGATGGCATATGTTACATGACTTTATATATTTATCAAAAGTCATAGAACTGTCCACTAAAGAGAATGAACTTCTTGAATGCAAATTTAAAACAATAAATTAAGTTGCACAGCTAAAGTACTTTTCGTAGTCTATGTAGTTTTCATGAAAAATTTATGCTTTGTTAATTTAGTGAGTCCACTATAATTTATTGAACTTTCACTTCATTGATGAATACTTAGCTAACTTCTGATATTTCAGTGTTATAGCTCTGCATTGGGTTTCCTTAAATATGTTCTTTAATGCTCAGAGCTTCTTTAAAACATAATGTCTATTACCTTCTGAAGGGACTAAATTGAATGTCACATGACTAATGATTATATTATTTTTCCATTATCCTTATCCCAATTGGGCATTTTCATCCATTTTTCCCATTTTAATTAAGATAAAATACAAAGAATATAAAATTTGCCATCTTAACCATTTAAAGTGTACAGCTGTAATGTTACTACATTCAAACTGTTGTGTAATCAATACCATCAGAAATTACCAGAACTCATTTCATGTTGCACACCTAAAACTCTATACCCACTGAACAAGAACTCCTCATTCTCTTCTCCACCTAGCCCCTGGAAACCACCATTCTACTTTCTATGATTTAAACTACTCTAAGTACTTTATGTAAATAGAATTATATAGTATTTATCTTCTTGAGAATGGCTTATTCACTTACTATAATATCTTTAAGGTTAATGCATATTATAACATATGTGACAATTGTCTTCCTTTTTAGTGCTGAATAGTATTTTAGTTTATGTATGTAAATGATATTTTGCTTATCCATTCATCTGCCCATTTGGGTTGTTTCCACATTTTAGTTGCTATGAATAATGCTACTAAGAACATGGCTATACAAATATCTCTTTGAGACCTTGCTTTCAATGCTTATGGCTATACCCAGAAATGCAATTGTTGGCTCACATGGTAACCCTATTCTTAATTTTTGAGGAACCATTTTTTTTTTCATATAGAAGCTGTATCATTTTACATTCCTACAATAGTTTGCAAGAGTTTCAGTCTCTTCACATTCTTGCCAACATTTATTTTCTGTTTTATTTTGTTTTGGTAGTAGTTATCTTAATGGGTGTGAGATGGTAACTATTATAGGTTTGATATGTATTTCCCTAATAATTTGTGATATTGAGTACCTTTTCCTGGGCTTATCTGCCACATGCACATATTTTTTGAAGAAAAGTCTACTCAAGCCCTGTGGCCATTTTTGAATCAAGCTGTTTATTTTTGGAAATTCAATTTTAGGAGTTCTCGATATGGTCTGAAAATTGATGCCTTATTAGATCTATGATTTTCAAATATGTTGTCCCATTTCATAGATTATCTTTTTACTCTGTTGATAGTGTCCTTTGATGCACAAAACGTTCTTAAGCTTCTTGAAGTACAATTTATCTATTTTTTCTTTTGTTGACTGTGCTTTATTGTCATATCCATGTAACCATTGCCAAACTCAATGTTCTGAATTTTTGGTCCTAAGTGTTCTTTTAAGAGTTTCATAGTTTTAGGTCTTATATTAAGGACTTTGACTTGTTATGAGTTAATTTTTTTATATAGTGATAGATAATGGTCCAACTTTATGTTTTTAGGAATTGGAAATCTTAAAATTGGAATATCCAATTTTCCTAGTGTTGTTTGTTGAAAAGACTATCCTTTCCCCAGTAAATGATCTTGAGACATCATCACAACTCATGTGACCATATATGAGAATTTATTTATGGGTTCTTTATTCTATTCCATTGGTCTATATGTCTATTCCAGTAGTACACTGCTTATATTTCTGTAGTGTAGAAATTTTAAAATCAGGAATTATGAGCCCTCCAATTTTGTTCTTCTTTTAAATTATTGTTATGGCTATTTGGGGTATCTGGAGATTTTATATTGATCTTAGAATGTTTTTTTTCTGTTTCTTCAAAAAAAAATCTTTGGGATTTTGATAGGCATTGCATTAAATCTGTAGATCACTTTGGAGTAGTAATAAGATCTTAAAAATATTAAGTTTTCCAATCCATAAACATGGCATGTGTTACCATTTATTTATGTCTTTTTTTATTTATTTCAGCAATGTTTTGTAGTTTTCATCACACATGTCTTTTGCCTGCTTGGTTAAGTTAATTTTATTTTTCAATGCTTTTTTAAATGCAGTTTTCTTTTCTTTTCTTTTTATTTTAGAGAGAGAGAGAGGGAGAGACAGTGTGAGTGGGGGAAAGGGGCAGAAGGAGAGAGAGTATGAATCTCAAACAGACTCCACATTCATCATGGAGCCTGACCAGGGCTTAATCCCACAACCCTGGGATCATGATCTGAGCTGAAATCAAGAGTCACATGCTCAACAGACTGGGCCACCCAGGCGCCCCTAGAGTTGTTTTCTTACTATCCTTTTCAGATTGTTCATTGTTTGTATATAGAAGTGCAACTGATTTTTTAGCATTGACATTGTAATCCTGCTAATTTGCTGAATTCATTTATTGATTCTAACACTATTTTGTGGAATCTTTAGGAATTTCTACATATAAAATCATATTATATGTGAAAAGAGGTTATTTTACTTTTTCTTTCCAATTTGGATGCCTATTATTTCCTTTTCTTGCCTAATGGCTCTGGCAGGGTCTTCCAGTGCTATGTTTAATAGAAGTGGCAAAGCTGGTATACTTGCCTTGTTCCTGATCTTAGAGGAAAGTTTTCAGTTTTTCAACATCAAATATAAATTCTCTGTGGATTTTTTTATATATGGATTTTATTATGTTAAGGTAATTTCCTTGTAATACATAATTTGTTGAGTGTTTTATCATAAATGGTGTTGGATTTTGTCAAATGTTTTTTTCTGCATCAATTGAAATAATTGAAATGATCATGTTTTTATTTTTCTTCTGTTAATGTGGTATATTACATTGATTAATTTTTGTTTGTTAAGCCATTCTTATATTCCAGGAATAAATCTAATGTAATTATGGTATATAGTCTTTTTAATATAATGTTGTATTTGTTTTCTTTCTTCTTTCTTTCTTTCTTTCTTTTCTTTCTTTCAGGATTTTTGAATCAATATCCACAAGGGATATTAGTCTGTAGTTTCCTGATAGTGCCTTTGTCTGGCTTTGGTATCAGGATAAATTTGGTTTCATAAGATGAGTTAGAAGCATTCTCCACTTTTTTTTTTTTTTGAAATTTTAAGAAGAAATATTAGTTCTTTAAATGTTTGGTAGAATTCTTAAATGAAGCAGTCATGTCCTGGACTTTTCTTTGTTAGGAGATTTCTAATTACTGGTTCAATCTCATTACTAGTTATAGGTCTATCCAGAATTTTTATTTCTTTATGATTCAGCCTTGAAAAAATTGTGTTTCTAGAACTGTCCCCATTTTATCCAGATTATTCAATTTTTTTTGGCTTACAATTTTTCATAGTACAAATTCTTGTATAAATCTTTCATTTCTATAGAATTGGTAGTAATGTCTCCACTTACATTTCTGATTTTAACAAGTTGAATCTCCCTATTTCGTAGTCAATCTAGTGAAAATTTTGTTAATTTTGTTGATCTTTTGAAGAACCAATTTTTGGTTTCATTGATTTTTGTATTTTCCTGTCCTCTATTTTACTTATTTCTGATCTTTAATATTTCCTTGTTTCTGCTAGCTTTGAGTTTGAGTTTCTCTTGTTCCTTAAGTTGTAAAGTTAGATTGTTGACATGAGATCTTTCTTGTTTTTTTTAGATCTGTGTTTATAGCTTTAAATTTCCCCCTTAGCACTTTTGCTGCATCCCATAAGTTTGGTATATTGTGTTTTTGTTATCGTTTATCTAGCATTTTCTAATTTATCTTGTGATTTCCTTGACCCATTGATTATTTAAGAGTGCATTGTTTAATTTCCACAAATTTTTAAAATTTCCAGTTTTCCTTCCGCTATTGATTTCTAACTTCAATCTATGTGATCAGAAAAGATCAAAAGATTTGATCTTTTAAAGTATTTAGAGACACGATTTGTGACCTAATGTATGCATATTCTGGTGTATGTCCCATGTGCACTTGAGAAGAATGTATTCTGTTGTTGGATAGTGTGGAGGAATCAATGTCTGGAGTCTGGGACATTCCCCCAAATGGATGCCGAGTGGCCATCAGCTGCTTGCCCATATATTCTTCTTTCTCATTAGAAGAAAATATTGCCCTGTTCTCAGTACACAGCAAAATTCTTTTGTTGCTTAATAGTATGCATCGTATGGCATTTGGCCAGCCCCCGCAGTATATCTGCCCTTATGCTGGAGGGGAATAGGATCTTCACCTGTTTTAGAAGAAGGGTGCATGCAGTCCATCACCCTGAGTGGGCTATCAGACAGGCCTGGTGGCCATGGGAGATCTGCATATACTACAGACACTGATCTTTTATTTCTTCTCCTTTCTGTAAGTAAAGTGCTGTTCCAACTAATGATATACATGGTGAGTCCTCTTTGGCAGCTGCAATGCTGTAGAATATGCAGTGGACCAGTGTCTGTGAACTCCTACTTCTGATGGTTGACATTGTCATGATTTTCACATTTTCCACACAATGGGTATACTCACTTGGGATTGGTAGCTGGATCTTCTTCCCTGACAGATACAGTGTCCTATATGTGCTAATTCTAGTTAGTTCATTGTGTTATTTGGGTTCTTCATTTCATCTTGTGTCTAGTTGTTCATTATTAAAAATGGGATATTGAAGTCTGTAACAATTGTGGAAATATCAATTTATTTCTTTAATTCTGTGAATTTTTGCTTCTTATTTGATTGTTTGTTGAGACATAAATGTTTATAATTGTTATATCTTCTTGACGTATGGGACTTTTTATTTATATGTCTTTTTTTCTCCTCTTACAAACTTTGTTTAAATTTAAAGTATATTTGTATTATATTAGTATAATCATACCTGCTCTATTTTGGTTACTATTTGCATTGAATATCTTTTCCAACCTTCACTTTCAACTTATTTGCATCCTAAGATCTAAAGTGGCTCTCTTGTAGACAACATATAGCTAGCTCAGATTTCTTCTCTATTCTGCCAATAGCTGTCTTTTGGCTAGAAAGTTTAATCCAATTATATTAAAACTACTTACTGATAAGAGGAAAATTAGTTTTGTCATTTTTCTATTTATTTTCTAGATGTCTTATAGCTTATATTGTCCCTCATTTCCTTCATTACTGTCTGTTTTGTGTTAAGCTGATATTTTATATTGAAAAGGCTTAAATTTCTTCTCATTTACTTTTGTGTATATTCTATAACTCTTTCTATCTGGGTTACCATGAGGATTATATTTAACATCCTAACGTTATAACACTTATTTAAATTTATACCAGCTTAATTTCAGTAACATAAAACCTGCTCATTTAAAGCTCTGTTCCCACTTTTTTTCAGTTATTGATGTCACAAAATTATATCTTTGCACATTGTGTGTCTGAAATCATAAAGTTATGTTTTATCATAAATTTATGTTTTTAATGCATTAATCTCTTAAATTATTACAACATAAAATAAGTAGTCACAACCCACAGTTACAATAATACTAGCTTCTAGACTAATATTTTTGAAATGTATTAGTCTCTTAAATCATGAATAAAACCAAAACCTGTGTTATGAACTATCATTACAATAATGCTAGCTTTTATAATTGCCTGTGTATTACTTTTACCGAGATTTTAATTTCTTTATATCACTTTTAGTTACTGTTCAATGTCCTTTCATTAAAACCTGCAAGAATACCTTTATAATTTCTTTCAGGACCAAACTCTAGCGATAACAAACTCTCTCAACTTTTCTTATCTAGGGATATCTTCATCTCTCCATCATTTTTGAAGGACACTTTTGCTAGCTATACAATTCTTGAGAGTTTTTGTGTTTTTTTGGTTTTTTGTTTGTTTCGTGTTTGTTTTTCCCCTTCAAATATATCAGCCCACTGACTTCTGGCTTCCAAAGTTGCTGATGAGAAATCTACTGATAATATTATTGAGGATCATCTTTTGTATAGGATGTCATCTCTCTCTTGCTGTTTTAAAGATTCTCTCTTTGTCTTTCCACTACTTGATTATAATGTGTTTGGGTATGAGTCTCTTTGAAATAATCCTACATGGAATTCATTGAGCTTCTTGGATGTTCATATTCAGGTCTTTTATAATGTTTTTTAAAGTTATATTAAGTGGTACTGCTTTTTCAGTTAGGTTTCTTTGTTAATACAGAAGGCTAAATACATCTTCATTTATTTCTTTTCTTTAATTTTAAGTTTATTTATTTATTTTGAGAAAGAGAGAGTGAGAGAGAGCAAAAGTGCTAGTGCAGGGGGAAGAGAAGGAGAGAGAGAATACCAAGTAGGCTCTGGGCTCTCAATATAGAACCCCATGAGGCCCTCAACCTCCCAAACTGTGAGATCATGACCCGAGCCGAAACCAAGAATTGGATGTTTAACTGAGCCACCCACAGACCCCTTTTTTCATTTATTTCTTAAACATATTCTCTTGATTTTTAAGTCTTCCTGTCCTTAAGAGAAACTATGTGATTCAGTGGACTAAAGGGAGAACTAATTAGTTCTAATGTACATATATTTTATCAATAAAGCTGTGTCAATTCTATCTTGACATTTCCACCATCATTCTTGATAAAAAAAAGCACTTCCATGCAATGAAAGAGTCAGAAAGACTCAAAACACACACACACACACACACACACACACACACACACACAAAATGAACCAAAGCTCCAAAAATGGAATATGTTATGTTAATCACTGATATAAGTAGAAATATATATATATTCATCTAATTTCATCTAATCTTTCAATTCTGTATCATTAATTTCTGACACAAAATGTTGAATTAGCAATTATATTGAAGTTTAACTTTAATGCTGCCTTGCTTTTCCAATCAATATCACAAATATATACTACTATTTTGACATTTTAGCAACCTGCCTAGTATATCCCCTGCCCGTTAGTGTATTTAATACATCGAAGAACCCCATAAGGGACTGTTATCTTTTGTCTATTTTTTACTGCTGTAATTTTTTTCCTATGTTACAAATTATCTGTAGATTGTATATGTCAATAAGATATTTGAGTGCTCTGAGAAATAAAATTTTATTTCCATTTTTTGAAATATCTGAAAAAGTATTGTTCTCTGTGTTTCTCAGGGACAAACTTCTTGTTATCATTCAAGAAGATGACAAAGAAGTATAATGTTTTATAATTTATTATTTGCAAATAACAATGTAGAAGCAATGTGATCATCCCCTATACTCGCGCTAGAAGTATGAAAATTTTAAGATTTTTTTCTCACATAATATATGTTTTTATAGTCCTCAATATAAAACTGCTTGCTTTGCTCTGCATTTCTCAGTAGCCTGTTGCACATTACCAGATTTAATGTTTTTTCATGAATCAAGTTCAAGTAGATGAAAGTGACCAGTTTGTCTCAATAATCACTGAATGGCAGTCCAATTGTCAGTCTTTTAAAACTGAAATTTTCCCTATGTAGCAGTTGCTAAAAAAAATAATTCATCTGAATTATATACTATTGTAGAATAGAAATTCATTTCACATTAGCAACTCTAGAGTCAGTATCCCTAATTGAAAAAAAAAAAGAGATAAAGAAAAAAAGAAAGACCTCTAAAACTGAACGCTTACTGGTGTGTAATCTGTTGATTGAACCCTTGTAGTGTTCTTAAATATTTGCTCATGACGACACATATAAGTATGATTAAGTCTTGATTCTTGCCTGCAAGAAATACATAGAATATACTATCTATTAAGGCAAGAAGGTAAGTACTTATAATATGATGTATGGTGTATCAACTGACATAATAGAGTGTGTTTAAGTATAATAGAGAATAAGTATATAAGAAACAACCACAACTTGTGAGAAGAAGAGAGTATAGGAGAGCGTCAGGTTATAGAAAGTTTCATAGAGAAGTTATCAGCTCAATTTATCTTCAAAGGTGATTTCATAGCTTTATGATTTTGTTCATTTGGGGATAAACACGTATACATGTGTGCATGTGTGCATATATATAAACACATTTAATTGTAATGATGAAGAAGGCTGGTGAAAGTAGGATTAGAAAAACACCTTCAAGAGACATTTTGAATATTTAATTTGGATCCATATTGTTCTGTTTAGTTGACTCAAAGGCTGGTACTACTAGAAGACAGATCATTATTTTCACTTACATTTAAGTTAACCTTAAATCTATATGTTAATTGAGTTATAAATGCTTAATTATGACAAGTAATTATATCAGAATCTTAACACTTTTATATATACATATATGTATACATACATGTATATATACATGTATGTATACATATATACACGTATGTATATATACATGTATATATGTATACATACGTGTATATATACATGTATGTATACATATATGTATGTATATATGTGTGTATATATATATATATACACTTACCTCTACTTAATCACAGATGTGGAGAATCTGCTGGCAGTAAGAAACAGCTATTTAAAACAAAATATAAAAAAAGGCAAAAGAGTAATGTGCCCTTTTATTCTTTTTTTCTTAGTGAAACGTTGTTGGATAGTAATGAGGTTACTTTATTAAGAGATTATATATATTCAAGTGCTAAAAATGCACACACACACAAAAATAAACAGAAGATTCTCTGAACTCACAGAGGATACACTGGTGAGAAATATGCAAATGATCAAGTAAATGCAGGAGCCTAGAGTGAGTAGAAATGAGAACTTAGAGTCTAATCAAGATCTGTTGTCATGGAATGACATTGGACATTGGATTCTCAATATCCAGCACAGAAACAATCAGTTTAGTAGGATAGTCTGTAAAAATTTGGAAAGTGGCCAGAGACTGGCAAAGGTTAGAGGTATGTAAAAGAACTTTTCATTCGTAGAGTGAAAAGCGAAAGTAAAATTGCATAGTGGTACCAACATAGAATGTCATTTTCACTGAATACTTATCATTTGTCTGTTGTTGGTATTTATGAATTATGTAGTTTGGCGAGTTTTTGCAAATGAAAAATTCATGGTTACTGAGATTCCCCACCCCCTTGAAATTTTAAATACAATTTTTGAAGTGGTTTTGCATGACTATTAAATATTAATAGAAAAATATCTTAAAATCTTTATTGATTGTATGTGTTCTATTTTTATATACCCCATAATTAATTTCAGGTCCACTGGAACCAGCTTATTGGCCTATAATTTCTAAATTATTATCCTTATCATATTTAAAGTCTAAATTTAGTAAATGCTAAGTATAGTTTTAAAAGCTAATTTAGTATTTACTAATTTAAGCATAATTTTGTATGTATTAGATTTAGTATTCATATATAAATTTTTAAATAGTAATCCTTATGGAATGTAATATTTTACAGTAGCTTTATATCCAAACCACACCCTCATGAAGACTACAAGATAGTGGTAAAATTAATTTATTGAAGTAAATTAACGTGGCTGTGTCTTATAGAAGACACCAAGTTATACACAGGCAGATCAACCTAATATGACAGATATTGAATAAGAACAAGTAAACTCTTACCTTGATTTCAGAAAAGTGTTTATATCACTGACTTATGTTCTTTGATTAGTTCTTACAATTTTAGTCTTTTAGCAGTAAGAAAATAATACTAAAATTATATATTAACATTTGTTTATTTGTGCATTTACTTATGTATTTAATTAGTTTGAATCTACCTAGTTCCAAATAATGTTCAGAACAAGATAATAACTCAAAGATGATACTAAATACATAATGCTGAATCATAAAAATATCAGTTGGGGTGTGAAAAGTCATCCTGAGTTAAAATTAAGTTGTTAATAACAACTTTTAACAAGTGACTTGAAATATATCAGAAAGTCACATGAAGCAATTATATTGGAAAAGTAACTAAAAGGTACATTCTTTTATGTCACAATAATCCAGTTGAATAGGTTTTTATTATTATTCTTTTGTTACATATGAGAAATTTACCTCTACTTAGCTAATTTAATTTTGTCTTTAAATGTTTTGTCTTTATATTACTTTCTTTTTAAGCCTATGCACTTTTATCTCTTCTCACAGAATTAAAGAATCTGTATTTGTAAATAACTACACCGGACTGTAGAGTAATTAATTTTAGAAGTTATTTGTTTCTGCTATTGGCAAACAAAGAAACAGAAGGTTAAAATTCACATTTGAGAACATAGAGAGCAAATCCTCTTAACTGAACACTTCTTGAGTAGCCATTCCATACAGTGTGCTAGAGTTTAGATAGATGAAAATCCCATGGTTCCTGTTCTGAAAGATATTCTCTAATACCTGAGGGAAGTACTTTGATTAAGTTAACAATATATCTGAAATCATGGTAATAAAACTGGTAAAGCCATCATTTATTTATTATAGACCAGAAATTGGGCTAATTACTTCGCTATGATTTAAACATTATTGTCCTTATTTTACTGAGAGCTAAAAATCTGAGTCTTATCAAATATCACACATTTAATAAATATGAGAATACAATTTGAAGTCTTGTCTGCCTAACTCTATTTCCATGATTTTGACTACAAAAGTAAAATAAATATATATACATATGACATTAGGGGAAGAGAGAAGGAAAATATAAAACTTACTAGAGGAAAAAGTTTTGGAAAAGAATTTCTGGAGATGATAAACTTTGAGTTAGGTCTTGGGTATTAGAAAGAATTGGGATGAGATCAAATTTATTACAAGTAGGTACAATTCGTGAAGGAAAGCAGACATATTAGAAATATTATATTATGATCAAGGAAATGTAAGTGATTATTTTGGCTGAGTGGGAAATTGAAATACTTATGGCCCAATAATAGAGAACCCTACATATCAAAGTAACCACCTTGCTGTTGAAAGTCTATGAGAATAAATCTTAAATGTTCTTACCATACACACATGAAAGTTATTATGTGAGGTGATGGATATATTAACTTTATGCTGATAATCACTTTAAAGCATATATGTGTACCAAATACCACATGTATACCTAAACCTACACAATGTTATATTTCCATTATATCTCAATAAAGTTGAAAAAAAAAAACAAAAAAAATCAAAACCAAACCAAAACAAAATGAAGCTGACCAGCTTAATCTTAATTCTAGTATTGAGAGAGATCCTCTTAATGGATTTAAACAAGGGAGAGAGAAATCTATATAAGCATATGACATATGTCACTCTATCCATTTTGTTGAAAACATCTATATTGACTAGGAGTAGTTTTAATAATGTCACAGAATATGAACATTAAGAACCACAAAATATAGAGAAAAGAGTAATTTATGACATACTTTTAAGAAATAACCTTCAAGATACATAGTTTGGAGCTCTAAATCAGTTAAACATAAATAGGACATACACCTATTATACACACAAGTACATACACACAAAATAACTTCATATGCTGAAATTTTAGGTACTTTTAAAATTTTAATTAGAGTCCAAATAGAAGACAAACTGTTCTTTGGAGCATATGGAGAATGTTTTAGAAAGTTCCTAGATCAGCAGAGAGAATGTTGCTATAATTAACAGCCACTGCATATGGACTGTGTGGCCTAGAGATCACTGAATGCCTGAATTCCCAAAAGAGCTCTAAAATGGTATCAAAAGCTAATGTTTAATTTTCAGTTGCAAACTATGTTGTACAATTTAGCATGGTTTGTGACTTATGTCCTAGATTCATTGGAATAAAATAATAACAAACTAAAATACTGTGAATATATTTCTTTATATTTTGGTAATCAAATTCTTATATATAATAAACTCCTTCGTAGTTTTGCCCTATCAAGTCTTTCTGAGATCTTAGGGATGGATAAAGATTTTTAATCCTGTTTCCTGTAAAAATTGAAAATTTATCGATTCCTTCACTAAAAGTAAAAAACTAAACTCAGTCTCAAGCAGTTCACATATATAAATGACAAACTTCAAACTTAAACCTGCTGTGTTGTCAATGAAAAGAAAAACAGTCTTATCAATTTTATTTGGTTAAATTTCATTTTTTTACACTTGTTGATTTTATTCTTTACTTTGAAGTTCATGTTGTTATTTAGGAAAGGGTTTTCTGTTTTGTTGTTATATCATTTGGAAAAGCCAATGCAAGTCGTTAGTGAATTTTCCTTTCTAAAAATCATTTCTTTATTCTATGTATACTTCAAAAATTCCTCCACCTCATCAGTTATTTCGTGCTAACCGAATTGTCCCATCACACTGTATACTTTTCCTCATAAACCCAAACAAGGATTTCATTTCAATGTTTATTTATTTTTGAGAGACAGAGTGCTAGCCAGGGAGGGGCAGAGAGGGAGCAAGGTGGACACAGAATCCAAAGCAGGATCTAGGCTCTGCACTCAGCACAGAGCCCAACGTGGGCTCAAACGCAAAACCTTGTCAGACATTTAACTGACTGAGCCACCCAGGAGCCCAAGGGTTTCATTTCAAATGACCTTTGTGTTCCCTTTCAATTCTATTGGGAAAATTAACAGAGATTAGCATTATAATTTTAGCCATACACCAAAAAATTAAAATGCTACCCTATTTTATCCCCATCATTGTATAAAGCATAAATTACTGTGATAGTGAATAGGTAAGGAAAGTGAGCCTCATAGATATTACCAAAATAGACCCATGTTTTAAAATGTTTAAATGTAGAACTTATAGAAGATGGTTTTGCAGATGTTTGGGTTCATCACAAGAGTAATTGAAGTTCCTACTAAAATTTGAGGGTTTTTTTCAGTAATACATACTAATTTCACATATGCAAATAAGTCAATGTTAATAGCTTATGATATATATCAATAATGCATTGTGCATTTTTAAATATGCAAAGGACTGAAATTCATGAAAGTCTAGTAAGCTTATATAAAATGTGCACATATTGCAACATTCATATTTTTTGAGTGTGCAGGAATTTACCAAATTCGACCATATGCTGTGCAACAAAGTCTCATCGACTTTCAAAAATAAAAGAAATCTCAAATTCTGAGAGACTAAAAGTTTACTCTTAAATAATCCATGAGTCAAATCAGAAAAACATAAATTACAATGTATTCTTACTAAAATGTAAAATAGTAAATGAGTGATATATCAAAACTTTGGAGATACATCAAAAGCTATGGTTAGTGGAACATTTGTTATAAAATTTAAAATGTTAAAAATTATTTGAACTCCATTCTGAGGAAGTTAGAAAAAAGAATGGGAAAAAAACCCTAAAGAATAAGAAGAAAAAAAATGTGATCATTACAATAGATGAAAAAACCATTTGAGAAAACTCAATACTCCCATCTTGTAGGTGCCAAGGGCAGTCAGTCCCAAGATGAGCCACTTTGGCAAGAACACTAGTTTGAGTTAGAAGCAGTCAAAACTCAGCAGTTTCAGGAAAAACTCTATAACTCCTCCTTAATTACCTGCTTGTTACCAGGAAGAGAGCTATTGACAGAAAATGCTCCTTACGAAGAAACTTATCTACATAATAGGGCAACTTTGGTTTCCAAACATCTCTTTTCATCTCCTGCTAATGATCTTTCTCTCCTTTGTATCCTAAGATCCCCTACCCCTTTCCAGAGCTCATAGAAGTCTTGTTGCCTGTCTTTGGAATTTCTATGTCTGTGTGGATTCCCCATATGTTTGCTGTTAAATTTTATTTTCTCCTGTTAATCTGTTTCATATCAATTTGATTCTTAGCCCAGCTAGAAGGACAT